>NW_017729022.1:59019476-59020361 GCF_001723915.1 Gavialis gangeticus
TTCCAATTCAATTCAGAGAGATTAAAGGGTCTCCTGATTAGACTTGGATTTGGCCACTGAATTGGAACGTATCTCCACTGAACGGAATCAGGGACTGAAGTTTCGCACAGCCCTAATATTTACCTCTCCTCTCATTATTCTTAACAATTTACTGATATGCAATGTATCTCAGTTACCATCTGCATTTAAGCGTGCTGAAAAGGCTGAATACAGGCTCGTGGCTGTGCTTTGTTTCACATCACTGAAGATAAAGCTCTTGCAATACTTCCCGACACAGGTTCTGCAGGTTGCTGCATGTAGCTGCCACCACAGAACAGTCATATGAAGAAATGGTCAGATTATAATGTGTATTTGTGCGGCTGTAAACAAACAGGAGTCTCATTTGTGATTAAAGCATTACATTATTTCCATATTCAAAACACTCAGAATGGCCCAACTACCTTCCAGACAGACACAGGTGGAGACCAATCATCAACAAACACAAAAAAAAGATCAGCTTATCATCACTGGAGAGCAGTAGGAAGGCAAATAGGCAGACAAAGATTGCTGCTTGCTTCAAAATCTGTATGTACATGTAGCTTTTGCATGTTGTTTATACAAGCAAAACTCAACTGTGTGAAGAAAAGGGCCAAATGTGGTTAGTTTCCATCAGCTTTATGAATTATCTTTTTAAAACAAACAAACAAACAAACAATAAAAGTCATCTTAAACCAATAAAACATTTTCTGAATGAGTCTACAGAAAGCTTAAAACAATAGCACTGATGGGAGAATTTCCCTCATCCATCTCATTTGGGCTTAAGCCTGAAGCCTAATGAGAAATCAAATTTCAGCTTGGTTAGCCATTGGTTTAACCCAGTGGTTTTCAATCTGTGGTCTGTAGACC
>NW_017729022.1:59025361-59028009 GCF_001723915.1 Gavialis gangeticus
ATAAAAGTCATCTTAAACCAATAAAACATTTTCTGAATGAGTCTACAGAAAGCTTAAAACAATAGCACTGATGGGAGAATTTCCCTCATCCATCTCATTTGGGCTTAAGCCTGAAGCCTAATGAGAAATCAAATTTCAGCTTGGTTAGCCATTGGTTTAACCCAGTGGTTTTCAATCTGTGGTCTGTAGACCCCTGGGAGTCTGCAGACTATGTCTAAGGGGTCTGCAAAAATGACAACGGTCAATCAAAGGTATGGGAATACCTATGCTAATATTTCAACAGGGTCCACACCTCCATTCTAAATTTTTTAGGGTCTGCAAATGAAAAAAAGTTTGAAAACCATTGGTTTAGCCAATCTTTAGCCAAGCAATGAAGAATGGATTCTAAACCATCTGCTTTAAATACTGAGTATTTTGGTAAAAATTGTTTTTGATGCAAAAAACAAACAAACAAATGTTTGACAATCTCACTGGGCACTGGTTACAATATTTTAGCACTGTTTAACAACACTGTCTGCAAATGGGTGGCCATTTTAGTTAAACAGAAAACATGCACATTTCCTTAAGTATATATAAAAATAGGTTTCTTATATTAGACAGGTAGTGCCTTGTACAGGCATCATTCTTAACTTCATACAGATCCCAGAAACTTTCCATGACATCCATATATCAAATTGTCAAAATATGTTTTTCTTATGCCAATCAACACCACATAGTTTCCTGGCTGCATGCCTGAAAATGAAGCCATCACAATGTTCTTTCTGAGCCTAGGATATTTGGATTTTATGAGATATCTTTTTTCCTGGCATTTTCAAGATTCATTTCTGGCAGCAAGTTTCTTTCACTGATGGAAGAAAGGACAAAGAACACAATAACCCCCAAAAAATCTTAATGAGAGGATCTCCCTTTCTGAAAAATATGACTGTCTGAATTAGCAGTGGGCTTTAAACCAAACATCCAATTCAAACTCAAGTTAGTCTTTAATGGATACAGTTCCAGCTATGAAGACTTCTGAACTTGAGGGTTCAAAATCTTAATTTATAACCAAGCTTCTGCCAAGGAGATTCCTCCTCCAGGGGATTTTTATTTAGTATAGTATAAAGTTGGTGCAATCTGAGAATTTTGATCTGGAATTTTGTCTGGCCCTCTGTCCTCTGGCCCCAGCTCCCAAAACTGCTTTTTTGATAAAAACTACTCAGACCTCTGGGATTGTGAGTTGCCATAGGAACAAAAGATACTAATAGTTTGGACATTTTACTCTCTCTTGCAAAATAAAGAGGACAGAATAGGATAGGGTAGGATAGGATGGGATATAAATTATATGAAACAATTAAGTCTGGTACAACATAGTATAATTCAGTTGGGGCGTTCTGAATATTAGGGGTTGAAAGTTATACATTTGGTCACATAATTTCCCCTCAATCTAGAACAGGAATTCAGATTTGACTATAGCACAAATGTCACGATAGTTAGGCAGCTTTTGGTATGAGCATTCCTTGCCATATACTTCCATTAGTTCTAAAATATCCAATGAATAATTACATTAAAGAAACTATCCATGGAAATATGTGAACACTAATGTTTCTAGCAATGGTACAAGCTTCATGAATAAATTACAAGAAGATAGAAATAAAAAGGTAAAGCTTTCTTCCAGTAAGGAAATCTTGATGTTTCTTGAAGTTAATGACCTTTTATTATGTCCATTTAGGGATCCTTTACTCAAAATAAGCAGAAAGATCATTTTGTACCCTACTAAGTGCACAAACCTGGATGCCTACCATGTTTTATTTCCTTTCTATTCACTGTAGCCTTCTACCGCACCAAAAATGCATTGCGTCGTAAGCGTTTCCCCTTGGGCCGAGTCCCTCCTGCCCAAAATTCCTCGGGGAAGGGACCGAGGCCTCCCCTCTCAACAAAAGGGCTCACCCAACCCGGACGTGCGTATGCACCGGCCTCGCCTGCCACGACTTACTGTTACCCGATATGCTGTTCAGTTGGTGCGGCGCGTACCATCCGGGAATGAGACTTCCGTCATTGTCCGGCTTCGCTCCCAGATACCGTTGTCCTGAGGGCTCCTCCACCCCTACACACTCGCCCAGGCCTCCTGTGCCTTGGGTGGGCCGCAGGCCCCCCCACGATAAGGTACGATAAAGTCCAAAAACGTATGAAAAGGAAAACGAAATCCCGGCCCTGCTCCCTACGGGCCCTGTGCCGCACCCCGCGGCGCCTTGGCATCTTCGACCTTCTTAGGCCTCCCGCCTGGTGTGCGGACCCCTGCTCCGGGGTCCCGCCGACCCCAAAAGGTCCAGCCGCTCCGTCTGCTGGCCTTGGTCCGCTGGTGCGCTGTTGCTTCTGCAGCTCTCCTGGCCTCTGCAGTGTCTGCTTCTGCCACCTCGGGTGCCGCCGTCCCCGGATCCACTGCTCCCAACCGCACTGCCTCTGGCCTGTCTCTGGCAGCTCCGCTGCCTTCGGGCCTGGCTCTCTTGGCTCCTACACCTCCGGACCCGTCACTCTCAGCTCTGCCGCCTCCGCCGTCATTGGACCCGTCTACTTCAGCTCTGCCGCCGCTGCCGCTGCCAGACCCGTGTACCTTGGCTCCACAGCTCCTGGACCCGTCACTCTTGGCTCCGCCACCGCTGCCGCTGCCG
>NW_017729022.1:59038161-59049960 GCF_001723915.1 Gavialis gangeticus
CCATCTACCTTGGCTCCGCAGCTCCTGGACCCGTCACTCTCAGCTCCGCTGCTGCTGCCGGACCCGTCTCTGTCGGCTCTGCCACCGGACCCATCTCTGTCGGCTCCGCAGCTCCTGGACCTGTCACTCTCGGCTCCTCCGCTGCCACCGCCGCCGCCGGACCCGTCCACCTCGGCTGTGCCACCGCCGCCGGACCCGTCCACCTCGGCTCCGCCGCCGCCGCCGGACCCGTCCACCTCGGCTCCGCCGCCGCAACCGTCTACCTCGGCTCCGCCGCCGCCGCTGCACCCGTCTACCTCGGCTCTGCCAACGCCAGCCCCATCTGTCTGCACCGGCACTCCTTTTGAATGGGCCCGGGTAGCCCCGGCACCTCCCACTTCCGGGTTCCTGCAAGGTTCAAATTCCCGCCGCTTGTTGCTGGCCACTACGTGCAGGCGGCGTCGGCTTGCGCCGGTCTGGGTTCCCTCCCAGCCTGGTGCCTGCTCTCCTCCCTTACATGCATGAATAAACTGCGTTACTTTAGAAGGGATGACTTGTAGAAGACTGGAGAGAAAGGATGCTGGGGTTTCAAAGCAGTGTCAAGTATCTAGTTAAAAAAAATCTTTGAGAAAATTAGGATAGAAAGACAAAGGAAATGGATCTTAACTATGAAGAAGCTACAGAAAGCTGCTTGTTATGAAGTGTCTGGGAATCTGATAGGGCCCCTCTAGATGTTCAGGTAAAGGCATAATAGGATTTGATGCGCAATCCGCACAATCACTTTTTGCCATGCCACACATGCATGGCAGAAGGTATGACTGTGGGATCCAGCAGTAGATCCTATTACACCTTATTGCTGGGGCAGGGAGAATACCAGCACACAAGTAGAAACCTTATGTAGGATGATGCTGCAGCATCAGATCCCTTCAGCTGATGGGACTTCTACCCACAGCAGCCCATGGGGCAGTGCCATGGCTGGAAGTCAGCCACAGAACTCCAGCTGCAGGAGCGGATGGTGCACCCCCACCATTGAGAGCCCCAGCAGATGACAGGGCTCTCAGCCACAGGGGCATATCTATGCTACACAAATTAAAGCTGGATAGAAACCATATATAAAGTTATTACACATTTTGCAGCTCTAAGGATATAGCTGGCTGGACCTTTTTAAACTGCAATAGTTAATTTGCATGTGCAGCTGCTTTAGTTAACTGCACAATTAATCAGGTAATTGTGCAATACATGTAATATGCAGAGGGAGCCATAGACTACAAAAGTTTTAAAATATCTAAATCAATTTAGTTTCTTGCTATAGTATTATTGTTTTTGGACAACTATACATCATGAAGCTTGAGAGGGTGCAGAGGAGAGCCACACGCATGATCAGAGGTCAGGAAAACAGACCTTATGATGAGAAGCTGAGAGCAATGGGGCTATTCAGCCTGGAAAAGCGTAGGCTCAGGGGTGAACTGGTGGCCACCTGTAAGTTTATCGGGGTGCTCTCATCAGGTTCTGTGGGAACGTCTGTTCACCAGAGGCCCCCAAGGGATGACAAGATCGAACAGTCACAAACTCCCCGTGACCAATTCAGGCTGGACATAAGAAAGAACTTCTTCACTGTCCGAGCACCCAAGATTTGGAACACACTGCCGCCGGAGGCGGTTCAAGCACCCACTTTGAACACCTTCAAGACCTAGTTGGATGTTTATCTTGCTGGGATCCTATGATCCCTGCTGACTTCCTGCCCCTGGGGCTGGACTCGATGATCCTCTGGGGTCCCTTCCAGCCCAAACGTCTATGAAATCTATGACCTCTAGTATGAGTTATTATATAGCTCTAATATTAGTTTAAAAACATGATACAATTAATAGGGTGCTGTAAAAAATGCTACTCTAAGAAGAGTAGAGTAATACCTTTTGTTCTAACCTCATTAACTGGATTTAGGGCTTTAAAAGACCAGTTGCTTTAGGCAAGTTCGAAGCTCACTCTAAAAGAGGGAGCTATTATTAATATATATAAAAATAAACTTTCATTTAAAATAAAATGCCTGGACTTCATATCTGTGAGAGTATTTTAAACACGAACCAAATGTAAATGCACGCAGTATTCTCTACCCAAGCCCACAACAGGGAGTTACAGTGTCTGCCACAGCTCACAGTTTTTCTAATCTCTTCCAGAATGAAATTAACATCCCTGGTTGGTTTCCCTGGTTCCACAGTCAGATCCAAATTATCAACATTGAAAATGTTAATACTTATGTTAGTTTCAGTCTTTTTCTTGAAAAAAAAAATCCATGAGCAACAACTGAGGAAGGCAGGGGAGGGAGGAACTAAAGAGGAAAGAATGCAAAAATTAGGTGGAAGGTAAAGGAAGTAACATTGTTCTCCCTCACTACACCCAGGAATCTTAAGAGAAGGGAGAACTGAGAAAGATCTTTTTCCTTTCCAGTAACCAAAGGGAGCACAGGGTCAAGTTCAAGGCACATTAAAGATCAGGACTTTTAAACTGTGCTGTATTAAAAATCTGGAATGATTTGGTTATGCTATTATCTGGACTGTTTGACTGTCCATCATGGCCTTCATAAAGACTACCTATTTTACAAGGAAGGTGCTCAGCTATTATGGTGATGAATGCTAGTATAATCTTAACACAGGCAGAGAAAATATGCTGACATCACTAAAATACCCTCTCCCTCATGCCTCAGATAGACCCTGGGATTGTACCCAGACCCAGTCCTGAAAAACCCCATGAGTTGCACAACTCCTAATGTGCAACAGATAAGTCTCCATCCCACAGTGCCTATCAATTCACAGTAATATATTTCACCACATGGCTAAATGAGCCACACATGCATGTAGCATGAATAATCCCTACGTATTCATATTCAAGGACTTTTCAGACTCATTCACACAAAGCAAAACCAGTTTTCTCCAGACCAAGCAAAGGTATTTCCCTCAGCAAGTGACACATCCATTACAAATTCTAACTTTTAATCATTAGCTTTTTGTTTTAAAGCTGTTTCATGAAACTTCACAAGGTTTTTTCTTTTTTAATTTGAGAACGAAGTTTTTTTTTTCCCAGGGTATTTTTTTGTCCCATACAGCTGTTCCAAAAACCAGTAACCTCTAGAGACCAAACATACCAATATGAAAGGTGAAATTCTCAAACTTATGAAAATGGTGTTAAAATAGATATTGTGATGCAACTTTAAATACAGCAGCTGACACCTCCCTCAGTAACATTACTGGAATAGTGAAAAATCACTAGGTTCTATACATATCTGGCAAAGAGTAATGAATCAACGGTGGCATGTTGAAACAGCAAAACAGCTACGTGCCTTCTGAGGTGCATCATATTTTATATACAAAATAGATTTTTTATAAATGTAATGAACTTTGATTTTTAAAAAAGCAATGGAGTGCTGCGATACTATTCTGTAATAAATTAAAATGACAGGTTAACAATACTTTTTCACGGATAGAATAAAAAACTGAACCATAGGGGAGGAAATCAAGATTAATTTGTAAAGGAAAGTCTTTTAGTTGGTCTAATAAAAGACAATGGATTTACCCAAGGAACCGTGTCTGCCTATGTCCTTAGATTAGACCAACACAGCTACAACCTACATCCCTAAAGAAAAGCATTGTTTTTGCGCAACTGCAAGGAATTTGTTTGCTTTGTTGCCCTTGATAAACAAACTTCCAACTGACAATTTTAAAATAGTTTCTTTCCCACTCTTTAAGGCTGTTTATTTATTTACTGAATTTTACACAGCAGGAACAATGAAACTAAAGGAGCCATTTTCTCTATTTACTTTCTGGTCAGTTAAACAAGTAGGTTTTAAATGGAAGCATTTTCAACAATTACATTCAATATCACAGTTTTTACTGCTTAACAATAAGAGTCTCACAAAACCTAAATGTTGTGCCTAAATGGTCTGGAAGCAAGACCTTTAAAAACAGACCTAAATTAGCTTAATTTGATATTGTGGGTCTTGGTTTCAATATTGCTCTGCTGCCAAATTTGGGAACTGGCGGATGTTGAGCTCCTTTGAACTTGTGGCCTTTACTAAAGTTTCTTCTATAAAGCTGAATCTAGAGTCTCAATCCTACAATTAGATCCCTAACGGTGGGCATAGACCCTTATACAGAATTACTGGGGTTTGGACCAAGCAGCTGCCTGTGTTGATCTGAAGGAAGAATCAGGGCTTTAACTTATATGCCAATGTAAATAAAGTTGTACACATCAGATTCAGAAACATGGACATAAATAGAAAACAGGAACAAATGCAACACCATTTTACTCAAGGTGGATTGCTCCAAGCCAGCCTGCTGACTGATTTTCTAGGGAAGGAAACACAGTTGACCTAGTCTTTCTGGACCTCAGTAAAGCATTTGATATGGTCCTCCTTGAAAAATTACTGTTTAAGATGAAAAAGATGGGTAAGGAATGTACTAAAGGAAGAACAATAGTATTGAAAGGAGGGAAGTTACTAGTCCTCATGAGCTGATCCTCAGACCATTCTCTTTTAGTATTTTCATTAATGACCCTGGCACAAAAAGAGAGTGTGCCAATGGAACCAGTTAGTGACACAAAGTTAGAAGGTATCATCAAAATGAGATGCTATCACTCAACTCAAGAAGCGTGGGAGTTTAGAGTCAAGTTCCTACATGTCATTCCATTCTATTCCATGTTCTATTCCAGCATGTCTCACTTTACAGAACTTTGCTTATAAGTAACATACACGAACGAGAAGTATTCAATGCACCCCCTTATGGGAATGGAAACAGATGGGAAACATCCCGAATCTGCTGGCTTCCTTTCTGGGTATAAAACCTCCTTCATTAGGCATATTGGTAGGTCAAAAGAAATATTGCACCAATATTGGTATAGGGTGATCAGGGAAAGTGTGTGATGCTTGTATCTTTAATACAAAATGGGTATCTGTAGGAATACAGGACTGTTTGAAAAGATGTAAGGACAGACATTTTACCCTGATCAACACTATTCATATCAACTATGATTTTCAGGAACTGAGCCTGCCATCTTCTTTCCCAGTCAATAGAGGCATCCACTAAGACCTGGAAGGAGACATGGAAAGATGTAACAACCCACTGAACAGGTCCAGGATAACTGCTGAATGTACAGCTGGTTGGCTGAAAAGATGCCAGCAATGCTGTATGACTAAGCAGATTATAGTATATTCCTACCAGGGCTGCTGTGCATCTTATATATTTGTGAAGCAAAGGGGAAAATGTTTACCAGCATGGTGGAAGGGAGAAGTATCTGCTGGATTCTCAACATCCAGATGCAACAGAAATTACAAGAACCTTCACCCAGATGTGCTGGAATTCAGAAGTTTTGGACTCTATTCCTAGGTCTGCTTATGCATTTTGTATTAAAGAGTCATTGGCTAAAATCCCTTAATGCTCCACGGAGCAAGGTTTAAACTCATGACTTCCCATTTCCAGGGGAGTACTTTCATGGGGCGCGTCCCCACAAGTGGGAGCAGCATATCTGTGCCGTTGCTAGCTGTCCCTGAGGCATGCCCCTACACATGTGCTCTGGTGCGTGACATGTTGCCCTGTGAAGGGTATGGGAGGCTGAGGCCAGGACATGGGCTGGCCCCAGCAGCCTCACCTGGGGTCCTGGGGGCCTCCCAGGGCTACAGTGGCAGCAATCTGGGCACAATGAACCCAACCAGCAGCTGGAGCAAGGCTCTAGTCAGCCCGGCTCATTTCAGGTGGTGCATGCTGCCACTACATGTACCACCCCATTTTTTCTGACAGTATTTAAAAAAAAACCAAACCAAAAAACCCCCAAACCAACGCACTGCTAATTTGCAGCGCAGTGAAAGTGTGGATGTGCAGCACGTATTGTTTGCAGTGCTGCAGATAGTTTTGCAGTGCCACAGACCACACATGCATGCTTGTCTGGACATTCCCATGAGGGCCGCAGTCAGGTCCTTCCTTCCTTGCTCACTCTGTCTTTTCACACTTTTTTGCCCCATGACTGGCATGCATTCATTTAATGGCATGATGGGATCTGATTCCTAACCCCAACAATCGTGCCTCCTGCTATGCCACACATACATGGCAGGAGGCATGATTTTGAGATCAGGGATCAGATTCCAATGAACTCAATGAATTTGTAACATCGTGTAGGCATCTGGTCAGGAAGCACTGATCTTCGTCTCACATGTCTGTTTTATAAAACAAAGTAAATAAATCTGGATTTTTCACAAAACCAAGTTTTATTGAACAATACTACTACTACTACTAATACTACAACATAAATTCCTTTTAAGTATTTAAAATCTCATAAAACTAAGGGCAAGAGCTGATTGCTCTTACCCTAACCACAGCGCAGGGTATAACAGCTCCCCTTATTTTCTACTGAGTCCTCAGAATATTGTGGCATGCTCTGTTGGCACCTTAGCTGGATATGGTCCCAAAGGCACAAAACACATGGAGCACATGGAACATAAAAGCTGCTAGGTGTAGGTCATAATGCTTTGTGGAATCTATGTTTGATGTCTCAAGAGTTGGATGATGTTATTTTAGTGCACTCCCCTACACCCCTCAGCTCTTCTGCCTTTATGCTCCAGACTAACATTCTTGAGAATATCAGAGAACATGCTAGTCCAGGGGCAGACAATTATTTTGGATGGAGGGCCGCTTACTGAGTTTTGGAAAGCCATTGAGGACCGCATGTCTGGCAGCCAGGGGCAGATAAATATTAATTTTCTAAATTTTTCAGGGGACCTGCAGGCCGGATAGAAAGGCCTGGCAGGCCAGGCCACATTTTGCCCACTCCTGTGCTAGTCCTTGTTTTTTTCCTCCTTTATTTTGATCAACGTCAGTCTTTCACTTGGTGTGGAGGGACTGCCTCTCAAGGATATGTTTGCAGAGCCACCGATAAACAGCAAGACAAAAACAAGTTAGATTTAAAAGGTTAGCACAGGAAAAGATAAGTGAGGGAGTACCCTGAAAAAGTTCCCATAATGATATTAAATGATATTAACTTGCCTGGGGTGGGTTCAAGAATTCCCAACACAATTATGGAGATATCTTTCAAAGCCTGTGGTTTGAGGGGTGTGGACATGAACTGTAGGGTGCCTTGGGTAATAGGTATATGAAAAGTCCTCTCAGTTTTGCTCAGATTATTATAGGACTGGTAACAGTGTCTGATATCTTGCTTATGAACATACAGAAGGCCTAAGAGAAGCATCTACTTGAGGTTACCCAGACTGAATGCTGTTGGCCTCTTCAGAGCAGTGGTGCCACAAAAGTTTACTATAAAGCAGGACTACCTAGCTTCTAAGCAGCTGGGTCCACATGCCCCGCAGACTGTACCAGCAGGGTCCATAGTATTCTTCACATGCCCCCTCAATCCCACTGCACTACACATGCCACCTACCCTGCACTGTACCACATGTACACAAGGATGCCACCCCATACTTCCCACACAAAGCCCGTAATAGCAGGGAGGACCCAATGCACTGCATCATATGGGCAACCCAGGCCACAGGATTTCCCAGTATGGCAAGCTTTGCCACACTGCACAGCCCTGCTACCTGGAACAGGGACAGGAAGTGGAAGATGGTGGGAAGAAGGGGAGCCCAGAAACTCCACATGCTGCTGCTGCAGCTGGATTAGTGAGGGGAGCTGGACAGCCCTGGTGTAAAGAACTGTGGAGAGCGATCCTACACTTGGAGGAGAAATTGGGGGCAAAGTTTAAAGGCTGCCTGCTCAAAAATTTTATCGAGATCATGCCAGATGACAAAAATGATACCTGGGCTAAGATTACCGTAAGATCAACTGCCTGTTCACCAGAGCACCCCAAAGGATGACAAGATCAAACAGTCACAAACTCCTCCAAGACTGTTTCAGGCTGGACGTAAGGAGGAACTTCTTTACTGTCCAAGCCCCCAAGGCCTGGAACAGACTGTTGCCAGAGGTAGTCCAAGCACCTACTCTGGACTCCTTTAAGAGACATTTTGATGTTTATCTTGCTGGGATCCTTTGACCCCAAGTGACTTCCTGTCCCTGGGGCAGGGGGCTGAACTTGATGATCTTCCGAGGTCCCTTCCAGCCCTAATGCCTATGAAATCTATGAAACTTGGAATTTCACAGACCAGCAAAGGGGTCACCAGAGCCTAGTACTACAACCCCATTCCCCCAGAACCAGCAAACCATCTGTCCCATTTTGTACCCATAAGTCCAAGCACAGCATGGATACATTTGCTTTGGACTTGGATATTCAGACCAACAACCATGCCACTGCATTTATAACTGTTTACTTTACACTGCTGTTTGCAAAAAATCGAATTAGCTGAATGACCAGTTACTGCACTGTTTACAAAAATTATTTTCAATGTATTATTTAAAATCCTCATATATCTTTAATTTTCTGCTTGCAAAGGATGAATGTATTTGCTAGAAATTCTATCCATCTGACCTGCAAAAAGTATGCAAGTGGGAATATTTCTGGATTGCATAGAGAATTTTCTCTTATTTTTTAAATTGTGGCTGCCAGAAAATGTTATTAAAGTAAACAAGCTAATTCAAAAGGCAATTTTTTTCATCCTTGCCCATATAAGTTAACCCACCATTTGGATAGGGGACATGGAAGGGAGTAATGGAGAGTCAGGACCTTTGAACAGAGTAAATAAATAATAAAACATGCAGTAATACAACTACCTGAGCTCCTTTTCCTTTCCACAGTGGTTTCCATCTGTAGGTGCACTGGATGACACTGAGCTGTGTTCAACAGGATCACAGGGTCTCAAAACGTACTTTGCTCTCCACAGAGTCTGCATGTTCTGAGACCACTTTCTCAGTGAGCATGTTGTTCACATTGCTTGAGGTTCCGTCTTCTGGGTGTTCCAGAGTTTTTGAAGCCCCAGATTTTCTGTAGCCCTCCTTTGCCCTTGTGTGTTTCCTTCCCCTTAGCCTGGCATTACTTCTTGCCCCATCATACTATAACTTGTGTTCTTTTTAAAAATGTCTGAAAACACATCTTTGTTCTTGCAGTTGGTTTTGAATTGCCCTTTTCCAGACTGAGGAAATTAAGCACCTCTCTCCTGCATCAGGTTTGCCCAAACTCTTCTTAGCTATATTATTACCTAGTGCTCAAGCAGAGCACTATGGCAGCAAGTGCATTGGTGAGTATGAAGTGAGAAATTCCACAAAGACATCTGGATATCAACAGGCAGGGTCTGACTTCCAGTCACAATGATCTCTGGTCACAGTTATGACGACAAGGACATGGTGGAACTGTAGTTAAAAGACAGTTTGGACTGGAAAAGGTACTGGAGTGTCCACACAGGCATTGCACCAGTTGAACACTGCCAGGTCAGTTCAGTATTTAACTTGACTGGGGTTTTAGTGACATGACTCAACATTGAAAGAAAATGCCCACAAAAACAAAAGCAATTTTTAACCATAATGTGATAAGCCTATGAAAAAATCAGCATATCCACAGCCTGATAAGACAGTACCTAGGTAGCGCTTGAGTCATGTAGTCAAGATGGTCCAGGAATTTTGCAATAGGCAATGATTTTTGTGGGAGATATTTTTTATTAGAGCAACTCTATGGCTGGGATAGACTTAGACAAGCTTTCAAATGCAAAGCATTCTTAGATAGCGAGTTCCTTCCATCCACAAGAAACCAATAGCTTTAGGAACATAAATGATTTGTTTCCTTTAAAAATAATGCAACTTCTATACATTACCCATGTTTTTCTTTGTGTGCCTGCAAGTGACTTAAATAAAGATACCAGAATATTTAGCTTTGAAAAACACATGCAATTTACTGCTGGACTACCTCAGCAGATACAGTTCACCATTACTTTGTATACCAAGTCTATGCCAGCACACTGAACCCCATTAGCTAATTAAAAATGCAGTTACATAAAGACAATATTTCCATGGAGCCTCATTTAGGTTCTCTTTTACTTGAACCAGCAGAAAACACAAAGCAGCTTCCAGCAGGAGGTGCAAACTTACGCACAGCTTTTACACGGATGCTTTTACAAGAACCACACTGATTTATACATTGGACTTCTTCAGAGGATTTGCTATTTTCAGCCCCGATTGTGCAATTCAGAAGTGATTCACAGATGACAATGGCAACAGTTACATGCACCCACACTTAGTTTTTTTGCATCCCCATAACTCAAATGCAAGAATCTGTTCTGGCAAGGGACCCAAAAACCCCACAGATGACAGTGCTCCTTGCTTTCCCCTGCTCCGGTGGCTCTGGGCAAGGTTCACAGAATGCCCCCAGTGGACCCAGCCCCTCAACTGCCCTTTTAAAGGCAGACAAGATTCTGTGGATAGATGTGATCTCCTTTATTAGACGAACTATTAGTTGGAAAAATTGTTCTTTACAAGCTTTCGGGTACAAACACCCTTCTTCAGGCCTTTTAAATACACTTCTTGGCTATCCCTGATGCTTGACTCATGACCAGATACAACATATGCACCACGCGCACCCCATTCCCACAGAAGAGCACTGTGGGCCCGTGCCCCTGCCCCAACGCCACTCGCTCCGGGTCACAGCTATCATGCGGTAGGTACCCCAGGGCAGCTCCCAGCACTTGGGCCCCAGGCGGCCCCGGGGCCCCAGGTGCGCTCAGCCCCGGCCCCTGGGCCTCTCGAATGCCGGCCGCTGCCAGCCGCGCACTGCACCCCGCCGCCCGCCAGCCAATCAGCGCCCCCCACCCCAAACACCAGCCAATCGCAGCCCCCCCTCATAACCACCGGTCAACAGCCTCCCCCCCACGACCAACCGGCACCCCTCACCACCCCCATACCCTGGCCCGCTCCGCCCCCCGCCGCCCGAGCAAGCCCGAGTCCGGCGGGGCCAACCCAGCACCCACCTCAAACACCACTTCTTCGTCAAAGTCCGGTGTCATCCTTCTCCGCCATGCCACCACCCGCGGGCACGCCGGGAAACACAGTCCGCCTCCCGGCCCGGCCCGGCCCAGCCCACGGGCAGCGCAGCGCGAACTACGACTCCCGGCAACGCCCGCGGCCGACCGCTTCCGGCCGGGGCCCGCACGTAAAGCTGGGCCTCGCTGATTGGAGGAGATGAGTAAGGGGGTGTGGTGTAGCCAGCCTGCGCTGGTGGGGCGCGGCCGGGAGGGGTCGCTACGCTGCCCCAGCGGCGGAGGTACGCGGCAGGGGGCTCAGTCAGCGCGGAGCCACGGGACGGCATGCAGGCTTGGGACTGGGCGCGGAGCGGTAGCTGGGGCTGAGCGGAGCCATGGCGTAGGGCGCGGGGGAGCACCATGAGCTCGGCCGGTGAGTGAGTGGGGAGCGGAGTGGGGCGGCGGCTCAGAGTGGAGGGCGAGTGCGCTGCCCCTTGCTTGTCCCGGCCGTTGGTTTCAACCACCGCCTCGCGCCGCTCCGGACACTGCGCCCCCCGACGGACTCTTCTCCCTCTTCTCCTTCTCCCCTCTGCTGACGGGAAAAAAAGAAAAGCTCCATCTTCTTGAGTTCCCAGTCGGGGTCAGCAGCAGGGCGCCACGGGATCAGGTCTCTTTTTAAAGTCACCCTGTTATTCTTTGACTTTTCCCTGTTTATATTTCTCTTTTCTCCCAAGGGCCCCTAGGAGGTTTCTTAGCACGCCCCCCCCCCTCCCGCCCTTCACTTCCCTTCCCTTCCCACTCTTTGAAAAACGTCCTTTGCCCTCCTGCAGGCAAGTCTTATCAGTTGTATTTTTAGTGACATAAAAGCATCTCGCTGAGCTCTGGTTATTGTCACTTGCCCATAGTGAGGCTGTCGTGCCCTGTTGTGCAGGACTTCTGACACTTGG
>NW_017729022.1:59054960-59062795 GCF_001723915.1 Gavialis gangeticus
ACCCAGCAGAGCTCCATCATCAAGTCTGTATGGCTCAACCACCGGTCACCTCCCGCCTTTCTGTAAGGAAACAATGCTGAACGCTGGGGACTTCCAGTAAAGACTTAACATGGACTGTACCTGCTGTTTCATATAGCTGAGGCAGGTGAGGCTCTTTAGGGAGATGTGATATCTTTTATTAAACCAACTAAATAGTTGGAAAAATTGCTCTTTGCAAACTTTTGGGTACAAACATGCTTCTTCAGGCATAGGGAGAGTCGCATCTATCCAAAGAGTGTTGTCTGCCTGTGTCTTTAGACCAACACGGCTACAACCAACAATCCTCTTCCTCTAACTTAGTCATTCGCATGAAATAGGCAGCCATCTATCAGTTTTCCTTCAAGAGCGTACCTGTCTTCATGAAGGGTCTTGCAAGCTCGATCACTGTTGTGCAAAAACAAATGCTGGAAAGCTGGAAAGTCCAAACTGACCTACATTATTCTTTTTCATTTTTTTAAAAGTATTGTCAATTTTATGGTTAGGAAAGCTTCAAGGCAAACTCTCAGTGTAAAACAAGGGAGCTTCCTGTGTTTGAGGGAGTTACTCAGATTTTGTTTGTTTGCTCGCACAGAGGAGCATTGTCAGTACTTTTGTTCTCCCATCTGTTAGATTAGTGGGCTTCCTTTCTAATGCCTGCATGAACAACAGGGATGAGAGCTGTTTTTTTTCTGTTGAATAAAATCACTTAAATTATGCTGATCTGCTGCTTTATGTTACTTTTGGGGGGGGGGGCAGCAGTCAAATGTAATGAAAACCTTGGCATATTTCCTGAATGAAAAAAAAAAATATGGTGTTACGGGATCTAAGTGCAGTGGGGTTCCTTTTTAAAAAAAATACACACCTTTTCTTAAATAATAACACTGAACTAGTTATTGTACTTTCACATAATAAATGTTTGATTGCCTCATATTAGCATCTTCTAATAATCCTATAATTAAGCATGAGTACTTGAAAACAATGCTATTTTATAAATACGAATTCATCTTTCTACTCCATTTACTATTCTCCTAAGTTTTTTAAATACAGTGTAATGCATTGTTCCTCTAATCGATACACTTCGGTGTCTCAGTGTAGAGCTGGTGCATTAAAGATAAAGCAGAGCATCTCTATTTAACAACTGAATAGTATGACCTCATTATTTAGCAGTATTCCTTGTAATGCAGTTTGCTACCTTTATCCTTTTGCTGCAGTTCAACAGATATGAAAATAAAATAACTTTATTAGGAAGTGTTGAATAGCTTGAAACTTGAACAGTAAGGTTCAAGTGAATTTGATATTGCACTTATTCCAAGCATCTTAGACTGAGCTCTGTGTTAATGTGGGACCTGTGCATGTGAATCCAGTTCCAGGACTAAAGCCATTGTCTGTCATTTAGGGAGATATTTCTAGCGGGCCAAAGTCAAGCAAAACACAAAACAAGAGTGGAGCATAAGGAAATGCTGATTAAGACAAGGAAGAAGGAATTCCTGGAAAATGCAGGGTTTATGGAGGGCTTTTGAAGGAAGAGGTGTTAAAGGGAGCTCTGGGTGAACAGAAAGGGACAAAGAGAGCATTAATGCAAAATGTGGGGACCATGTATAACCAGAACAGCGAGATGTGAGACAAAATGAGGAGCTGTGACAGTGTAAATGACAAGCTTTAACTTGTTGTGATAAGACAGAGTTAGGAGTGGGAAGAAGGTAACTTTAAAAACCTTAACGTTTATCTATGTGCATTATAATTCCTGCATCCCCTTAAAATCTAGGAGCCAAAATTTACACGTAACTTGTAAATCTGCTGTTCACATAAAAACACGTTATTTACTTAATTTTTTGCACAGTTTTACTCCAATGAACTCCTAAATGTTAAGATAATATAAAAAATTCAGCTGCCATTTTAGTCAGAATTGCTTTCTACGATTTAAAACTTACATGGCATCATTCAACTGCTGACAAGCAGCATTTCTCATTAAAGACTGTTTAAAGTGTAAAGAAACTTTGAACTCTAAATGTATCCTGCTTTGGATTCTTCCTAACTTAAACTTGGGCATCGTTGTAATTTATATTTGATAGAGAATTATAGGTATTGATTTGTTTGGCACATTTTAGTTGTAGAAGGGGTAGATTGAAATGGCAATGTGGGAAATGGGTATAAGTGACTCAGTATGTAGAATGCTTCCTTCTGAACTAGTTCTGAATGAGGCACTGTGCTGGTGGAGGGAGCTACATTATGGAGAAAGCTATAAAACAGAGGTTCTAACCACTCGTGGTCATTAGAACCGGCAGCTTTTGCCAGAATAAAGCAGTTAATTCAGCCAGAAGCCCAGTGTTAAAACTCGCATCTGCCTTCTTAAATACTCAGTGCAATATCAATTTGCTACTTTTTGTTTCCTGTATTAAAATGTTTTGAAGTACTTTTATAGTAAAATTCATCAACATAAAGAGTTGGCTGTATTTCAGTGAGACAGCGAAGCAATCCATATATGGTTATATACTAGTTTGTTTATAAAGCCCTTTGGGCTTGTTCAGAATTAAAGGAGCTATTTAATGAATGGATTATTGAGAATTAGTTAAAACCAATAGTTCCCTTTTTACAGTGCTTATGTTAAAACTTAGCTTCTGTTTTATAGCTGTGGGCTCTCATTGCTTTCTTAAAAAGCACATATATGATCCTGATAAATGCACAGTTGCCTTTGGTCACTCAGTCCCTGCCTCGAATAATATTACAATATTGAAATGTAGGCTTTATTTTAAAAGGGAGAAAAAGAAGATATTTTGGTTTGTGGTATATGGATCCTATGCAGCAGAAGGGAAATCTGGAACTGAGATTTAGTTTGGTTACATCAATGAAAGAATGTATAGTGTGTGTTTTAGCATAAATTGTAATTCAGGGGGAAAAACACAGCAGAAACTAAATCAACAAAATCAGAATGACTTTTCCTATCAAGCTGCATTACTCTTAAAGACTGAAAAAATGAGGCCTACAGGGTTTACTGCCTGTTTAACTCTATATAACATGTCAAGTCATGTTATATTTACTCAGCTTTATTTCCACAATATCAAGTTTAAAGATATTATTTGTTCATCTCTCTCGTATTCAGTCTAAAGTTTTTCCCAACTCTTTTGTTTTTCTTCAGTAAATCATAAAACAAACTTCAGTTTTAACTTAAGGTTTTCCTTTGTTTGGGAAAACATTCCTTTTAATTTGTTTAGGTTGTTTTCTAAAATCGTTGACTTAAACTGTTTTTTCCTTGCATTTTAAAAGCGACGTGTATTATCTTCCGGGAAGTCGTGACTCATTTCCTTTTTTGTTTACTTTTAACATTGTGACACCTGAAATATCACAGCCTCTGCATATGTATAAAACAGAACAAATTAATAATAATAATAAAAAACAACTAGCAGGAAACAAGGTCCTGAACTCAGACAATTCTTGTGAGTGTAGTGTGCGGTTTTTAGATACCGAGCTGTTACTGGAGACTTATAGTTTTAAAGTAATTGATTCAAGACAGTGATCAGACTAGAATGACCTTTGTTCCAAATCATTAAAATCATTCCAAACAATTTGGACTCTGTCTTGGTATCATATTAGCTCCCATCATAATGATTTTGGAGTGCTTCCAAGGAATATTGGCGTAGCAATAGTTTATTTTTCTATCTAGCCTGTAGGAGCAGGACAATTTATAGTGGGGTCTTTGTTTGTTGTCAATTTTTGTACTCCTGCTTGTGATTAGTGGTACTCTAGGCCAAGAGTAGTTTGTGGGCTTGTGATAAATTTACTCAAGTGAGGTTCTGCTACTCTTTTCTCTCCAGAGAAAGGTAGCAGAATTGAGCCCTTCATGTGAATGGACACACAGAATGTGTGAAGCATGTAATGTGAAAAGGCAAGATGAAAAGAAAGAGGTTTGTATTTATTTGCAAACTCTGAGTCTGGGTTCACAGATACCAAGTCCAGCTTTGATAAGTTTTTGCTTTGTGTTACATTCTACAAAATTCCTCCATTCACTCTACACATTTGTGGTTCCAGAGGGATGTGACTATCAAGAAGTGTTGTAGAATCTGGGTCACGTAGTGAATGGCAATTTCTTAGGTAACTGCAGCTAGTTACATGAAGGATTTCAGACATCATATAAAGACTTTCAGTTTGCTTCTTTGTCCAGGTGGAGCTCATGATGAGAATGGAGCATGACAATTTTGTGTTGCTAAGCAGATGAGTTGTTGTGTTTTGTACCAGTTGAGCTCATTCAGAGCATAGGACTTTATTCATAAGGCAAAGTTGTTGATTTACCTTGGAGATTACGGTGATATGTAGTTTACCTTGGAGATTACGGTGATATTACGGTGATCCTGCAGTTACAAATCAGCCACAGCATTGTGCCTGCTGCCCTCCTACTAGAACATTAGAAATTGGCTCGTATTGTTGTCATAGTTATTTGGACATGTTGGGGTACAGAGGAACCTATAGAAGAAAGATGGTGCTGTGGGAACCAACTTAATCTGAGGCTCAGCCCTGGTAAGGACAAGTTCTTTCAAGTGCTTGTTCTTACCTGTTCCTGGCCACACCCTTCAAGTTTTGCCTTGCAAATTGGGTGGTGGTGCTGTGTATAGTTGAGGGAAAAGATTTAGAATGGAGGAAAACTGATACTTTGTTTCCCATGCTCTTCCAGTGACTTCTAGATGTTGCCTGTGTGGGGTAGGAAGACTTAAGCATTCTGAGGTGAAATGAGGTCTTTAGGCCATGGTTTTGGCAGCTCAGGATCAGATTTTGACAGACAAGGGGGAGAGTTTGGGATGTTTACATTCAACACCGCATTGTAACAATAGGACAGGAATATACTGAAGCCCTGCAAATGCCATGGAGGGTACAGATGGGTATAACTCTTGTCCACAGATCACAGAAGATAAAACACTTTGTTCCAGTGGACTCTGTGCTGTGGCCTGTGGTTGAGGAGGAAGAAGCTAGGATGCCTGCATAAGCTGCTAGTGCTGCAGGTTTTCTTGACTAGCATATTGATCAGCGCCTTTATTTTATACTAGCCAATTGCCCATCGTGAATGACAGAGCATTTCGGGGAGTGTTTACATGGCTCTCCACTCACCCTTCAGGGCCAGCCGTATAAACAGTCCTGCTGCTGCTATCTCCTCTTCCAGCCTCCAGCGCAGTGACTCCCTCTCCCCCGCCCACCTCCACCTCCTCCCCTAGAGCAGCGCAGCTTTCCCCTGCCTCTGGCGGTGCAGCGGTTCCCTCCCCACCAACCTGCCTCTGCCTCCTCCCACAGAGCAGCGGGGCTTCCCCCAACCTGAGGAGGCAGCAGCAGCTGCCTCCCCCCACAACCTGTCTCTGTTGCCTCCCCTGGAGCAGCAGGGCTTCTCCCTCCCAGCCTGAGGAGGTGGAGCCCACGCAGCCAATTGCTACCAGCCCTCTTGATGGCACATGTGCAGTTGCCCAGAAGCGTTACGGACAGACAAACAGATTAAGCCTGTTAATATATTAGAATTTTTTACAGGTTACATGTTGAACAAAGCTTTGAGATGGCTAAGATCATTTTTCCCCCTTGGAACTAGAAGCATTAATATATATTTTAGAATATAAATTTCCCCTGGCAAAAGCCTAGTTTTGGTGGTTTCTGTTGGTGGGCTCTGGTGCACTGTTTTATTTCTCCTTAGCCAAGAAACCCAGGTGGCACTTTGACTTTGTCAGTGCTGCATGGATTCTTAAGATTTCAACCAGTTTACTTGAGGAGAGCATTGTGCTTCTGGCCTTTATGCACTTTGATTTTGGTGACCCATGATGCTATTCTGGAGGCATGGATCCTGTTTGTGAAACAGATTAACACTAGAAAGGAGACCATTACATTTCCATATTCCAAAATCCTAAAGGATAAAGACCAAAAATCTTGTCTAGTAACTCATCTGTCCAGCCTGCAACTTCAGTTTGAGTCCTAGCATATTGCTGTTAAAAACAGTCAAACTTGGGGGACTAGAGAATCCACATCTCTAGACAAATTGTTCCAATAGTTAATTACTCTCAATGTCTTTAAAAACAAAAAAGAAATGAGACAGAGAACAAGAATGCCTTATTTCTGGTTTGAATGTGCCTAATTTTACCTTGGAAATTATAGCATCTCAGTACATCATTTCTACTCCAGTAAAGAGCTACCTATCTATCATCAGGAGTCTTGCCCATGTATATAGTTGCAGACTGTGATCAAATTGCCTCTTAATTTTTTGTTGATGAGCTAAATATATTGAGTTTATTAATTCTTTTGCTATAGAATGTACTTTCCAGACCCCAATTTCTAGGTCTTTTATGAATTCTTTCTAATTTTTCAACATCCCTTTTGAAATGTAGATACCAGAACTCAACATGGCAATATACAACTTTGCATTTGACTGTGTGAAAGAGCATGTTCCTGTAAGCCTACCTTGCAAAGTGATCCATTTGTTATACTTTGTTATACACTTTTTTCCCATTAATGTCTTTACCTTTCCTTTTGACTAAAGTTGTTTTAAATTAATAAGGTGCCCTTGGCTACTTACAGGTATTCAAATGAACCTTGAGAAGTCTTGTAGCTTTATTTTACCTATAGAAAAATCTACTGGAAGAGCACTGTAGAAATGTTAGACAAGCTGGATAGCTGCTGCACAGAGAACCTGTGCTCCCACCACCCGAACGGTTTGGGGGGAGGGGGCCCTGTGTATACATCCCAGAAGGCTCTACAGGCTCCCCTGGCTGTTGGAAAGTACTGAGTGCCCAGGGTAGCTCTTATTGGCTGGCTGCTCCCAGGGATCATGTGTCCCTGGGGAACTCCTGCTCACAATCCCCACTTCTTCCTTCCTTGCTGTGAGGCTTTGAGAGAGACCTAGAGCATATCCCTTCTCTGGTCAGTTGCAGGTGTGTCAAATGTCAAAACTGGGGCAAAGTCAAGCCAGAGTCAGGTATGATAAGGGTGGGTCTGGGTTTCTGGATCACATGCAGGGGACACAGCTGCCTTGGCACCCTGTGTCTTCCTGAAGTCCTGCAGTGCAGTGCAGGGCTGATAAAAGGGGCTGGCTCTCCTTGTCCCAAAATAATCAGAGGGAGGGGTTTGGTCCATGCTCATTTGAAACATTGGAGTGCAGCCCAAGTCACAACTTCTCCCTGGAGTGGGGAGGAAGGCAGAGGGGCCTAGAGCAATGCATGTTGAGATGCTAGAGGATCGCACTGCAACTGCAACTGGAAGGTTAAGTGTACATGAGTTAGTTTCTTCCAGACCAGAGCTGGAGGTTCCAGGGGAAAATTAACTCAATTCCAATGAGGTAGAAGCAGCTCCCAGGACATTTTTTCATGGGACAACAATGTGGAAATTTGTACACTTAAAGTGTCTACAAGGAAAACTGTGATTCTTCCAGTACCTATGTAATGCTTGTATGCAGCCCTTGTCAGAAATGGAGATGTATGTCAGATATTCATCAGTATCCCATCTTGGGATTTATCCATTAGTTTCATAGTTTCTAGGGTCGGAAGGGACCTGAGCAGATCATCTAGTCTGACCCCCTGCCATGGCAGGAAGAGCACTGGGGTCAAGTGACCCCAGTAAGGTGGTCGTCCAACCTCCTCTTAAAAACCCCCAGGGTGGGAGCCTGCACCACCTCACTTGGAAGCTGGTTCCAGACCCTAGCTGCCCTGACCGTGAAGTAGCGCCTCCTGATGTCCAACTTAAACCTTCCCTCCGCCAGCTTGTGACCATTGTTCCTGGTCACTCCTTGCGGCGCTCGGGGGAACAGGGACTACCCCAGCGCCTGCTGATTTTTTTTTTTTTTTTTTCCCCCCCCCCCC
>NW_017729022.1:59063945-59073181 GCF_001723915.1 Gavialis gangeticus
CTTTCCATTGGGAGTAAGCCTCCTTTTTGGCAAGGAGACATTCCCGGATGTTTTTAGTGAGCCATGGAGGCTTATATGCTCTCCTGCCCCCTTTGACCCTCCTGGGGATTACCTTCCTCTGGATCAGTTCACTGATCCATGAAAGTTTCCAGTCCTCCCTCCTCCCCCTGCCCCCAAATAGTTACTAATTTTAAAACAGGTAGGTTGCTCAATGTAGAGTGCATCTTACCTGTCTCCTCTTCCCACTCTTTCCCATATAGTTGTATCCAGCTACTTTAACATTTCAGTAATATGCATCATTCCCAATAGGTTTTAGTGTGTATTTGTCATTTTATGTTTAATTTTGTTCTTTATTTACACCTCTAGCAGTGGTATTTTAAGCATCCAAAATTATTTTATTCACATTCTTTTCTTAAATTTCTTCTACCTCAAGCCTTGTGTTTTATGTTTGAGCTTGCATATTATGTTCTACTCCCTTGGCATCCTCCCTTGTTGATGCTTGTTTAAATTCCTTCAGGCTGCTGTAGGTCATCTGCTACTCAGAACGTTGGTTTTCCTACTGTTGGGGTGGAAATGATCCAAGCTGTATATCTTCCTTTCCCTACAGGTGGCCTCTAGTATTCTACAAAACCAAAACTCTTTAACAGAGTAAATTAGTTTAGCTTCAGTATCTTGTGCTGTTTGCATCTCATTCTAGTCACAGGCATGATTCCTGAGATGACCAAAAGTTGTTTCCTTTCTTTAGGACTCCTTCAGCTTTTGGCAATCTTCTGAAATATCTTCTCAGGCAGTATGACTTAAGCCTATATGTAACACATGCAATGGATGCTTGTCTGCAGTCCTTTCACTTGTAACCAGTCTGTCAGCCATATGTTGCTTTTGCTTCAGAACAGCCAGACTCAGTCTTGGTATTACTTTGTCCCCTATAGAATGCTTTCTTAATGTGCTCTTTTATGAGGAGTCCCTGGTGAAGATGGTCTCTTTCACTGTTTGCTTGTGCTTGACCTTCTCAAGGGTTTGGCTGAATATCCAACCTTGAGTATGTTCCTTAGCACACGTTTCTTTCTATTGAGTTTTCCAATAGGTTTTGCAGCAGCCATATCAAAGAAAGTAAATTTCTGTGGTCACAGGATGTTTTGTTTCCAGTGGTGTAGAAAGTCTCCTGCTTCTCTCTGCTTTGATACATGGTTCCACTTCTGTCTCTTCCACTCTTGCTCTCTTAAAATCAGTTAATTCTCCATCTGGATCCAAAATGCTGATGCCAAAATCTCATTGCTGAAGAACTCTGTTGCTACACTGGGTTCCAAACTACCTTTTTCAGACCTTGTATCCTTTTGTCCAATACAGTCATCAGATTGCACTTTATGTACTGGAAGTTTCTGTCGTCACGCAGGAGAAGGAACATAACACATCCCTTCTAGATCATGGTGGCTGTTCTATTTCTGGATGTTGGCCTGGGTACATTGAACTGTACCTTCTGAACCTTGTACGCTCCCCTATAAATTCCTTAGGTTATCTCCTCTGTGCCTTCCTTGAGTGTGCTTGGTATCTGACTTGCCTATTGAGCCTTGCTTGTGAAACTAATGAAATTACTTGTTGTGGGAAGAAGTACTGTTTTCTGGAGTTGAATGGAGTCAATCTTCATTTAGACTAGTGATTTACTGTCCAGGAAAAACTTAACTTTCTGTGGCAGAGATGTTGCTTCTGTTTCTCTCGGATCAGCAGCCAAGCTTTATAGAAATCCTTGCATCTGAGTGAGTCTGTATAAATTGTCTGTCTTGTAGCACTTAGTCATACTCCTCGCTTTTCTGGAGTAGAGGTAGAGATTATACTTAGTCATTCAAAACTTAAGGAGCACATATTTCTGTAAAAAAAAATTGCAGTTAGCTTGATCCAGTGTGGCCTCTACACTGATTTTGGGGCCAAGAAATCTGAGACTTCCCTTACAAATGTATAAGGAATATTCCAGGCCTCCATGTGGTGGAGGACTCCAAGCTTCCACATAGTGATACATGCTAAGTAACAGGGATGATTAAGTGATGTGGTGTGTAGAGAATATGCCGCTAAATGGGAAACGTTGCAGTTGCCTTATATAAATTGCCTTTCATACATCAAGACAGATAAGAGTCTTGGATATAGTGGGAAATTATTTTAGTAACCTCCTGCACAGTGTGGTGATGCAAGATTAGATTTTCTTTTTGTAGGCTTCCTATGATTTAATCTTTGTTTTTTTTTGTCTCTTCCAGAAATCAAGAAGCCACCAGTGGCCCCCAAACCAAAATTTGTGCTAGGACACAAAGCAGCACCTCCTCCCCCTGTTGCCCCTAAGCCGGATATTGGGCTTTCTGGTGTTATGCAAACAACAAGGAAAACGAAGCCAGCGATAGCACCAAAACCAAAGGTTCTCAAGAGCTCGTCCATTCCAGAAGTGAAGCCTCCATCATCTTTAAGCAAAAGCACCAAAAGCTTAGAAGAGCACAAAGGAGATTCTTCTGAAACTCTAGATCACCTAAACTATAAGAATGGAGCCCCAGGAGAAGATACCAGAAATACTACTTACATCATACCAGTGTCTTCATGCAATTTTGAATGCCTTCATAAGCTTGGGAATGGTGAAAGTACATGTAAAACTCAGATAACATTTGAACACTTGGAACATTTAGGGAACATCAAACTGGGTGAACAAAATGCATCGCCTATGAGAAACAGGGTACAGAGTGAAAAACTGGCAAATAGAAATCATGTAGTTTTAAAGGCCAGTTTCCTGGAAGAGAAACTTAAAGATGTTTTGACACAAAGTGTATTTCCTAATACCAGTCCTTTGAGGCACAGGTATACAGATAAACTTGAAAGAGGCAATAACAGTGAAGTTAAAATAGAAATTACAGATCTTGTACAATCTTCTGAGTGTGAAGAAGCCACAGGTAAACAACAAAACAACCACAATAAGAGAGCTGCTGATGAGTTTCAAATGACTGAAACCTGTCCTCATTTGACTCAAAACAACTACAATTTCTCTTGCCCGGTGGACCAAGAAAACCTGGAGAATGTCAAAGTAAATAGTAATATTGCACTTTTGGGTGGAGTTGGTATGAAAACAGATGGTGATAAACATGCATCTTCCCCAGAAATATGTTCGACACCTAGCTTAAAAGTGCTTCCAGTTCCAAAACCAAGAAAAACATGGGCTGCATGTCTTGTACGTCAAGATGGCATAGATGCGGTAGGAGAAGGAACAAGAGAACCAGTGTGTTCAGAGGGTAATTCCTTTGGCCCTCCTGAACACAACTTTAAGAAAACTGCAAAAATAAATGTTATTAGTCAGAGTGTTTCATATAATGATCATCTGGACAATGTGCATCAGGCTGATAAATCTGAGAGAGTGCATCCAGGGAAGGAACCTACTGACACTGAAGAGTTAGCTTCACAAAATCTTGTTCCTCAGGTTCTGCATGAAACTTCTAACCTGGTAGAAAATGTTGGACATTCCTTAGACAAGGACCTTAATTTAATAAATCCTGCAGATAAAATAACAGATGATTCTAGTATGCTGGCTGCTGTGGACAAAAGGACTAATTTTATAAGGACTAATACGCTGTCCATGAGTTTGCCTAAGCAACTCAAATTGGCTTGCAATCAACACTTTCCAGCCTCCAATAGCCTTGATATTTCTGCACAAAAAACAGAAGATAGAGAGATTAATGTAAAAGGTGAAAGTTCACCAAGGATTGCTCCAAAAAAGCCACAAAGACACAGTTTACCCGCTGCTGGACTGCTGAAGAAAGCTGCGTCAGAGGAGCTTATTGAGAAAAGTTCTTACGTTTCTAGTGAAGACAAAAAATCTGAAAGTGTTCTAGAAGGAACTCGCATAAGGCACACATCAGCCAAAGAACAAGACCTGTCATCTTCCTGTGATGTACCCAAACGTGCTTCAGAGAAACCGGTCTGGAAATTACCTCGTCCTATTCTGCCTTTTTCAGGCAATCCGGAGTCATTAAAAATGGCCAATATTGCTACAAGCTACGAACTTCCAACTGCTGTGACCAAGCCCAGAGCCAAATCTCTGTCCTCTGTGGATATGGACAGAATACATAAGCCTTCCAAAGACCCTCAGAAGAAAAATTCTTTGAAGAAGTTCCTCAATATGAAACTGTCAGTTTGCATTATGAAAAGTGACTTCCATAAATTTTTGTCCAAAGGAAGTCAGTCCCTGGATGGTGCTATATCCAGCCTTTCTATGGGGGAAGGGAACAGGGTTGGAAACAGCCAGAATGTAGCATTCACAGCAAATGAAAAGAAAACTAAATCTGCTAAGGCACATTCTGTAGAAACGGGCAGCCCAGCATCACAAAAGAAAAGACATAGACACAGGAGTCAGCATGAGTCAGCAAGTAGTCAAAGGACAGTGTCTTTAGATGAGCAAATATTCTCTGTGGAGCAGTTATCGCAAACATTCTCAAATTGTCCAGCGAGCAATTGTGCACCAGAATATGGAAATGTGCCTCACTATGAAGATATCCCAGAGTATGAGAACCTACCTTTTGCTGCAGGTTATGCTAAAAGTCCATGTTTTGAATGGCAGAACTCCAGCAGTGTAGAATACCATGGAACACATGTATATGAGGTGGAAGAACCATACGAAGCTACAAACAACCATTCAAGATGTCACAGGTAATGTAGGAGGAAGGAAATGGAGATAAAATAATCTAAAAATACTTTGTTGGCACATACGCAGCTTTGTTATTGCATAACAGCAATACAATCCGAAGTCCTGTGGATTTTTCCTACATAATTTAATGTGGTAGCTATTTGTGGCCCTGAAAGGCTTCTTCCTGGTGAAACAGCTTGTGGGTTTGCTTGTAGACTTTTTTTTTGTCAATTAAAGCTAAATTTCATCACTCCTAATATGCCTTCAGAATTGCAGTTAGATGCGCTTACAAGTTCACTCTGAAGTTTAGAGTATTATTAAACATAATCTGATGGTAATGTTTAACTGGTGCTTAAATTAACTGTGAAAAAGAGGGCTAAGACCAAGAATGAACACATTTAAATGTTCAGGGGCTAAGCAGTTAAATGGGAAATTTTCTGTGCAACTTGTGTAGAATGTTATTTAAAGTTTATGTTTCTGTGACTTTATACTCAAAGGTCATTTTAGGATATGGTGGGTCGGATTTTGAATGGAATTAGACAGCTATTTTTAACTTAGTGCCCTGTAAAAAAAAAAAATAAAAATGATAATAACAAAAATGTGAAACTAGTGCAAGGAATGACAGGATATGAACCTGGTAGAAGTAGCGTTTATGGAGAGGAACTGTGGGGCAAGTGTGTAGGCCAGTGTTTCTTAACTAGGGTGCTGTGGAGAGTTATGCAATGTTAGCGCTGATGGTGTACAAACATGATTCACAAGATAAGCCCAGAGATTCCAAATAGGAATCCATAGTGTTAAAAAGATTCTTTCCTGTTGTGGTTTTCCCGAGTTCTTTGCAACAGAAGACTTCGTCTATTATTTTTCTGTGTTCAAAAATAGAGTGAAAACCAAGAGGTAGTATTTTCCAAGGGGATCCTTTAGCCTGTCAAAGGTTGCTTTGAGTTTTAAAAAGATTAAGAACCACTGATAATATACTGTTTTCATAAGCAATAACAGTTTAATTGTTGAACTTGCCCTTACTTTACATGTAGCTAATACAAATACCTTTACATTTTTTTTTTTTTAAATGGCTAACACGTGCTCTAAGTAGTTCAAGGACTTAGTGTTTTACAATGTAAGTGTGTTTCTATAATGTTTTTTTTAATAAGCATCAACTTGCTTGGTGAATTAGATTCCTCATTTGCATTAGATTACTTGCCTATTTTAGGAAGGTGGGGGGAACTGGGAAAAATTACATCTCCAGATTTCACAATGCCATAGTCTTGGGCGTGACATTTCTATATATTTAGCAATTTGTTCAAGTTTTTGTATGATTTACAGTATTATTTTTTGTTTGTTTGTTTGTTTACTGAAATAAGGTGACTGATTCTGCTGTGGCTTATTTGCATTTTAGGTGTGAGATCCGGTGTAGTCATGATGGTCCACAAAATATAACAAAAGGCATGGGTTTTTGTGATATCCATTGTTGGACCAGCAGCATAGTTGGGAAAGATGTCAGATGCTTCCTAATGCATTTATCTTGCCTTTTTAGCTAGTTCTAATAGAGTTCCTGCTCTTTTTACAGCTATGCTCCATTTCTTTAAGTTTTTATTTACACCTGGAGTTTTAAAATGTCCTGCACTGGAATTTCCAGAAGTACTTGGGGCCAGCCTAACTTCACTCTGATTGAAGTTTCCCCTCCCCTTCACTAGGAAAGAGAATGGAGTTAGACCTGTAGGGTTCTAAGGCAGTTTATAAACCACTGGGTTTGTGTTGTCTTCTGTGTTTACTTACAAAGGTGATTGTGTTGTTTGTATCAAACTTGTTCATTGCTTTGGAGAAAAGGGTGTGATCAAGGAAAATTTTGAGAGAAACTGAGAAATTAAGGTACCTTGACATTTGTTCTGTGGGTTGGACCAATGCAGGAAGCTGGGTCAAAGAGTTAAGGGATATTTCCTTGGTCAGTATCAGTTTGAAAACAGTTTTAAATGGGAGTAAAGAAGACTTGTTGCCTTGGTTTTATATAAGTGAAGTGAAGTGCCTGGGGAATGGAAATTGCATATAAAAGTGCATGACACGTTTTGATTATCCCAATTAGCTGGTTATACCATATTACAATTATTGCATTCCTCCTTATTTTTTAAGAAGTGCATGTGCAGACTTGAATAAATTGCTAAGTAAGTGCTTATTATGTTGCAGTGGCAATCTTCAGTCCGGGTTTTTTATACTACTGTAGCAGGTTTGTAATTCAGCTGTGGACTTTCAAAGGAATAGCACTTGTTTTATTTCTCCAAATGACAGAGAAATTGTAATTTTCTATTTCCTTCTTTTTATAGTAATAAAATATTTTTGTACAAAATGAGAGAAAGGGAGGGGAAGAAAGGCAAAGCTGTCTGAAAATTAAAGTTAAAAATCAAGTGGAAACCTACCAACAATCTAAAGATACAAAGGAAAATTCAGCATGACTCAGAACATGTCATATGACATAGAGCAAAGATTTAAACTTTCCTGCATCTATGGGGACTTTTTTGAAAAGTTGTTGTCCAAGGCAAGGGAATTATACTTCAGGGCTAGTTACTCTAGTCATGGGGCAGGCAATTATTTTGGGCAGAGAGCCGCTTACCCAGTTTTGCTAGGCTGTCGAGGGCTGCATAGGGAGCCCCGCCCCTTGACAGGAGCCCCGCTCCCTGGTCACCATCTTGGGACCAATGTCCCAGGGTCAGCACCAACGGGGCCCAAAGCAGGGCAAAGGCTGGCAGGGGTCTGTGGAGCTGGGCTGGGTTGCACCAGCAGGGAGAGAGGGGAGCTGGCCCGGCTCCATAGAGCCTGCTGGCTGGGACCCTGGGCTCCTGCCACCCTGCTCTGGGCCCTACTGGCACTGGCCCCAGGGCACTGGTGCGGGCCCTGTGCTCCCGCTGGCTCCCTACCCACTCACTCCCAGTGCCCCCCAGCCCCGCAGTACAGGCGGGGGGCAGCGCACAGCCCCGACCCCCTGCTCTCTGGCAGGGAAGAAGCTGGTGCTGAGTGCAGGGAAAAGTGGCCCCTTGCCCATCCCATGGCCGGCGCTCCCTGCTGCAGGTACTCACAGCCCACGCAGGGCTGTCTGGAGCAGGCACAGGCAGCCCCATGCGGGCTGCAAGCGGCTGCAGCGTGGTGCGCTAGCCACGGGATGGGTGAGGGGCCACTTTTTCCCACACTCAGGACCAGCTTGTAACCCGGCCCCACTGCCAGCCTGGGCCCTGCATTGGCTCCAGACTCGCCTGTCAGGGCTGCGTGTGGTGGCAGCAGCTGCAGCCCCCCCACTTGCTGCACCAGGCAGTGTTGGCTGCTGCATCCCACCTGGAGCTCGCATGCAGGGCAACCCAGAGGCAACAGTGGGAAACACTGCCTGGCATGGCAAGCAGGGGGCTACAGCTGCAGTTGCCACATGCAGCCCCTATGGGTGAGCCTGGAGCCATGCAGGGCCCAGGCTGGTAGCAGGGCCGGGTTACAAGCTGGGGCTGAGTGTGGGGGTGGGGAAGCGGCCCCTTGCCTGCCCTGTGGCCAGCGCCTCACACTGCAGCTGCTCACAGCCCATGTGGGGCTGCCTGTTCCTGCTCTGGACAGCCCTGCACGGGCTGTGAGCAGCTGCAGCGTGGGGTGCCAGCCACAAGGCGGGTGAGATGCTGTTTTTCCCCGCGTCGGGAAGGAGCCTGGGGAAAAGCTGAGCACGGGGGTGGGAAAAGCGGCCATTTCCCCCACCCCGTGGCCGGCAATCCCTGTTGCAGCCACTTGCAGCCCGTGCTTGGTTTCCCGCGCCAAGGCAGCCATGTGGTCCCAGGCCAAAAGCCCGAGCTGGGGCTTCCAGTGGGGCCAAGCGGGCCCTAATGTTGTGGGAGCTTGCCGGGCTTCCCCTGGGTCCTACGGCCCTTGGTTCCTGTCATTTTTGATAGATTAATATTCATTTTCTAAATTTGTTTTATGGGCCCTGCAGGCCAGATAGAATAGCCTTGCAGGCCATACTTTGCCCAGTCCTGCTCTTTATTTCTTCAGCCCTTCAGGGAATAGTGCACTATATTTTCTGGATATTTTGACAGCATTTTTACTGAGTTTCTGTAACCATACATACTCTTTGATTGTTTTGACTATGGACAGCTCTAAATTTAGTCATTAGTGTAAATTTTCATTGCATTGCCCCCACTACAACCCATTGCCTGATATGTAGAGCTTTTGAAATTTCTTTCAAAAGAGAAATCCTGAATTTAATAATGCCCTTTTACTTTCTCTTAAGCTCTGATTTTAGAATGTGTTTTCTAGAGCTAAAGTATAAATTAATTAAAATATAGTTAATAAAATCCCATATCAATCCTATTTAAAGCTTAACTTTATTGATTGAGTTGTGAGGTTATATACCCCTTTATAGATACCTTGTCAGAATATTGAGTGCTAAATAATGCCTGCTTTGTAAGGGTGTGCAAAGCGGGCAGTATTTGATTCAGATTTGGATTCAACACAATTTGGGGGACAGTGATTTGCTGATTCTGATCACTTCCCTGATTCGGTTTGACCAAATCTGAAGACTTTATTCTGCTCAGTGATTAGCCACAGGGGGACCCTGGGTGCCCCCCCC
>NW_017729022.1:59073380-59099599 GCF_001723915.1 Gavialis gangeticus
AAAAAAACATTAAGCTGTGTCCATGGCCAAAATCGGAGGCTTCCAATTCAATTCAGAGAGATTAATGGGTCTTCTGGTTCCATTCGGATTCAGAGATTCAGCCATTGAATCGGGCTGAATCTCCTCCGAATCGAATCAGCGACCAAAGCTTCATGCAGCCCTGCTAGTGTCCCTAACACTAAGCCCTTGAAATCTTTATGGTTCAGCATACTCTTTGGTATGGGATTGATCTTCCAACCTGCTACTCCAGCTGAGTAGGTCCTGATTGATTTGAGTAACATTACGCTCCCTGAATGATACATGATTGGATCCCAAGATAAACAGTGCTGATCAGGAACTCAGCCAGCCTGCAGAGCTCTTTGCAAAAGGGGGACATCCATGTTTCTCTGATAAAAATGGGAAATCCATGATTTTCTCTGTTCTTTCTGTGGGAAATGGAAAACCAGGATCCCTGCTGATCAGCAGTGGCTGGGGAGACATATTTCTACAAGGTACCCCTCCATAGGAGAATCCCTACCACTACTACCTGCTGATTAGTGGGAGTGGGGATAACTTTCCTGTGCAGGGTCCCCACTTGGCTTCCTGACAGCTTACCTATGGGTAGGCTATCTTGGAGCCAGTGCTCTTTTCCCCTGAAGGGAGGGTAAGCAGAGGACTATGGGATTTTGGGTGTCCTCCACACCTGAGAGGTGTACACATGTTCAAATTAGATCAAAAAGAGGGAATTCTTAACTTCTTGCAGAAGAGCCAGTTCTCTTCAGTAAGGAATCTCTTGAATGTCTGTACAGCTCCTTGTGCTGGGGCTTTTCTCCTAGCACAGTGGAACATCTATATGAGACCTACGTAATTGAAGTATGTAATGGGGGAGTAGCATATGAATGGCATTCTAGCCAGCTGACTGTTTTGTTTTGGTTTTTTATGGGTGTATGGGGTTTTTTTATATTTTTTTTTTTTTCACTTTTGGAGGACTCCTGCAGTTTTTTCCTTATGATAAGCTTTCCCAAAATATATGCTCACCTTCAAGGAGAGGAATACTGTAAAGTAAAATTAACCTGTTATACATTCTGAAATGGAGAAGGTCCCTACCAAGAGCTTTTAAATTAATCATTTATCATGCTCCAGGGGAGAGAGAGAAAAAAAAAACTTTTTTTTTTTTTAAAGAATACCTAATCAGAATTTATTGGAACATTTTAGATTACAAGAAATTCTGTCAAAATGTGTACAAAAATGTTTCATACAGATGCATGCATTCATTCTCACTATGATTTAATTTAGAAAAAACGTTGAGGTCCAAGATTTTCTAGTCAGCTTTGAGAGATGGACAAACTGAAATTAAATACCTCTGGTAGTTTCAGTCCAAAACTTAGTCTCAACACATGATTCAGTTTGTCAAAAAAAATCTTTTTTTTCCCAGTGTACACTGAAAACAAATTTCAAAACCTCAAAGATGATCAGAAAAAGAGTTTCAGTCCTCTGGAAAACTCTACTTTGATACTTTTGTCACTTTATTTTTAAGGGTTTTGATAATTTTATTGTTCTTTGATGAGAGAAGAAACTTTGACAAAATTAGAAAGGAAATAAAAGCTCTCTAGTGGTATTGTAAATGGTGCATGCAAATTAAGATCTTGATAATGTCCTCTTAAGTGTGTGGTGTATATAGTATGTATGTGTGTGTAAGTATTGGTGAAATGTATATCAGATGCCACTGAGTAGATGATATTTAATGCTACTGGGAGATGTACTACCACTGAAGTGCCCTCTGTGTGCACTGGATAAATTGTTAACTAGTTTCTTCACGGAAAACTTGCATGTGCTCTAAGCTTATCTCAGGGACCTTTTCCTCACTAGAACTCTAGAGGAAAGAAGGGTCTGCCATAAAGCTGTTAAATGTTGCATGTTACTACTTTGTCCCTTAAAAATACAATGTGCTTTTACTGGATTCCGTGGAGTCACCCTTTATATATTGTGCTACTCTCTTTCACCCTATGCTCTCACATATTGTAATAATTCACTTCTTATTTAGGATGCAGAGAAGGCACAATGGACAGAATCTCATATCTGCACTTCTACCCAGGACTTGCCTTGTTTTATTTTTGTGTGCTAGGTAAAATACCTTTTTTTATTAAAGAAAGCCCTCTTTAATAATCATTTTACTATTACATATTTGGGTTTCTTATTTTGGTTTCTAAATATCCCAGGGCTCTAAACTATACAGAAGCACACAACCTTGCCTCAAAGGGCTTGCAGTTAATGTAATCTGCATATATCTTGATTATGGTTTTGCATCCTTCTCCATACTGCAGTGTCCTTTCATATAACTTCCTTGCATCTGCAGCATTATCAAGATGAGAAGTCCTGGGTATATGTAACTCACAGGTTGAGAATCACTGTTGTTAGACATAAAGGCTGGACCATCCAGTAATTCATCCTTAAATTGTGTCCAAATTCCATAACGTCCATTAAAGTTAGCAAGACATAATATAGAGTTTGAAATTTGACATACCTTTTTATTATAACCTGCTGTGAGTGTATTGTGCAAATGTAAATTATGCAGATGCATTTAAAAGATCTAGTTTTGTTTGAGCACTACAAAATCATCTTAAGATCTTAACTCAGAGTTCTTCCCAGAGGTCCAGATTGCTACTGACAAAAAAGGAAATGACTGAAAAGCCTTCTTCTTTAGCTTGGTTAATAATTCCCTGTTTACATTACAAGCATCCTTTTGGGGCTTCATAGTTAATTATGGAATCTGATCCTCCTGCACTTTAACCTACAAATTCTTCCCCTTCTCTGCCCCTGCCCCCCACCATCCTGCCTCCCAACCCCTTCCTTTTCTTTGCTTCAACATTCTTTTTACGCATATCCATCCTGGCCTGTTTTGGTAAATGCAAAATAGGGTTATTTATTATCAGAGTATTTGTTTTCTTTTTTTTTTTTTTTGCCCCTGACACATCCTGTTTCAGCCTTGCCAACAGTGGTGTAAACCATAGATCTTCCAAATTAATACAGAAGAGTATCGCAGCTTATATGTGGAACGGAAAATCAGCTATGAAATGAGAATTGATGAAAGGCTCATTTATATAGCTGAACAACAGCCTTTTCCTGTGGGTTATTTTCAGCAGTGGCTCAGGAAATGTATTTGAAAAGCTCCTTAATACTGTTTCTTATGGAGAAATCTGAACCACAGCAATGCTTAATCTAGTTAGTCATATTCTGTATGTAAAATTAAAGGCCTTGGTTTTTTGGCATAAGAATACATTTGAAAATATTAGGAAAGAAATAGTAAGGCCAAGGTTTCAGTTTTTAATAGGAAAAATTCTTAGTTAAATGCAAAAAGTAGTATTAACAAGCATTGGTATCAAGATTTTCACGTGTACTTGGTTGCTTACTTCATTATATATGGCTACCTAAAGTATTAGAATACAATGCGACTGCGTATGTATAGTAACAGACAAACGACAGTAAGGAACTTGTTTTGCCTTATTTGATTTCCAGTGTGCTTAATGAACCTCTTATTTATTTATTTATTTATTTATTTATTTATTTATTTTAAAGAATGATTTAATTTCCCTTAAATTGAAGAAATGTTTCATGTATATATGTGAAAAATCACATTTTTTTATTGAAAAAATGAAAAATGTATAAAAGTCTCTAAAACTAGGGGGTTTAACTCCTGGCCCTGAAAGCCATATAAACTGGCCTGTGGGGCTGCCCACAGGTCTGGAAATCTGGTGTTGGGGGAGCAATGGCAATTTAACACTTCCCTGCCACCAAATTTCAAACCCCACCCAGCTGGATTAGCCCCAGTTGGGCTAGCCCAGCATGCAGGGATTGGGCCATGTTCCCGTTTGGCTGGATTGGGCCTGAGGTGGACAGTTTTCACTCAGCTGTGCTAACACCGCACACTGGATCTGGCTCGTGGATGGACCTGGCAATGTTCATCCAGCCTGCGGGCCAAAGGAGTCGAGCACGACTGCTCAACAATATACTTAGTAACGGGAATTGTACATCGTACCCATGATCCATGGGACAGTGATGCAGCTCCGTAGAGCCTTCCACTAGCTTCAGTAAAGTTTTTCATTGGATATCTGTAGTTGTGCATCTGGGAACTAAAATTGTCAAAAGTTTTTTTTTGTTTTTTTTTTTTTTTGTGGGGGGAAGAAGAAAAGCATGAGAAGTCCAGCAGCTTAAGGAATAATTGAGGATTTTGCTCTAAATTGGTACATTTGGCCTGAGCCAAAGTGTACTTCATCTGCTATATTTCATTGTGCCATTCAAGAAACAGCTAATATGTATACAGACAATTTAAGAGTTAATTTAAGTCCAAAATAAACATGGAGTAACTTATTTATCTTTCCAGTATGCTGCTGTTTCACTATATTTTTATTGGGTTTTTGTTGTCTGAAATTTAAAAGTGGAAAAAGGGCACAGGTCTCAAGTTGCTTCCAAACTGTGCAGAAAATTCCTTGAAGAGAGATGCTTCTCCCACAAAACCATCAAATAAAGCCATAAAAATAGCTTGTGGTCCAGTATTTGGGATTAGTGGTAACTTTTGATTTTAGCAGATGGGGAGCTGGTGAGCACCAGGTCTTTGTGACATTATTGAGGTCATAAAGTAGTTTGAAGTTTGAACTGGATATAGTTAGGAACTCTTATTCTTATTTTGCAGGGTTCTTCCTTTCACATCTGCAAGTGCTCGATTTGAGATTACTGCACAGTATATTACAGCCTTCCCAAATTCTACTTAAGGTAACTAGTTTTGAGGTGGTGTTTTGTTTGGTCACTGGCAAGTAAAACATTTGTGGCCTCTCTTCCCCTATGGGTAGATAAATGTGTTTTGTATGGCAGCTGACAAATGTTCATGACCCTTAGAGTTTTGTCTGGTAGGCAGGGAACTGGTTGTAAATTACTTCTGTATTTTAAAGGCCATGTTTTGTGCTTCTTTGTTTTTAGTTGTCATCATTTTCCACTCCGATCCTATTTAAGGGTTTGTGATCTATGCCCTAAATAATGTTCATGTACAGTAAATTTCTATTTATGAAATAGGGACCATATGAAAAGTAGAATGAACCTTACTAAACAAGCTATTAGTAAAGGGAAAAACAAAACAATCTTTGTTGGAATACTTTCTGTGGGGGCCTAACTCAATTTCTAACCTTATACATCTCATACTAATGACTATGGCAACCTGTTGAAATGGGGAGACCTCTAGCTTGGCCCAAATGGAGAAATAATGTGCTTTAGCCAGCAGCTATTCAGAAGGTGGCATCAAAATCTTTTTTTTTTTTTAAATCCAGGCAAAGGATGGCTATAGGTCTATAGTCCTCGCAAGAGAGGTCATCCTAGAGATTGTCTTAATTTGTTCTTGGTAGAAGTGGTTGGCCCCAAAACTCTGTGTCGTAAAGGAAACTTCTGGATGTGGAAGACTGTGCAAGTCTCAGGGAATGATGTAGGTCAATATAGTTTGGCACTGCACTTTACTTACGGTAATTGTGCTTGACACGGTTACAGCATGTCATGCCAGATTAGCTATTAAATCTGCATAATATATTTTGGCATGCTACATTATAATGCCTCCTGTGGAGCTATTGCAATATAGTAGAGCTGTATATCCCGTTTTTCATGATTACAGGCTGTAACATGATGTGTGGGATTAAATTGGCATGCATTGGGGTATGCAGCATGTCTTGGATTTACAGTTTGGCAGCATTCATTTACCATACTTAATATCCTGTTTGAGAAGATATACATTTTAAAAAATCCTGTCAGAAAACAGCTTTCACTAGTGAGATTTTAAAAATGAAGATCTGTTTAAAATGCAGTTTTTGCATGTAGAGGATGGAAATGTCTGAAGTATGCCTTATACATATACTAATTTTCCTAAGAACAGAGGAATCATCACTGAATACGCTAACGGAATTAAAACCAAGAAATGCTTCTGCAGGAACAGGAAGATGTCATCTTGCTATAAGAGCAGTTTTATGCACCTCAGGCAGCCACAGCTCTTGTTTAATGTCCAAGATAAATGCTAGGTATAGGCTGGTTTTAGTTTTCCCCGCTTCTCTTCCTCCTTCCCCGCCTCCCACAACTTGTTTTTTAAAACTATTCTTCATCAAATTTACAGTCAATCTTGAACAGAAGTGAATGTTATTGAGGTAATATGGCTAATAGTGCAAAGCTATTTAACCAACAAATACAGAACTTTGAACTTAGAATGGGGGTATCAAAGGCTGCCTCTTTGCTGTGAGAAAAGGACAAGCAGTGTCCTGACTCAAGGTAAAAATTAATTTTACTAGCCGAAAGGCACAAGACTAACTTTATTGTTCTAGCAAGTTAAGTATTTCAGCATAGTACACACTCGGCCAAATATAGACTTAAATGCCAGTGGCATTAAATTAAATTTGGTTATAGTTAAGTCAGTAGTGTTTGTTGTTATAAAATTATAGTCTTGGAAATCCAAGTTGTGAGTACAGTTCATAAAAGCATAATGGGTGGGACAAAAGGGATGATTCTTGCTAATCTTTATAAACATGGTTTGGTGCTGAGTGTACAGATATTCTCAGCAGGAGTAAATTCCAGGGGCTCATTCTTGACCTCCTTCAGAAGACTGTTATTTGCTCATAAGTCAACAGACACCTTTCAAAATATATGGGGCTCATAATACAAACATCCCTTGTATATCTCCAGCTGTCCTCCAGAAGTTTTATCTTGAAGACCCAAAGTTCTGACTTTTATGCATTTTTCTAAAATGATCATCTAGTTCTTCTAGTCTTTTGGGATTCATTACGGGTTTTTCTTCTAAACATGTCATTACCAGAAGTATTATGTTTCCTACAGGACTAGGATTGCAGTAGCCATGATGGTGTCAGACAAGGGTGCTCACTCCTTGGCCTGTGGGCCAGATCTGACCACAGGCCTTGTTGTCCAGCCTGTGGAGTTCCAACAGGTCTGAAAACTTGGCAGTGGAGGAGCTGGATGGTAGAGGGCCCAATACCAGCATGTGGGGCTAGGCAGGGGCAGCTCAGGGCCTGATCAGGTCTACAGACCAGCCCCACACCACTCATTTGACCCATGGAGCTAGAAGATTGAGCACCACTGGTTTAGGAAATATGCAAGATGTAAATCCCCATTTCTCCCATGGCTTATTTCTTAAAGAAGACACTTCTGCAGAGTGCCCTTTTCCTTTGGCAGCCTTAGCAGGGCAGTATGGGCTGCTGCCATGTCCATTTGTAGGAGTGGCTGTTTTTGTGCCCTCCCCCTCACTTAATTGCACTATTGCATCTTAGTAACTACAAACACAGAGCTTACAACAGATATCTAACAAAAAAGATCAACATTTGAGTGTATGCCTCTGTTTATATCTTTCCATAGTGCCAAACTAACAAAATCAGTTCACCTCTTGCCCTTTGTGCTGGTGATAGTCCTACTAATATGAAGGGCCTGCTCTTTGGCAAGGTTTATATTTTACGCCAAGATAACTAACAACTTTGCAGCTATCTTGCTGTAAAGTCTTGTTTCAGGCAATGTTGTGCTATTTTGTGGTAAAATGCACCTTTTTGGCATAGAAGATGGATCTTAAAGAGCTTGTCTCCAGTGGGACAACTGATCTCCAGTTCTGGCAGAGACCTAGACTTAAAATAAATAAAGCCATGGCAATACCCTTTAGGACCTCAGATGCTATCAGCTGCATCTGGAGTGGAATATAGGAGTTCCAAGGTGAGCTCATTTGATCTCTTCATCTGCTGTTAATGCTAAAGATAAATAAGTCATGTTATTCAGAACACGATGACTCCTCCCAATTTTTTTTTTTTAAGAGTCAGGTGTGTCTGAATGACAGATAAGGGGATTTGAAGACAAGAGAGGACTGCAGGTTGAAGGAATTTCAGCAGCTGCTAATTGTGAGCAGATCTGGCAATAATAGGAGAATATGTGAAATTTAGTGGTGCAGTTAATATGTGGGGGCAGTGTTCAGGTGCTCCTTGCATAACAAAGTTTCCCCAGGCCATACTTTCCAGTCTGGCTTGCCAGAGGAAACTCCTATTACTTTTGGAATGTTATAAAGTGTATTTGAAGCTTGTGGTATTGCTGTTTGTTTAATCAAAAACTAGTGTCTTCAGACACACAGGGTTAGTGAACAAACCTAATGCATTCCCTTTTTATTAATCCTATGATCTTTTGTTACCTGACACCTGTTCCTCAGTGGACTCCTTAAGCTTTCCCTGTACACCTTAATGTTCCCAGTCAGCATTTGATATCACGTTTGGCCAAGTGCCTCAAATGGAAAAACTCCAAAACTTTGACCTCATTTCTTTTGCCTCTCAACAGGAGTATTCCCTGTTTCTGAGATATGATCTAGTTATCCCACCACCAGGCTAAGATGTAAAAGAGGCTTAAATTAGACCCAGAGTTTTACATGCTAAGATCAGATGAATTTGATAGAGGATCCCAAAAGAGACCTTTAACAAAAAAGGAAACTTTTAAAAAGAAAAGGAAAGAACAGGAAAATCCTCGAAGTCTGTGCACTCCGATACTCTGTATTTAAGGCTTCAGTAAGTTTGTTTTGTCCTATTGTACACCTGAATAGTTCCTAAGTGTTGTGTGTGTGTGTGTGTGTGTGTAACGTGTAGGGACCTACCAAAATCACAATTTCACATTTTCTGTGAAAAATGGGAAATCAGTCACTTTCTGCCAAAAAAAAAAAAAAAAAAAAAATGGTTTCTGTGATTCTGTAGGGATTGCCCAGAAAAAAACCTAAAACAAAACATACCAGCAAACAAATAAGAGTGGGAAGCCCTGCAGCCTTGGAGCACATGGGGTGAGAATCAGCTAACGAGTGGCTGAGCTTGTGGCTTAGACTCATTACAGGCACCAGTCGGGTGCTAGTTGAGGAAGTGAAAAGGGTGAAAGGGCTACAGTGCCATTTTTGAGGCAGCCAGAGGGATGATGCTGCAGTATGTTGCAGCCTGAGGATAATGAATAGTGAGAAGAAATCCTCCAAGAAGACAAAATATGCTACTTTTCTGGACTGTGTAAGGCACTATCCTGCAGGGACCTTGCACACAGATACAGGTAAATTGTTCTGTACCGTGACTTTGGAAGTGCCGAGGAAAAACAGTATAGATTGACACTTAGTGTCTTAGGTGAACATGAAGCAAAAGGCTGCTGCAGAGGCTGAAGGTCAGAACAAGAAACAAGTGACCATGTCCTCACTCTTTAAAAGGACCACAGAAAACAGTTTAGCAAAGCAAGTGGTGATATTTTCTGTTGTGAAGGTTTTCGCAGCAGTGAACATCCCGTTTGAGAAAACCGATCACCTTAAGTTAAGGGACTACCTGAACATGCCAACTACATACCAAATGCTAGATGTTTCCCATGTGCAAACAAGCTTTGCCAAGACTATCTCACTGCAGTGATTGCTTTGCATGTACAGTCCACAAAGTGTGCACGGGCAGTATGTGAATCCATCTCCATTACAGCTGATGAAGCTGCTGACCCTAGGTAATTGTCTTGCACATTTTATGTGTACCTGGGAGTTGGACAGCCTGGGATCTGCCTGTTTTTCAAACAGAGCCAGTCCACCTCAGGTTAGCCAATCTTTTTATGGCTCAGGCTGTAGCGAATTTAGAATTTAACAAGATCCCAGCATTTATATTCAACAGTGCTGTGTGTAAATTTTTATTTATTTATTTATTTATTTATTTTTGCTCTGTTGAATGATGCCCAACAAATTTGTTACTTGCAATGCACACATTCTGTCTCGAATAAATGACATCTGGCACGTGCAGTTCCCTGATTTGGATAGCTTGGTTTCCTCCATTACAAAAGCCTTTTAAGCACTGTCTAAGCCAGTGGTCACCAGCCTGGGGATTGCAATTGACTGGTTGATCCTGGGTCGGAGGGACAGCTGGGCGCACACGTGCATGTACACTCCCACTGCCCCCAGCCCCAGCTGGTCAGTCTGTGGGGGAGGGAAGGGGCGGGGGCCAGATCGAGGCCCCCGCAGTGAGGGACTGATCTGTGGCTCAGCCAGGATCAAGGGAAGCTAAGCAGGGCCCCAGTCCCGTTGGGTGGTGGGAGGATTGGAACCCCAGAGGGGCTCCTCCAGGGCCACAGGGGGCTCCCTCCCCATCTCTGAAGGGGCAGAGGCAGCTGTTGCTGCGCCTAGAGCCCTGCTGCAGCTGGCCATGTGCAGCTCAGCTCAGCAGTGGGGACTTGTGGTGTTGGGCCCCAGCCAGGCCAGGTCTGAGACTCTCTGCCATCCAGAGGTGTTGCGGGGGGGGAGGGGGGCTCCTGCTGCTGGATGCAGCCTGGCGGGGCTCTGGGGGCCCATGCCCTCCCACCTGTGCTCTGGGATGAAGCAGCCACTTCATCCTGGAGCACAGGGGGCGCAGAGCAAAGGCCTCCAGAGCAGAGGTGCGAGGCAAGCACGCCCCCCCCCCCCAAGGTCTCCACTGGACTGCACCCAGCGGCAGGAGCCACCCCACCCCTGGGTAGTGGAGAGTCCCGGGCCAGGGCCCGACCCTAGTTCTCTGCTGCTGCTGCTGGGCTGGGGGTGGGACAGGGGATGGGGCAGGTGAGGGGGGTACCCTTTACTTCCAAAAAATTATCTTCATCATAAATAGGTTGGAGACCACTAGTCTAGGCCATAAGCTCTGGTAAAAGGATCCCTTACCAGTCAAAGTGGGAACTTGCATGCAACTGTGTGACTGCCACCAGAGCCTGTGCTCACAAGGTGGAGTTTGTAGTTCAGTGCAGTCTGCTATCATGCCAAGAATTTGCAGTACTACCACTAATTTGTATCCGAGGAGCTGGAAATCACACCTGGTACACAGTGCATGCTTAAGCTATGTGATATCCTGGCAAGGGTGACTGGTGCCTCCTGAGTCTGGATGGGGGCACAATTTGTGGATGGGTCCAGGGGCAAGCCAAAAGCCCCATATCCACTTCTATATACTTCTGTGCTTCAGCTTGGTGCTCCCCCGCCCCCCATTTTTTATCCCAGTTGGGTGCCATTGCTGAGTTTTGACCCTCAGCTATGGTAACTGAGAGATGTTTAAGAGTAGTTAAAACCTTGATGTTAGAATCAAACATTTCTTCTTGTTCTAGCTCTTGAATAGCCTCTGAACTTGAAATAAGTGAACTTTAAAGGCGTCGCAGGTGTTGATGTAGTATGTTTGCTTGGCTGTAGCTGTTGCAAGTGTCACTTGTGAGCTGTGAAATGGTTGCTGAAAATGCATAAGGGATTTCTTTCAAACAGATTCTGTGCATCTTCAATACAAACCAAAAAGATCTCTCTTAACCTTGCAAATAATATCCCTGTGTATAGAAAGAATACATGAGCATTACAAAATTGGGAGTCTTTACTAGTTTTATGGGAAGGTAATAATTATATACCAGTGGTAACTGTGACCTGTTATAGAAGTAGAAAAAAATATCTTGAATTGAAATACCATACCAAACTATGTTAGTTGGTGCCTTAAGCCTTTATGGGTTTTTTTTTTTTTGTTTTTTTTTTTTTTAGTTCATGTATTTTTAATCTAATTAATATTCCATGTTTGTATGCCAATTTGCAAGTCAACAAGACAATGGAGAACAACTAGTAATATGATAGGGGGCCCTGTTCCAGAAGAACTTATCTATTCAAAAGCATGACTGAGTGAGCTCTGTTTTGAGAATTGCGAAGAGGTACTAATATGAAATTCTTAATAAAGTTATTGTGTGCAAGGTCCATGTATACCTTACATAATTTCAAAATAATTCTTGGAAATAAGGAAGTACAGATTAGAAAATAATCCATTTAAATGAGCAGATCATAACAAATCTATTAAAAAATTAAGGTACGTGTTGAGATCAACTGCCACTGACCTAATTGTATCAGAGCCAAAAGATAAGATAATATCCAACACGCTAATAAAAATTATTAATGCTGGAACACTATATAGGAAAGGAGACACACACAAATAAAGATGACCTGGAATATAACTTGAAATAATCTGTCTCAAATTTAGAAAATGATAGGCTTGAGATTCTGTGTAAATTGGGAAATGAAACCAAGGGTTTGTTATGATTTGAGGCCTTAATATGTTTTGGTATGTATTTCTTTAATGTTAAGTAAAGACTAATAGCAATGTTAGTGCATCTAAGCTTATATTTTACCTAGCTTTTATTTTAGGAGTTTTTCTTTATTTGCTTTGAGACATCCTCTAAAGTGGGGTTATTTGCCTGGTCCCAGATAGCCATACTGAGAGAGCCTTTTTCTTTTGAGAGTAAATTTCTATCTTCAGGCTTCAAAACTTTTGGTAAAGTAGCCATTGAAACATTCCTTCAAAAACAAGGCATAGCAAGCCTCCTTTCCAAAGTGTTGCAGAGAAATTGGTGTGTTTGATATAGAATGACCAGTGTATTAAAGAACTGAAGAGTGTTTGGTAGGAAACAGAAGAACAGAGTTGTAAGAGAAGAAGAATTAAGTTAGTGTCTGGAACTCAAGATATGGGTTCAGTTTCCATTCTGCCCCTAATTTTTGTGACCTAGTGAAAGATTGCTAAATTTTCTGTGCCTCCATTCCCCATTTTTTAAATGGGACTTGTAATCTCCTTTAACCCTTAATTCATGTCCCACTGTTAGCTTTGTACAATGCCTAAACATGAGGCTTTAATCTTGGTTGGGTATTCTAAGTGCTAGAGCAGTATTACAGTACTGTGCTGTTTCTCAAGACACTTTCATGTGTGCTGTGGCATTGGCTTAGGCACTACAACAGCTATTGCCACCTCAACCAGGTGAAACTGCCTGTCTCTCTTTCCAGCAGGTACATATGCAGTGGGACCAGAAAGCAGCTGCAGCAGGCCTAATGCAGGCTGCCACAGCCCCTTTCCAATTCCTGTAGACACATTCTGGAAACACAGGTGCACAGGGAAGTTGCACCTGGCTGTGGCAGTGCAGCAATCTGGAGATAAAGTAGGTAAACTGCGATTTTGAAATAGTGGTTTTAACCAGGGTACTGCCAAATTTAGATTCAGTACATGTCTCCATGACTTTCCTAAAAAGGTTGTGTGTCACTATAGCACAGTGGTTCTCATCTGTTTCAATTTTTGTAGTCTTTTTGCTACAAAAAAGTGTTTTGAAATGCTAAACCAGCAATATAGCATAGTAACTTTAACTGATATAAATTGAAGACAGTTTGAGGTTTGCATGCTTTTTTTGGGCACAGAACATATGTGAAAACCATGGAGAAAAACTGGAAGTGACTTCCATAGGTCATCCAGTCCACCCTCCTATCTGAGGAAGGGTCATCCCTATCCAAACCATCCTATATAAATCCATAATCTAACTTCTTAGTAAAGCTACTGTCAGCCCTAACACAATATAAGACATAACACCGTAACCTGCCTCTGATAAAGCAGGAGGACCACAAGAGCCAACATCCTGTTCCTCTAAACAGTTATTAATATATATTCAAGATATCCCAGATAAAGAGCCACTTCCTCTGCTATAGAGGAAGGCGGAAGCCCCCGGAGTCTATACTAGTATGAGCATGGGGTAGAATTCCCTCCTGACCTCAAATATGGTAATCTGTCTGACTGAATGGAGGGACAAAGTCCTCTAGCCCAAAACCTTTGGCTTTAAGTCCCAGCAGATGCACTGGCACACTCCAGTTAAAATCCCCAGCTTTGGCTGCAGCCAACACCCAATGCCTCAGAGGAAGGCTTAAGAAAAAAACCCAAAAAAACCCCTGATGGGTAGCAGAAAGGGAAGTAGGGGGCAGAATTACCTCCCACCCCCATGCAGCAACCAGCAAAGCCCAGAAGCATGGGAAATACTCATAGTAGAATATGAGGCATCGCTGTGCCTATATAGTCCCTGACCAGTGGCTGTCCAAACTCTTCCTGAACACCTCCAGTGATGGAAACTCCACAACTTCCTTAGGCAGTCTGTTCCACTGTCTCATTGTTCTGACAGTGAAGAATTTTTTCCTGATATTCAGTCTAGTCCTACTTTGCTGCAACTTCAAGCCATTGGTCCATATCCTTCAGCAAGAAAGAAAAGGTGTTCCTCCTCTTTAGGGAAGCCCTTTAGGTATTTGAATAAGCTGTCGTGTCCCCTCTTAAGTGCTTTATTCCGCTAACTGAACATGCCTTGCTCCTTTATCCTATCCTCATATGACTTGCTTTCCAGCCCTTTATCATCTTTGCCTACCTCTAGACCTTCTCTAACTTCTCCGTGTCCTTTTTATAGTGTTCAGTGTTGGGCTTCACATTTTACTTTAGATGATGCCTGACCAGTTGCAAGCAGAGAGGTACTGTCACCTTCCATGTGTTGCACCTAACGTTTCTTTTGATGCATCTACCTTTTGTGCAGTTGCATCACACTGCAGAATCACACTGAGTCTGTGATCTACCAAGACTCTCAGTTCCTTCTCCATAGTTGCATTTAAATTTTAAGAAGTCCATAGACGTTCCAAGTTGATATGAGCTATTTTTGTTTCTCGCCAGAATACCTGTCACGACTTAAGGTGTTGGCAAAATATGGCCTTTTCTGAAGAGGAAGCGTATAGTAGAATTGTTACATAGCAGGGGGTAAGAAAAAGTATAGTACAGCATTTAAATTATAACCAGTGAAATGCTACATTATCGGACTTGAAGTTTGTGTAGATAGGCATAACAAGTATAACTACACCTATATATAGAAATCTTACTCACATGGTAGGACAGGATATTCTTACTCAATGGATAGCATGGTGAGTTAGCACTGAAATGTCTCACATGACTGATAATGCAGAAGTTTCTCTTATAAGAACAGGCTTGTTAATGGCGTGGGAAGGACAAATAATGCCAGACAAAGAGAAAATAAGATTAAGATAGATATTTTGGGGGGCAGGAGAATTACACAAAGTACGGGGGGGTGAATTTAGCAGCTATTATATTAAGAGTTGTATAGGAAGTTGGACTATTATGAGAGAGAAGAATTGATATCTAGCAGAAAAAAATTTTAAAAATATGTTAAGTTATAAAGCCACGACACTTGGACAGAAAAGCTAAAGTAAAATGGGCATTAGAGAGAGATTGAGGCATATGGTACAAGGGGGGCATTGCCTCTTTAACATGTGATTAAACTACTGAATTTATTAAATGAAATACTGAAACCATCAGATGCCTTTTTTTAAGAGAGTGATTCAAAGCCCAGTAATGCGAGTGAAAATGCTTCCATTAATATCAGTGGTCTTTGACAAAGTCAAAGGACAGCCAAAACGGTTGGTTCCACATACGTAGCTAACTATGGATTGAGATTTGTGATTCATCAATGAATATGAGCATAGTTAAAATACTAATTGGATAGGAAGTAAAAGTGCATTAGAGGAAATGCGTTGTATAGTGACCAACTGAGTGTGGAAATAGGAGTAGCATGACTTGAAGTGAATAGGAGTGACTCGGATACCATGGCTGCTGGAGCGGATATTGCCTACTTATGAATAAGGTAACATCAAGAAACCACTGGAGCACTCCACTCTGGTTCTGAGAAACATTTCAAAATGATAACTAATGCTCTTGACTTGTCTGTAGACTTAAGCCAAGGCATGTTGACAGTCTGACAGATACCAGATACCAGCTGATGACAAAAAGGAAACATTTTCCTAATAATTTTATGCATCCTGTTTTACAGCTTAAATCTCAGGGTTTATTGTTTGGTATCAATGCTTTTGTAATTTTGTTGTGAAAGATTCTGGCAAAATTATGCTAAAAATATGAGGACTGAGACTTTTCAAGCTTCCTAAAGAGTTTTCAGGCCTCTGGTTTCCATTAAAATCATAGGAACTAAGTACCCAAATCTCCAATACAGAGTTTTAAGTCTCATCCAAGAAATAAAGCAAAATATTTTCGTACAAATTTGCTAGTTTGGCACATTCTGACATATTCAGGACTGCTGATGGTATTTTTAATACTTACATGGGAGTTCTGACCACTCTAATGCCTAGTGAAGATTTTTCTTACTCTTTGTTCTCTTGAGCTCCATACTGTCTTACGTCAGTGCAGCATGAGAGGCCACGTTCTAAGACCTGTGAACAGAAATACCATTCGACTTAGCTGAGCACAAAATTTGTCTTTCAGAGGCAAAATGTTCTAGTTCTAAGCAGTGGTGTTTTGAGTGCGCATCGGAGAGGATGCAGCTGTGGCTTATGTGAAAAACCAGTATTTCTTGAGTAGCAATGTCAGGATAGTGCATGGGTCTGTATAAGAGGATAAGGGCAGCTGCTGTCCCTCTGTGGTTTTAAAAAGATGTTTTATTGTCCATGGCAGAGAGCCTGAACCTGGCAGTTTGTCTAACCTCCTGATTCATGGCCTTGGCTATGTTTTCTTCAGACTCTATGAATGTTTCAGATTTCATTTTGATTACTTTCATCTTCAACTGCTGTAATTTTTTATCAACTCTTCTGTGTTGAGTTTTGACAGCTTGACATCTCTTCTCTTTTACCCCGATTCTTTTGAACTGTGCAAATTTGAGGTTTTCGGTGCAGTGGGCAAACTAAAAAAATTGGAAAGCTCGCAATTAAACCAAACACAAACTTTTTGGTGTCTTGTGCTGATACAAACAGTTCTTACGATGAAAGAAACCTCCCAATTTGTCCCAAAGCAAACGAGTAAGCAAATATTGGTTCCGTTTGGGTCACTTTTAATAAAGCAGTATGAAGGAAGGGGCTGTACTTAATTGCCAGGTACCTCCAGCAGTTAAGGCATTTCATTACTTGCTTAAATGCAGTTGGTGGTGTTTCTCAAGTGCTATGGTAGTGCTATGGGTGTTATGACTTGCTGTCTGCTACAAGGTCTTGGCTGACTCTGACAATCAGTCACAGGGAAGCTGACCCTGGTTCAACAAAACCTGTAAGGATGTCAAAGAGCTTATGGGAATTTTCTCCTTTTCACTTTTATGAATAGGGCATAAGAGAAAGGCAGTGTGATTGCAGGAGGAGGCATCTGCATTCCTTTTCCTTTCAGTGCTTCTGTGGCATGTCAGAAAGCTTAATAATACTGTTCTCCCATCAATATCACAGCAGATCCCACAAGTGGAAGCAATGGAGTTAAGTGGTAGGGCAGACAAAAAAGTTTAAAAAAAAAAAAATTGGAAATTAAGTCACTGCTGAAAGTAGAACGCAAAGGCTGGAAGTGTCATATTACTGCTAGGTGCTGAATGTAACATCTGAAGAAAACTGTTGCCAGAACCAAGAGGAAAGTATTTACAGATAGATAATATAAGAATCATCTGGCTATTGTAGAAACTTGATGGCATGTATTTTATGACGGACACACTAATCTAACTACAGCATGTAGTGTAGGATAACATGGAAAAATAGGGGCAGTGAAGGTGACATTTAAAAGGTAAGTGAGGGAGAGAATTTAGATCACAGGATTTTGAAAGTCTATGGTTTAAAAATCTAATGATTGAAAAAGAGTCTGGTGGCTCTCTTACAGACCATCTAATCTTGTTAACAAACAAAATGAGCTGGTCCTTAAAATTCTTTCTGTAATGTGTAGGAAGAAAAACTATGCTGGGAGACCTTTGCTGGACAATTTGCACAGTCAGTAACTAAATCATCATAATTTATCTTTAGAAACTTTTTAATATAGAAAAGCTCATCCTTTGCATAGGATAACTTTAATATGGGTTTTCATTCTTCTTTAGGCAAATAATTGATCACAGACCTAAATATTAACTGTTATACTACTGCTTATAAACTGGTAATATTTACTTTTTGCAAATGGAATATGGCATTAACTGGTAATATGTGTAATTTGCAAAGGGCTAATTTTTTTCAAAGGTTAAAGCTGTTCTCAGCTTAATTGACTGGGAACATTAAAGTGGGAAGTGTTAACAAAAACGGGATTGTCCAAGGATATCCTACAGGATGTCCAAAATCCATGATTCCATAGATATGGAAAAAGGTTACAGAGGGCGAGAAGCCATCCTGGTTACAGGGAGATATAGAAACAACAGTGAAAATTTAGTATATTAAAGGATGCAAGAGGCAAGCATTTTGTGAGTATAATAATCTGTTTATTGGACCAGTTGCATGGTTGGGATAACGTTAGACAAGACTGAATGCAAAGCATTCTTCATGAAGACCTCAATCAAGTTCTAGTATTTAAAAAGTTGATTCGGAGACTGTCACTGCCAAAGCCTGGTAAAGTAATAAATTGTTACTTAGCAGACTATTCTCAATGAAGAATTGGGCCTAAAAAATAATGCTAGTCAGCATGGCTTAATGGAACACAAGTCTTGTCAAACAAACCATTATAATCCTATCCAAAAAAATCTGTTGGAAGGTAAACGTCATGTAGTATACTTAAACTTCCCCATCTGACTTAATTAAAACTATTGTGTAGTTTTAAGTCTTGTGTTATATGTAATTGGCAAAGCATATGCTAAAGTGCAAATTAGCTTACTGACAGATCTCAAGCATAGCTGTTAAAAGGGAGGGGTCAATGATCAGTGCTATTTCTAGTAAGTTCCCTCAGTGATCCCTCTTCTTGGTCCTGAACTAATTTTTATAAATTATGTTCATGGTAACTTACAATTTTTTTTATGGCAAAGTTTGAATATGACAAAGCTTGGTGGCATACGAAATCATGTTGCAGTGGGTTGCTGTTAGTGACATGAATAGCTGAGTTAAGTGGTCACAATACAACAAAATGTGTTTGTAATTCAGCCAAATGAATGGTAATATATCTGAAAACCAAGAAAGTAGGTTGTACCTACTAAAAGGAGATACTCTATATCATGGAGGACAGTGACTCGGAAGAATATTTTCATAGTTTTATAGTGCTTAGGGTCGGAAGGGACCTAAACAGATCATCGGGTCCAACCCCCTGCCCCGGGCAGGAACAGGTGCTGCCATCATATCACCCTAGCCAAATATCTGTCCATCCATGGGGATCGTTATCTAAATATATTTGTGGGGATCATTATCTAAAATTGCCTCAACATGGCCTGTCAGTGCAGTGATGTAGTAAAAAGAGCAATAGTAGTCCTTCAATGTAAAAACAGGAGAATATCAAGCAGAAGCAGGGAGATGGTTTGCTATGTTAGTCTGAAGACAAGGCAGAAGGAAGAATAGAGTGGCACTTTAGAGACTACCTGGTTTAGAGAGACCTGCTGTTGTAGGCAACAACCTACTTTGTCAGATGTTATTGAAGGAGCTTGCAGAAGATAAGATGGCATATAGAAGGGAAAGGGAAAGGCACAGGAAGAAGGGGATGCTGCTAAGAGAGGTAATAAGTGGGTTTCATAGATTTCATAGACATTTGGTCTGGAAGGGACCCAGGGGCAGGAAGTCAGCAGGGATCATAGGATCCCAGCAAGATAAGCATCCAAACGTGTCTTGAAGGCATTCAAAGTGGATGCTTGAACCGCCTCCAGCGGCAGTCTATTCCAAAACTTGGAGGCTCAGACAGTGAAGAAGTTCTTTCTTATGTCCAGCTTGAATCGGTCACGGTGGAGTTTGTGACCGTTCGATCTTGTCATCCCTTGGGGCTCTCTGGTGAACAGACGTTCCCCCAGATCCTGATGAGCACCCCTGATAAATTTATAGGTGGCCACCAGATCCACCCCTGAGCCTGAGGTTTTCCAGGCTGAAGAGCACCATGGCTCTCAGCCTCTCATCATAAAGTCTGTTTTCCTGATTTCTGATCATGCGCATGGCTCTCCTCTGCACCCTGTCAAGCTTCTCCACATCCTTTTCGAACTGCAGAGCCCAAAACTGGGTGCAGTACTCCAGCTGCAGCCTCACCAAGGATGAGTACAAGGGGAGAACGACATCCCGGGATTTACTTGAGAAGCATCTATGGATGCAAGCCAGCGTTTTGCTCGCTTTACTAGCCGCAGCATCACACTGAAGACTCATGTTCATCTTGTGGTCAATCATGACCCCCAAGTCCCTTTCATCTGTAGTGCTAGCCAGCGTAGCACTGCCAAGCCTATAAGCATGGTGCAGATTTTTCCTCCCAAGGTGGAGAACCTTGCATTTTTCGGTGTTGAACACCATCAGGTTCTCATCCACCCATTTCCTGAGCCTGTCAAGATCTGCCTGGATCACCCTCCTTTCCTCAGGTGTGGATGCTTTACCCCAGAGTTTGGTGTTGATTGAGTTTGGGTTGATTAGAACAAAAAGGCAGTCAACACCTGGGTGGACACTGTAGGTGTCTAGGTAATGGGATGAGAATTCCTAGTTCAGGGGTGGGCAGTTACTTTTGGCCAGAGGGCCGCTTAGGGAGTTTAGGGCTGTTGTGGGCCAGGTCAGCACCTCCTACCCCCCAACAGCTCACCAGAACTCTGTAAGTGGCTCTGCTCCATGCTGGGCTGCAGTTGGGTGGGGAACGGCATGTGGGAGCAAAACGGGCAAGCAGAACCAGGGCTAGAATTGCAGGCCTAAGGTAGAGCCCCAGATGCCCCAGCCCTGGCCTCCTGTCCCACTCCCAGATGCTGCTCCCTGCCCACCTGTGGCCCCATCCCATCCCTGGGAGTGGGTGTGGGGCAGACAAGCTGGCGTATCCAGGCAGTGGGGCTGGGTGTGGCAGCCAGAAAGAGCCACCACCACCGGGGTTGCTGGGAAGCGAGTCTGGCTACTGCGCTGTTCCAGCGCTGCTGCATGCCTGGGAGTGGTGGGGCTGGCTGTATATGCTATGGCCCGGGCTGTGCCCTGCACCTGGGCCAGGGAGGACCAAGAGACCTGCTGCAGGCTGGACGAGATCCCTTGGCAGGCTGAATCTGGTGCACAGGCCATATTTTGTCCACCCCTGCCCTAGTCCTTGTTGAGACCCTGGTTAATACAATCCAGTGTGTGGATGATTTCTTGTTCTGTGATTTGTGTGTGTGTTCAAGTTGGTTTTGGAAGGGTTTTTGTTTGTTTGTTTGTTTTCATTTAAGGACAGCTGCACTGAGGTCTGAGGTAGAAGTAGGGAAGCTAATTTCACTCCTTTGTATAGATAGTATTGGTAAGACAGAAAACGATGCTAGTTATGAGGTCCATGCTTCTAGAAGGATGCGGAGATCATGGCAAGAGTTTAAATGAGATTTCACCATTTTCATCTCCTTAGAATATGATTAATGAGCCCCTTTTTTGTGTATGATGCTCTAATTCAGTTTCCAAGAGAGATTGTATTATCTCTATGAGGCAGATATCAAGCTGGAGAATTAGGGTCCCTTCTGGCCTGGAATAGAGATTCCTTGCTCAAGGGCATTGGGGAAAATAGGTTTGCCTGTATTGGCCTCCTCAAAGTTGGAACACTTGCAGCTGATTCGTTGTAATGCTGGGTCCTTTTCCCTGGATCTTGAGAGTGTATTTTACCGAGTCATTCCTGTCTTTGCAGTGGCAGGACTTTGAAAGTGCCCTCATCCCCATGCTTTACCTGTGGCAATTTAAACGGTCTTTTTTTTTAATGTTTTAGGCATTATGCTTGGTAGTTGTGCATGAGGGTTGTTCCTGAAAAGAAAAAAAGGTTTAGGCTTTTTGGAGATTAGCAGGAAGAGTGGTGATCCTTCCTTTAGCAAGAAGTAGGTCATCTGACTTCTTACATTTTCTTCCGGCCCTATTTTTCTATGATTCTATAATGATATTGTAATTAGCTGTCATACTTCAAGACACCAACTAGCTGGTTGCGTGAAAGAGAGAATTTTTACCTCCGTGTACAGCTGTCTAGAAATAATGTAGGTTTTTTGCCTTCCTCTGGAATGTCAGAAATTGTCCACATGTGGAGATGGGATGCTAGATGGGTCCAGGACACTGGATTAGTAATCTGAGGTGTGTCAGATGGTATGGTATGCTAGTTTGGTCAGCATCATTCTGATTGCCAAATTTGGGGGTCAGAGAGAATTTTCACCCAGATCAGATTAGCAAGAACCATGGGGGGGGTTTTGTCTCCTCAGTGTGGCATGAGCTTTGTCTGCTGGGACCATTGAGAGATGATCCAATTCTTGCCACTGGAGGAGCTTCAGACATTGTATGACAACTTATCCTCTCTTGTTTTCACAATTTAATCACTAACATTATTTGTCTAACCAAAAGCTTTGGTTGTAATGTGGGGATATTTGGATGAAACATAATGGTTTGTGATATGCAAATGATCAGACTGAATGATAGAATTGTCTCTTCTGACCTAAACCTTGGAAATATTAAATGTGTGTTCATTATAATAAAGGATAATATGGTACCGAGACTTCTGAGGAAATATTAACCTGAGATGGCTGCCAGACAACATTCTTTTCCAGAGGTCTTAATAACTCTTCCTCTCTGTCTTCCTACAGATTTCCCTGACCCCTAGGAATATAGCCCAATATTAGGAGGGACAAAGCTACACTAATTTTGATAACATTTTACTGGGATGGTTCTGGCTCTTGTACCTAATATAGATTTCCATACAATTTGCCAAATGCCTCCTGGTATATATGGGTATAATACTTCAAAATAAAGATCAGTACTTGTACCAGTTGGCTGGTAAATGGTACTGGAGGAGACTTGCTGTCATATGGAGTAAGAGGTCCTTCTCCAGGAAGACATACTCAAAGTGAAAGAAAATTTCAATATGGATCTCAGAAACAAATTTACACTCATTTGAGGTGTAATGTATGATGTTGCTCAGACAGGCAGGGTTGGTATTTGGGTCTCTCAAGTCTCATCTTGCCATGATATTGGCATGTTTGTTCAGCCATTTGTGATCTTTCCACTCACAACAGTATCAGCAATATTACTTAATATATTTCATGCTTATGGGCGTAGCTTCCCTGATGGGATCTTGCTGCTAACTTTGCACAGTTCACGGGTCTTTCTTTTGTGCCACTGTTGGAATGCTCTAACACACCATCTTCTAACCATCACTTCAGCTTGTACAATTGATGACCTCCTAAGCAAGACTACTATGAGCTGCACTCCCAAGTTCCACCCTAAGATGGTTTTACTTTGTCACCTGAACCATTCATTACTTTGCAAGTTGTCTTTCAGAAGATGCATTCAGTGCTCAGAGGAAAAAAACTACATAGTATTCTACTAGGATCAAGCCATTTTGGTCATTACCCTGCTTTTGTGGCTATTCAGTTTCTCATTGCAGGATCTCCAAGTGGATTTCCAGTTGCTGTTATTGGTTGGTGAGCTTCTAACTTTGAACATTGATGCACGCTCCAACAGAATGCAGGCCACATTTAGTATCGGCTTCCAAGAGGTTCCCTGTTTGTGAGATATGCAAGGGTCAGAATGTAGAATAAGCTACTGATTCCTATGGAATAGTATGCTGCTGTTATGGCTTCTGGGATAGACATTACATTTGGATGAGCAGTACTAGAATTACTGTTTGACAAATAAAGCTAGTATTCTATACGCTTGCCATCTAGGGATGATATTGTTACCTTTAATGGGATCCACACCGACCAGTTTTCAGAGAGAATGGTTACTGGCCCTACTGTCAAAGTGCATGCTGTGACCCACTTTCAATTTCCTCATTTTTGAGGCTCTGATTTTGAATCATGAGAGAAATAAGAGGATTGCAAGAGTCTTAGCCCCTTGTATAGGAGTGAGAGGGTACATGTATAACCATGACAGACTGCTAATCAAAAATGTTTTGATCTTGCACATAAGGTTCAGGTGTTAGTTCCAGCTGTGCCCACACTGACTACAACATCTAGAAGAATTGTAGTTACTGTAGAATTAGTGGTCGTTCTTTGTCCATTCTTTGAAACTGTCAAGTTGGCTAGAAGAGAGAGGTTGCTTGTGTCAGTGAGGTTGTCGCACAATCTTGAAGTTACAAGTTTGGTGGAAGCAAATGAAAATGAAGTCCTTTATGTTCTGCAGCAATAGGACCTTGATTGTTCTGTATAGCTTTGATAGCTGCCTGAAAGGATATCTGTGTCACCACTTTCATTTTTATAGACCACTCCTCAAAAATGTCTACAATTTCATTTAAAAAAAAGTTTGTAGTGAAAAAAATAATTAAGTAACATGAATGTCACCCTAATATCTGTTTTAAATTAGTTCACACCTTACTAAACAAACTTGAATTTTTGTGTGCCTCATAGAAATATCTTTCATGACTTTACTTAGAAAAACAAAGGCCTCACTCTCCCTCCACCTTTTTTAAATTGACATCATGTCTAGACCAAGCCCCTGTGTCATCAAAGAGAACATAGCAAAACCACCAGCCACAATCTCTGTGTCCCACTAGCACATGAAAAAGAGTTATTACATAACACATGTGCGTGCATGTGGATACACACACATACTCTAACAAGGGAACAAAGACATGTTGAGCTTTGCCTGGAATTATGACACAGATAAACCCTGGCATAGTAGCAGAATGAGAAGAACATAAATAGTCCAAGGGTTTGTAATTTGAAAGGCGCTCGGCTATGGCAGTGAGCATTGTGTGTATCTGTATAGATAAAGCATTAGGGAGTCCTGAATCTTCTATCCTCTATGATTTTCTTTAGATCATACTTTAGGGCTCTAAGGCTCTAGTAACAATTAGCCTAGTTACTATGGGTGGATCTGGGATTGCAAAAAGTGGGTGCTGATGGTGTTTTGGCATCATCCTATACAACACAACACATTTTTCTCAAGGTAAAAAGAATCTTGAAGCTTTACTGTTATGGTAGGGCTACATTATTCAATTTAACATTGAAGCAAAAACAAACAATGTCATTGGAAAGAGTTAAAAACAATATGCATGGCTATGAGCAGGGATCCAAGTTTTCTGTTTCCCACAGGAAAAAAAGGAGAAAACGATGGATTTCCCATTTTAACTAGAAAAAAACACAGATTTTTCCTTTTTAGCAGGAAAACCCATGGATTTCCCCCTTTTGCAAAGAGCTCTGCAGGCTGGCCGAGTTCCAGCCTGCAAGTGCTGTTTGCAGAAGGGGCGAGAGAGCCCCCAGCCCTGCCTGGAGGGGAAGGGAGAGGGGGAAAGGTTAGGATCTGACACAATCACTTACTGGAGGCTGCTGCAGGAGGAGGATCAGTTGTCTTTGTTCCTGGAGTTAAGTGGGGCTTGAGGGTTGTGGGGCAGGGCTGGGAAGGGAAGCTGGCTGGGGGATGAGTGAGTGAGGACGTGTTGGGGGAAGACATGGACCATTGGCCACCCGGCAGACACTCCTGGTGGGGCTTTCCCCAACACTTTCCCCTCCATCAGCCTGGGCCAGCGGGTGGGCAGGCAGGAGGAGGAGGAGGGGGTGGGGAGCAGAGCACACCCCAGGGCGTGGTGGCAGAGGACTGAGGGGCACTGCTGGCCTGCCACCTCAGCTCACTCTGTACCCACTCCCAGGAGCAGGGCTGGGGGGGGCAAGGGCGGCAGTGCACTTCTGCAGGCCACATGTATGCTTCCCATTCCGGGGGGAGGGGGATGTCGCACGTGGTAGCCGCTGCCACACCTTGTGCCACTTGCCTGTGGCTGGTGGCGCAAAAGCCACACGGGATGTGGGGTGTGATGGTGGCTGCCGCATGTGAGCCCCCCCGGCCAAGCAGGCATGTGAGGCCCACAGAGGGGCCCTGCTGCCCTTACCCCTGCTCTGTGCAAGCAGCGCGGGGCACAGCAGTGGTGCTGGTGACCATTGCCGCCACGTGAGCAGAGGTGTGGAATGGGTGCAGCTGCCGGCGGCGGTAAGGTGGTGGCCAGCAGTGGTAGTGTGGTAGCGGTGGTGGCCACTGCGTGCCAGGACCACTCCCCCCTTGCTACTGTGCCCCACGCTGCTTGCCTGGAGCAGGGCCAGAGGGGCAGGGGCTCGCATGTGGTGCCTGCCACCACACCCTGTATTCCATGTGGCGTTCCTGCTGCCAGCAAGTGGCGCGAGGTGCAGTGGCGGCAGTGCGGTGGTAGCAGTGGCTGCTGTGTGTGAGCTCCCACCCAGCTGGGCAGCACGTGTGTGGCCTGCAGAGGGGCACCGCTGCCCTTGACCCCCTGGCCCTGCTCCTGGAAGTGGGCATGGAGTGAGCTGAGGTTGGAAGCTGGCAGTGCCCCTCGCCCCTCTACCACTGCGCCCCGGGGTGTGCTCTTGTTTCCCCCTTCTCCCTGCCTGCCCACCCACCTACCTGCCTGAGCTGAGGGAGGGGAAAGTGTTAGGGAAAGCCCCACCAGGAGTGCCTGCTGGCTGTTGGGTACTCCATGTCTTCTCTCAACACATTCTTACTCTCTCAGCCCCCAGGCAGCTTCCCCCACAGTGGCGTTGAGGGCTTCCCCCCTCCCTGGCCGGGC
>NW_017729022.1:59104599-59105358 GCF_001723915.1 Gavialis gangeticus
CCCCACACACCTACCTGCTGGGGTGTGTGTGTGTTTGTCTGTGCCTATGCCTGTGTGTGGGAGGCTGGGGGGCTGTTGTGGGGGGAGTAAGGGGTATGAACAGGACTGGGGAGGGGGGAGTGAGGGGCACTAGCAAGGCTGGGGAGGGAGGCATAGAGGGCCTTTAATTTTTATCACAGATTTTGGATTTTTTTTATCAGAATTTTTGGTGATTTTTTTTTTTATCAGGGAAAACCAGGATCTATGGCTATGAGAGAGGACTCCATTAGTAGGAGCAGCTAATTGGCAGCAGAATTGCAGGAAAAGGCTAGCTTAATTAGTAGAAGAACATCAAGACCATTAAAAACAAGAGAGAGTCACTAACACCTATGGAATGAAGAGTTGAGAAGGAATCTGGTAGAATTAATGAGTCGTTAATTCAACTGATGCTCTTGCACCACTGCCAAGCAGGTTTGGTTTTTTTAAACTTTGGATGGAGGAGAAATCAAAGGGGAGTGCAAATGCACTAGTGCACCTCTGAAACTGCCCCTGCCAGTTGCTATGATAATAGAGAATTCTTCAAATAAAAATTGATCTAAAATTATGCTGTTATAAAACCACTATGAATATCTTCTTGCAGGCCCTCAGAAGAACATCATGATGATCCCAGTGTGACAATGGGAGATCTTCAGTCAGATGATGAGATCATGAATAGCTCTGATGAAGATGATGACACGAACTCTGATTCCAGCAAAGGGGAACTTGATCCTCAAGATAAGC
>NW_017729022.1:59110358-59119785 GCF_001723915.1 Gavialis gangeticus
GAAGATACTCTGAGTTCAACAAAAGATTTTTAAAAAAAAAGGGGGGTTTTTTTTTTTTTTTTTTTTTTTTTTTTTTTTTAAACTATCTGTATTCACTTTTTTTTAGTTTCCCAGAGCTTGAAAAGGCTTTGTTTGATATCGTTATATAAGATGCTTAAAAAATATATTTCTGTTAAATATAAGGATTTTCTCTTTTTTTTTTTTTTTTTTTTTTTTCCTTTTGATAACTTAGCAATATTTATCTTTTTAAAACTTCAAATTTGCTCTGGATTTGCAAGTCTTGGATGTGTTAACATGTGCTTTCTTCATAAGGTCATGAAAGAGTGTGCACTGCCTGGTCCATTAGTTCATTCTTAATACCTCTTTAAGTCTGTGTGAAACAGGCAGGCTTGACTGGCTTTATTTGCATGTATCAAATTGCACCATTAATAAAATATCAATTTCATGGGCCTTCAGGATTCTGCTTGGTGCGCTGGAAAACACTTGAAACCACTGACCAAGACTGGGGGAACCAGTGAATGGGGAGCTAGACCTGCTCTGGCCAGTCCAAAAGCAGCTCAGCAATTTGAAGGGGTAGGGGTAAATAAAACTATTACAGTGTAGATGTGTTTCAGCTCTGTGTTTGAAGAAAATGGCTACTTTATAATAACTTCTGTTTTTCCAGGCAACACTTAAATTAGTACGTCCTGCCACATGTATTTTTCAAATAAGTTAACTGTTTTTGCTGCATGTGTAGTGTAGACACTGTCTTTCTGGCACTGAGGGAATAAAGCATCCTGCCTCTTAACTGGTTTTCAGCTCGTGCTTTCCTGTAGCTTGAAACACCAGCTCCCTGTATTGGAATTAGTGTTGAATCCCTATTTCTCGGTTCTAACAGCAAGCTTTGGCCCTCAGTCATAGCCTTTCCTGCTTGTATCTACTCATCATGGAGCAGATGACATTAAAGAGGTTTTTACTTGTCGACTGATTTTTATTTTGCTGGATTATTATTCATTTAAATTTCTCAATTCACTATTTTCATACTGGCGCAGTACAGTGTTTGTTTTGTGGATTCACTAGAAGAACTTTTTGGAGGCATTTTACTTGTAGGCATTCTAGTGGGCCTGTTCTGCCGTAAGTGTCCTAGTGAGTTGTAAGCCACTAATTTGCATCAAAGGCCTGGTCTCTCCTAGCTTCTGTGTGTACTGGATAGGATAGTTTAGAAGACTCCTCCCTGCACTTCAGTCCCATATAGTTCTTGTCTGTTGTTCCTTCTTCAAGCCAAAGGTGTTCTGGTAGTATAATTACTCTCTCTTTTTAAATCAAATGAGCATCTGGGGTATTGTCCATCTCTCGCCCTTCTGTGGATGCCCCTTATCTTCTCTCATAAGCATTAGAAGTTCCCTTCAGCCTTCTAGTGTAGTCTGGCCTCTGCCTTCTGACCTGCTGGGATTACTGTTTCTTCACCTCCTTCCAAGTGAACTATCCCTTTGCTCCACAGTGGAATATTATGGGACATAATTGATACGGATTTTATGTTGTTAGAAAAAAGTTTAAGTAGGTAAAACCTTGTAACAAGTTTGAATTTCCTACTAGTGCTCTGAACTCTGATTTTAGGGAATCAACATTTATCTGGAGAAATGTTTGGGAAGGGAGAAAGAGGGAACAGTCTGTTTTGATGGAAATGATTAGAATTATGTGCATTTGTATAAGCTAACTCTTCTTGATTAAAAAGTCTTTTGCAAAAGTTTGAGAGAGATTTCTAGGAATGCAGAGTTGGAGCACATATTTGTTATGAAACTTCTCATATTTCATTGAATGTTAGCTGGCTGTGGTGCAGCTCAGAACGGGTGGCTGAACCATCTGTTTTTTTAACTTGCTTCAGCTGGCCTATGGCACATGGATTTGACAGCTGGAGATTAACTTTACTAGCAATTTGCTTCTTGCCTAAAATTTTGCTCACAGTTTTTGCAGCTGTAGAGGAAAAGGAAATTATCTTTACATCAGTGATCAGCTGTTTAGTTATTTTTGTTTTGTTTTTCTTTGCAAACATCCAGACTTAAGTTTATGCTTTTTATCCAATATAGTGGGTACACTAAATGTTTCTTCAAATACAATGACTGAGGAAGAATGCCTCAGTTTTCAGTTGAGAGAAATCAAGAGTCAAAACTTTGAATCCTAGGATTTCAGCATTAGTTGCCATGAGAAGCTTTATTCCAAATGGGGTCAGAAATGATGGGCAGTGATATCTTATTTTGAACTTTAATTTGCATTGGTATTTTACAATTGCATCATTTAAAAAAAATATATATTTCATTTGTTAGTTACCTAGTGTTGGCAACACATGCTTTGTTGATTCTCTTTTCCATCAAGATATAGAAAGTTTTGTACCATCGTTTTGTCTGAATGTAGTTTTAATGATGAGCTGGACTTATGGCAAATACACATATAACTTGTATCAATGGCAGACAGACCTAGAATTTCACTCTTAGGCCATGGACAGATGTACATTTGAAACGCTCCATATTCTGCTCTGGTTTGGTGTGCTTCAGATTCGGAATGCTTCAGGATATGGACAAACATTCAGCAGAGTGATTTTGAATCGCTGCAGTACCATGCAGTGATGTGCTCTGCGGTCGGGGGGGGGGAGTGACAAAAGTGTTGCTTGGTCCTTTAGGTCTGCCCCCAAACCCAGGCAGTAGGGAGGAAGAGTCAGATTTACAGCTGATGCATGCTTCCTTGTGCACTCAGGCTCTGGTCTCCCAGTTCCAAGCATAAAGTGCCACACACAGGGTCATACTCTCCAACCCTGAAGCTGAAGAGACGGGTTCAATTGCATGGGTCTTGGACTCCAGAGATTGCTAAGGATGGCAGTATGCTTCCCACTAGAACTGGGAGATCCTGTTTAGTCTCTACTGTTCTTTTGTCCCCTACCAAACCAGGAGATTAGAGGCAGGTCAGGTTACTTCTCTCCAGCCCTGGTGTTGGAGAAAGGAATTCCTTGAATGATTCCTTGCATGAGATTATCAAGGATGACAGAGTGCACAGGACAGCACTCATTGGCTGTTCACCTGACCCGGCTTCAGCCCCTCCCCCTGTAGGCGGGGGGGAAGGGCAGAGCACTGTGGGATGCCAAGGGACCCATCAGCTCTCCTGTTGCACTCTGACTGTCCAGACATTCCAGGAAGTGTTTTAAAAAAAAAAAAAAAGCACTGCAAAGTTGTTCCTTATTTTTTAAGGATCACTTGGAAGTATTACAGCATGTCTGCATGTTTGCAGTTTGGAGCACTTCAAGCATTGCATCCATCCAGAGCCTTAATGTCTTCTTTCAAAGGGGTATTTCATTTTTAGGCCTACCTGTCAGTATCATGGATGCTACAATTTGATTTTAAACTCTCAAGAATTATATGCTGGTTTCTGTTTAAAGGAGAGCTAGGCATGAGGTGGTAGTGTTCAGAATGCTTATACCTGTGGAACAATGGTCTACATACAATGCTATTGATTCCAATGAGGTGTGGAGCCAGGGAGAGCATGCTGGCGCAGTTGGATGCCTCTTGATTTCTGGGCCTCCCTGAAACCAGCTGCTTGGCAGCATTTCTAGTTGGGCAGCAGTGAGAACATGAATAGACTTCCTGGCTCATGAAAATCTACCTGATTTCTTCTAAATTCATTCCACAGGTGTTAACAACCCTCCTTTTTAATGGTTTTAATGTTCCACTAATCAAGCTAGCCTTTCTTCTGCAATTTAGCTGCCAGTTAGCTGCTCCTGATAATGTAGCTCCTATTTCACAGCCCTGCAGACTATATTTTTAACTGAATAGTATACTCTCAGTCCCTAATATAGTAATAAAACTTCTAGTTGCTTTTTACCTGGAGAAGAAATTGTTGTGTTATGCAGGATGTTGAAGCACATCTGCATTGGGCACATCTACACGTGACTCTGCGTCACCATAGCAATGCTCTACAACGATGTAGCACCCATAGGTGTCTGCACATGACCAACAGTTACTTCACCATAGCAGCATGCTCCCCCATTATAGCGTGCTGCTATGGCAAAGTGGTTGCAAAAAAAACCCCGTGCGCTGCACATACGGTGCAATACAGGTGGTTACTGCACCTTGTTTTGGTACTTCCAAAAAAAGTACTAAAGCATGGTGCAGTAACAGTGTTGCTGTAGGGCAAAGTGTAGACCTGCCCATTGTAACTTGCATAAATTGCTTAAAGGTTCAAAATTTAACCCCTCAGATAGTCACAGTTTTGTTACCTGTTATCTCAGTGGTTCTCAACCTTTTTAGACTCAAGGCACCCCTCCATAGATTTATGAATTGGGCAGCACCCCATTTCAAAGACTAATTTATGTATTATAATACTAACCTCCTTGCAGAGGGTCTAGGCAGCAGAGGCTGAGGAGCAGCCAGGCAGGCTGGAGCCTGAACCTCCATTTATTTCCTCACACCTACCTTTTCTCTTTATCTCCTCACTCCAAAAAGTGTTTCCTAGTACCCCAGGGTGCCATGACACTCTGGTTGTGAATCCCCTGTTCTATCTCTTCTGCTTGTTTATTGCATTAGGTAGTGTCTTGTGACACCAGAATAATAAATGTGTTGTATATGGTTTCAATGCCATATGACGTTGAAAGTACATAGCCTGGAATAAAAATGTACAGCATGATAATCACATTACTGTCCTTTCTTTGGCATAGTGCTGAAGGAGGAAAAGAAATAATATTGCCATCTTATTTTTAAAATAATTAACAAATGTATATCAGTGGAATGATATCTAAGGTTAACATGAATTTATTACCTGTACTTTATTGCAACAGTGAATATGATTCCACCAGAACTTCAGATGGCTTTTTGTTCTATAGGTTATGTATCTGATTATTTAGGATTTATTAATCCACATCGCTTCTTCCTCCACACCCTATTTTAATTAAACCTGAATATATTATAGATATATTGTAGCCAGTAACTGGGACTGGCACTTGGCAAACTAGAACTGCTAATTTCTTTTTTTATATGGCACACACAATTAGGTTGCATATGAACATCGTTCTGTCCTTCCCATCTATTTGTTTACTATACTTATGTCCTGCACCATGTTAAAATTTTGGCCCTAATCCCATAAATTGCTCTGTTCAAATGGATATCTTCACTTAGGTAGCTTCTTTGGGGCTCCATGGAAATTCAGGGTCCATCTTTGTGCTGTATCTTGCATGGCTGATTTCCCACCCATGGCCTTTATGCCACAAATTTTTTTTAGTAGGAAATTTGGGAGTGGGGGATATAAACATTGGATTTGAGGCGTTACTTGCTTGAAACTGATCTTTGTTACATGTGTGTCGTGAGCACAGAATAATGTTATCATTTTATTTGCAGAGTAAGGCAGCTGAAAAGAAAACAAAAGTTTACCATATCGCTAAAGAGATTATGAGCTCAGAAAAAGTGTAAGTGTCAGTTCTGAACTTGATACTTATTTTGATTTATTTCAGTACAACAGTTCAAACATAATGGTTTGCTTTTTGTTGCTTTTCAAACAGGTTTGTGGATGTGCTAAAGCTCTTGCACATTGTAAGTATCTAGTAACATTTGTTCTGTTTAATGTTAAACCTGTATGTTGTAGTCTAATGAACTTCATTTCCCTTAACGTTTCCTCATTTAAAGCAACCTATTAAAACATATTACATGGTAGTGTAAGAATTACTGAAAAATTCCTAGCACTTTTCCATAATAAGTAGACTGGATAAATATATTAATGTTCCTCTCCCTACTCCCCCTTGCCATGATGCAAATGCAGATTTTAATTTAATAGAAGTCTGACTGAATAATAATATATAGTTAATCGTTTTAATCTTGGGTAGTAGGCAATATACATTTTTCTTTTGTAAGAATGTTTCATAAAACTCAATAGCTTTCATTATATATGCCATATATAAAATTACTTATTCATTAGATTATTTTCCCTAGGCTTTTATACTTCATTTGTTACTGTCAAATTATGTTTAGAACTCCAACTATTTACAGGTATTCAAATTGCCTTACCTGGGTATAACACAAGTCTATATAGTACCAATGTCCAAGGATAGAAATGTGCAAATTAATATTTATTCAAGTCCAGCTAGTGCCATTGTGTATCATCTTTACCTTGTATGCCAAATATGAAACAATCATATTTTAGGGGTGTTGGTTGTAGCCGTATTGATCTAAGCACATAGGCAGACAAGATTAAGTGGGTAACTGTGATATCTTTTATTAGACCAACTGAATAGTTGGAAAAATTGTTCTTTGAAAGTTCTTGGGCACAGATATCCTTCTTCAGGCATTTGGAGAGTCTGCTGGTGTTCTCTCAGGGGTCAAATAAAAACTTAAGCCAATATGCCAAATGCAAGTGTGTGAAAATGCAAATGCGTGTCAGGGAAGATCGGCGGGGATAGGAGTTAATGGGTGTAAGACAGGTGCAGGGGGAATAAAAGAGGAGAATGTCAACAGGTGATGAAATGTTAACTGGTCAAATGTAGAGAGGTTACTTGGGGTTATTGGATGGCAGGCAGATTGTAATGTGCCATAAGTCTAGTGTCTATATTTAGTCCGTGATTTTTTGTATCTGGTAGATTTCTGAAGTGAAGTTTGTAGGCTTGTCTAGGAAAGGTATTTTGTAAATTCCCTTTGAAGACTGAAACTGAGAGACTGAGGAGAGAGTGGTTGTCTTGTGAGAAATATGCACCCGCAGGTAATAGAGTATTTTTATTTGATAGATTTTTGGTGTGCATTCGTTCTGGTACACAGTGGTTTGTTTTTTCCTACGTAGTTTCCATCAAGGCATTCATTGCACTGGATTAGCTGTATTACATTTCTGGAGGTGCAGGGGTAAGATCCAGGTCTAGTGATGATTCTGTTGTGGGAGTGGTAGAGATGTGTTGGCAGGCTTTATATTTCTTATTCCAGTAATTGGAATTACATCACATTATAAACCTGCCTGCCATCCAGTAACCCCAGGTAACCTCTCTACATTTTACTGGCTACATTCCCTTCTTTTGTTTCCTGCTTCCCCCCCAAGCTATCTGTCACACCCCCATTAACTCCTATCCCCTCTGATCTTCCTGGCCATGCAATTGCATTTTCACAGCCTGCATTTTGCCTATTGGCTTAAGCTTCTATTTAACTATAGAGAGAACAATGGCAGACTCTCCCTATGCCTGAAGAAGGTTGCCTGTTCCTGAAAGCTTACAGAGAAATTTTTTTCCAACTATTCAGTTGGTTTAATAAAAGATATCACAGTTACCCAAATAACCTGGTCCGCCAGCAAAACAATTGGGTATTGTAAAAACAACGACAAAAGATGAAAGGAATAGTACCTAATGAGGAGTTTAGATTTCTGTTGGCATATGATTTGGGTGTCTAACGCATTGGCAGACCATATAGCCAAAGTGTTAAGAATAGATTATGTAAGCAAGTACATTGATGAATAAAATGTTTTAAATCAGATCAGTGTACTGATAAAATATAGTTTCTTATCATCATTACATTAGCCTTACCTTCATGTTTTTCCAGTCTGCATGTTGAGTACAGTTTATTTCCCAGGGAGGAGAAGTAGTCTTTAACTAATGATTATGTTGTGTAGCACATTCTACCAAATCAGACACAGATGCATTTTTTCCATGCATCCCCTTGAATACAGGAAATGGAAATATTACTAGAATACCTGTTGACTTTTTTTTTCTTTCCCTCTTGAGTAATTTTCTTCTTATAGTATTAGGATTTGAATTTTAAAAAGTCATAGCAGGCAATGATGGTTAATTTATAAATTGTACTTGGCACTGTACTTTTAGTACAAGCCTCAATAATATTAAGTACTGATTGGAACAGAAGAGTTGGATAGACTGAGTTATGGGCTGATAATGTTTAAAATAGCGGAACCTTCAGTTATCAGTTTTTAATTGTTTGCCAGCTGTTAAGTACACTTTACGGTGATCACTTCTCTCTGTCTCTGTCTCGCTTAACCCATAAACTATTTGAGGTTGTGATTGATTGTACTGTGCCTTGCTCAGGGGTGCTGTGATCTTAATGGAGTTTAGCTCTGATTGATTGTAATATAGAAAAGCATGTACAATTTAATCTGGAAAATCTGCACTCAGAACAGGGCTCTCTGGGAAACTTTTTTTTAAAATTTTTGATCATTAAAAAGAGAGCCATCATTCCTCTTGGCAAAGTTTATGGGAACTGGTATTGTGTTTAAGTAGAAGAGTACTCCTGAAGGTTTTGAATACTTTTATTTCTTGTATATCACCTGCACCTTTTTCCCCCAAAACCAGCTGGGGAAAATTGGGGGTACGCATTATATGCAAGGAAAAGGGATTTGCATGGGTCAGGAAATTTGTTGGAGGGGAGTAGTTCTGGGAATTAGTGCTGCCACTGTTCCTTTCCTTCCTTCCCTTTCATACCAAATTTCCATACTCATGGGGATCCCACCACTACCCGTGCACTGAATTGGGCTGATGCACAGGGTTGGTCCATGGCCTGAACCTGGCACGCTGGAGTCCATGACAACACATTTTGGTTCTGGGGCTCTGTGCTGGGTTGGATCTGGCACATAACTGCAGAGCCAAGTACATGACTGGAGCCAGTGTGTGGCCTTGGACTCGGCATGCGAGGCCAGAGCTAGTACACAAGGTCAGTCCCAGCATATGCCCCTGGAGCTGATATGTAGAATCAGATTTGGTACATGGCCTTGGACTAGACATGCCAAGTCCAGTCCAACATGGTTATGGATCCAGCATGTGGTCCCAAACTTGGTGTGTTGGGTTCAACCAGCTTCAGAGCCAGCATGCGGGATCAGACCTGGTGCTTGGCTTAGGGTGTGTATTATATCCAGGGGCATGGTGTATATAAGAATATATGGTGTATATTCCAGAGATGGTAAGATCTTAAAAAATAATTAAGAAAGCATGTTCATAGAACTTTTGCATGCCATTCCAGTTCTGATATGCTCCATTGGTTCCTGTTTCAGACTTTCAGAGCCCAGGCTGAGAGTGCTAGGCTAGTAGTTAAAGCCTTGATCCTCTCTACCTCATCACCAGGGATCTGGCTTTTTTGTTTTCTGTAGAAAAATGCTGGTTTTCCTTTTTAAAGGAGAAAATCACGGATTTTTTTCCTTTGAAGGAGAGGAACGCAAATTTTCTTCATTGAAGCAGAAAACAGCAGGTTTTCTCTTGCAGACTGGCAGCTTTCCAGCCTGCAAGGGGCTCTTTGGGCCTCAGGGGAGTGGGGGAAGAGTGAATGGAGGCAGGGGGTGCCACAAGCCTGTGCATATGCACATGGCTGAGATACAGCCAGGCAGGACAGTGGGAGAAGTTCCAGTAGTTGGATACAGACAAGTCTATGGAATGGGGGTAGGGGTGGAGGGCTGGAGCTTGGGGACTGTTGGGAGTGGGGGGGAAGGAGAGGGGTGT
>NW_017729022.1:59119978-59131471 GCF_001723915.1 Gavialis gangeticus
GTGTGTGTGTGTGTGTGTGTGTGTGTGTGTGTGTGTGCCTGTGGGTACCTGCTGGCACTGGGGGAAAGAGTCTAGGTGCTGGGGCCGTGGCAGGGCAGGGTGGGGTCTGACACAGTGTTCATCATGGCCAGTGAGCCCAGATCAACATTGTTGCTAGGGGGATCTGCCTGGAGGTGCCTGCCCCTCCAGCAGGGAAGGGGGTGGTGGGAAGCTGTGTGGCCAGAAGCACAGGCAGGGGCCAGGGCACCACATTGCCCCACCACTAGGTGGGGCTGGAGCTGAGGATGCAGCATGGCAGAGAGGACCAGAAGCGTGGTTCTGGCCTGGGCCACGTTGTGGGCAGCTAGAGGAGGGTGAGGGGCTCCAGGCGATTTCCTGCCCACAGTGACTGTGCCGACCCCTACTCATGGAGACGGCAGCAGAGCGAGTCCAGCTCTGACACAGGTTGGAAGGAAAAAGAGGAGACACCAGTGGCACTGCCTTGCCCCAGCCTGGGGCTTCTTCACTGTGCCAAACATACTGGCCATGAGCAGCACCCCCCTGCCACCCCAGGGCAGTGTCTCCCAGCTGCACGTGGCCAACCCTGCCCCTGAGAGCATGGGTACCTCCCCCCAGTGGCTTGGCTACACAGCTCCCTGCCATCCCTAAAGGACACCCCCTACTCCATTCCCCCACTGGTGTCCTGTCAGTCCGCATGGGGCTGGCTGGGGTGGGGAGCAGCTAGGGACCCCTTCTGGCAGGGTTGGGGGGGGCAAGGGGCTGTGGGTCAGGAGTGAGGGGCACCAGCAGGGCTGTGGGAGGAGGGGGAGGAACTGAGGGTTGGAAGTGAGGGCCACTGGCAGGGCCAGGGGTGGGGGCTGTGGCTTGGGAATGAGGGGCACCAGCATATCAGGGCTGCCACAAAGCAGCTGGACTCATGTTGTGGTGAGCAAAGGGGGCAGGGGGAGCTCTGATTTTTCCATGATTTAAAAAAAACAAAATCAAATGCTGAAATATATAAGTATTTAAAATTTATTTTATTATAATGATTGAGGCACTGATAAGCTTCCAAATTGCTTTAAAATTGTAAATATATCAATAAAACACTGTGTTCAACTGATACATACTTACACATATATGTATATGTGTGTACGTACACACACGCACACACACACACGTTTCATTTGAATTGTGGGAAAACATCAATTTTGGCTTTTTTTTAAATCTAAGAATTGTGGGGGGAGGTTAATCGGAGAAACTGATTTATTTATTTATTTAAATGGAGAAAACTGGTATCCCCGTGAATCATCATCACCCATAATAAAGGCTTTGCATGCCAAGTGAGGCCTTGGTTATACCTATGTAATCCTTCTGCCTTTTTTACCTGTTTGGAATTCAATGAGAAGTATTGTTAATGTACAGAATGGCCCATACTCCAGTCCGCTCAGACTTAACAAAGCTGGCCCAGCAGCATGTTGAGGAATAACAAGTGTTAAAAACGTATTTCTGTCACTGCAGTCAATGATTACAACTGAATGTGTGCAGGGAGCAGGCTTGCTGATTAAGGAGGTGCCATTTTAAAACTGATGTTTTTTTGGATCCCTTAATGTGAAAGAACCAGTCACTGAAGAACTGAAATGTAGGTAAAAGCTGATGATCAGGTGCTGATGAGGCTAATTTTGCACATTTTGTTGCTTATATCAACCGCATTGCTTCAGATGGTACTGCTTCTCCAAGCAATTGTAGCGCCCATCTGAGCCCTCCAGAACAAACTATAAGTGCTTAAGAAAAAATGTTTGTGACATTATAAAAAAAAAAAAAAAAAAAAATGCTTGGGTTTGAGGCATTTATATAATCTTACAAATTAATCTAAGCATTGCTACTGTTATAAAGGGTACTTCTCAAAATAATGGCCTGTACTGACTGCACACTGACAGTCTCTAGTGCATACTCGGTCAGTGGAATTGTTCTGGGGATGAATGAACCATGAATTGTAATCCCAGCTCCTCTCTCTCTCTCTCTCTTTCTCCCATCATAAAATATTTAGGCCAAATGAGTGAGCAGCTTGGCAATATACATCTTTGTGGGTCAGTTTGTAGCTGGTTTGTGGAGGGGTGTGTATAAGTGAGGAGAGGATGCAGGAAGTGATTTTCCTTCCCCTAGGGCACTTGCCCAAAAAACAGCTGTCATCTGGCCCAAGGAGTAAGCAAGCTAGCCAACTGCTGCCTGAACTGTTCCCTATAGCAGGGAGTCTAAGCCACATACTTCCTGTCTACCAGCAGGGTGGGGACACAGCTCAACATGCATCTTTCACCATCTAGTATGGTGGAGATTTTGCACTGGCAAAATAGCTCCCTCTACAGGACTCAGTGGGTGCAGGTATGCTTCTTGTTTTTGAGACTGTTCAGTCCTGTGCCTGTTCAGATGAACAAAGTCTTTTAAACAGAGAGTCGAGGGCTGCGTCCAGGCGAGCAGAGGTGTGTGCTTGCAGCAGCACAAAAAGTAGCAGCATGAATTTGTGCCACAGTACATGCCCCTGCATGTGTGCTTTTGTTATTGTTTGTCCCACCTTGGGCAATTTGCCTGTACCTAGCTCCTCCCAGCTCCTGGCTGGGCTCTGTGTGCTATGGGGAGGGCTGGCTGGTGAGTGGCACATGGAAACAGGGGAGCAGGCAACCTAGGCTCTCTCATTTCTCCCCCAATCTCTGCTTACTGCAGAGCCCCTGTGCTGAGGCATGCTGCACCTGAGCCAGTCACGTGTATATGAGAGGGAACAAAGGAGGGGTGGGAAGGGAAAGCAAATGAAGGTGCTGGGCTCAGGCATCCCTACAAAATGGTAGTTGTGGCAAGAACATATGGTAATAAATACAGACCAAAAAAGCCCAGACACATTAAGTTAGGAATACTTGACCAGACAACAGTACAGCAACAAAGTATTTGTAAGCAATTAAACTACTTGGAGTAACTGAGCTTTCTTGTGATCTATTGGTTACCCTATTGAATAATATCATTTCTGCTACTTCTAAGAGAAATGGATGTCATTAAATTCACCTACTGATGACAGTGAGAGATGTCTTCGTTTCAACATAGAATGAATGCAGTCTGCTTCAGGGAGCAGTTTCTGGCCTCTGGACCATAACTATTTTATTCTTCTTGAAAGGAAAAATAATCCTGTTAAACTGGGATGGCCATATGTGTGTTACATATTGAAAAATCTTTTAAAATACAAAGAATGGGTCTTAAAAATCACTTTAACACTTGTTGTTTTGCTTCAAACAAAATTTATTTCTGTGGCATTTAAGATAACTGCTTTGATAGAGGTCAGTGAAAACAGATATTTCAGTAGCCATATATTCTAATGTACTTGAAAAGGTGATTGTTAAGTGAGTTATCTCCTGTGATTTGTATGTGAGCATATCTGATACTGATCACTGAATACCTGCTGTCCATTCATGCACACATTAATAATTTATGTTGTGAAAGTTGTGCCTGCTTTTCTTTTAATAATGTGCAGATTAATTTAGAAGGAAATGAGCTAACACATCCAGTTACTTTTTCTCTTATTCCTAAATTAATGCTTTAGTTAAATGAAAAATTGTCTTTGCGCTGAATAACTTCCATTGTTTTGGAAAGGAAGCTTCACATTTTTCCAGGCTCTGTGCACATGTACATAATGTTAACAAATTTGGCGCTTGTTGGATAAATAGTTCTGACAACAGATCCAGTAACCACATTCTTCTCACCCTTTTAACTTTTCCGTTTTTCTCATCCTATTCAGCCTTCAGGCACAGATTTTATGCCTGCAAACTTAAGCTAAATTCAAACTGAACTAGTGTGCAAGTGCTAGGTCATGAATACATTATAATATGCATATTATAACACCTGCACATTACTAATAATGATTATTAGATAATTGTGGGGAGTGTTGTTGAAGCTGTCCTTCTTTTTATTTGTTTGATTAGCAATCTGGTTCTGCATTGTTTGCAGGCTTCATCTTTATTTTATTTTCTTTTGTTTTCTTTCTGTGGTGCTTTCGGTTTACTTAGTCATGGAGGGGGACTGATGGTTGGATATCTTGATGGGCTGTGTTGGAGTGTTGTTGTTGCCATGATGTTAAAGGAAGTGTGCAAGAGGAAAGGATTTTTTGTGATATCTTTTACTGGACCAGTGTGTAGGTGAGAGAGAGATATTAGAACAAGCTTGTGGGTGCAAGGTGCCCTGAAGAAGAGCATCCAAAGCTTGTCCCACATCTTTTCCAACTATACAATTGGTTCAGTAAAAGGTATCACAGAAAAATACACTTGCCTCTTCATGATTTATTTTACATCACGTGTGTGATCCAGAGCCCATTATATTTAAGGGATTCTAGATCAGGCCTGTGCAGAATACTGAGATCCCCTACCCCACAAGCTTTGCATGTTATACTAGTAAGGGATATAAATGGTCTTTAACCACAATTAAAACTTCTGTCTTATCTGCTGGATAAGTCTGACTCTGTTCCTCTTCCATTGTCTTGTCAGGGAAGAACTTAGTCTGCTGATTACATTGTATACAAACTAGCTTTTTTGTTCTGTGCCTGATTTAAAAATTCTTTTTTGTCCTAAGGCACAAGGTATATTTGTGGGAAGTGAAAAAACTTGTTCTGTTGGCCAAGCTAAAAAAGAAGCATTTATTGGCTAAGGTTAAAAAGAAGCATATATCAAGCATGCATTATTCCTGTGGTAGAGTATGTGTGAGTTAAAATAGTGTACCATCTATTTTTTTTATGTTAAGTGTTGCAGTTATTGGTACTAAACATAATGCGTTTTCTCTGAAGCTCTTCAGGATTCCTTATTTGAGGTTTCTAGTCATTGTAATTCCATGTCTCATTTCAGTGTAAGCAATTCCCTGGGGTCAGAAAACCCGATAAGATGCAGCTGGTAGTTAGACTGTGTCACTAGTCTGCACAGAAGATATAAAATGAAACATTTCCATGTGAATAAGGCCATCTGTTTTCAACACTAGCACAGTAGTTCTCAACTTATTTCCTTCCCCCATTCACTGACCTCAAAAAAAACACCTGCAGGTTTTTTTGCTGCATCCCTACCCAATTTCAGAGTTTGTCACCCCAGTGACCACAGGATTAGGTCAAGGCAAGAAAATATGCTGTGTGCCAGAGTTTTTATAGGGCTGTTGCTGGGAGATGATGAAAGGATCAGAAATTAAGTGGATAAGCCCCAAAAAATGGGAGCTGGGTCCTAGAGAAGGGTGCTAAACTGATGTAGCCATAAAGATGGCTGTCAGGCATATTCTCCTTTCCTCCAAAAGCACTTGGCTCCTGTTTGGGGAGGCCATAGAGCAGTGAATCTCAGCCAAGGTGCTGCAGTACCCTGGGGTGCCATGACAGCCTTTGAAGGGTACCACCTAGAAGAGGAGATAAACAAGGTAAGTGCAGGCTCTAGTGAGGAGTAAATGTAGGCTCTTTCCTTCCAGAAGGTGACAGGGTAGAAATGCACCTTACAGACTAATTAAATCAGAGATTCATAACATTTCATGAGCCTGAGCTTACTACATCAGATGCGGTGAAATGACATGCACAGAGAAGTCTTATCAAAGAGAGAGTGATTTGACCATAAAAGAGAGGGGAGGGAGGGAAAGAAGAGGGGGGCAGTCTTGGGAGAGGCAAAGTAATACACCCATACAGACAAAGGGGTCATAAAAAACATTTCCAGCTATTGGGATAAAAATCTGTAGTCCCATAAAATCCATAGTCCCATAATCAAGACCATACTTAATAAAAACAATGCAGTCTGCAAATGATTTCTTGTTTCACTATTGTGCATTCAAGTTGGTTTTTAAAGTTTTTTTTTTTTTTGTTTTAGAACAGCTCCTCTGAGGTCAGCAATAGACTATCCAGCGAGGTTAAACCATTCTGCCAGAGACTTGTGTGTCTTTCTGCAACTGCTGTCCGATCAGTGTTCATTCATTCATTTATCCCTGTATAGATTGCCCTGACTGTCCAATGTAGACAGCAGAGGGGAATCATAAGCACATATATATCAGGAGTGGCCAACCTGCAGTACAGTTACTACAAGTGGCAAGGGCAACCTTAGTATGTGATAGATCGGGGAGGAAGCACAGCAGCAGATAGGGCAGGGAGCAGAAGGCAGAACAGCAAGTTGGGCAGCGGAAGGGAATTGGAGTGACCCATAAGGAAGGTGCAGGGCTAATTTGTGGCATGCCTGCCAAAAAGGTTGGCCCTCACTGACATATATGACATTGGTAGAAGTGCAGGTGAATGAACTTTGGATATTTATAACCCTTGTTGTTTGGTCTAGTGATGTGGTCTGTATTAATGAAGAGACGCAGCTTGCATCTGTAAGCCTTGCAAGGCCTAGTGCTGCTGCCACCTCCTCCTCCTCCTCCTTCACCACTACCTCTACTCCTTTCTCCCCACCCCTCACTGCAGTGCAGGCTCATCCCTGCTGGCTGCTCTTCCTCCTTCCCAGTCCCTCCAAGTAGGTAAGCCAGCCATATAATAAATCATTTAGTTCCTGGAATAGGGTGCTACTCAAGTCCATAGGAGTTATGGAGGGGTGCCTGCTCCAGGACCATCGGGGAGGCCTAAGTGCCCTGGCCCTGGTGGCTGCTTCTGGGATGTCACTGCCTCTGCCCGACACTGCCCTGGACCAGCAGGCCTGAGCCACAGCTGGTAGCGCTGGGAGACGTGGGTGGCGAGGGATACACCCTCTTCATCCTTTTTTCTCTTTTCTTTCTCTTTCCCTTTCTCTTTTTTCTTTTCTTTGCTTCTCTCTCCTCTTTTTATTTTTCTCTCCTTTTTTTTCTTTTCTCTCCTTTTTTCTCTCCCCTCTTTTTGTCTCTTTCTATCCTCTCTTTTTCTCGTCTCCTCTTTTCTCTCCTTTTTCTTTTCTCTTCTTTGTTTTTTCTTTATTCTTTCTTTCCCTCTTTCTTTTTCTCCTCTTCTTTCTCTTCTTTTTTCTCTCTCCTTTTTTCTGTCGTCTTTTTCTCCACCTCTTTTTTCTGTCTCTTCTTCTCCTCTTTCTCTTTTTTTGTCTCTCATCACAACATGCTTAACCAAAAAAAATACACCAGAACAAAGGTTACTGTAAAAACAAACAAACAAAAAAACAACATTTATTATTAGCTATATTAATATGCAGTGCGTCCTGCCATGTAACCCCTGCCCTGGTTTTGTTTTTCTGGCATGCCAGCGCTCTGGCACCTTGCAAGGTAGACATTGCATTTTTTTCAGCACTCTGGCCAAAAACATTGCCTACCCCTGCTTTAGCTCATGTTTTATATACAGCTGTTCAAGGAAGGTATACCAGCATTTCAGTGGTCTTAAAGATCCCTGAAATTTTGTTTGTAAGTGGTGGAAAACGTATCTAGCTAATGGTATTTCTCATCAGTAAAATCCTGGCCCCAATGAAGCCAAAACTCCTACTTTAACAGGGCCATGATTTTCCTCCATTTTTTTGAGAGGACTAATAAATATGATACTCTCTCCAGTCAGGAGTTTATTTTAACACAGAAGATGTACCAATTCTTGGTTGAGACAGTGGAGACTTTCTCAAGTAAGCTAATATTTTGAGTGTAAAATGTTTTTTATAATAAAAAAATCTGATAGCTCCAGGGTTCTCAGTTACTTATAGTAAACTGACATATATAAACAAATTGCTGTAAATGGGAGACTAGATGTGCAGTAGTCTTGTGAGACTACATTTTGCTCCAGTAGATTTTTTTTTTAATGTCCCTAAGCAATATTTTTGCTATAATGAATTCAAGATGTGCCTGTTTTCATAAACAACTCAGTTAAAAAATATTCTATCATCCTTTTGTCAGCTGGTATAATATTATCCCATACAGAAAATGGTATTAGCTGTAACCTTGACATGAAATTACTTAATACTCTGAAAGACTTGTTAAATACTAAATATTAGTAGTTGGTATATAATGGGTGCATCTACACATGGGCTTTAATGTGTACTAGCCTATTTTAATACACATTAAGTGTCACAAAGTGCTGTTTTGCTAATGTGCATTAAAATAGGCCAATGTGCCTTTTTCTAGTACCTCACTATGGAGTTGATAAGTTTAACGTGCATTAGTAAAAGCGCGTTAATTAACATGTAGACATGCCCCTTAATACTAATAATTATCTTGTGCCTTTCTTGTATATAGTGTCTGCACTGACTGTTTTATTTAAGTCTGTATTTTAAATGCGACTTCCATATAAGCATACACAAGGGATGAGAACGTAAAGTTCTAGTATCAAACTGAAAGGGCTTAAGGATATCCCATGAGGTTGAGTTAAATTTAAGCCACATAGTATCATCCTGACTTCTGTAATAGGAAACACTGCAAAGAAATGCTGTTGTTGCTTGAAAGCCAGCCTCTAACAGGAGTTTTCTATCATCTTTGTGCTGTAACAGGATTTCCGAGACGCAGTGGCACATGCCTCCAGGCAACTTGGAAAACCAGTAATTGAGGACAGGATCCTGAATCAGATCCTTTACTACCTACCTCAGCTGTATGAACTCAATCGGGATCTTTTAAGAGAATTGGAAGAGAGACTGTCTCACTGGTAACTATTAATGAGGAATGCAATATTCTTTAATATTTATGGGAGATAAGCAAATCTTAGCAGTCACGAATGTTTTGTATTTTATATGACTTTTTTGACTGCAGAGCTGATTTTTGAATGGAGGCAATGTGTATTAAAAGGTTTATTTGGTACTTGGGGGTATTACATGCGCATACATGCATGCATTTCCCTGCTTGTATAACCACATTACGGACTAAAGCTAAAATTTCAAAAATAGGAGCCTAAAATTAGGCCCATGGATCTGTATTTAGCATCCTTCCCCCCTCTCCCCACAAAAAAGTCTGTTTTAAGTGCCAAGTGCCCAAACTTCATTGACCTTCATTGAGTGAAATTTTAGCAACCTAACTAAGTTCTTTATAGATGTATATTCCCTTGAAAATTCTGTTCCTTTTTTACTCTTTAAAGCAAGGCATCAATCCATTAATACTTCTCTCATTTAAAAAATAAAAGCAGCAAAGAACTTGGCAACAAAAATGATATGCATATGTAACTTACCCCAGGGCTGTCCAGTTGGCTGCCTGCAGGCCATATGTGACCCATGAGCAATTAATCTGTGGCCCCTGAGCTCCCACCTGGCCCATGAGATAAGCAGTTTATTCCAGCTCTGCAACAAATCCAATATTGAGCTAGTATGGTTAGGTCTACATTGCAGTAACTATAACCCATTAAGACTCATCTGATTCAGCCTTAAGCTGTATCGCTTGGGTATAGATAATAGAGCTATGGTGTTTGGCGTGGACTGTAAAATCTGCCTAAGAACCCAGCAAATGCTTGGTTTGCCTGAGCTGAGCTCCACGTTGCTGTGGCTGTATTTTTAGCAGTGATTGAATCCCTTCCAGTTCCAATAGGAGGACTCTGTCTTTGGCTGTTTATATACATTCAAATAATTTGGGAGAATTTTCCCAGGTTTGTTCTCCTAGTAGAAAAACTTACCCACAGCTGCATGTACAGACAGTCAAATGCTGCGGCCCTGAAGAGCGGAGAGCGTGCAGTGCTGCCGCTGTCCTGTGAAGTGGGGTGGGGGGTGTGGAGTGTGGCAGGCCTATTGTACACATCTCAGCTCACTCTGCAGATTCCCTTTGCCTGCCTAAGCGATGGATGGTAGCAGTGCATAGGACAGCCCTGATTGGCTGACCCAGACTGCCCATGGTCAGCCTGTCTATCCCTGCAGCATGATGTGGGGATTATGAAGGAGGTGCTCTGCTCCCTATGAGTGATACACTGTTTCCTAGGGTGTGATGTTGGAGGACTGTATTCTCTGCTGAAAGAAGCCACAGCATGTACATTTGCTACCCTAAAATAAACTGTCCTGGGAGTGATTTAAACCTTACTTGTTCCTAGGTTATTTTTCTCTTGGAGTTGTTTTTTCCTCTGGGAGAAAGCTTGAACATCTGAATTCTCATTGTTTCTCCTGGGAGAGCAGTGACTCCCAGGAGAAACTGAATATTCGGTCTTTGGCATCTTGCATATTGACACCATCACTCCCATGGGAACAGTCATGAAACCAAACACTTTCAGTCTGAGACCCTTTTCTTTGACAGTAACTACCTCCTTGGCACCAGTGGAGTCTTTGCTTCTAAGCTCTGCTCCAAAAAAAGTATGAACTAGGATCTTGGTCTCATACATTCCTTTCCACTGATACAAATGAGAAAATTGAGGCAAGCCTACAGGCCAGACCTTCATGATTTTTAAGGGTACTGGGTTACATAAAGATGTAAATAAAAGTCCTTGGTGGATTTTCTTAAGGGCTTTGGCACTAACTATGATTTGAATAGATTCAACTTAGTGTTTAGGCACTCTTAAAAATCCCATGAGGCACCTGTAAGAGTTAGGCCTCATTTTAAGCATCCTTAAAGCATAAGGAACCTTAACTACATTTTAAAAATCTGATCCCAGACACATACTTTCTAGTTCTGCTTATGGTACTGCCACTTCTTCCCCACTCTAGCAATTGCAGTGTGGGTACAGCTTCTGCCAGTGGGAAGCTTGCACTGGGGCCAGGCAGCTTCCACTTGGGCTTGTGCCACAGCCAGAGATGGGAAGAAGCATGGCAGTGTGGACTCAGTTTGCAGATGCTGGGTCCCAGTGTAGCTCCACATGAGCTAGAAGCTGGACTCATGTATCGAGGGAGCAGGGGGCTGGTAGAAGTGGCGGCAGTGTAGGCACACCTCCCAGTTGCCTGGCCTTGTCCGTGGCACAGGGAAAGCCTTCTTACTGCTCATGTGCCACTGAAGCCACGTGGACCATGTTGGACCAACACTGGGGTGTACTAGCCTGCAGTGTGTGAAAGGTTGCCAGCCCCTGCTGTAGGTGACACAGGAAGACTGCCAGGAAAGGTCCTTAAACATTGGGTCATTTTGCCCCTCGGGTCATTAATCACAGTAGATTAAAGTGAGATATTAATGTTTTGCTGTAAATAAGGCTTTGAGGAAAAATCTATTTGTAGTGTTTTCATTGCTCAGTTTTTATTTCTAGGATTGCTCATCAGAGAATTGCTGATATATTTGTGAAAAAAGGACCCTACTTGAAAATGTATTCAACTTACATCAAAGAATTTGATAAGAACATTGCATTGCTAGATGAACAATGCAAGAGGAACCCTAGTTTTGCTGCTGCTGTTAAAGATTTTGAGGTATCTTTTAATCTGTTCTTGTGGCTGTTTAGTCCTGGTGACCTTTTGTAAGACTGCAAGGATTATCTTTTGACTTGGTATTTCTTCTTTGTTTCTAGGTTCCAGTTGAGAATGAGTGGTGGGAGGGGGAGCTGGAATGTATTTAAGTATTGGATCTAGTTTTCCAAGAACAGCTAGTGATTTTGCATGCCCAGGTTGAGATGCAGTAAAGGATCTTGGTTTTTCAGAAGACTCAACTGTTGCTAAAAAAAAAAAAAAAAAAAAAGAGGGGAAAAAA
>NW_017729022.1:59131576-59138001 GCF_001723915.1 Gavialis gangeticus
TTTTGTAAAAAAAAAAAAAAAAAAAAGGCAGGTAAACAAAATAACTAGTCACTCATAACGCTTCAAGACTGGGTAAAATGTTGTACTTATTTAAACGTAACAGATGCCATAGTCATGCAGAAACAGATTGTCATCATGAACCAGTGCCAGGCTCTTACTTAATCCCCTTACAACAGATCAAAGAAGATACATAAGCTCTAAATGCATGATCTAGAACAGGGGTTTTCAACCTTTTTGGATCAGCGTACCTCTGGCGGCTGGACATGGATCAGTGTACCCCCGGCAATCAGACACGGAGCGGGGGATAGTGCGTGGCTGGATGCAGAGTGGTGGCAGCTGCTGCATGCGAGCTTTCCCTTCCCCATCTGGCCAGGTGGGTGGTGCCTGCATGGCAGTGCAGGATGGTGCTGTGTCCCCACCTGTCTGTGCATACCCCCTAGGGCTTTGTCAAGCCCCCCTAGGGGTACGTGTAGCCCCAGTTGACAACCCATGATCTAGAATAAACATCAGAGAACACTTGTTTTTGCCAAGATGACAAATAAACCTAATTCCATCATGAAAGTATTGTTGAAATGGACATGTAAGGAACTGCTCAGATCAACACAATGCTTTTGTCTTTCCAAGCAGAAATGCAGTAATTTAACCATGAAACCACATAGGACCTGTTGCTCTGCATACATGTGCTCACAGATATATGCCCACTTCATACATGCATCATATTGAATGGCCTCTGCTGTGTTTGCATATGTGCACACAAGGTTAGATAGGCTACTTATTGTAAGTGGAGAAGCAGGTTGAAGTTAGACCAGAGAGCCAAGAGGCAGGACAAAAAAACCCAAGACCTAAAATAGCAAAATGGTAAAATATATCTTGTTAATGAAGGTGGCTTTTGCTGATACAGGTAGTATTATCTTTAGATGAAACCAAGGTGGCAATTAAACCTGTTGGAGCATGACTCTAAAAATGTTTACTTTTTTTGTCTTTGGGCTTTTCATCACAAACTTCTGTAAAGAACACTGCAGTCTTCCTCTGATCCACCCAGTTGTTAACAACTGATCATAAATGAGCCTGTCTCTCTGATGCCTTTACTGTTGGTTGTCTGATCTCTCTTATTGCTAGGGAGAGTTATCTTATTCTTTTCCTTTTAAAAGAAATGAAAATATGTTGAATTCACGCATACAATGTATACTTCTGTCTTCCTAATTTTATGGCACATGACTGGTTTTTCCATATTTTCTTCCATGCGGGGGAGTGATTAGAATTGCAGTGCTGATAACGCATCTGAAAGATTAACCTTACCCTGGTATAGCAGACGTCTGTGTTCTTCTGTAAAATTAAGTCAGAATACCACAAAGTGTGCCACTGCAGCTCATTGAATCGATCAGTAATTAGGGGATGTGTTTCATTTGCCAACAGGGAATCTTTTGCTCACAGTTGGGAGATTGTTGTTGTTTATGTGCGTTTTATCTTTCAGATGAGCCCTCGCTGTGCTAGTCTAGCACTCAAGCACTATCTCCTCAAGCCAGTTCAAAGGATTCCCCAGTACAGGCTGCTATTGACAGGTACAGCTGAGCTGTTTACAAGTTTAAAAGCAAGTTTTCACATGTCCCAGAAAACTGATACTCAGGCAATTGCAACTCTCTGCAAAGAGCGTGCATTTAACTACTAGTGTATGAAGCTCTCTTAATGTGCTGTGCATTTAGAAGTTTTATACATTAATGCTGGGAGTGTTAAGAAATGTACTGCTGTTTTCAGTCAGTAATAGAGCGTGTTTTTCTAACGAGACATCTTGTACATCTCAAGCTTGTGGTGATTTGTTCTGTGTCCACAGCTGTGGAATCCATTTGTTGAGATTTGTCAGGGGAAGAACTTTAAAAAATGAGGAAGAAAAGAGGTACTGAAAACTCAATATAAAATATTTTTCCTTTTAAAGGAAGGGCTGATCCAAATACTAAATTTTAGTTCTGGTTTTATTTCTGAAGTTAGTCTTATTTAAAAAAAAATGTTTTGCATCTAAAGCAGTGTCTGGCAACCTTTTCAAGTCTCAGGCTCTGGCAGCCTACCTCTGGTCTGATGTAGGCTAGGGTGGCTTCCATCGCATGTCAGCAATCCCTGCATCTGGGCTGGCACCAGGCATCTGGAAGTTGCACCTGCACCACTGCTGCTTCTCCCAGTCCCCTGCTCCTTATCAGGGATGCAGGTGCAGCTTCCAGCCAGTGGGGACCTGTGCTGGGGCTAGACAGCTGGAAGCTGCATCCTTGCTGCCCCCACATGGATGCCACAGCTGGGAAGCAACAGGGGGTGTAAAGTTAAACTTGCATTATAAGATACAACTTTTGATCCATGTAGTAGACTTGTTACAGAAGCAGGGCTGCCTGGACTGGACTAGGTTTCAGAAGACCTGGGTTCTTTTCTTGGTTCTGCTGTTGCCCTGTTGCATGACATTGGGAAAATTGCTGTCTCCAAATCATGCTGGGGCCTCTCTTTCCCCTTCTGTAGGCTGAGAATAGTGATGGAAATAGCTAGTCAGTATTATTTTTCTTTATAAAGAACACAGTCACAAATTTTGTAATTCTCTTGACTTCTAAATATTTAGGCTTCTGTTTTTAAAACTACTACTACTTGCTGAGAATTTTTAAAAATAGCCTATGCTTATTTAGTAAGCACAAAAATAAAATGCTCCATGACCCAAAATTCTGGCTCTGTAGCAGCTAACTGCTATTTCCCCCACAGTGTTTATATTAGTGATGCTGCTTTATGCAACACATTGAAGTGTTACTTTGCAGTCACTAAGCGACTTTAAAAACAAAAAAAAATCTTTTATTGTCAGCTACCTTAAAAGTTTACAGGGAACTGGGGGGACAGGGGTGGAACTTGTATAAAAATGGTAGGGGTAATATGCATGTCTCTTACAAGATAAAGTCAGACTATGAAAAGCTTTGTGATTTGTTTTCCTTTCCTTTACTTTAAAAGGACACTTACTGAAAGCACAGCAGGGAGACAGCTATTAATTGGACTATTAATTCCAACCTCATTGGAGAGGCCCTTGTTTCTAAAATAGTCCAATGCCTAATTAAAAAGATGGAGCCAAAGGCAGTGCAGGGAAAAGGCCTTGCCAGGGACTGCAGTTGAAAGATGTCATAGCTGAGTGGGAGAAAAAAAAAGTGTTCCTAATTACTGATGTTTATGGATTGCAGGGAGATTTCATGTAAGTTATCTGTGTTCTGTGTAAGATTCCAGTCCATTAATTGAATCTGTGCAGGCAGACTTTAGTGACTCTGTGCCATCTCAAGTGGCCACTAGTTCATGCTTTGCATTGTGAGACTGGGAGTTTGGTTTATAAACAGAATTTTTTTCTGTTCTGTGGGAGGGCTGAAAAGTACAAAAAATAAGAATTTCTTCTGTGCTGGGGTGGGTGTGTCTGTGTGCGTGTATCTTTGAGCTATTTCACTGCTATTTCCCACACGCTCTGTCTGTCTGTCTGTCTGTCTGTCTGTCTGTCTGTCTGTCTGTCTGTCTGTCTGTGGGAAATAGCAGTGAAATAGCTCCTCAACAGTGCCATTTCACATTGCATTATATTATCTTTGGTAACATGAGACCAGCACCTTCTTCCCTGTTTATCTCAATAGTCCATTTGCTCAATCAACTTAAAGTACCTTCTGCTTAATATTGGGAAGTTTTGACATAGGTCTGCACTGCTGAGTCTTCAAAATACATGCAAAGCATTTGGATCCAGCATAAAAATGGGTAGGGCAGCAAGAGAACAAGAATGTAGGTAACTTTAGTGATAAAAAATTAATCTGCTGTGGACAAAGCCAATGGAAACTTTTCCTGTTCTGCAAATGAATTGGCAAGGAATGTGAGAGAACTGAAGAGTAGTAAGAGGGGAAGAAAATAAATCAGTTCAATGGTAGATGCCAGGGCTCTGTCAGCTACTGAGTTTCCTCTTGGATGGGCTCTGTTTCAGTAGGCTAGCCTTGTATCTATGATACGTTTCCACATATACTTGCAGTAGTGACAGTTTGCTGCTGCTTGGAGATGCTGTTTGTTACTTCTGAGCTGTCAGTAGCAGAAGCAAGTGGGCTTGTAGATCAGCAGAGGAGAGGAGCAGTTTAGTGGAATTCCTGTCAAACTACATGGATCCTCCATTACATCTCATGGATATAATGTTTGCTCTATGCCATTGGGTTCCAGGGATAGGGTACTCACTCACACCTCTATGCCTTTTGGGGTTCTGTCCTCGAGTCACCATTCAGCAGAGACCAATGGGGTGGTAAACAGCTTTATCTTTATTAAGAACAGGATTCGGCAACTCACATGCTCACATCATGCAGGGAGCACTACAACTACCCATCACCACAAACAACACCCACAGGGCATCGGGGGAGAGACTGGGTCATCCCACTGCTGGCCCCTTAAAGGTACATTCCATATACCACATCTCCCTTCTTTACTCTGGGAGCTCTCTCTTAAATAGTTGGATGTTCATCAGGTTCTACTTTAACATGAAACGTTTCAGGATCATGGAGCCAAAGGTTGCTAGCACTTGGCTCATCAGTGGGGTTTAGCCTTTACCGCTATCCCATTATATAGTCCTTGTACTTCACAGACAGTCTCATCACATGTCCACACTTAGTTTGCGTGGTGTCATCAGGTTCCTCTGGGTACTGGTGGACTCTGTGGAATCTGATGAAACTCTTGCTCGTGGTGGTCTGGTTCTTCTGAAGTTTGTTCTGCTGCCGTCTCTCGAGGTACATTGACATGTTCTGCTGGTACTGATGAGTAATCCTTTCTTCAGTGTCTCCTGTTCCTCCTATAGACATTAGTGCTCAGGGTTGTTGTTACATAGGAGCACGGTTCATCCCTTTTTGTCATGACAGATGCTGGTGTCCAACCTGTACTTGTTTGCATCCTTACTTTCTCCCCGTCTCATAGAGGTGGCAGGAATGCAGCCATGTGGTCACAGTGCTCCTTTTGGCACCTTTGAAGGTTCTGCAACTTGTGGGTGGCATTCGACGGTAGTCTAGGAGTTAGCACTGCCATTATAGCAGGGAGGGTAATGCACAAAAGTCTCCCCATCAGAAGCTGTGCTGGAGCATACTCAAGACTGGTAATGGACATGTTCTGCAGATTGAGTAAAGCCAGATATAGATCAGATCCATCCTGCAAAGTCTTCTTAAACGTTGATTTAATCGTCTGAACTGTGTGTTCAGCCTGACCATTGGATTGTGGGTAACCTGGGCTAGAATGGGTGATGGTTATGCCCCAGTCAGGCACAAACTGTTTCATCATCTGACTTGCAAATGGCACATGATCACAAACAACCTGTTTAGGTATACAAACACAGACTTCATTTTGGCTACTACCATGCCAGCTGTTTTGTCTGGCAGGTGCAAAACTTCTGAGTACTTGGAGTAATAGTTGACTATGATCAAATAGGACTGTCCCTGTAGGTCAAAAATGTCTGTTGCCAGTTTTAGCCAAAGCAGGTCTGGGATCTCATGGGAGATCATGGGCTCTTCTTGATTTAAGGCAGTTACAGCTTTCATTCAAACTAAAAAAAAAAACGGAACATTTCAAATCTCCACCAGCATTAGCCTTTACTGGAAGTCTTGGGGAGAATGGGAGGCAATGGGAACAGAAGCTTCGATTTATACCTTGTAGTCACAAAGCCTGAGGCAGAGGATTATAAAATTGCAGTCATGATTCACTGCATTGGTGGTATACCAGAATGGACTTTCTCTTCTCCATATGCTAACCCTTTCATAGTCCATGCTTCAACTGTCCAGCATACAGAACGGGGAAGGGAGCATGTTGGTTATGGTAGATGCTGTTGCTTCTCTTCTGCATAGATCCTCTATTTATCTTACTATATTGCTTTTGTAAATGTCTTGCTGAAATGTTACATCACCCCAAGGCTAGAGACAATACTACTTGCACTGAAGTAATTATTTGCATCATTTTTAAATTCTTTACATAGGCTCATAAGTTGCAAGCTATAAATGTAGATTTCATCAGTACACTGTGAGGGAGGCAGGCAGGGGCTGGGGCAGGGGCAAGCCCTGCCAAGTCAGGGAGGGATCAGGGATGAAGCCACAGTTCTTCTGGGGGTTTGGGATGGAGAAGGGCTCATTTGGGGGAGGTGTGGGTGAAGGGGGAGGTGGCTGGTCCAGTGGCTCGTCCAGTGGCTCCCAACACTGCTGCTGTCACTTGTCCAGGAGGGCACAGGAAGGCTTGTGGGCCCTGGATCTGTGCTGGGTGGGTTGGGCTGGGGCCAGGCTGTTCCTCATGAAGCCTGGGCTGCCTGAGCAGGGCACAGGGCAGGTGGTGGTACCGCAGGGGGCTATAAGGGGGTTACGGCAAACTTCAGGGTAGCTGTAGCTCCCTCCCAGTGGTACACCCACCCACCCCCACCCCCTGCCTGG
>NW_017729022.1:59138380-59153386 GCF_001723915.1 Gavialis gangeticus
GGTGGGGGGTAGTGCTGCTGGGAGGGGGCTACAGTGGGGGCTGCAGCTACCCTGAAACTCACTGTATATAGCCCCCTCATAGCCAAGCTAGTCATTCCCCATTCAGCATTTGTGCATGCAGTTGTTTAAATTTGTTTTGAAAAACACTAGATTTAGTTGACAATTTCTTAATCTTTGGTACAGAAAAGGGTTTCTTCATGGTGAAGAAGGAAATACCCATTCTGGGGGAGAGAAAGTTTGGTGTCATGATAGACAATAGTAAAAACACTGGGAGAGTGCCAAATCTCATAAAATATGGCTATTCCTCTGGCCCAACTAGAGCAGTTATGGCACATGGGGGTGATCTGTGTGCCTGATCTGGACTGGCCATAGATCTGGTGTGCAGGGCCAGTTTTGTGCTAGCTCTAGCCCTTCTACAGTGCGCAGCTTGCATCCTTGCATATGGACTCTGTGCATCACATGCAGCAGGTGGGGCTAGGGCCAGCATGTGCTGCATGAAACATGCCATCCTAAGACCCTCCAACAGCACTGCAGATTGGATGGTCTTTCAGGAAAGGAGATTGTAAACCTCCAAGCTACAAATATGCTGTTGATCAAGTGTGCCACCTAGTGGTTAAGTACTGGTTTTTCTCACTAATGAACAAAGTACAAAATTGTAGCATGTTTCTCTTTATTTTTCCTTTTACTGGAAAAAAACCTTAAGCATACCATAACTGTTGTTGTCAGATACTGTTAAATAATTATAATCAGGGTAACATGAAAAGCTGAACTGTTATTTGTAACTGTTAAAATCTACGCACATAAAATTGAGTGTAAATGATTCTGTGTAGTATAATTTGGTATAGATGCATGTTATTACACTCAACATTTATTTAATGAACAGTTTCTGCTTGTTGATCTTATTCTGGATGACCTCAAAGTATATCATATAGGGGAAAACTGTGTTTGTGAAAGCATGCATTTTTATTTATTTCATTGTTTGTTCATGCTTTTTATACCTGATTCCCCAAAGTAGACCTAAATAGCAGATGTGTGCTGTGCAGATATTGACTAGCTGTGCTTCTGATAAGAACATGTTTTTTCTGTTACAAAATTTCTTGGGTTTTTGGATTTGAAGAGATTTTAAAAAAATCTAGTGTGTGGGGGGGCTACTTGTAGCATGTGTTTAATAAAAAGTAAGTTCCTTGAACAAAATTTGTATGCTTTTACTCCTTTCTATAGTACTGCTTGATTTGTTTCTAATATATTTTCCTTCTATTTTTTTATGCAGATTATTTAAAGAATCTTTTGGAGGAATCTGCAGACTATAGGGATACTCAGGGTAAATGTCTTTATGTCTTCAATCAAAATAAATACTGCTTATATATGGGAAACAAAAATACTTCTAAACATTTGATGCATAGGGACCTGCTGACTTCATGATTCCATAAAATCTGGTCAGTGCCCAGGAAATCCATGGGGAAAAAAAAAGGGGGGCCAGCAGTTCTGAGGGTGCTGCAGCAGCCTGCTGTGGCGGGGAAGACGGCAGCTGACCACTAAGATGGCTGCCACCCCTGCCCCTCACTGCTCTTTGGCTGTTATGTGGGCCCATGCCCTCCCCCAATCCATGGTAAGGGGCAGGTGCTGCACTCCGCCCACAAAATAGCTGCCAGGCCTTCCATTCTGTCCATGAATTTGCAGGAGGGCAGCCCCTGTAAATTGGATAGATCCCTATTAATGTATGGTAAATGGAGGTGTTATCTGTTCAGTTTCAAGTTTATCTGAAAAATAATTGATTGTTTGTCCCCCTTGGAGAATATTAAAAGTTGACAAATAAAATCTGCTTTCCCTAGAACATTGAGAATCTGAAATTTTTAAGATTTTTTTTCCTTTGTTTGCATCATAACTGATTATAAAGGCTCTAAATTGGTCCGTTGGTTATTTTCTCACAAATCCCCAGTTGTATTGTCCCTCTGACACCCTTGTAATCCTGCCGTCTTCAGAAGGGTTGCATGGACATAAGATCTTAATAAAGAAGAGTGCTTGAGAACCTAACTCGCATTCAAACCTGTCTGGCTGTGCAGTAGAAATAAACTGGAGCACATATTTTTTATTAAAGTAAGCAGATGGAAAGTAGGTTTAGATTGTTTTGTGTGGAAATTTTTTTTTCAGTGACAAAAGGTCCAGTGGTGGTCTTCCATCAATAACAAGTCTGGAAAAACTGGTTCATTAAGAAAAAAAGAGTTGAAAGTAATTTGGAACGCCATACACACTTTTGAGGTTCCCAAGTCAACTAATGTTGTTCTCTCCCCACTTGCTGTGTCAACCAGGGAGACTAAACAATATAGCAGTGGAAAGGAGCATGTGTACAGAGCTGTCAAATGTGTGAAAGGAGCAAACTGGAAAACTAGTTTAGAGAGAAATTCAAAAAAAGCAAATGTATTTTTGAAGGAGGAACCACTGACAAGGCTGTATAACAAAAGTATTGTTTCTTCACACTTCAGATGCTTTGGCTGTTGTCATAGAAGTAGCCAACCATGCTAATGACATCATGAAACAAGGAGTAAGTATCCTGTGTGTGGAAAGTGACCAATTAAAGTCATGTCATCACAAAATGATTTTGTAATTAAATTTTAAAAGCAGTTCTAATTGTTTGTGTGTGTGTTGTTTTTTTTCCCCTTGTAGGATAACTTTCAAAAGCTTATGCAGATTCAGTACAGTTTAAATGGACACCATGAGATTGTACAACCAGGAAGGGTAAGTGCCCCACATAGCAGTCAGTAGACAGCAGCAAGGAAACTGCAGTACAAACTGTGGTAGTACAAAGCATAGAAGTCCACTCCTAAAGTGCAGAGAAAAATGATTCCTTGCTTAATTGCTGATTGTAGAACACATGTTTCTTAAGGGTTGTTTTAACTTTTTGAGGAAAAAATGAGAACCTACCAGTTTTAGTACATAAAGCCCTACACATATACATGTGTTTTGTTACCAGCTGTGCTTGCCAGCCTTGCTTCTGCTTCAAGACTTAAAGATAAGCTGGAGCACACCATTCATGTTGACTTTAATGAGACCTGGGGATCAGCAGCAACAGCTGAGTTGAAGATGGCCTGGATTTCCTAACCTTTCTATCCTTGTCATAGTCACACTTGAATAGTATGAGCTTGGTAGTTTCTGTGGCATCACTTGTGTGCATTGTTGAAGAACTGTACTGGTTCATACTGTGACTTAAGTGAGTTGCAGATGTGGGAGGCTTTATTCTTGTGATCTGCCGTATCAGTTGCAGTTCTGTTCATTTCGGTGAAAGCACTTGCAGGACGAATGAGAGGGGCAAGAATGTCTGCAGATGATCTTTTATTGGACCAGCTGCATGGTTGCAATAGACTTAGACAAGCCTTTGAATACAATGCTTTCTTCAGGTTACATTGTATTTGAAAGCGTGTCTAAATCTATTCCAACCATGTTGTTGCTCCAATAAAATGACATCCACAGAACTCTTCATCTCTATCATGTTTCCCAGACCCTCACTGCTACAACAACACTTCAGCTCTCACAGGAAGGAAGTTACATATCTGTATGTTTGCAGAAATGAGCCTATAACCCAGCCTTTGGAGTTTGTATGAGCAGCCATATACATAATAAGATAGCAATTTTATTTGAATTGGATATTGATCTATTCAGTTTGGATTTTGCATTTTATCTTGCATTTAAGACTCAGCCTCTCACAGGAAACTAGGTTAGTTGATAGGTCTGGTTATTCACTTTTGATAGGAGCTATCTTTTTCATTTGTTGAAGTATGATTTGTGTATTGTGACAAGTAGACACATTTTGACTAAATAGTTGTCCTCCCATATTCATATCTTTATATTGGCTTAAGCCCCTAAGGATATTAGGGACATTTTATTCAGGAGTGTGGTTTTTTTACAATAAATTTGTTAGAAACTCTATTTCAGAACAGCAAATTTTTCTTCATTTGGGCTTTATGTATATTATTTCTGTGTCTGTAAAAAAAAAAAAAAAAAAAAAAAAAAGGGGGGGGGGATTTTTAACTTTTTGGAAAAAAAATTTTAAAAAAAAAAAAATTTTTTTTTTTTTTTAATTTTTTTTTACAAAAATTTTTAAACCCCCCCCCCCTTTTTTTTTTTTTTTTTTTTTTTTTAAAAAAAAAAAAAAAAAAAAAAAAAAAAAAAGGCGGGGGAGCATTTATACATTATGTGAATAATAACTTTAAAGAAAGAAGAAGCTTATTTATTCAGTTTGTGTCCTCAGCAGCTGAGTTTTAAATCAATTTGTTTATCTGCTTTACCTTGCCAGGTCTTCCTGAAAGAAGGAACATTGATGAAGCTGTCCAGGAAGGTCATGCAGCCACGAATGTTTTTTCTGGTGAGATGCCATGTATATATCTGCAAGCCTAATGCCAGAGTAAATTGAGCACTGTTTTGCCTTCTCAGTACAGTTAAACAAGATTCTGTATCATGTACACTAAAAAAGAACAAACAAGCATTCCCACTGTTTGAACAAGGCTCAGCTACTGTTTTTTTAAGAGCTGTTGCGGGAAAAAGCATGATCTTGAAAAACTTAGAACACCTCTACTTCCTTGAATATTAATAGGTTTTGAAACATAAAATTTGGGTGGTTGAGGCATTACTTCTCATTCTTTTAAAATGCATATTTACGTCTTTGGATGGAGTATTGGGTAGGGATTGATTTCAAGGTTTTAGTCTTGGCTGTTCTGCTGACATGCTCTTGGCTTTAGACAAGTCACTTCTTCTCTGGGCCTCTCCTTTCCTTCCCATTCTGTCTGGCTCTTCTAATCAAATTGCATACACTTTAAGGTAGAGATTGCCTTACTGTTCATGCAATTTCCAGCACAATAAGGCTGCTGTCTTAGTTGGTACCTGAGATGCTACTGCCAAACAAATAATATTAATAACTTAGTAATATGTTATATCAGTAAATGTACGTTGTATTTGTTTTCCCCTTTCAACATCGAAAGTATTTTAAAGATTGGTATTTCTCTCAGTATCTAAAGATCATATCTACTGAGTATAGGTATTTACATGTCTGCCTTTGGACAGTATTTTTGTGTTTGTTTTTTAACAAAGGTTGTTGCAATAAAAGATTATAGATGATCACAACATCTGTTTATATAAGTTTTATAAGATTTAATTTTCACTTAAGATATTGTTCATCTTCATTTGAAAAATATGAAATTGCCTGAGCATTACTGCCACATTCACAATTGGCCTCCCAGCAAAAGTTCTATCTACTACTTACTTGGAAATACCCAAACACTTCCACAAGTGGAATGCTCTCTCTGCTGGTATAAGCCTGTTTTTCTCCATTTGTGAGCTTTTGAGTTTTCCCACTGCAGGAAAACAATTTTGACTTCAATAAACAATTTTCTTATTTTCAGTGGGAGCTGTGCTTTGACAGAATAAAGTGCATACTATCATGTATTCTGAAAAATCAGGCACTCAGATTGGGCACCCAAAATTAGTAGATAACTTTGACTCTGATCTCATTGGGCTAGATTTTTAATGATCTTTACGTACTTAAAAATACAGATAGGTATTCTGGCACTTCTGAAAATCCCACTACTTGTATCTTCAGGCACTTCAAAATGCCTTTAAAAATATGACCAATATGTTTAGATAGTCAGAATGTAAATACAAGTTACCTTCATTTACAAGTAAATAGACTCCCCTTCTCAGATCCTGCTAGAACAGTAGTCCAGGAATGTATCCATTACACCCTGTTAGTCTAACCTTTGAATATATATGTATTATTTCTTTATGTATTTCATGTATTGTTAATACGGTATACCAGAAATAATCTGTCCATCTTTAAGCACCCTTTAGTCACTGAAAAATGGTATTTTTCATTGCAGTTTAATGACGCCCTGTTGTATACAACTCCAGTACAGTCTGGCATGTATAAACTCAACAATATGCTTTCATTGACTGGAATGAAGGTGAGTCACTGAGGTATCTGCTAGAGAAACTTGCTGCCAAAAATTACTTTAACTCATAGACAAGTTCATTATTGAAAATAAATATTAAAATTCATAGTTTGTTTTCTGTGGTTCTTGAACTACTAAAGAGTACAGTTAGTACTAGGGGACAGGGGCAGTCAGCTAAGAGAGAACTTACTTTGGGGTGTGTGACTAAAGGTGAGCAGTATAGAGCACGGTCTAGATATGCTATTAGTGTGCCAGACTCTTCAGGCCCCTTCAATCAGTTCTGTTATCACAAGTTAGTTTTAACTGCCATTTGGCTCAATATTGAGCTTCCCTGAAAACCTTCCTGTTTCTTGAGTAAAGTTTTAAATGGCCCTTCCCCCTGTCCAGCAGCCATTGAACTTTTTGTCTGTCCCCAAAACGCATAGAGTTATGACAGTCTGATTACTTCCTGATTGGCCAAATCCTCCACGACTGAGGCTCCAAAGACTGCTGATCCCCAGGGGGAGAAATGCAAGCATTAAGCAGGGAGAGGGGGATTTAAAATGGTGCCTCCAAGAGAAGCACCAGAGTTGAATCTGTTTTTTCTTGTTTCATTAAAATATTCTTGTGGGCAAAGTGGGCAGCCATTTAAACCATGAGGATGGTACTTATTTTTCAGATTCCACTGATTATTATTTTTATGTGCCTTGATAGCAAGGCACCACTTAAACTAATTCACACTTGACCAGCCTGCTTCTCAACCTTTGGCACCTTATTAATACTTATTAGCATCATTCAGAGTATGTGCTTAGCTTCTTCTCGGAGGTTCACACTTCAGTGCAAGTCTCCTTATATTATTACTGGGAGCATCTTGCCTCTTAGCAGTAATTAGTCAGTTCTGGGCTGCTGCTAGCACAATGCTGACAGCAGTTGAGGTGAGTTGAAAGGATTGATAGTGTGCACATGTCAGTAGTTTTTCAATTAGCAACCAATACTATATGCATTTTACACTTGACTTCTATCTCCTAAACCTCTGAGGAGTATTTAGTTCAGCAATGTCCCCTGTGAATTGTATCAAGGGATTTATTTGCCCTAAGCTAAAGTCAGGAGAATCTCACTCTTCCATTTTGCAGAGTCAGTTAAATTTGAACCTTGTGATTTGGAATCATAGAAAAATGGAACTAGAAGGGAAACTCAGGAGGTCATCTAATCCATTCCCCTGTTCAAGGCAGGTTCATCCATGTCAAAACTATCCTTAGCAAGCATTTTTCTAACCTGTTATTAAAAACTTCAGGATCATCCCTCAGATGCACCTTTCAGGCAAAATGCTCAAAAACATCAAAAATGCCCTTTAACTAGTCACAGGTAAAGCAGGTGATGTGATAATGCATGAACTTCTTCTTTTCACTTTTGTCACCTTCTGCAAGGGATATTGTGTTGCTTCTGTTTGACTATAGTTACAGATAACTCTTAAGACTCTTTAACTCAGTTTGTATTTTTGCTTCCTTGGTCCCCACTGTAGGTTAGAAAACCAACCCATGAAGCTTACCAGAATGAGTTGAACATAGAAAGTGTAGAGCGATCCTTTATTCTGTCAGCGAGGTAAATAATATCATAAGTGAATAATGAATATTTAAAAGCTTACATTATCAAATGTATTCCATCAAATATGGAACTGCATATCTGTTAATATTGTGCTCATTGTTCTGTATTAATGCAACAAATTTCACTTTTTGGCTGGAATAGTAACTGTAGGAGTATAAAGAGTGCTTGCAATAAACACGGACTAGTTTAAATTCCTATCTAAAAGTTGTTTAAAACCTGATTTCAAAATGAGATTGCCATTGATTGAGTGAGACAAGATGGAGTCATAGGCAGTGGGTGCCAGGCACTATGTGAACTTAGTTTGTATATGTATCCACTGCCACCAACATATAGCTCATCTTAACTTTTTAAGGAAAACTTCTGTCTTTCCTTGCCAGTGGTGGGAAAAGCTCAGATTCTATACTAAGATAGTTAGTTACTTTTTGAACTGCCTGGACAATGACAACACTTGTATAGGAATGCTGCTGTAATCACGACACTGTTAACCAAATTGAGGTGGAAAGAGAGAGTTTCCCTCAAGTTGGCCATATCCTGTAAAAACTGATATTTAAGTAAGTTGAAATCTTATTTCTTGTAACTTGTTGAAAGGAAAAACATTACTCCTTTTAAAATGATTTACTTCAGCAGTCTTAATTTGGGTTTTGATAGAGGAAAATATAGTTTTTAATTTAGACTCTTCTGTCTCTTCCAAAGTTACCAATATGTGACCACATTTCTCTACTAGTTTACTTTATCACTAATAAGGGGAGACATGAATTGTATAATAAACTGATTTGATAACCGGGGTTATGATATACATTTGAGGGAGTTTTTATGAGTCATCTAGCTTTAATACAGATGGAATTGAAACAGGAAACAGTGTGGAGCAGTACTGAAGCCAAACTTAAAATTGGCATTAAATTATAGATATATTAAAAAAAACAGATATTGTGCTTGTCTAAATTTTCCAAGGTAGCATTCAGAGTATAAATCATCTTTGAACAGTTTTTGTCTGCCTTTACAAAGCTGCATTTGCCAAAGGCAATGCTGTTCTTAAAGCATTTGAGCCATGAATTTTATACATTGTGTCATTTGTGACAATCCTGACGTCAGTAAAAAAAAAAAAAGGACACGTTTCCTCCTCCCTTACTAAAGCAGAATTAGAATGGGCTGCTATGTGTACTGGATGACCTTGCATTAACTGACATCAGGATGTTTGTACAACACAAACATAGGGCATTTTTACACGTGCTCTGGGAGTGGGTGGAGGCTTTAGTTAAAATGCCTTCATCTCCTCCATTTTGAAGCGTGGGGACACTGATGCACCAGACGCGAATATTGGCTGGAGTATGGTGATTTACCACGCTCCAGCAGGCTCAATTAATCAAGTCTGCTTCAAAGCATTGTAATTACAGTGCGTTGGAGCAGCCTCCACACTCGTGTATAGGCACCCATACTCTCTAGCAGAGAGGAATCAACATTAGCTTGCCAGAGTAGTGAAAGCAAGTATCACAGTTGTCTGAGTAATGACTGTTATTTATAATGGAAGATTAAAGTTTTTTGTCTTTACGCTAGATTTTAGATAAATGTCTCATAGGAATTTTGTATCTTCGGGAAAGATGTACTACATACAACATGGGCTTGATTCTACACCCAGTAGGCACAGGATGGGACCTGCAGTACTTAGATGCACTGATGATAGAGCTCTTAAAGGCATGCAAACAGCATTTGCAAAAATACAAGATATGACTTTGCCCTCCCTGTATTTGTTAGTATGACACTTCAGCATTTTGGAAAAGATAGTAACTTATCCTTTAGAGTTATCAGGTAGTGAATCCCATACATTTGGATTTGTCTGTTTTTTATTATACAAGAAAAAAACTGATGTTTCATACTGATGTGTGGGCACAATCATTTTGAAGTGACTGATTCCACTGCATATGCAGACTGACCTTGGCTAATGTGGTGTTGTGATGATTTTATTTAGAAGATACTATATAAAATAAATCATAATCTCTAAATTATCTCTAAAGCGTAAGTGGATGACATTTGTTTCTTCCAATTTATTTAGAGTGCCTGAAAATTGTTGCCCTCAAACCTTTTGATCTACTTTACATGGAAAAAAGAGTGAACTCAAAAAACTATATGCTGCTGTTTGTGGCATGCTTCTTGGACAGTCTAGTCCAGTGGTTCTCTACCTTGTTAGATGCGAAGCACCTCTCCATAACTTTTGTGAACTAAGCAGCATCCCATTTAAAAAATAACTTATTACATGGCTTACCTCCTTCCAGAGGGATCAGGCAGAGGGGGCGAGGGAATAGTCAGACAGGGACTGAGCCTCCACTTATCTGCTTATCTTCTCACACCTGGCTAATTTCCTAACACCTTGTGGTACCCTTCAAAGGATCTCATGGTACCCCGGTATGCCTTAGCACCCTGGTTGAGAATCGTTGGTCTAGTTAGAGGCCAGGGGTTGGGTAAATCATTTGAAATTTAACAGCTGGGGAGGAAGGGGCCCCAAATTTCAAAATTTAAAGCATATTGATACTTGCACTGCTGCTACCTTTACTATTCTGTGTTTTTAGAAGACTGTTTTCTAGTACTGTCAATGTTGTACCTTTCAAGAACCTTCAATTCTCCTTCCCTTTTTAAAAATCATGGGAAACTATTGCTTCAAGAGGGATCATTTAAACAATAATGGAGGCATAAGGTATTTACTGAGGATTAATGACAGTTTGCGTGGAGTTGAGGTCTCCAGGTACAGCTGAAAATCTCCAGCTTGTATTTAATCCTCAGGAAATGCCCATGTGTTATGATGAAGAGGCATATGCAAGCTGAAGGGAAAATCCAGACGTCTATCCCTCTCAAAGAGATACAGTATAGACAACGGATGTGTAGAGAATCATCTCTCATATTATATTATATAAGCTTACGCCATATTACAAAACTGTTTGAATTTACTCTTACCTGGCTACAGAGAAATGTGCTTTTTTTCTGCTCTTCTTGCTGACAACCTTAATCAATATATTCATTGTACACAAAAGCAGTTGTATACAGATTCTGAGGTGACTCCAGAGGAGGGAAATGTGTATTTTTCTAGAGGTAAAAATGTAAAACTAATGCACTTCCTTTTTTCCTAAGGAGGGACCCTTGAAAAAGGGTACTTGGTCCCAAAAAACTTGTCTGTACCCCTCCCACATATATAGCTGGGTCAACAGAGGGCATCACTCACAAAAATCCTTACCTCTCAATTTTTTTCCCCCAATTCAGAGAGGGAGTTCCAGCTTAATCTAATTACCAGCTTAGTGTACAGGACTTTGCTTGGTATATGGAGAATTCTTCTTTTTATATATAGATGAATAGAAAGAGCACTAAGAACCTATTGCTATGAGCACTTAGTGCCTTAATTTCAGAGAGGCTGCTAAGTGAGTAACTGCTAAATATGTGGAAAAATAAGGAAGATTTACTCCTAAACTAAATGAAAGCATTAGGGACGTTTTTTACTGATGGTCCCACAAGAGACCATGTGAGCTGTGACTGCTTAGTTGCTTATATATGGAGTTCAGCAACCAAGTTTTGAATACATTATCCAGAGTCTCCCAGCCACATGAGAAGTGAATGTTTCGGAACTAATGTAGTACAGCTGTTCTTATCAGGCAATGAAGTAAAAAATAATCATGAGTTAGACTAAATGTTTTGTATTTAAAGGGAGTAGTCAGAATGTCAGTAATACAGGACTCTTCCCTTGCCAACCAGTACTGAGAGGTGACATGCACAAGAGTTTAAGAGAACCTATTCAGGTCAGCAGTAGGTTCTTTATAGTGCCTTTATTCTCTGTAAAGTGTCATGTGTACCAATGATACTATACGCAAGGGGTCAGCAACCCCCGGCACGTATGCCAGTTCATGGTATGTGAAGCCATTTTGCTCATCAAACCATAGCTGGCTTGGGCTTTGGGCAGGCCCCTTCTGCTAGCCATGGAGCCCAGGCTGCTCACAGCAGGTGGCTGAGAGGCTGCAAGCCCAGCCCAGCTCATTGCCGGAGGTGGGTGGACGGCAGGGAAGGGGCCTAGGGCTCCACAGGGCAACAAGGTTTGGGCCCCTTGCAGCTCCCTGCCATCTGTCACTGGCACACCAACATCTTACAAGTCAAGGTTGCACTGTTTTTTGGCACTCTGCCCAAAAACGTTACTGACCTTTTGTTACACACAAGTAGTAAAATATATAGCATCCATTACACTGAAAGGGGAACATAATAATTTAGTGGGAATATTATATCCATTTATCAACACATATCAGCACTATGCTGCTGGTTAACTAATTGTCATGCTGCTATTTCTTAAGACAGGAAGTAAAGATATCACATAAAACACACTGAGTTAGGAAGGTAAAATGTAATAATGGAAATGAAATTCAGAACTGGATCTTGGAGGAATTTATTTTTCCTTAAGACTTCCTTGAAAGTAACTTCATAGCAACGTAGGAAAGTTCAAGCCTCAACTTTTATAGTACTCATGTGTCTCAGTTTCTTTCATGAGCAGATCAAGTTCTACTTTAAAACTAATTAAGTTCATGTCTCCACTACTGTTATTGGAAGGCTGTCCCAGAACCTCATGGCTCTAATGTAGGAATGGGTAATTATTTCGGGTGGAGGGCCGCTTACTGACTTTTGGCAAGCCATTGTGGGCCACATGACAGGCAGTCAGGGGCAGATAACTATTAATTTTTTAAATTTTTTTAGGGGCCCGTGTGCTAGATAGAATGGCCTGGTGGGCCGGATGCGGCCTGCGGGCCACATTTTGCCCACCCCTGCTCTAATGGTTAGGAATCTTCTAGTTTCCAACCTACATTTATTCATGGCTGACCTATATCCCTTTGTTATTGAGCAAGTGTTGTCCTGTCAATTAAATTTACTCTTCTCCCTCCCTGGTGGCTGTTGTTTTGATTAATATATAAATGTCAGTTGTAGTCCTGTTCAGCCTTCATTTTACTGGCCTAAATTAGCCAAGCGGCTTTAACCTTCTTATAAAATAAACTCTAATCATACTAGTCTTCCTTCTCTGTACCCATTCCAGCTTGACTTAATCTTTCTTGAACATGCATGTTCAAAGTTGTGTGCAGTATTCTAAATTAGACCTTGTACAATTGCATTACTACTGTATTTCCTTTGCATAATGGAAATACCTCGCTTGATACTTACTCTGCTAGCATGCATCTCCAATGCAGTATTGCCCCTTACAGCAGAAACCATTGTTCTCGCTTCTTCCACCAGTTCCTTCCCCACTTCATGTTGCTTATACTAATCTTCTCCAGTTTAACTACTAATTTGTCAGGTGCAACCAAAGATTAGAGCTACCATTTTTCTTTTGTCTTGAAAAGGAAGGAACAACAAAAGTTAAGTAAGCCTAGGTCATCCTGTGCATCAGATCACGTTTGAGTCACAAAAGGATAGTGGCAAAGACTTTTACATTTGATGCTATAGAAATTTGACTAAAATATAATAGGATCAGCTTTTTAGCCATTTTAAATGTTAACTATAACATGACGTCTTTGACACCAACAGTTCTGCTACAGAAAGAGATGAATGGTTAGAAGCCATTTCTAGGTCAATTGAAGAATATACAAAGAAGAGAATCACTTTTAACCCTAGCAGAAGTCTTGAAGAGGTATACCAGATTTTTATTGATCTTCTTTCTCTCTTTGCAATAGTTTGGTAGAAAATGGCAAGTGGCAGTAATATAACAGAATTTGGAACGTAATAGAATAATAATGTCATTTGATTAATAAAATTAAAACTTCATTCTTAAAAAAATTGTTTGTGGTCTTAATCCTGAACAAATTTGGGAGGAACAGGGAAATGTTCAATATCCTTTTTACTAATGATTTACCTATTATTATAGGTAAGGAATTGATGTAAACAAATCGAAATATCTTGGTAGCTGATAAGTAGAGATAAGATTTGTCAAAACTTACATGATCTAATTAAATGATGCCACCATCTTCCTTTAGAACTGAATTATGATAGCATCATTGGTAAATCAGTAAGAGAATATATATTAAAACATGGAGCAGTTGCAAAAAGAATAATTCTCAAGAAACTGCATTCTTGTCTGTAATTGTGTTTTATTTGGGGGTGAAAATCCATTACTACTTTTAATGGAATTATGACTACATTCTCAGACAGATCCAGAGAAAGAGGAGGAGGATAGTCCTCTTGGATCAAAGGCTCCTATCTGGATTCCAGATACCAGAGCCACTATGTGCATGATCTGTACAAGTGAATTCACATTGACCTGGAGAAGGCATCACTGCAGAGCGTGTGGAAAGGTTGGATATTTTTTATAACTTCCTCCTTTTCTGTTAGTCATTTAAGACTTTTGTGCTCCAGTGGAGGTAGAGTTTTGTAGTTATACATCAGCTATGCTGAGAGGCTACTGGTATTCTGGTATGATACTTTAGATAAAAAACAAGAACACTCAGCATAGGAAATATGGTTGAAGCAGTACTATTTTATATTTACTTGCTGTAAAACATGGCTACTCCAATAAACCTTTGTTTGATCAAGTGATTATTTAGTATTCAGTATAGTAAAGATATTTCTGTGTAATGGAGAAATTGTCAAGAGGATAATATAACTAGAAATATATTATGAACATCTAAAAATAAAGCATTCTGTTTGAAAGAACTTATTGAAAATTCTGTATGAAAGGCTTGACAATACAGTAACAATTTGCTAATTTACAGTTTGCTAATCCAGAAATTCAGTAGTTTTTACCGATTCATATAGCCTCACTCCACTTTTCAATCTTTTTATCACTGTCCTTTTGAGTTATTCTATATTATGATTTGGTAAAGAATATTTTGAAGAGCTATAGAAAATTTTGGTCACATGACACCAGTTCTAGAAGTGACATATGTGGCACTCCCCTTTTGGGTTAGAATAGATATACCTTAAACCCTTTATGATATAAAATAATTGTTTGAAGGCTGTTTATCATTGTAACGATGCTAAAATGTCAGCCTTCAAGGGGTTAGGAGTTTTATAGGTGCACATCGTATACAGTAATGCTTTACATGTTTCCAGATCGTTTGTCAGGCCTGTTCATTAAATAAACATGGCTTAGACTATATGAAAAACCAGCCAGCAAGAGTATGTGATCATTGCTTCAGAGAACTACAGAAACAAGGTAAATTAAGATTTTAACTAACCCATCCCCCTCTCTTCCCTCATTTCTATAACTGCTGTTATTGCTGCATGTATGCATCTGTGTCTACTGCATTTTTTTATAACATGCCTGTTAGGTAAGAAGGTACTGTTATCCTGTTTTACAAATGGGGATCTGAGGCACAGACACTAAGGGTTAGATCGAAAAAGTGCTTGAGTACCTAATGTGCAGCTTATGTAGAACTTGCGTGTTTAAGTCGAGGAGAGAGAGATCTGCAAAACCTCACTTAACCACGTAGAACCTGTGGCGGGTGCAGAGATTCCACCTCAGGAACACAGC
>NW_017729022.1:59153397-59169465 GCF_001723915.1 Gavialis gangeticus
TTTTTGGGGAGAAACCAAGGTGGCTTTCTGCCACAGAACCAACCCTATGAACTGTCAGCCATCTACGTTTTCCCTAGTTAACTTAGGTGCTTAAAGTTCTGCTGTCATGCCAGCATCTTGGTTGGACTAAGATTTTGGTGCCTATTAGGGCTGTGCAAATCTTCAGTCGCTGATTTGATTTGACAGAGATTCGGTCCGATTTGGTGGCTGAATCTCCAAATCCAAATCAAACCAGCAGACCCTTTAATCTCTCCAAATCGAATCGGAACTCTCCAAATCAATTCAGAAATATTCCACGGTTCAAACATAGACACAGCTTTTAAATGTTTTTTCTACATACCTTAAGGTACCAGGCAGCTCGTGAATGCTGAGATGCTGGGTCGGATGGAGCGTCTCACAGGAGCGTGGGGGAGTCCCCAGCGTGTTTTGGCAGGAGACTCGAAAGTGGACCAGAAGCACTTCCAGTCCACTTCCGGGTCTGCTGAGGAGCATGCTGGAGGGCTCCCGCCCATACCTCCCCAGCTCAGTAACTGGTGCCTCTTGGGCCTGGATAGCCAAGCCGGAGGGACCCCCCGTTCATGCTCAGCAGTAGGCCCAGAAGTAGACCAGAAGTACTTCTGGTCCACTTCTGGGTTCACCACTGAGCATGCGGGAGGTCCCCCTGCAATCCTGTGGGATGCTCTATCTGCCCCAGCATCACAGTGTTCATGAGCTGTGCCTGGTACCTCGAGGTACGTAGAAAAACCATTTAAAGCTGTGTCTGTGTCTAAATCGCTGATTCTCTGATTCTTCAGATTCTGATTCGGCTGAACTGAATCAAGGACAGTGATCCAAATCAACAAATCAAATCACTGTCCCTGATTTGATTCAGCTGAATCCAAATTGAATAGGGCCCATTTCTCACACCCCTAGTGCCTATCTAATCACTGTGCAGGAAGAGTGAGTTGGTTGGAGGAAGGAGCTGAGTACAGCCTTCTTCCCTGTAGGTTAGACACAAGGAATAGCAGTGGATGCTGGTAGGAGAATACACAGTGGGGCATGAAGTGCTGTGGAAGCCTGCTAGAGAAGCGGGGGATATGGAGAAGATGCCCAGGGTGGTAGGGGGGGGGAAAAACTTTCTCAGGGAGTTGAGTTAAACTCAAGGGTTAAATTGCTAGCCATCAGTTTGGTTGGTGAGGAGAAGGGAACTTGTAGAAGTCTACCCAGTGGGAAACTGATAGGTAGGGAAGACTGGTTTGGGGAGTGTGAAGAGCAGATGTTCAATGAAAATTGAGTTTGCATTTTGCACATAACAAATGTTTTCTTTGCATTTAAGACTGTAGATCTCCCTGTAGTTGTCTGATAGTGCTGTGTGTGGGCAAGGGGAGTTCAAAGACAATATAACAAAACCATGACTTGAGCTTTTTTAAAAACCATGGCTTTTTAGTCATTTTTTATGGATTCTGACACTTTTTTTTTTAACTTCTAGAGTTGATAGTTGACTGCTGAGAAGCAAAATTCCTATTAAATTTCATATATTTAGCTGAATTAAATTGAAATTTCCTGTGTTTTATGCAGTGTCAGAGAGGTATTCTGTTTTGAAAGCATAGTTGACATACATTGATCAGAAATGCCAGTTCTCGTTTTAAACTTTTTAAGGAACTCTGTAAATATCTTAAACATCTGCAAAATTAAAGCCCTCTACATGTTATATTCATTTTAGATAACCAGTGCACTCCAAAGAGTGGATCTCCAGTGACCCATAAATCTCCATCCAGTGCCTTGTCAACAGTATTGCATAGTATTCCATCTGGAAGAAAACAGAAAAAAATTCCTGCTGCTCTCAAAGAAGTGAGTGTTTTCCTCATGCTTTATCTCATTGGTGTGAAATTGTCCATGTTAATAACAATAAAAATAAATATAGCTCTTCTATAATGTCCTAGTTCTTTTCTCAGTGAATCTAAAATACTTCTGCTGACTCAGTCTGACAACTAAAGTTTAGCTTTAGTATTGACCTGGGGTCAGTTTTGATTTGAACATAGCCACACTGAAAACTTGTGTGTAAGCTGGTCCACAGTAACAGATGGGATGCATACACTTCAGAGTCAGAATTCTTCCTCCCCTGCTTCCCCCCACCATCTAGGGATGTAGCAATTTTACTTCTGACCGAGAGAAATGGCAAATTACAATGACCTCACAACAGTTCAGTTGTACAGGCTAGTAAATGCAGAAAGTGGAGCTAAAAATGCAGCCTGCTTGCACTAAATGGGATGTGCTTCAGTATAGGAAAACATAAAAATAAGCACAAAACCCCATGCAAAGTTGTTTCTACTTCCTCCTCTTCTGTTGCTCAAATCTATATCCAAGTTGTGAGCCAAGACTCGCTTGCAGGCCCAATGAACGGGCACAGTCCATGTAATTTTTTATTTGGGCATAATAAGTCATGTGGAGGAGGGTGAGTTAACAGAGAACTTAGGATCAGGTCAGAGTCTGAGAGAGCATGGCAATAAAAAAGTGAAATCCTCTGAGCTCTGGAAAAACATTAAAGAAGAAATGGGGAGATGTCAAACCTTTTTATGTTTTGTGTGTTTGTGAGGTGTCTTGAATGTTTTCTGATGTTTTGTTGTGCTGATATGGTATATGTGGTCTCACTGGAAAGCTCATGTTATGCTGTATCCATTTATGTCACTTATTACTGTATAGATTATGTTGTGCTGTCTATGTATATCATGATGATTTTGGAAATGTTTTAGCTAAGGGACTTGGAGATACATATGTAAGAACTATTGCCACTTCTACATACAGACAGAGCCATTATTAGACCCAACTCATTTTTTCCCTGTAATGGGAGAAAAAAGAAATGGCCCATCAGCCAGAGAAAGGGAGGGAGGATGGTTGGATTGAATTCTGATGATTCATGAGCAATGAAAAGAATGCTGATTGGAAGGCGGGGGGGCATGCAAAGACTGACTTTGAGGTTTATTATGTTGTTGTTTTGGTGGGGGGTTGTTTTTTTTTTTATATATAGAAAGCCTAGCCAGGTTAGAATTGTGTTATTTGCAACCCAGGCTTTGGATGATCCAGGCCCCGGAAGTCATGGCCATTAGGTGAGTCTTCTTGATGATTCTCTAGAAACACTGGTGGTACTCCCAGGAGGCTAGGGGGTAGCCAGATGAGAGGTTAAGAAACTTTACCTATCTTTTTTTGTTCTGTTTCCAAACTTATAGTCAGTTTTGCTTATATAACTCTTGTTTCCTAGATGCAAGACTTTTTTATTGCTTTGTCTCCTTATTGCCTATGGAAAGAGTGAACTCTGGGTGAGTGGTATTCCAGGCTAGCTCTTTCTATAGAAAGGGGAACCTAAAATTTCTTTCGCAAGCCAAAGTGGAGGCCATGTGGAGCTAGCAAAGATTCCCCTGCAGCTGTGAGGTCTGGTATAAAGGCAGTGGAGCTGAGGCTTTTGAAGATAAGAAGCTATCCCAGGGAAAAACTTGGTCTGTTCTTTGGGACAAGCAGTGGTACAGTGGAGAGAAACTCAGGGCACTGTGGGTACTCTGTGGACAGGCTTGTGACGAGAGGTGCATCAGTGGAACTGATATAGAATGGAAAAGCACATTTAAAAGCTGTTATTAATATGCATGTGTAACAACTGGTAAAATAGTGTTCTTTTTCAGACAGAGTTTTGATATGTGGTTAAATGATTTTTTTTTCCCATTCTGCAACTAATAATGTCATTTAGGTCTATTAATTGTTTCAAGAAGGATCATAAAATTTTTAAAAATTAACTGTTATTGAAACTAACAGTATTCTAAGTTCTTTGCTCTGATACCAAATGAAAGCAGTGCTGTTTTAAAAAATAAGAGTACTTCTAAAACATTGGTGAATAGCAACTTGTGTCAGCTCTCTGTAGACTAACCTCCCATCAACCAATGTCTGGGAAATGAATTTCAAAGTTGTGCACTCGTGTCATTTTATGCATTAGCCCTTGCACAGACATGATTTATTAATGGGATTTTTATTTTCAGTTTTTCTTTGACACTCAGGCGGACATCAGGAGGTATCTGCTTTCATATTAAAGCTTTGCTCATTGAGCTTTGAATATTTTGATATATTCCTTTGTACATACCTGGTATGAAAAATGTTACATACGAGGCCTTCAGTGCTACCAGTAACATAGGCCACAAACAGATGCATAGGCAATGCGTAGGGCAGGCATGGGGGAGCACGTGCCCCTCCCTGAAATTGGCCCTGGCTGGCTGAGGAATGAGGAGCACCAGCTAGTGCCCCCCCACACCCCTGCCTCGAAGCTCCAGCAGTGCTTCTGGGCTCAGCGATCAGCCACTGGCCCCCCACCTCCCTCTGGTCAGCCACTGAGGTCTGGGGAAATGGGTGGGGAGCAGTCTCTTTCATTCTACTCACTGTGGGAGCCAAGTGCAGGGACCAGTTCTGTATGCAGGGAGAGGAGCACCAGGGGCAAATCTCCCTAACCCAGTGCATCTGTGAGGAGTGGTCAGGGGCCTTGCCCTGCTATCCTAGAGAGAGCCTCCCTGAGCCCAGTTCCTCCCTGGCCAGCTTCCACTTGTGCACCTCCCCTCCTCAGCTGAACAGGGAGGAGGTGGGAAGAGCTGGCAGGGGACAGCTCTGAGAGGGAGCAGCAGGGCAAAGCCCCTGCCTGCTCTTTACACTGGGAATTCTAGCATGAGAAGCAGGCAGGGTGTAGCTGGGCACTGCTTCTCCACTCCCCTCCTAGACTGCAGAACGGGTGGGAGCAGCTGCCTCCCCATGCCTTGTCCAGACTTGTGACCCTGGTCTCTGGAAGGCACAGAAGCCTTTCACTTAACTGGTCCTGGTCCCCAAGAAGAGTTAAGGCAGGGGCCAGCATGGAAATATTCAGTCAGCCCAGAACTCTCCTGGGAACAACTTCACTCTGGTTGTTCCTAAGTTATTTTTTTTCCCAGTGTGACTGTTTTTGTTCCGGGAGAGAAAGCTTGAATGCCTGCCCACATGTGGTTTCTACTGGGAGAACAGTGATTCTCCCAGTAGAAACTCAGTGTCTGTATGCAGCAATATTGAACTTTGCTATATAACTCTGCTATGTCGACATTTCATGAGGCATGAGCAAACAGCTAGGGCCTCCCTTGAAACTTGTTCCTTTTTTCCTAATTGAAGGGCTGTTATCTGGAAAATCATAGGAAAAACCACAGAAGTTTTCTACTCCGGCTTGAACTTTTTTGAGCTCTGGAAATGCACTTTACAGATAGTAATGCTCAACCATGAAAGGTGTGTCATTTGCAGAGATAATTGTTCTAATCCGAGTGTAATGAACATTAATTTTAAAATTGCACCCTGTGGCTACCTGTTTCCTAGACACACAAGTTGTATTCTTGATTCACAGTCTAATATCAAGCTGCATCTTTATGGTGGAATTGTGAAACTGCTGTTTACTGTTAAGAATGTAAGTTTTCCCCAAGGTTTTTCATGTGACAGTTGTATCAGTTGATGTGCAGTGAACTTCTATTGTTTAAACTTCAGTATTCTGAACCTCTTTGTATACAGTGACCTGGCAGTATATTTCTATCCTATTTCTACCTGTTGATATCCGATTATCTGTAGTCCTTATTTTTATGAATGTATCTGGTGTTGTCTAAGTTCTTCTATTTATTGGGATTCTGCTATGTTAAGCATTCTTAGAATAAAATATGGAAGAGACAAGAGCTTGAAATACAGTGGATTATGCGAGGTTTTTCCCTGAATAGGGCAATCCCCTTCTGAAGTCATTGGCATCGCCCAGTAGAGCTAAATCAGGTCACATTTTATTTCAGGCTGCTTAAGTCCATAGATCCAAATGTATGTAGCCAGTCAGTAAGCAGATTCAGTATTTTAACATTTGATGCCATCATTGGCCTGCAGACATTATCTCAAGTTCTGGGGGTGACGCATAGGGGGTGCACAGGGGTGCATGTGCACCCCCTGAGAGCACTGGTGCACCCCCCGAAAGCTAACGGTCCTCTCTTAGGTGATGGGCAGTGAGGACAGGCGAGAGCTGGTGCCCCCTCTGAGGGTGCCAGCCAGGGAGTGGGGGTGCCAGGAGAAGGGATCCCTGAGGCCAAAAAAAGGTCAAGTGCAAAAATAATTTTAAAAAATGCAAAGTTAGCAGGATGTTGAAACTTAAATCCAAGGAAAACAGCAGTTGTTCATCTTTTACCCACAGAGAACTGTTTCCCTTTTTAGTTGTTCCTGCTTTAATTACTCTTTTGATACTCAGCAGTTTGACTTTTAACAGTATCATGATGCTCACAGTTTAAGTGAAACATGGTCACTGGTGAAAGTGTGTTTCTCCTAAAGTAAATAAACAAATAAAATAAACCATGGGTTTACTTGATTGCTTTTAATTGACAAACCTATATCTGCCTCATCACTAAAAGATCAGAGATCTTTGAATATAGATGTTTTCCTAAGAGAGTTTCCTACCTGCCAATAAAAACAAAGGTTTAGCTTTAAACTGCTAAATCTTTTGCAAATAGGATCTACCTTTTTAAAATTTTGCTCTCAGGTACAGATTGTAAGTTTGGGCTCACTTTCATTGATCTATTTAGAAACAACACTTTAATTTTTAAAAAGTTTCTGCCCTTTTGTTCCCCTTGGCAGCTTACCTATTTTTAAAAAGATCCAGATGTTTCTGAAGGTCTTCAATTATAGGTGTCTTACCTTCTTAAAGTGTAGTCCAAAGATGAAAATGAGTAGCTGCTGTCTGAAAGCCATGTAGCAGAGTGCAGAAAGTTAATTCATTGGAGTATGGAGTTGAATCTATGTACACATGTGGTATGTATAATATAAAATGTTTTTGTAGCTTATTGAACTATTTTATACTACTGAAAAATTACCCATATCTGAACATTTACAACAGCAAAGATGCTTTAGTTCATGGAAGCTTGGAATTTAGTGCTGAATATAACTTCTTTTCCTTGTATATGTTAATTTGTCATGATCTGTGCTACAGAAAAATTGCATCTTCTGCTTTTCAGAAGAAACTGTGTGGAAGGTATAAGAGCCTGTTTGAAGCTTTAGATGTTACTCATATTACTTTAAATTCCAGCCAAAAATTGCAAGTATTCAAAGTCATATTCATATTCTACTTTTTTAGGTGTCAGCAAATACAGAAGACTCCACAATGAGTGGTTATTTGTATAGATCTAAGGGCAGCAAGAAACCATGGAAACACCTTTGGTTTGTCATTAAGAATAAGGTGCTATACACGTATGCTGCCAGTGAGGTAAGACAGTGTTGAAAGCTAAATGAGCATGGGAGAATGTTTGTTTGTTTTTTAAATACTTTATAATATTACCAGATTGCAAACTAGTTCATGTAACTCTAATATAGTATTTTGAGTTTTCTTTGAAGGAAGCAGAAAAATCTTTGTGTTTAATCTGTTAGGTAGATGGTCTTCCTTTCTTGAACTAAACAAATCAGTAGTAACCTTTTAAAGTAAGTATCTGTTTTTATGGATCAGCTTTCAATAATGGTAGCTGCCAAAGTGTGAAAGCCTTTAGGAGTAACTTTGCTTGCTCTTCCACTAGGTTTACCCCTCTGGCTTCAGAAAAGCATATTGAATCTCTTGGTTTGTTCTTTATCTACACCCTGCCACAGTTTCATAATGTTCAATGCCCTTACTTAAAAAGGGGAAACGTATTGTCCCTTACCCCAGTCCCTTTCTGTTTAATAGTGGTTAAAATTAGTGAAGAACATAGTATTATATAGCCAGTAGATGTGAATGCCATAAACCTCAGTTTGTTGTACCGCTTTACAATATAGGGCAAACAAGAAAGCCAGCAGTTGTTTTTTTTTTTATACTGCTTGTATTCTTTCTCATAAGTCCTATGTTGAGCAGAAAATGCAAAGCATCGGTTAACAGATGCTTTAGTCCCTTGCAGTTACTAAGGGAACGGTATGTCTCTCCTCTCCTGATACTTTCAAGTATACCTCTTCAGGTCTCTGGCCTTGGAATCGGGCATTTTTCAGACCTAGGTTGTAGTCCCTGGTACTAACCATGACTACCTCAGCAGACCTAGTTTCTCAGAACCCTGAAATTCTGTCGTACCAGGGCAATTAGTGTTATAATAACATCCTTAAAACCCCATATAATTTATTTACACAAAAGCACTTTAGAGAAAATTGGTATTAAAGGATAAAGCAGAATATAAGCATGCTGTCACTTGTTTAACCTTTTTTCTACTTGGATTCCTATAAGAACTAACCTCCCTATAAATTCTTCCACAGATCTTCTTGGGGTACGTTGATGTTGCTTCCCTAGCAGTGTTGGGGATACCACTCAAACCTATGCCACCCACCCATTTCTGCTTTACACATGACTAGGGATCTACCAAATTCACAGTGGAAGTGGGCTGCACAGCAGCTCCTTTTAATCTTGCAGGTTCCCCCATGTGCCTCCCCCCTGCCAGTTGGCGGAGAGGCCCCACTGCTCACTCCTGATTGGCAGGGAGGTGAAAACCGGGGTTATAAATATGGTACCATTTTTGCCTCCTGGCCAGTCAATACCAAGCAGCTGGGCCACCAGGGTCTGTCAGCCAATCTGCAGTATGGGGAGCTGCAATGGATTGTACCCTCCAGTTGAGTGGTTTCCAGATCCTTTCAAACCTAAGTTAATAAAATAGACTGTTTAGAAATTATATACAAAGATGGTAACTTTGAAAGTTTTGAGCTAGTCCAGTGTATACAGAAATTTCTAGAGTAGGGGTGGCTAACCTGCAGCATGTGTAACAAGTGGCACAGGCAGCCTCAGTGTGTAGCATGTGGCAGATTGGGAAGGGGACAGGTAGCACAGTATAATTTAAGGCAGAGGATGGAAAGCAGAGCAGCAAATCACCAGGGAACAGAAGCAGAGGGGCAAAAGGGTATCAGAGTAGCATTAGGGGAGGATATGTGGCACACCTACCAAAAAGGCTGGCCCCCACTGCGCTAGGGGTTTTTTTGAGAGGAAGTGGTGGAAAAGTAGAAAAAGGAGAAGGTGGACATAAATGGAGCAAAAAGGAAGAAAAAGAAAAATTGAAAAAATGAATATGTTAAGTTATTGGAAATACTACAATGTTTTTGTAGTGACATATTTTTTTTATTATCTGTAACACAAAAGCATAGAGATAGACCAATGCAACAAATTTAGTTATGTGAAACTGGTTTGTTTGTTTGTCTTTGAGTGGCTTTGTGCTCTCAATCTTGGATAGACCGTACTTGTATCCCAATCTAAAAATTTAAGAATTGTCATAATGGATCAGGCCAAAAGTTCATGTAGTCTCCAAGATCAGATTCTTCAAAGGAAGCAGTAAGAACATCATAATAGAAATGAAAGAGGGCTAAGTTATTTCCACTTACCTTTCATTTTATGGGGGAACAGCATGTACACAGACAGATGGAATGGAACAGTTGACACGCAAGTAAACCACTACCCTCATTTACCTCATGGTAATTAATTGGTATGCTCATCCCCTTACAGTTCAGGTAACAATGAAATAGTGTAATGCTTAGATAGCTAAACTACCACACTAAGACTAATATCAGCTCTAATGTAGTGTTTGTGTGTTAAACTAGGATGTAGCTGCATTAGAGAGTCAGCCTTTACTGGGATTCACAGTCACTGAAGTAAAGGATGAGAACTCAGATTCTAAAGTCTTCCATTTGCTGCACAAAAACACTTTATTTTATATATTCAAAGCTGATGATCCCCATTCAGCTCAAAAGTAAGTAACCATTTTAACTCAGCCCTTTCTGTTGTTTTTTCCCCCTATAATACATGTTTCAGGTGTCATTTCATTAATGTTTTGAGTCAAAGTGCTTGCATGAAATAACTCAGATGCCTGGCACCCTTGGGCTCCCCATAGCTTGGGTTTGGGGTGGGTTGGGACTGCCTGAGAGCTCTGGCATTCGCCGTATGCAGGTCCCTGCGTATCCCCAGTCTGGGCCCCCAGGGAGCAGCATGGATGGTGGCTGTGTGCCCTAAGCCCCACTGTGGAGGCAGCCACTGCCAGTGGGAAGAAGCAGGATTTCTGCGGAACCACCTCCTGTAGCCCCTCGCACAGCACTGCACACCTGGCCCTAGCCCAGCACTACCAGAGCCCAAGCCATGCCCAGTGCTGCCGCTGCCACAACACCAGGCAGAGCCACCACTCTCTTCCCTGCACTGCCTGTGCTCCCACCGGACCTTCACAGACCCACCAGGTCCTGGTGAGAGTCCACGCAGTGCAGGAAGGAGAATGGTGGCTCTGGGCGCAGCTCAGGCTTCGGCAGCACTAAGCTGGGGCCAGACATGTGGCACTGCAGGGTGGGTTCCATGGGAATCCTGCTTCTGCCTGCTGGCAGCAGCTGCCTCCATGGGAGCACAGGACCACCATCACCACTGCTGCCCGGGGCCCTGGACTGAGGATGCACAGGGAACCATGGCCTCAGAGGCAGCTTGTGCCAGAGCTCCCAGGCGATTTCTGACCCTCCCCGATCCTGAACTGTGGGCCCGAGGGTGCCAGGCAGCCCTGCTGAGGTAGCTTCATTCAGGTGCTGGTGGGATGTGGTCTCCAGATGGCTGCAGCAGGAAGTGGGTGGGGGTACCTTAACCCACAACCCATATCTAGGGCACTGAGCAGCTGGCCTGGCAGTACTGGGGGTTCAGGGCTGCCTGACATCCTCAGGCCCACCTGAGACCCACTGAGGAAATAAGCAGGGAAGTTTGGACCCAGGCTGGGGCTGGAGCAGCTGCCCCCAGTCCGGTCTGCCCGTGGCTGCCACTGCTGGGGCAAGGCAGGGTGAGCCGACTGCTGCTGGGGCCATGCCCTAGGCCTCGAGAAGCTCCAGAGGCCCTGCTCAGATTATGCATCCTGCCAGAGCATGCAGAGATGCCCTCCCTCTGAGCTCCAGACCCCCCAGTCCTGCAGGCAACCCCCGTTCCTTGGCTCCAAACCCCACACACATCCACAATCCCCACACCTTCACAAATTCCACCACCCCCAACCATACAAAGTACCTGCAGAATTTTGAAGTTTTTTGTGCATAATTTTGAGTTTTTCACTGTGCGATTTAAAGTTGCACTTGAGACCCAATGTTTTTTAATCGCACAACTAATTGTGATCAATTTTTTAAATTGATTGACAGCCCTAATTCACATATTTACTCAAGCTGCCTGTAAAATACAAGATTTGCTTTTATGTTTTTGTTTGGTTAAAATGCATTTACTTTTAAATTTTGTTATTGCATAATGTTAAAAAAAATGCCTGGTGTTTACCAAGCACAAAGGAAGATGTATTTTTATGAGATTAAAGACTAAAGTGGAAGGAACTTCCAAAATGCACAGTAGTGCTTGTAGCTACACTACCACTCAACTCATTTGAACAGTGTACAGGAATTTTAAAACTATTTTAATACCAAACGACCATTAGCTCTGCAGTGGGTTAGTAATGTTTTGAATGATTTCATAATCAACAATTTTATTGAAAAATATATAAATGAAGTAATTTTTAAAAATACAGAAATGCAAGTCAAACCTGACAATGTTTTTCTTTCTAACAGGTGGATAGAAGCTTTTCAAGAAGGCACTGTATTGTAGTGACTTCTTCAATACTATCTCATGGTCTAAAGGAGCAAAATGTTGAAGTATGGTAATAAACGGAGTATAGCAACTCTGTTTAAAAATAATATGGAATTCTGCTAGAATCAACCTAAACAAAATTGTATATTTATCAAAATTAGGGAAGCTGTTGCCTTTTTTAGGTGTAAGGTCATATTTTTTTAAAGAAATGTGTGTATTTGTTTTTCATACAATGTGCTATTTATTAAATTCCAATGTTTACTTAATGGTCAGAATCATTTCTGAGATTCATATGAAATTCCAAAGTGCCCTTGTGTTTAGAATAGTGGATAGCTTTGTCAGAAAACTGTTAGTAAGTTTGTAACAAAAAAAACACACAAAAAACCCATGCATGAACACACACACGTACTACACTCTTTGCTGCAGCATATCTTTTGTGCAGTTCGTGAATTTGCAATTTAACAATAAAAGTTAAAAACAAAAAAACAAACAATATTCCAAAAGAGGTTAGATGTGGACGCTTGTTCAGTTACGTTAACTCTTTTGACAAGAAGTCATTTAGCTGAGATGCTGCTCTTTAAGAGCCCCAGTCCCATGGGACACTGCTGTTGATCCATACAGACATTTCTACATCATGTAGGCCCTAAATATTAAGGCTGCTACTTCATATAAGCTTCTGTAACAAAAGCAAACATTTCTAACAAGGTATTGAGTTAGTTATTAAAGGAAGTGGAAAGGAGGAAAAAATCAATGCATCGTTCTTTATGTAGCCTACAATTCTGGAAATTATGTACCACAGCTGTTATCAAATTGTGGATGCCAAAGGTATGTTAATGTATTGTCTAACAAGAAATGGCAGGGGAAATTCTTTCAAATTTCAGTAGGATTATAAAGCACAGCCAAATATTAATGTTTTGGTATGTGGGTAAAAGATGAAACCTCTTACCTCCAATTGTTTCAAAAGCCATTTGATGCCATTGCCAGTTCCATTTTGAAACGAAGGGTCTGAATATTTTGAAAACTGAAAATATACATTTAACTATTTAAACTGGAATCATCATATCAAGAAAGCACAATAATTTTAGTGAAAGTGACTTTAAAAATGTGTACCATTCGTTTTAGTGCACTATTGGGTAACTTCTGCTTGACACTTTAAACTCCAGTCTTCCAGCTGTGTGTGTGTGTGATGGGTGGTTTTGTTGTTGTTTGGGTGTGTTTGTTTTTTTTTAAATTGTCAGTACACCTCATTAGGAAACCATTATACTGATTTTTTTTTTTTTTTTTTTTAATGGTGCATATATGCTATTTATTTTTTTTTTAAACTGTATATCTCTGTATAACATGAATGGAACTAACACTATGAAAAAATCAAGAAAAGCCCAAGGGAGCAGTATTTACATATAAAATAGGAAGCTTGTGTATAGCCATCCTGTTCATTTTTACTGTGTAAACCTAAAAAGAAAAGATCATCTGGGTGAGTGTGGGTTTTGGTTATGGTATTAAGAACTGTCCTCTTGGTTGTTGATTCAAATCTATGCCAATAGGTAGTTGATGGATGTTACCAATTGTGTCCTTATCTACAAAAGGGAATTTTAGAAAAACCTTCTCCCTTGATTTATCAGTTCTCCTGTAGCAGTGGGAGTCCTAGTATAGACATGACTTTGTAAACTCCTGATGTTGTTATCAGAGTGTTGATTAAACCTCCAGTTCAGGAGTTTTTAAAGTTGTGACTAATTTTAAGAATCTGAGTACTACCTCCCCAACCAATTTTAATAGGATTGATCACATGCTTGAAGATAGGCCCATATTTAAGTATCTTGATGAGCCAAGGACTTAACTGGATTTCACTGATTTAATGGTAAAATGCTAGAAGCTTTTATCTGTCCTATAGCTTCTACTTGATGAAGATGAACTGATGGCAGTGCCAGTGGAAATTTTGTCTTTGCAAAGATCCCATAATATAAAACAGTTTGTATCCAAAGGTTTTCTCTGTGAAATGAACTGGTGGACTTGCTCTGGTTCCCAGTATATGTGGATAACGCCACAAAATACATGACCAGAAATAGCAGCCAGTGGTCTTAACAGAGGAGCTAGAAACATGGAAGCTAATATAATTTCTTCCTTCTTGGTAGTAGTCCCTCAGGATTAAGACTAAGATGTATGCATTGGGCAACTGTAGGGATGTTTGTGTTGTTACATTTCTTGTTCTGTTGGTAAAAGGTTTAGAGTAATAATTCACCAATGTATTTGAATATATTCCTAACTTCTAGTGCACGAGTAATTTCATTGATTTCAGTGCATGAACAGTTCCACTGACTTCAACAGAACTGAAATAAATCCACTACAGAAAGGAAGCTTATTAAGTTTCAGTGTGTTTGTGTTACTCCCTCACTACAAAACAACCAACCCAATGAAGTCAATACACAGCAAGGAATATGGTGCACGTATCCTGCTTGATAGGGTTTTACAGCTGGCAGTATCACCTGATCTGCTATATACCTCTGACTTGATGCAGAGTAAAAGAACATCTTCCATGAGTTATTGCTGAGGCAGTTGATTGAATCCAGAACCAGTTTCTGTAATATATATTATATTATAATATTCTGTAATATTATATATATAATAGCATATATAATATAATTATATAAAAAAATACTTCAGAAACTGGTTCTAGATTCAGTCGACTACTTCAGCAGTGTGTGTGTATATATATCTCTAAAACACCCATACAAATAAAACAATCTCTTTATGAAGTAAAACAGATGAGATTTTGACAGTCTAAATGCTATCAAACTTTCTCAACATTTGTCCTTCTGTCATGTGTGAAGAAAACTTTGAAGATGTACATGATGGACAATGGTTAGAGACAACAAGTGTTTGGTTAAACCAATCCTCTGCGGTTTTTTCAAGCTAACATGGTCATTTTTGTATTCATATTGTAAGTGACCAGAAAGTGAAACTAATTAGTATATTTTCATTGACAAAACAAAATAAAGTCATAGAAATTACATAATTAATATATTACCACTTTTTAATTTTGTTTTAATAATTAAAAAAAAATAATAGCAGGTTAGGATATTAATTGTAAACATAATAGTAATAAAATTTAGCATGTTCCCTTCTAAAAATATAATTTGAACCTGGCAATATCTCTTGAAGTTTTAAAGGTTTTAATATACATGCTAATATGTTGATTTAGCACATCTTTGATCCAATACGATCAAAGTCCTAAATTCAGGTTTTCATTTGATTCTCATACCAGCCAATCAAGCAATATTTGTAAACTAGCAGTTTTTAAAACAACTGGCTACCTCTGTATTAGAAACCACAGTTAATGTTTAAGATTCATTAGTAGAATGTCTGATAAGCATTGGCATTAAAAATTAGTTAGAACATCTTTTTTTCTGGGTAAGTAAAGGTATTAGATTGCAGAATTCTACTGTTTTATAAGAAAACTAAGCTGAAAACTTTTTAAAAATTTGCTACAATACACTTACTATAAACAAGGATTGATTAACTATCAATGAACAACACTTTAGTAAACTAGATTAAGCAATTTTGTGGAGGGTATCTACCAAAAAGTGTTTTAGTAAGTAAATCTGTCAGGGTTAGAGACAGGCATTTAGTACATTTGTTTGCCATATCTGCTGTTCATTTATACTTGTTTTCCAAATATACTTTATTTGGAGAGTCCTAGACTGTACTGTATTGTCTAAATGAAAGAATAGAATCTTTTATTTTGTAAATTAAGAGTTGAAAGTCATTGTAAATAGTTGTTGTGGATATGTATCGTGTGTACAAAATAAATTCCTGAAAGTTAATAGTAAACTTTTTTCTTTATGCATTTTTACAGTCACCTGAATCTTGTGTATTTATTTATTTCTCCAATTCTAGAATTTGCTGAAGAGTTGTTCTTCAGAATCACTGGTTTCACTTTTTTTTAAGTGTTCTGATTCTTAGAGTTGCCAAGAAAATGTGGAAATGATGAACTGTGTGTAAACTAGTGCTGTGTCTGCCTGGGTTCACTCACACCTCTAAGAAATATGAATTATTCCATCCATCCTTCAGGGTGCAGTGCAGTGTAGTGTAATTATACAGCTGTAATATTTGCTATTTTGTTCCAACCAAGTGTCTTATATTTGGTTTTCCATCTCCTTGCCCTGAGAGATTTGTCTGTGACTGCTTTTTGTTCAGTTTCCCCCACAAACAGGTGTCAGACCAACCTGGTGGCTTTTTATGGTCAGATCACCAGATCATTAGATGCAGGGGTAGCAGTGGACATTGTCTTCCTGGACTTCCGGAAGGCTTTTGACACTGTCTCTCACCCCGTTCTCATTAAGAAAATGGGAGGCTGTGGTGTAGACACCCACACAGTCAAATGGGTCGCCAACTGGCTAGAGGGCCACACCCAGAGGGTGGTAGTGGATGGGTCCTTCTCAACTTGGAAGGACGTGGCCAGTGGGGTTCCGCAGGGCTCGGTCCTCAGGCCCACACTGTTCAAC
>NW_017729022.1:59174465-59178004 GCF_001723915.1 Gavialis gangeticus
GTAACTGGATTACACCTCATGCTCCTTCTGTTCTCTCTCAAATCTGCTGGTAGGTAGTGCTGGGCTGCAGAAAGGAATGGAACAGGCTGAAGGTATAGGCTGGTGTACTTGGCTGGTCTGCCTCTAGAACAGCATGCAGGAGGAAACATGAATTAATGAAACCATCTACAAACTGCCTTTTCATGGCACGCGGTAGGGAAGGTTGTTCTGAGTTGGTCCCTTCAGAGAGCTCTACAAGAACTAAGGTATAAGTAATGAAGCATGGCTGTCTAAGTCAAAGGTTCCCATCCTACTGCCTGATGCAGGCAGTCCTTGACTTGCAATGTTTCAAGTTACAATGTTTTGCACTTGCGAGGTTTATAAATTGACACCCTGTTTCAACTTTCTGATGTCAGTTTCAACTTTACAAGGCTTATCTGATGCGATGCCACACCAGTGAACAGGTTCGGTGCATCACCCATCTCCCTAGAGAACATCTGTCCAAACTTCCTTGGGCACTTTCTTTAAGAAAGCAGAAAAGACTCCAGAAAAGCCTGCAGCCAAGACTCCTGAGAAGACTCCACCCAAGAGCCCTTCAAAATGTTCAGCAAAGTCACTTCAAAGAAGTCCTTCCAAACCAATATGATCGCTATTTACAATATGAATACATTAATGTAGCTATATTACTCATCTGAGTTCTGAATATAAAAAAAGGGGTGGCTGTCACACCGTAGTACGTCAGTCACTTCTGGACTGCAGTTTACCAATCCGCAGTCACTTCCAGTATGCAGTTTGCTGGTCCGTGATCTAAAAAGGTTGGAAACCACTGGTCTAGGTGACATATGAGTGTGTTAACATGATACAGCATAGTGCCATGTAAAGATCAACTAATATGCTAGTTTGACTACTCAGTGTTAGGGTTGGAAGAGATTTAAACAGATCAATAGATCCGACCCGCTGCCCCAGGCAGGAACAGGTGCCAGGGTCATATCATTCCAGCCAAATGTGTCCAGCCTCTTCTTGAAGACCCCCAAGGTAGGAGAGAGCACCACCTCCCTTGGGAGTCCATTCCAGAGCCTGGCAGCCCTAACTGTAAAGTAATGTCTCCTGATGTCCAGCCTGAACCTTCTCTAACAATTTGTGGCCATTTTTCCTAGTAACCCTGGGTGGTGCCTGAGGGAACAAAGCCTCCTCCACTTCCTGCTGGTCCCCCCTGGTGAGTTTGTAAATAACCACCAGATTCCCTCTGTGGAGGCTGAATAGGTTCAGGCCCTTTAGCCTCTCGTTGTAGGGCCTGCCTTGCTGCCCCTTGAACATGTGAGTGGCCCTCCTCTGGACCCTCTCAATGCTAGCCACATCCCTCTTGAAGTGCGGTGCCCAGAACTGGATGCAGTACTCTATGCGGCATTGGTCAGGCCACAGTTGGAGGGGAGGATCACCTCCCTGGACCTGCTTGTGATGCATTTGTAGATGCATGACAAGGTGCAGTTAGCCTTTCTGACCACTTCCTTGCATTGGTGGCTCATGTTCATCCTGGAGTCAACAATGACTCCAAGATGCCTTTCTGCCACCATGTTGACAAGAAGGTTGTTCCCCAGCCTATAAGTGTGTTGCTGGTTCCTTCTCCCTAGATGCAGCACCTTGCACTTGTCTGTGTTGAATTCCATCCTATTCTTATCCGCCCATCACTGTAAGTTGTTTTGATCTAGCTAGATTCTGTCCCTCCCCTCCAGCATGCCCACCTTGCCCCACAACTTGGTGTCATCAGCGAATTTGCACAGCATGCATTCCACGTCCACATCGCTGATGAATGACATTAGCTCTACTGTTTTGGAAAAAGGACATGCATCCAAGCATAGTTCCAGAAGTGTCAATAATAAGCTGAGAATGTAACTAACTTGATAACTTTCAGGAGTCTTTAACACTAATTTCTTTCCATAAAATTATTAACATGTTAAAACAAACAATGCATTTAGCTTTACGGGCAATGTGCTTGTGTGATCAGACAACAAGACATGATGCCTGCAAGGATACTCACGTGGAAACAGTGACATGAATAGCTATCTTGATGAGAACAATGAGATATCGCTTTGCTGTGTGGGGCTGTGGCTATTTAGGAGGCAAATAAGAAACTCTGAAAGGTTTTAATTTAAAGAGAACATGAAAAAAATTGCTCATTCTTCTGTTGTTTTCACATACTTCTATTTTCTCGGCATTAGTCTGATGTTATCCAATTGAGTGATTGATTGTATAAACTGGTTTAAGTGTTTTAAAAATCTCAGATAATATAATTACATGTATAAAAGTTGCAGTTGGTTGATAAGTATGGATGTACAGTCCTGCTTAACTGAGAAGTGGAAGCCAGCAAAAAGAAGATGGCACATATTTTCAAATGAAACTGTCCACTTAAGAGTTCAGGATGCTGAAACAATGGGCTAAATTTTATCCAAACAACCAAGCTGACGGTGGGGATCATGGAAACATGAGACATCAAAATACTAGGGAATCATCTTGCCACAACCTCAACCATAGTGTTATCCAAGGATAAAGTGTGTGATATATCGCAATAATTGCCTGGGTTATCTATTGGGTGCTGCTTTTCTGTGCAACTGCCATGGATATAGCCTTGCTGCACTTTAAGGGAATCACTGACTATCCAAACTAGTTCTTTCCCATTGGCCCTTACCAGGTAAGAAACACAGTTCCAAAATGACAGTTGGTTGAGTGGGTACTCCAGGCTGGAAACAGAGCCGGCTTGGGGAGAGACATACTGGCTTTGTCCACCATTTAGGGCAGGGTGGCTGGTCTTTGTTAGGCCTGCAGCAGGTCCTTCAGTCCTGCCTGGCCCAGGCACTGTCTGGCCATTGCACATCCAGCCACCCCCTTTCCAGGCAGACCAGGTAGCAGCAGCTTCTATCTTCCGCCACCAGTGGCCCCAGCCTGGTGGGGACCCACACCACAGCCCCAACCTGGCCCACCTCGCTTGGTCCAGGCTCACTTGCTCACACTAAATGGGGGTAGCAGCAGTGCCGGCCAGGCAGAAACTATTGCTCAGTGTGAGGAAAAAACAGCCCCTCCCCTTTGCTGCTGCCTGATGCTTCCTGCTGCAGCTGCCCAGAGCCTGTGCATGGGCTGCCCTGTGGCTCCTCTGTGCTGCCACCAGGGCAGCCTGGTGACAGCTGTGGAGCCACAGGACAGCCTAAGCACAGGCTCCAGGAGGCTGAAGGAAGCATGTGGTAGCAGCAAGGGGGAGGAGCTGCTTTTTCCCCTGCGCTGAGCAAGTTTCTGCCCAGCCAGTGCTGCTGCTGTTTACTGTGAGCAGGTGCAGGACAGGCTGAGTCAGGGCTGAGGTGCAAGTCCCCACCAGTACAGTGGAGCTGGGGCCACCAGCAGCACCAGCACATGGAAGAAGCTACTGCTGGCTGTGGCATGGGTTCCAGCTGGTCCGCTCCTGCCAGAGTCAGTCCAGAGAGGGTGCAGGACAAGGCCAGGGCTGGTGCTGCTAGTAGTGGCAGGGAGGTACCATATGGTGCATGGGCTCTGGGCTGCTGTGGGGCAGA
>NW_017729022.1:59183004-59183227 GCF_001723915.1 Gavialis gangeticus
GTCAGTCCAGAGAGGGTGCAGGACAAGGCCAGGGCTGGTGCTGCTAGTAGTGGCAGGGAGGTACCATATGGTGCATGGGCTCTGGGCTGCTGTGGGGCAGATGCAGACCAGCTCAGGGGGCACATGCATGTGGGCTCCCATGCACATCCCACTGCTCCCCCCTCTCTCCTTCACCCCCACCCTGCATGCCTCTGTGGGGGAGCCCTGCTCACTGCTACATGTG
>NW_017729022.1:59183238-59186136 GCF_001723915.1 Gavialis gangeticus
AACCCCCCCATACCCACCCACATCCACACCCCCACAACACGAGTAAGGCTTAATGTTGACCTATTATGCAATCACCTGTACACCTCAGGACAAAAATATTTTTTAAAAAGAAAATTATGTTATTGTGGATGTTTGATTTTTTTAGCGTATAATCTGTTTTTTCCCCAGTTCCAGGACAGCAAAGCCCCTTCCTAAACGGAGTACCTCCGGGGTAAGATGGGCACTTCCGGTGGCAGAGGCCAGGGGTTGGGGCGGGACTTCTGGTCCCAAGACTGTGACCAATGCCAACGGCGGGGAGCCCGTCGAGGGGCGGGGCTGCCGGGCTCGGCCGCAGGAAGTGGCTGCCAGGCCTGAGTCGGGAACCAGGAAGTGCTGTGAGGAGGCCGCGGTCCGTGCGCTCCTGTTCTGCCGCCGCAGCGCAGACGGGTTTATCTGAACACGCTGCTTTGTGGCCATTTGTCGTCCCCCCCCGCCTGGGGGACTTCCATGGGCAGCCGCTCGTGTCGGAAATGAAGCTCCTTTTATATTTTAATAAAGCGCTGGATTGGGATTTCTATTTGAAGGCTGCCTCCACTTCTGCGTCCGGGGGCTACGGAGCAGTCGCAGAGGGACGGGGCTGGTGCTAGCCCCGGGCGGATTAGAGCGGGGACCTGACATCGCCTGATGCTCTCCCCCGGCCACTGGCTGCGGCGACAGCGCTCACCTCGCACGTGACAGCGACGCGGAAGTGGGCGGGGCCAGGCGCAGGGGCGGGGAGACCACTGGGCCCCGCCCCTCGGCTGCACGCGCGCTCGGCCCGTCTCAGGCTCCGCCCCTTCCTGCAAGTAGCGGCGCGTTCCGCCCCTCCCCCCGCGGGCCTGGCGCTGTTCTTGCCTCCTCCGGCTCCGAGCACAGCGCAGCGCCGCGGGTTCGTTCCGCGCATGCGCCGGCGGGGCGGGGTGGGGTCACGAACTCTGACCTCCCGGAGCTGCCGCCGCCGCCAAATAAACCCGCAGAAGCTGCTGGTGTTACCGCCGGGGCCCAGGTGAGGCTCCTGCCCCTGCCCGTATCTTTCCCCCTTCCCCCGCAGCCGCCATTTTGTGCGTGACGCGGGGGACGAGCGGCTCGGCCCCGGCCCCGGCCCCGCTTTGTGTCCGGCCGGCTGGGGCCTGCCCGCGCGGGCCTTGGCCTGTGCGGCTCCGGGGTGGTGCGAGTGGGGCCGGGGCTCAGCTGCCCCAGGAGCTGGAGCCGGCTCCTCCCCGTAGCTCGGCCCGGTCGGAGCGCGGGAGACGCCTGCAAGACAGGCCCCGGACTGCCCCGGGGGCAGGCGGTGCCCGAGCACTTGGCCCAGAGGGGCGGGCCGTCTCGTCCTGCGCTGCGGGTGCAGTGACAGCGTCGGGAACGTCCCGTCTGCCTGGGTGGCGGCCAGAGGGAGTTGGGTCAGGTATTTGGAAGAACTTTCTCCCCGGGTGGGTGGTGAAGCACTAGAACAGGTGACCCAGAGAGGTGGTGCGGTCTCTATTCTTGGAGGCTTTTAACACCTGGCTAAACACAGGCTTGGCTGGGATGATGCAGTTGGGGCTGGTCCTACTTGGAGACAGGGGTTGGTCTAAGTGCCCTGGTGAGGTCCCTCCTGTTGTAGGATTCTGTGACTTTTCTAGAGTCCAGGCACCTCCAAAGGTTGACAGCTCTTGTTACAGACCAACTACATGGGAGCTGAGGAGCACGAGCTTTGCTGAGCTGAGCTCACATGCTTCAAGGCTGAGAAATACTTCTGCAAGTGAGGCTGAGCCTGAGAGGAGAAAGGATCTCTGGTGCAGCAGCAACCTTTTTTTGCAGAAATAAACTTGCTGAAGTTGGCTTTGGTTTTGGTTTTACAGGGCACTGGTAGCTAGGATTCTTGATAAGCCAATTAACTTGCTGGTGGTATTGGATTGTTGTTGTTAGTCATGATGGTTCAGGAAATAAAGGTAAGGATTTTCTGTGGGTGATGCCTTTTATTGGAGGACAGGGTAGATGTGCACCTTGCAGACTAACCAAAGTAGGTTTCATATGCATATGAATGTGTATGGCACAAGTTTTCATGAGCTGAAGCTTACTTCATATATGTAGTACAAGCTTTCATGAGCTGAATCTCACTTGAGAGAGAGAGAGAGAGAGAGTGTGTGTGTGTGTGTGTCCCTATTTTTGTTAACAGTGGTTCTCAACCAGGGTGATGGGAGATCCTTTGAAGGGTGTAAAGAAGTGTGAAAAAATAAGCTCAGGCCCAGTCCCCTGACTTAATGTCTGACTTCTCTGGAAGGAGAATAAACTCTGTAATAAGTAAGTTTTGGGGGTTTTTTCTCTCTTTTTGTAAATAGGGTGGTACTCAATTCAGAAACATTATGGAAGGGGAACTTGAATCTAAAAAGGTTAAGCGCCACTGCTCTGTAAGGTACAAATCTACCCTGTTTTCTACTTGGCTTCAGCTTAATGTGGCTAACTACATATTTTTGTTCATGGGTGACACTTATTAGGCCTCCTGTATGGTTAGGATAAACTTGGATAGGTTTTCAAATGCAGTACATTTCATTCAAAACCTTGTTCAAACTCATGTCTGCAACTGGTAGTGGTTATATCATTAAAGGCAGATGGGGACGTGGTATTGTATGTAATGGCATTTCTCTTGTTGCTGTTTCTTAGAAGATGGAAAGTTGATTTTTTTTGTCTATGGGAAGGGTGTCAAACCTTATGTTAATCTTAACATAAATTTAAGAGCTGCAATATGTAAATACTGCAGTGCAAGAAGAGACTACTGCTATTCTGGTGTCCTGTGTTTCATTTTTGTAAGACTTTTTGTCTTACAGTGACCAAATTAACATTCCCCTCTTCCCCCCCCCCCCCCCCCCCCCTCCTTTCTGCAAAATCCCTTGCTTCCAC
>NW_017729022.1:59186278-59188813 GCF_001723915.1 Gavialis gangeticus
TTCCCCCCTCCCCCCCCCCCCCCATCCTCCCTCCTTTCTGCAACATCCTGTGCTTCCAAGTGGCTTTTCAGAAAGCAGTATTTCCTGTCTGAAAGGAGTAGGTGTTTTTTCCCTGTACTCTGTCATCTTAAAATGATATGTCACCATAATATCCAAATGCATCCATAATATTCAAGAGAACAAAAATCATGATAGACGGCAATCTAACCTTCCTGTCTTTGTGTGTGTCCTTACTAAATTTAATTGAATTATTTTAGACCATTTTTCTAGTTCTTTAAGGTCATTCTGACTCCTCATCCAAATGCCATCTTTCAGCATCTGCAGCTCCATCCATCTGATGTCATTTGAAAATCTGCTGACTGTGCATGCAGTCCTATTGTTCAAGTCATTAGTGAAAATATTGAACAGTACTGGACTTGGGATATACCCCTGGAGGCCCCCATTCAATACCCCCCTCCTAATGAGTCATTGAGCCATTGATGATTACTTCTTGAGCAGACAGTCATATGTCCACTTTACAGTATTTTTATCTAGACTGTATTTTTTCAGTTCACTAAAGTGTGTCATAGGGAGACAACAGTATTAAAAGCCTTACTCTAAAATAAATGCAAAACTCTGGAATTCTGGGTTCAGCAATACCTTTTATTAGACCAACTAAGAAATTGGAAAAAAATTATCTTTTTCTGCAAGCTTTCAGGCACACATGCCCTTCCTCAGGGTCAGGGAACATTATAGATGGTAAAAACATATACAGTATGATGTACACTACTCTTTCTATCCCTTCCCCCTCCAACTGTCCACAAAATCCCTTGCCTTTTATAGAAGGAAATGAGGTTGGCTGAGTTGACAAATCCATGTTGACTGTTCCTGATTGCCCTTGTTTTCTAGGTGCCTAGAAACAAGTTCCTTAAAAGTTCCTTAAAAACATGCTCAAAAATCATTCTGGATATCAAAGTTAGTCTATAATCTCTTGTATCCTTATTCTTTTTTTTTTTTTTTTAAAGGGGGATGTATCTGTCCCCACTTCTTCAGTTATCCAAGCATCCATCCTCAGTGAGTTTTCAAAGAGAAAAGCCAGTGGCTGAAATGATTTCTGCCAGTTCCTTTAGTACTCTGGGATGTATCTTGTTTGGCCTTACAGACTCTAAAACACTCAGCTTCTCGATTTAATCTAACTTATTATTTCCCTACGACAGGCACTTATCTTATTTTCCTCCTTGCTGTTAGCTGTGTTTGTCACCTGATAGCTGACCTTATTCATGAAGACTGAAGGAAAAAAGGTATTAAATACTTCAGCCTTCTCTGCATCATTCATTATTAAATCGTCTCCTAATTTGTTCAGGGACCTACACTTTTCTTGGTCATCCTCTTCTAAAATATCTATTGAATGCTCTTTTTGTTGCTGACTTGCCAATTGCATCTTATGTCATGGCCTTCCTGATTTTTCACCCTGCATACTGATGCTTTTTATTTATCCCTAATTATATGGTCAAGTTTTTACCTTTTCAAATATTCCTATTTTAGTTTCAACTTCATTGTAAAGTTCAGTATTTATCCAGGCCAGTCTCTTGCTGCACTTTCTAGTTTATCTTTGCATCACAATAGCCTGTGTTTATCCTGTTTAATATAGCCTCTTTAAGGCACAACCAACTCTCCTGGACTCCTTTTCTCCTTAGACTTGTAAGATCCTGCTCACCAGTTTCTTTAAGTTGTTTATCACCACTGTCTTTATTCTGTTCTTGTTTCCTTCCTTCAGGATCTTTAATGCTATTATTTCATGGTTTCTGGGTGTGTCTGCACAAGACACTAACTGCGCAGTAGCTGCAATAATTCTGCACGGTAGCATGTCACAGCACAAAAAGTGCTAATATGCTAATACAAAGTATTATTAGGCTACTGCGCAATAGCATCACTAAAAATGTTTTCCAGCACTACTGCACAGTAACTCCAGTTACTAGAGGTGCACTGATATATCAGTTGCATATTGAATTGGCACCAATAACGGGCAGATTAGCATTATCAACAATCAGCTTTTTTTGCGCAATAATGTCTCTGATAAATGCCGCGTGCATGTAGCTGCAGCATGCACAGCCAAGAATCCAGCCAGGCAGCTTGGAGAGCAGCATCCTGCTGGTAAGTCTGTGGGAGGGAAGGGGCATGGTGGGGCAGATTGAGGCCCCCATGATGAGGGAGGGAGTGGGGCAGGGGCAAGTGATGCCCAGTCAGGGCAGTGAATGTGACTCTGGGGTAGGGCACAGGGCAGAACCACAGATGGCTTGTCCAGGGGGGTGGGGATGGCTCCCCACCATTGTGCACACCTGCATGGGGGGTATGTGCCCTCTGGATTTGTGTGTGGGGTGAGGGCAGGCTGCCAGCTATGGGCTTCGGGCCAGGGGCTGCACTAGCCTCATCCCGGTGGAGGGGTGGGAGTAGTTACGCTTGGGGCAGGAAGGGGGAGATTAACCTGCGTGGGGTAGGTGGTGGTGGCAGTGCTGGGAGGAGGGGTGGTTATAACCACCCCAGAATTCCCCGTAG
>NW_017729022.1:59188824-59194269 GCF_001723915.1 Gavialis gangeticus
GCCCCAACCCCTCAGGAGATGGCTGCCTTTGTCCTGTTCACAAATCCAAGGGGGCACATGCCCTCCATGCTTCCCTTGGGGGTGTGCAGTGGTGGGGAGCTGTACCAGATGCCCACAACCCCTGGACAAACTGCCCATAGCTCCGTACACAGGGTCACAATCATTCCCTCCCTCACCTTGGGGGCCTCAATCTGCCTCCTCCCCCCTCTTGCTCCTTCCCACCCCACACACTTAACAGCAGGACACTGCTTTCCAAGCTGCCTGGCTACATTCGTGTTAATTGGCTATCGGATTGGTATTGGCTGATATGGCTGGTTAATAAGTGGCTATCGGTATCAGCCAAGAAAATCTTTATCAGAGCACCGCTGCTGGTTATTGTGCATTTAATTTAGTACTTGATTATACAAGTACTAACTAAATGCACAATAACACTGTGCAGTAGCATCCCATGTAGACGTGCCCACTCTCACCTAACTTGCATTCTACCCTCACATATTTGACCAGTTCTTTCCTGTTCGTGAGCAACAAGCCAAAAAAACCTCCCCCATAGTTGACTTCAGCATTGATGCCAAAAAAGTTATCACTGACACTAAAAACTTGCTGGAGTGCCTGGGTTCATCTGTGTTGCATGTCTAGCACATGTCACAGTAATTAAAGTCCTCTGTGATCTCCAGGTGCTGTGATCTGTAAGCTTAGGATGGTTGTTGGTAGGGGGGGAAATGCCCACCATCTCTTTTTAGTTTGGTCTATAGGAGGCACTCACTCTGACATCACCCTCATTATTAGGGACCACTAGAATTTGCCAGAAGTACACTGTACAGCACCTCCTTTAATCTTGCAGTTTCCCCTGCATGCCCCCCCCTGCTGCTGATTGGTGGAGGGCCCCCCTTGGCCTCAATGCTTGCTCCTGATGGCAGGAAGGTGAAAACTGAAGTTTTAAATATGCCACGGTTTTTGCCTCCTGTCTGGTCAGCAGCAAGTGGTGGGGCCACCAGGGCCCCTTTGCCAATGGCATATTTAAAACTAGGGTTTTCACCTTTCTGCTATTTGGAGGGCAAGGCGGGGTAGACTGCAAGATTAAAGGTGCTGCCATGCAGCACGCACCAGTGGTCCCTGCTTATTAGTCTTCAATTTCACCTTGACCCAGAAACTTTCAGCAGATCTTCCTCCAGTTATGTATCACACCTTAGACCAGTTGTGTGTTTTTCTTTTTATTAAAAGCAACACCAGCTCCCCTTTTTTTTCCCCCCTTGTCTCTACTTCTGGACCATTGATATCGATCCATGACTGTATGCCAGTCGTGTGAGCTATTTCACCAAGTGTTAATTATTCCAGTTGTCTCACACTTCTATGATTATATTGGGATGGCCCAATTTGCCTGCTTCTTTCCAAAGCTTTTCATATTGGCATATAAACAGGTTAGATAGATGACTAGTCGGGTGCCGTGCTAATTTCTTGCTGATAACCTTGTTAAGACTCCCCATATTACCTTCTTTTATTTGGCCTTTATTCAGGCTACTTACTCTTTACCTGTGGGCTTTGTCCCCACCTGCTGTTAAAGGTAGTTTAAAGACTCCTCCCTAGGTTAGCAAGGCTATGCACAAAAATGCTTTTCCCTCCACTAAGTGGATTCCACCTCTGTCCAGTAGTCCTTGGAACAGAAGGAGTCAAAGATATTCTGGTGGCACCATCTGTGCAGCCATGTGTTGATATCCAGGATGCATCTGCTTCTGCTTGGGCCTTTAGCCTTGACCATATGATGAAAGGAATGGTGATGGCCTTCTCATGAAGGATAGAGAATGAAAGCTAGTAAACAGGATTAGAAAAACAGTCTGTATGCTTACTACAGAGTATTTGTGTTAGGAATGTCAAACACCTGTTTCTTTCTGAAGCTGTATAGTGAGTGGCATGAGTCTTCCTTTGTTTGAATCAAAAATCACCCTTTAATCTGTTCTCAGAAATGAAGTCTCTTTCAGGCTTCAGCCAGCACTTTAGAAATAAGGCTGGGTCTTGGTTGGAAGGAGATGCCACTTTGGGATCAGTGATCAGAGCCCACTGGAGCCATTGCTACTTGCCAGTGCAGGGGGAGCCTGGGACCATGATCCCAGGCTTCTTGTGTACTAACAGGTTGAAAGTTAGGTCCCTGCAACTTCAGAAGTGGGGCCAGCAATCACCTGGCCTTAACAGCCAGATCTGGGACTGCATGGACCAGGGCTGGCAGTCGGTTGATTGTCAATCCTGGGGGGTTCAAATGTTTACTCTTGCTGAAGACTTGAAACCCTGCACCTGTCTGAGCTGCTGGGTGTGGGAGATGAAAGGATCCTGGAAGGGGAAGCTGAAGGGCTTTACTTGTTGGGAATATTAAACCCTGCGCCCAAAGTTTAAAGTCCCCTGTGAGAGAAACCATTCAGTTTCCACTACCATGAGCCTCTGATTCCCCACACTTTGCACTCTGGCCAAAGGTTTTTAGATATCCCCAGCACATACAGACTGTGGGATCCAAGAGACATTCTCTAACCCCCGAGGTTCTGATGCACCTGGAACTTTAAGAAGTGCATGTGCAACTGGGCTACATATACTGTTTTTAGATTTTAAAGCACATGGAGATGCCAGGATCAGGGAGCCTCAGATAAGCATCAGGATCTGTCATGGGTAAGTCCTGAAATGCTGTATGTTCAGTTTAAGGCATAATCCGTATGAGCCACAAAGATGTTACATGTTGTGGAATAACTTTGACTCATTTGCTGTATTATCACACCACAAACTGACATGACGGTGCTTTGGGGTTACTATTTATAGTGTGGTTAACACCTAAATTGCAACATAACTATAATATTGGGGGCAGGAGGAGCACTATGTCATGCTTACATTTGTTTACCTAAACTGATGTCAAATAACACCTCTTAATAAAAATGCAACTTTTTGTGTACATCTGCCCTTGCTCTGGTGTGGCTTTAGTTGTCTTTTAATTTCACTACTGCATCCAATAGTACTAGTTTAATAAAGGACCCACCTCTAGCTGAACTCAATCTTGGGAGTTAGGAGTAAAATGATTCTCTACTAAGAGTTTACTAAACAAGATCATAGGAAAGTAGGCTTGGAAGGGACCTCACAAAGTCATCTAGTCCAGCCCTCTGCTCATGGTAAGATCATCCCTGACTAGACCATCCTGCCAAGTGTCTGTCTAATCTACTCTTGAAAGCTTCCAAGGATGAAGATACAGCAACTTACCTAGGTAGCCTGTCCCAATCTTTGACTGCTGTCATAGGCAGTTCTTCCTAATCTCTGACCTAAATTTCCCCATCTGAAGCTTGAGGCCATGGAAAAAAAAACATCTCTGCCTTCTATAATTGGGCTTCAGGTATTTGAAGGCTGTTATCAAATCCCTCCTGCCTCAGTTTTCTCTTCCCTAGACCAAATAACCCTAGTTCTTTTAGTCTTTCCTTTTAAGTCTTGCGTCCAAGGGCCCTAATGATTTTTATTGTTGTGTGGGAACGTTTTCCAAGCTGTTCAGATCCTTCCTGAAGTGTGGGGCCCAAAACTGGATGCAGAACTCCAGATGAGGCCTTGCCAGTACTGAATATAGTGGAAGAATCGCTTTCCCTGATTTACAAGTGATTTTCCTGTTAATGCAGTGCAGTGTGTTTTGGGGCTTTTTTTGTAATGAGTGCATTGTTGGCTCATATTCAGCTTATGTAGCCCCCAGGTCTTACTTTGCAATCCTGAACCTTTGCCGGTTATTCCCCTGTCTGTATTTGTGCATGCAATTATTCTATCCTAAATAGAAGACTTTGCATTTGTTCTTTGTTGAAAATCATTTGATTGATTGTAGACCATTTCTACAGTCTATCTGGATCAGTGTGGATCCTAGCCATACCCTCTGGAGTACCTGTAACTTCACCAAGTTTGGTATTGTCTGCAGATTTGCTAAGCATGCGCTTAGTCCCATCCTCCAAATTGGGGCTTGGCAATTATTTGGGCCAGAGGACCACTTAGGGAGTTTTGGTGAGCTGTCATGGGCTAGGTCAGCACCTTCTGTCCCCTAGCCCACAACAGCTCACCAAGACTCCCTAAGTGGCTCTCTAGCCGAAATAATCACCCACCTGTGATCTAAGGGCAGAAAGGTGAGTGGACAAAGGTTAGGGAAACCTAACCTTTGTTTCTTCCCTTCCCCCACCCTGAGTTCCCAGCACGTGGCCGGGCTGGGCCAGTGCTGCACTGGGTTTCTGCTTCAGGCCACGTGGTTTATGCAGCTAGCATAAGTCCTGCCCGACCTGGTCGAGTGCTGGGGACTTGGGGTTGGGCAGGAGCCACTCCAGTTGTGCCCATGTGGCAGAAACCAAAGCAGTGTGTGGGAACACAGTGCGGCATTGCGTTAGTGGCATCCGTGCCTCTACCAGGCCCTGGCCCAGGAAGCCCAGATGAGCCAGGAACTGTGGGTTTCTTCCTCCCTGCACTCCTCCCCTCTCCAGTGGGAAGATCCTTACCTGAGCTTCAACTCGCCGTGGGTTTGCTGTCTGGTCTGCAGATGACCACAGGATTGGAGCTGCATGCAGACAGCCTCACTAGGTAGAAGCCTGGCCAGGAACTTAGCACCCCTTGCCTTGGAGCATACACCGAGGACTTGTTTTTGTTTGGTTTTGGTTTTGCTGTGCTTTTATTCCTCTTTTAACTGCAGATTTTTTCCTTTTGTTAAAGTTCAGTCTTAAACAATCCTTGTATTTTAAATGCTATTTCAAGGCTGCTTAAGAAATTGTTCTTTAACTTTTTAGAATTTCATTTCAGATTTTGCATTTTCCAAAGTTTAAAAAGAACCAAGACAAGCAGCTTGATTTTTGGTTTGTTTGTTTTTTTAAATTGGTTTAGACACATATCTAACCCATGGGTAGCCAACGTTTTTTGACCGGAGTGCCGAAGAAACCACAATGTCTACCTTGGAAAATGCCGGAGTGCCGGCATGCCAGAAAAACAAAATGGGGGGAAGGGGGAGGATTACATGGCAGGATGCACTGCATATTAATAATAATTAATAATTATAAATGTTACCTTTTGTTGTGTATTCCTTTTTTTTTTGAGCATGTTGCAATGAGAGAGCGAGAGAGACAAAAAGAGACAAATAAGAGAAACAGGAGAGAGAGAGAGCGAAAGAGAGAGAAAAAGGAGATCAGAGAGAGAACCAGACACATGCACACAGAGAACCATGTGCACAAACACAGAGAACCAAAACACACCCAGAACAGACGCATGCACACATCCAGAACCACACGTGTGCACACAGACACGCAGAACCAGACGGAGGCAGACAAACTCACAGAACCAGTTGTGCAGGTGCACAGAGCCAGGCTCCTGGGCCACTGGACAAGGTCTGACCCAACAATGTCCTGGTCCCGCCAGAGCCCCTGTGCTTCCCCGGGGAGCCAGGCCCCAGGCTGCAGCACACCTGGC
>NW_017729022.1:59194320-59198015 GCF_001723915.1 Gavialis gangeticus
CCACCCACCCCACATAGCTAAGCCTGGAAATGTGCAGTGTTCCTGGCAAGGGGCAATACCAACCTCATCCTGGTGTGGGGGGGCTGGGCTCAGAGCGGGTGGGAGTCAGGTGGGCTCAGCTGTAAGCCCTGGTGCGAGTAGCAAGGGCTCTTTGGTTGGCAGCAGCTACCAGAGCCTGGGCTGGCTGGAGCCGGGAGACTGCAAACAGCTGCTCCGGGCTCTGGCATTGGCTCCATACTGGTGGGTGCACGTGCACCTCAGAGCGGGCAGTGGGAATAGGACCTGAGGCAGCACAGCCTTCCCACTGTCTGCCCCAAATGGAAGCACAGAACAAAAACATGAATGCTGCTCCAGAGACTTTGCAGTCAGAGACAAGAGACAGCAAATGGTTACAAGCAGTTGGAGAAGGAAGTAGTGAGGATAGCATTGGTCAGTGTGGTGGCCAGCAATCTAAACTAGTGGTGCTCAACCTTCCTGTCCCATGTGCCAGATGAGTAGTGTGGAGCCAATCCACAAGCTGGATCCAGTGTGAGGTTGATGCTCAGAGGGCAGAAGTCATGTCATCTGGTCTTCAGGGCTCCTCACAGGTCAGGAAATGTGGTGGTGACTGGAAGCTGCAGCAGTTAACACTGCCACCCCTCCTCTTCCACTAAATTTCCAGACCTGTACAAAGTCCCACAGGTCAGATAACCTGGCTCCATGGACTGGATTTAGCCTGCAAACAGGAAGCTGAGCAACACTAGCCTAAGCCTTTGTCAACTCTTCTATGGGTTTCAGAGCAAAGGAGAGTTTGAAGTGAAATTTGAAGGAGGATAGCACATTAGGTTTGGAGATATTTATGTGGAACTTGTTTGACCTTGTTTGAAAATTCAGATGGAAGCTGGCATCAGTAGCTACTTGGAGGTTGGTAGTCAGTGTGTTGGTAGTGAATGAGAAGGGACTGATGAAGAAAGGCCTTGAATGTCAAAGCACGTAGCTTGATGCTCCAGTGAAAGAGGAAGGCAGTAGAATGAAAAAGTGTTGATGGGGCCAAAAGTACTATTGTAAGAAAGGGATCTCTGTAGCAGTATTTGGAATAACTATGACCAGGACAGGATTGCATCGGAGAATAGCATTTTCTATGGTAACAGCATTTCAAGAGGTGGTTATTCCACCATGTGATTTATATTCAGTCTAAGATATTTTAAATAGAATTCAGAAAACTAAGCATAGTTTGTAAAATGCTGTATTCTAATTAATTTAATTAAAATGCTGCAATCGCACTCCTCAGATGCAGCTTATGTTTTCAGATCTTACCTGTTCCTTTGTGACAGATATAGTTAAAAAGGAAATTTAGAAGCCATTGACTAGTATTAGCCATGTAATATTTTGACCTGTGCCAGGGGTCAGCAACCTGTGACCTGTAGACTGGATCTATCCCACAGAGCCATTTGATCTGTCTTGTGGATATGGGGCTTCAGCAGTAAAGGCCTTCAGCAGTTTTCCCACACCACTGTAGAATGGAGCTCCTTTCTGTGACCTGAACTGTGTCACTGGCCCACAGCCTACAAAGGTTACTGACTGCTAGGAGGAGCCGGGGGGAGCTGTCATTGTCACAAAAAACCATTGTCGATTTTAAAATAATCCAATGTTTTTATTACCAATCTAGAAAATACATATGTAAGGTATGATGTACAGGGATTTGAATTGCTATGCACATGGTAGGGTAGTAAAGCTTTATGGTTGAAAAGCATTTCTAATTCTTATTATGTCTAAGGAAACCAGTGCATATGTTATCACAGGGATCTGGCTGACTTGCTTCTGTTTGCTTCAATCATTCATGTGAAGATGGAAAAACTAGGAGTTCAGCAACTGGAGGGCTTCCAAGATCAGTCTTCTTTTGGGTTATCTTGATTCAATAATTGCCTGATGCCCAGAGTAGTACATTATTTTCTCTTTTAATACCATACCATATGTAGCCTCGTAGTACATGTGAGGAAAGTAATGTTTTTTAGAGTGGCCCTTTTGTCTCTCATGTCAGCTATTATATTAAGTGCTTTCAGAAGACACCTCAGGTAAAATTTTTTATTTTAGTTGAGGATGTCATGTTGAAAATCTTATTGAAATAAAATAATATGGTTCAGATTAATTCAGGGATAAGAAGTTAAAGAGGCACAATCATAATGTTTTCGTTTAAGATTTTTAAACTTCTGTTAATTTTTTGTTTTGTTTTTTGAGCAGTGCAACTGAAAGTGTGTCTCCTTTTTGTTTATTTAACTGCAGGGGTCTTCAGAGAGTGATTATGCATCCCTGATGTGAAGTTATAACGTATGTACCATAGGTAAGCAAAAATGAACATAAGGCTTGTTATATAAATCCCAGCTACATCGCCCTCCACATACACGTGTACATATATGTTGGACTTTTCTAAATGGGGAGGTAAGGTGAATCAACTAAAGGTGTAAAATTAATGTGCTTGAATTAAAACACATTCAGGCGAGTAAATTGGCCGTGATATGGTAAAGCTTAATCTTTCTGAAACATAGCTGTGCCGTTGTAATGTTCATGTGGATGATCTTGTTTCCAGATAAGAGTAGCTTTCTTCAGTTCTTAATCCCTTTTCCAAGTCACATAAACTAAACTAAAAACCCCCGCTTACTCTGAAAAATAGTGTATACAAAGAGAATTGCACCAGTATAATTAAACTGTTTAAATTTGTTGTATGCTACGTTGGAAAGTGTTTTCTGTGTAGGTACTTGTAACGTATCTTTTATATAATGCTTTATGTACTAGAAGCAGTTTGTTTAGTGAGTAATTCCATTCTAACAACATACAAAATTTTGCTCAAACAAAAGCGTAGTTTGATTTGATCCATGTCTGTAGCAAGTTAAGAAGGAAAATAGCTTTCAAGAATTTTTATTTTGGAATATAACTGAGTTCAACATCTGTCCACTTCAAAGTCATTAGGAATTCACAAGTCCATTGAAGTCGATAAGGACTTTACAGGTAGTAGGATTTTTTTTGTAAATCAAACTAGTAGTCTGTAGTTCAACTTAAACTATTGACACATTCTTTTTAAGAACAGGTTTTCAGGCCAGCTCTGATTTTTGAGTTACATTTGGCAATCTATGTACATAGGTATTATATATTTTGAAATTATTTTAATCTTTAATCTGGGGGTAATTTTTTAGCTTAAAATTCACTTATTGGTGAATTCACAAAACAGCCCCCATTTCTGTGAGACAGGCAACACCTTTTGATATTCTTGTTGCTTATGCACAAATTGCTAAGATGACCATGTCAGAAAGAAGGTAAAACTAGATTGGTCCTGTTTAAAAACAAAATAAACGAAACTTCTTCCCCATAGCACTTGTTGTAATTGTATTTTCTTAGACAAGAATTTTAATTTTTAATGTAGAAGCTCCATTTTTTTTTTTCTGAGTGGTAAGAGAATTGATAGGGTTGAAGCATTGGCTACAAGGGAGGACTTAAACTTCCATAGTTGAGAGTTTGTCTCTACACAAAGAAGTTTTATTGGTTTAAATAAAATCAGAACAAGATTATGTCCCTGGTTTGACTGGTGTAACTTTGTGGATCAAGCCTAAGTCAAGTCAGGTTTACAAATTATTTTGTTTGATTAAGCCACATCCCTCTCTTGGACTTACAATAGCTTAAAAGTGTCTTGGCTCAGTTTTGGGGTAAAGATTTTTTTTTTT
>NW_017729022.1:59198889-59199748 GCF_001723915.1 Gavialis gangeticus
AAAATGACAGGAACCAGAGGCAGTAGGACCCAGGGGAATCCTTGGTGGGCTTCTGCAACAGCAGGGCCTGCTTGGTCCTGCCCCCCCAGCCGGAGCTTCTGGCCTGGGACCATGTGGCTGCCTCGGTGTGGGAACCTTAGGTTAAAGGGGAGGGGAGGGAAGGAGCTGGTGTAGAGCACAGGGAAAAGCAGACTCTAGCCTGCCCTGTGGCCAGAGCTCCCTGCTGCAGCCGCTTGCAGCCTGCGTAGGGCTGTCCTGAGTAGACACAGGCAGCCCCATGCGGGCTGTGAGTGGCTGCAGCATGGGGTGCCGGCCACAGGGCAGGCAAGGAGCTGTTTTTCCCTTGCACTCAGCACCAGCTTGTAATCTGGCCCTGTGCCTGCTTTGGGCTCGCCCATCGGGGCTGTGCCACAGTGGCAGCAGCTGCAGCCCCACCACTTGCTGCGCCGGGCAGTGTTTGCTGCTGCTGCTGCCTACCCGGAGCTTGCGCTGTGGCGGGCTGCGGTGAGGCTGCCACCGCCACCCTTGGGCTTGCCCCAGCACAGGAAGCAGAGGGACCATAGCTGCTGCCATTGGGCTCGCCCGTCGGGGCTGCGCCACAGAGCCCATGCAGGGCTGGGTTACAAGCTAGTGCTAAGCATGGGAAAAGTGACACCTCACCCGCCCCATGGCTGGCGCCCTGCACTGCAGCCACTCTCAGCCCGCATGGGGCTGCCTGTGCCTGTTCAGGGCAGCTGCATGCAGGCTGCAAGTAGCTGCAGCAGGGAGCGCAGGTCATGGGGCGGGTGAGGGGCCGCTTTGCTGGACCTAGGACATTGGTCCCAAGATGGTGACCAGGGGGTGGGGCACCTGTCAAGGG
>NW_017729022.1:59204748-59240074 GCF_001723915.1 Gavialis gangeticus
GAGGCTGCCACCGCCACCCTTGGGCTTGCCCCAGCACAGGAAGCAGAGGGACCATAGCTGCTGCCATTGGGCTCGCCCGTCGGGGCTGCGCCACAGAGCCCATGCAGGGCTGGGTTACAAGCTAGTGCTAAGCATGGGAAAAGTGACACCTCACCCGCCCCATGGCTGGCGCCCTGCACTGCAGCCACTCTCAGCCCGCATGGGGCTGCCTGTGCCTGTTCAGGGCAGCTGCATGCAGGCTGCAAGTAGCTGCAGCAGGGAGCGCAGGTCATGGGGCGGGTGAGGGGCCGCTTTGCTGGACCTAGGACATTGGTCCCAAGATGGTGACCAGGGGGTGGGGCACCTGTCAAGGGGCGGGGCTACCCATGTGGCCCTCAGCAACTTGCCAAAACTCGGTAAGTGGTCCTCTGCCCAAAATAATTGCCTGCCCCTGTTCTAGTATATGAAACCCCACCTGCTTGCTAGGTATCCAGATGTAAGCTTTGTCTCAGACTCTTGTTATCATTCTCTATAAAATAGTTTCCATCACTTTGGAGTATCGTAATATTTGTTGACTGGTATTAATTGCCCCAATGAAAGGGCTGATACATTTTTGTTATTTTTCCTGAATGTTATACAATCCCGAGAATAATGCTATCATGATACTGAATTTCTGCCCTAAGAAACTCGCAATCAGAAGTTTTGCTTGCAGTAGCATGTTATCACCTGAAATTTCCTGTTGGTAGTAACAGCAATCCAGGCCTAATAGCAGGTGCCTTAATACAGACATAACTGCAGTAACTTCTATCATTTTAACCAGATTAGGCTGAGCTACAATGTCAGCTTGCCAACAGCTCTTACAGGCTCTTTAAAATAATTCTTTCTTTTAATACTTGTTGCCTTTGTAAGTATTTGCCTTTGCCTAGACTTGATATACCATAAGAACGTTCCCTACATGCGTAAGTTCAGAACATGTCCCGCTGGGGCTGCACTTGAACCAGACGGTGCCTGGCTGAAACATGCATGCTGCTGTGTGAACACTGCCTCCTGCACCATAAGCTGCCTTAGTTCTGTGGGTGAGCTAAGAAGCTCAGGTGTGGCACCATGAAAATGTGGCTATACTTCTTTTGGTGCAGGAGGTAATCCAGGCAGAGCTATGCAGCAGCGTGTTTCATCACAGTGCTGCTTGACTGGGTGAGAGGTTACTGACAAAATCTGCTTGGACCTTTCACCAAAGGTCACAGTGTGGAGAAGCAAGATTCTTTACTGCAGTTAACTCGAGATAGTGCACTCAGATTTCTCTTGAGTAAATCATGCTTACATTAAGTCATGTTCATCCTAAAGTCCATGCCTACTGACCTTCTGTACTGGGGCTTGACAACCTGTAGTCCACAGGCCAGGTCTAACCCCACCAAGCAATGTTATCTGACCTATGGAGCGGGGACATTATCAGTGAGCTGAATTGTTGGCAGCATGCAGCAAAGGAAGGGTGAACTTTGGTGGCAGCAGCAGTTAGGTCAGAAAGAGTAGTTCACTTTCTGACCAAGCTCCCTTAATTCAGCTTGCCTCTGTTAAAAGGTTGCAGAACTGATCTGTTTTGTGAATCCTTGAGCTCAACTTTTTAGTGAATGTCTAACCCAGTATTGGCAATTTTGAAATTCGATGTATGAAATCTACCTTGACACTGCTCACCTCCTAGCCTGCCCCTCTCTGCAATATAGTTGGAACATGCCTATTTGCACAGGCCTCAAGAACAGGAATTCTTCCAGCAATAGTCCTGCAGTTCTCTATTCCTGCTTATAAGGGACAGATCTGGAAGGAGAGATGGGTAGTCTGCTGATTTGATTATGAAAAATAGTGTGGATGGCTTTTGTGTCAGCTAAAAATGTAGACATGGAAGGGTGGGATGAACTGGTTGATTATGATCTCTGATTGATTATGACTAAGGACCTACCTAAATCATGGCAGGACAAAGGGATTTTTGTGGGCTGCTTGTGGCACATTGAGCCAATTTTGCCTTATTTTTGCAGTGAAGCCCCCTTTGCTGCTGATTGGCTGAGGGGCCCTGTGGCCCTGCCCCTTGCTGCTGATTGGCTGAGGCAAAAACTGTGGCATAATTAAATAGCAGTCTGGAAATATCAAATACGTTACTGCATTATTGTAAATCTCAGTGTTATATTTAAATCTAAATGGTAATATAGTACAAATATAAATTTATACACCATATGAATTGTATCTAATATCATAATTAATTATTGGTGTTCTACAAAAAGTTTAGTGATACTAAATAGTGCTAACCTTGATGGAAACAATTCATGTTAGTTGTTAAATACTAGCATGGAGCGTTTTTTGGCAGTTGCCACTGAGATCCTCTGTCACTGCAACATGAACACTTGTCCGTACACAGAAATTGCATGTTCTGCATCCACTGAATTGGTTGGAATGGTGAGGCAGTATTTTGCCAAGTTGTAGAGGTATGGAAACCAATGAGAAACAGACTCCCAAAATACAGTCAGTCAAAGGCATCTAGCACTCTTTGACAAAGTTCATGTAAGCAGCATGTTACTTGTCATATTCTTTCTGCCATTCAGGGATTGATTCCAGTAGCTGAGTGTCAAAACTCAGAAAAGGCACCTGATTGAGGTAAGAAATGCAAACAGCATTAAAAAAGGAGGCAGCCAACTGTTTAAACTGCAGTGGTAGTGACTTGATTGTACTTGTAGTACTGATTCAACTTTTGCAGCTATTGCCTGTAACAGTCCTTGTCTTTGCTGGCTTTCATGTTGACCGTTTGAAAGTTGCTGTGATGCTATGTTTTCAGTCAATTTATCAATTCTGTCAGTTTATGGTGTGCTTTATTGGTGGATCACAGCTTGCCAGCCTTGAAACCGCATTAGAAGCTCCATGAACTGGATCACATTTTTAGCCACAAAACTTGATCTTCAATGTCATCCTGTCTTAAAAGATCACATAGCTTAAGCATACACTGTGTACCAGGTGTGATTTCAAGCTCCTTGCACACAATGCTGGGAGTACTTCTTATTTTTTGTGTGGTAACAGATTATGTTAAACCACAGATTCCACCTTGTAAGCACTAGCTCTGGCTGAAGTGACACAGTCACATGTAGATCCCCGCTTTGATTGGTGATGTACTCCCTGCATCAAAGTTTACAGCCTGGACAATGTTTGAATGCCTTTTTAGAAGAGGAAACCAGGCTATGCACATCATGAAAACTTGTGCGCCAGATGTCACTTACTAGAAAAAGGATGTGTGCATTGCAAGTGACTTGAATTGCATTAGGCATCATTCTCTGGAGCACATCAAAAAGTTTTGCGTGTATATGTTGCATTATAAGACAGAAATGCTGAGATCTTGTTAAATTCTAACCTGTAGTTGACAACAGCCTTCTTTCTCTATAGCTTGTGCCATGATGGAATAATTGACAGACACGAGGTGAACCAGCTCAGTTGGAAAAACAGGCAGGTTGTGGTTTGTCCAGCTCTTTTGGGCATCTGTTGCTTTGTCTACTAGAATCAAGATTGATTCATATTCTGCCAATGCAGATTTTGTAGACTGAACATGTGAAGCAATTACTCCTGGTAGATAACCTGGGTAAAACTTGTATGCATGTGGGAAAATGCCAGCATTTGGCATGTGTTTGTTCAAGTAGTCCCTTAATTTAGTCCTATCAATTTTCTCCAGAAGAATGTTGCCAGCTGTTAATTCTTTCAGTAGCACAAATGTAGCCTCTCTTCTTATCAAACTGCTTTCAGTGGTTCTTTTGAAGATTGAGAACATACTCACTTTTTTCTTGTTCTGACCTTCAGCCTCTACAGTAACCTTTCACTTTATATCCGATTCAAACCTGAAATGCCAAGCAGTGCTATTTTTCCTCAAAACATCCAGTCATGTTGCACAATGAACAAAACAATTTACCACCAACTGCATACAGGGTTCCTACAGGGGAACTGCCTTACATGATCCTGAATTAAAATGTATTTAGCTTTCTTGGATTTCTTTTCACTCATCTTCAGAATACAGCATTGCTGCAGCATTGCATCTGGTTTCTTAAAAGATGCGCCAAAAGTCTTTCGCTTTCCTGACTGGTACCTCTACTGAGTCTACGTTACTGGCTCAGCCTCTCAGTAGCTCTCCCTCAAACCACATGCTGTGTGGCTGCAGGGATTGACATGCTTTCTTTGTATTCTGGTAAGCTTTTTCTTTTCAAGCAATTTCTCACAAAATCTCAAGAAACATTTTTCACAGTGATCACATGAAAAATTCCTTTTTTTTTGTGGTTTCTGTAAAAATTGTGAAACTGTGATGTAAGTAGACCCTTACACAACCGTAAATATTGCAAAGGTACCACAAAAGGAACTGCATTGCAGCCATACAGTAATTTGACCAGCAGTATAATTGGTTAAAGTAGCAGCTGACAAGAACTGGAACTGCAGCTAGTGTATTTCCATTATGTTATTAGTTCATGCAACAGCAAGCTTCAAAATGGCAGGAGGATTCTAATGGAGTCATACACAGGTCTGTCCTGGACCCAGTTTTGTTCAGTGTGTTTGTAATTATTTGGATGCTGGCATAGAAGGCTTCCTGAGAAAGTTTGTAGATGATGTGAAACTGGGAAAATTGCAAACATGTTGTAAGATGGGAGTGCAATTCAGAGGGGTCTCAACAGATGCAAGGTGGCTATGCCTCAGGAAGAATGAGCAAAAAATACAACTACAAAATGGGTGACACAATGGAGAAGGATCTAGGAGTTTTGGTAGAAAACAGACTCAATATGAATACAGTGTGATGAAGATGCAGTTTTGGGATGCGGTAGGTAAATTGTGGGAGGTGATAGTCCCTCTCTGCTTGGCATTGCTTAGGCCTCCATCTAATACTGCATGTGGTTTTGGGCTCCACATTTTAAAAAGGACACGGAGAAGTTAGAGAGGGTCCAGAGGTGGGCAACAAAGCTGATAAAGGGCTTGGAAAGCAAGTCATACAAGAGGCTGAAGGGACTAAGCATGTTCAGTTTGTGGAAAAGGTGCTTTCAAGAGGGTACATGATAGCAGTCTTCAAATACTTGAAGGCCTTCCATAAAGAAGAGAGAAAATACATTTTCTCTCTTGATGCAGAGAGTAAGATGCAGAGCAATGGCTTGAAGTTGCAGCAAAGTAGGTCCAGACTGTAACCTTCTTCCTTGTTACAACAGTGAGGCAATGAAAGGCTGCCTAGGAAAGTTGTGGACTCTCCATCACTGGCAGTGTTCAAAGATGAGGTTGGATTGGAGACTATCTAGGTGCAAATATGCCTATGTGATACTCTGAGTAACATTAACATACATCCATGTTTTCCTTGACATGTCCTCTTTTTGGGTCCTTGGATCTCTCTCCGGGCAGTTTTTTGAAATATGAACAAATCTCTGGGATTTTGCTAGTGGAACTGCATTTCCTGGCTTGCCTTGGAGGCATCCTTGTTTACCAGGGATCTGGGTTTTCCATTTGCTGTGGGAAAATGGAAATTTTCTCTATGAAGGAGGAAACCAGGGGTTTCCCCTTGCAGGCTGGTAGCCTTCCAGCTTGCAAGGAGCTGCTTGGGGCGATTTGTAGGTAAGAGGCACCACCTCCGTCTGCACATGCACACTCTCGTGGCCAGCATGCAGCCAGGCATGGTGGTGGAAGCAGCCCCAGCAGCTGGCTGCAGGTAAATCTATGGGGTTGAGGGTTGGAGGGCAAGGGTTTGGGGATTGTTGTGTGCGGGTGGGGGCAGATGCCTGCCAGCACGGGGGTATGGTGTCTAAGTACTGAGGGTGTGGCAGGGGATGGGGGAAGCGTCTGCCCCTCTGGCAGGGCAAGGGGGCCAGGGAGCTGCGTGGCTGGGCTGGTGGCACTGGGGTCAGTGCCCATGCTTACGGAGGCGGGGCAGCTGGGAGATGCTGCCTAGGGGTTGGGGAGGGTGGGAGTTTTTGGTCAGGCTTCCTGGCACAGTATGGGAGCCCCAGCCTAGGGCAGGGAGTGCTACAGGCAGGGCTGCCATTGTGGGGGGCAAATTGGGACAAGCACCCTGGGCCCCATGCTTTGTGGGGGGCCCACAGAGCTGAGTGGAGCAGCCGCAGCGACTCTGCGCTGCCACCCATGGGCTTCAGATTCGGCTGCTCAGCTCCTCTTCCCCCCGGCTGAATCAGCTGCCTCCAGCTGCTTGTCACCCCACACCCTGCTTGGGTCATCTCTGGCCACAGGACTCCCCTCCTCCCTCCAGCCTGCGCAGGGCCAGACTCGCTCCACTGCTGCCCGCATGAGCTGCAGTTGCCGTGCTCCAGCCCAGTCAGGGCAGGGGCAGCTGGGGGCCCCATCTGGCAAGGCTGTGGGGAGCAGGGGGCTGTGGGTTTGGAGTGCACGGCACTAGTAGCACTAGGGGGCTGAAAGTTGGGATTGAGGGGCACCAGCAGGGACGGGGGGCTGTGGGTTGGGAGTGAGAGGCACCAGCATTGCCCAGGGGGGTGGGGGACTAGGTTTGGGAGTGATGGGCACTGGCAGCGCCAGGGGGCTGAGAGTCTGGACTGATGGGCATTTGCCCTCCCTCCTGCTCCCTGCAACAGCTGTCCTCTTTCTTTTTCTGGAACTGGAAATATGGTAACCCTGACTATGGGTATTTTTCATGCTTCTGGGCTTTGCTGGTTGCCACGTGGGTCTGAGAGGGAATTTCACACACACACCCTTCCCTCTTGATACTACATGGGGGTGGGGTGGGATGGGGGGGATGGACAACAGGGAGGCTTTAAGCCTTCCTCCAAGGCACTGAGTATTGGTGGCAGCCAAAGTTAGGGATTTTGACTGGGGTGTGCCAGTGCTCCTGCTGGTACTTAAAGCTAGAGATTCTTGCCTAGAGGGTCTTGTCCCTCTGCTCAGGGTCAGACCAGTCATCATATTTGACATCAGGAAGTTTTACTTGATGATCAGATTGCTATGGACCATGAGGGTTTTGTAGTGAGGGCATGGCATCTACCTGGGGTCTCTTGAATGTTTTATTAACCTTTTAGAGAAGCAAGACGTTAGTTGCCATGGTCCTCTTGCTTTACCTGTGGCAGGTTAGGGTGTTATGGCTTGTGTTTTTTTTGTCAGGGTTGACTAGTTTTATGAAGAAGTTAATTTATGGATTTGTATAGGATGGTTCAGACAGGAATGATCCTGTCTCAAGCAGGGGTTTGGATAGATGACCTGGGGAAGTCCCTTCCAGCCCTGCTTCTCTACACTCTAACCCCATTCCCTCTAATGAATCAACCTGTTTGAATGTAAAGCACTGCTTAGAGTTAGTGGGTTTTTTTTGTCTGTGGACCAGTGTCAGATTGGGGAGAACTGAAATTATACCTCAAGTTAACAGTACAAGACAGTCCCTCAGTTCCTCTGTACTGGCCGTAACAGAGTCAAATGCCACTAGCCAAGCGGGGCTGACTGCTCAATTTTCAGCTTTTGTAGCTTAGATTCTGTTCCGACTATAAGATGCTTAAGTAGTACTTATGCAGAAGGCAAGGATTTTTTAGGGTGGTATCTTTTATTGGACCAACTGTATAGTTGGGATAGAGTTAGACAGGTTTTTGAATGCAAGAAGTTCTTTGTCAAGCATAAGTAGTACTAATGCAGGCTCTAGGTAAGTTGTTAAACACAATCCTATTCCACCTTGAGTGACCATAAAACCACTAATACATCTCGATTCTTTATGCAGCTGTATTAGCATTGAAGAAATCTTTCTTGTGAAAGGAGGTAATTGAAGAAATCTTTTCTTATCAAGTGCCATGTTGATATGAAAAAAGGAGATAAACTGACAAAATTAGCAGAAGAGGGTTGTTAGAACTGGGAAGACTATCGTGACCAGGAGGAGAAACGAAATAAAAAATTAGAACAAGACTTTTAAGGTGAGAACTACAAACAAATGTGAGACATTTGAAGAGAGTTAAGAAAGAAAGTTGGTATAGCAGCAGGAAAGGATAGTAATTTAAAGAAGAGTGAAAGACAGTAATATCATTAACCAAGCATGTGAAATGGCTTCAAATTTAAATTATTCTGGTTTTCCTTTAGCCATGCTGTCAAATTTATAATTTAAATTTACATTTATGGAAACTCATGGGTGTAGTAATGTTGGAATGTTGTTGTAGCCATGGTGGTCTGGGAAATGTATGGAAGGCAAGGATTTTTTTTGATATATTGTGTATTAGGCCAACTGTCTAGGTGCAAGAGCTGTTGGACAAGCTTTTGGGCATCAAATGTCCTTTCTCAAGTCTAAGAGGCAGACACAGACTGAGCTAAATACCAGAGAGAAGACTCCATATAAATGCAAAAAATCTGCCTGGAGGGATGGAGGATGGCTGTGAACTAGGAGTGGAGAAGTGTTATCACCAGAGATGTTTTTCCCTTATTAAAAAAATTCACAAATTCTCTAATTAAAAAAAACTCAAAATCCATTATTAAAATTAAAGGCCACCCCATAGCCCTTCCAGCCCTGCCCGTGCCTCTCACTCACTCCCCCTGCCCCCCCATAACCCTCACAGCTTTGGTGCCCCTGCTCCCCCAGCCCTGCCAGAGGGTGCCCCCAGCTGCCAGGGCTATGGACCTCAGCCTGCAGCCCCCTGCCCTCACTCCCACCTGCTGTGGGCTCAGGCGGGGGGACCCGCAACCCCCAGATCTGTACGTGGGGGAGGCGCAGGCTCAGGCTCCTACCCTGTTTCCCTCACCCAGGGCCTCTAGCCCAGCAGGCACAACTCGGCATGGCAGGGAAGAGTGGGGCCATGTGGAGAAGCTGCTTGCCACTGCAAGCTCCGTGCTGCCCTGGTGATGCATCTCCTAAGCATGCTGCTGCTTTGAGGGGTGCAACCCCATGTTGCTGCTCTCACTGCCCGAGCCTGCAGCCTGTGCCTGCCTTGCATACAGATCTGGGGGGCACTGGTCCCCCTCTGCCCCTCAGAAGTGTGTGCGGCAGCGGGAAGCTGGCCCTCCCCTGGACAAGCCACCCATGGCCCTGTCCTGCTTCCCACCAGGGCCTTGCAGCCATGCACTGTGGCCCTGGGCCCCAAACACCACCCAGCTGGGCAGTAGCCCAGGCCTGCCCAGCTCCCTCCCTGCCCTACTACAGTGGCCTCAATCCCAGTCTCCTCTCCCCACTTACCTGCTAGAGCTGCTCTGCAGGCTGCCTCAAGCTATGTGCATGTACATGCATGTGGTGCCCCATCTCACTGCCTTCCTCCCACTCCCTCTCAGCTTCCTGTAGGCTGGAAATCTGCCAGCCTGCAGGGAGCTCATTGCAAAACTGCAAAATGCACAGATTTGCCTGGTAAAACAAGAAATCTGTGTTTGCCTCTGCGGTTTACTTTGTTTTTCCGTGGGAAGTGGAAAACCCATATCCCAGGAGCCCTTTGTAAGACAAAAGAGGTGCAGCAGAATAGGCAATTAGGTTTAGTAATCACATCGAGAAAACAAACTTTTTGTGTAGTAGAGTGCTATGAAAGTTAATGCAGTAAATTGTGGTTAAGGTCCAAGGGGAATACAAAAAATGGTAAATTATACATTAGTGACCCATTACCAGGAATTAATAATTATCAGGGAATTGAAAAACTATCAAATTAACCACAGTGGCAAGTTATCCTATAAGCAAATGTACTGTAATTACAATGAATCTGTAATGCTACTCTGTAGGCTGTTGTAGAATTTTTTACTAGCATAAAGCTGAATTCACAAATTTGAACCGAACTTTTGTGTGTAGATGAATATAATTATGAGCTCCTTGTCTACACCTGCTTATATAGTTGTCAGGAACACAGTTCATCTTTTTCATTTTTTATTTAGATGTAATGTTTTTGAAGTACTGACCTGAAACAATTAACTGTAGTTATCTATCCATCCATCCATCCATCCATCCATCCTGTCCTGCATTTGGCATCAAGTTAGGTCCCAAAAAATCTCATTTTATAGGTTTAAGGAACACTTGTCCACATTTCATATCACAACCCATTTGGAATAAATAAGAGGCGTCTGCTCAAAATGTGTTTTGGCCTTACCCAACAGTAATAAATGTTTGCATATTTAAAACTATTCCATATCCATATCACTCAGGATTACATAATCTGCAAGACTCAAACAATGATTAAATAGTAGAAGTAAATCGACATATCAGTGCCATATCGGATCAGCACTGATAAAAGGGAAATTAAAATGATCAGTTATCGGCCTTTTTGGCAAGTGTAGTTGATAATGTATCGATAAATAAAATGTGTTCTGGCTGGAGCCCCTGGACACCATATGCATGTGCACATCCACATACATACATGTGCCCAGGAGCACAGCCAGCCAGCATGGAGAGCAGCACCCTGTGGGTAAGTCTGTGGAGGGGAAGAAGTGTGGGTGGTACAGATCCCACAGTGAGGGATGGAGTGGGGCAGGGGCTGGGGCGAGGGTCGCTGCCCAGCCAGGGCAGTGAATGGGACCCCGGGCAGGGAGTAGGACGGCTGTGGATGGCTTGTCCAGGAGGTGCAGGGGAGTGGGTGTGGAGGAAGGTGGTTCCCTGTCATTGCACACCCCTGGGAGAGGCATGGTGGTCATGTGCTCTCACCAGATTTCTGTTTGGGGCAGAGGCAGGCTGCTCGCTGTGGGCTTGGGGCTTTCCGCCCTTATACCTTTGCCCTGGGATCTGTGCACTGGCCGTGCATCCCCTGCCCATCCGTTGTCAGTGGGGGCAGCAAGTTGTGCCTCCCACTGCTGGGCAGCCAGGGGATGTGGTGCAGCCAGCATACGGCTACTGAAGCAAAGACAACAGGGTGGAGAACCCCAAGTCTGCAGCAGGCAGCCTGCCTCCGCCCTCACTCTGCTCCTGAAAGTGTCCCCATGCTTCAAAATTATAGCGGTGGTGCTTTAACTAAAGCTCACTTGATGAACTTTAGTTCAAGTGCACCCACCACCATTTTTAAGCACCAGAACACTGATCCCTGGATGACCCACCTGCATCTCCATCCCGTTCCCCATTCCAGCTCTGGGGTCCCATTCACCACCCTGGGTAGGCAGTGCCCCCAGCTCCAGTCCCCACCCCACTGCCTTCCTCCTGTAAATTGGCTATGGGATTGGTATATCCCTCTTGAATAATCAGCTATTGGTATTGCCCAAGAAAATCCCCATCGGTTCACTCCTATCAAATAGTTGTTAAGCTGGAGATAAAAGTAATCAGTTGCAAACATGCGTGCATACACCTCCCCTCCACATTCATTCTCCAGGGCAGGGCTGTCCAACTTCCAGGCAACAGGCATAAGCTGTGCACGTACCGCAAACCTGGGAGCCACGTGCTGTGTGGGTGCCCTGCACAGCACAGGCTGCCTCTCTTCCTCTTTTTCCTAAAGTGTGCTGTATGGGCTGTCCAGTTATTCTCCTTCCTTTTTGCCCCCCCCCCTCCCCTTCTGCCCTCCCCACGTGAGGGCAGCATGACCCCTGCCCTGACTCTGAGCTGCATATACCTTGCAGGCCACCCCCTCCCTCCACCCACCCTGCACAAGCAGCCTGGCTTCACTTGTGTGATAAGCACATCTGGGAGTGGGGTTTGCTGTGCATGTGGCTTGCACAGCTGGAAGGGGAGCAGGGCTTCCCAGCACTCCTGCCCTGCTATGCACCACTGTAACAGGCAACCTTGGCTCTAGCCTGCATGGCTGAAATTGACAGGGTTGCTGGGAAAGGCAGAAGCCAAGCTGTCCATGCAGGGCTGGGGCACACTGGGCAGCTGGCTCCCCACCCCTAGCCGTGCAGGCTACAGAGGCAGCTTCATAGCACAGGCAGCCTGGAAGCCCAGCACATCTCCCCACACCTAGCTGTGCGCACCATGCAACTGCCCCCTCCCCCGTTTCCCCCCTGCCCAGCACAGGCAGCTTAGCTCTCCACTGCCACATGCAAACACCCCATATGCAGGCCACATTTCCCACCTGCAGTACACACAAACTCCCTTTGCCATGGGCACAGTTGAACACTTCCGCCTCCCTTCCAGCTGCTGTGTCAGGAGTGGGGCAGGGAAGTGGCAACACAGCAGGACCCTGTGGGCCTCATGCTTATCCTTCAGGGTCCACATCTCTCACACTGGCCACAAATTGGGTGGCTCTGCTCTGGAGAATAAAGTTTGCTATCCAGGTCCTGTTGTGATTTATTTTGTGTGCACAGTTCACCTTGTGTGTCTACTTCTTGAACAATGCATATGGTAAAAATATTCATGATTTGCTTTAGAAAACAAAACAAATCAGCAGTTTGCAAATAATTTATCCAAGAGAACATCTGAAGAGAAAAATACACACAGGTGTCTGTGGGTAAACTAATTTGCTTTTGTTTTTTCACATGCAGACAAAACAGGGTGGATAAAAATAAATTTTTTAAATAAAAAATGGATTTTTTAATTTATCGGTGTTTTTTATTTTTTAATCATCAATAAAATACTAAATTTCTCTCATTTAAAAAATAACAGTTACAGTTAAATCTCATCACAAACATGTTAAACCTACACTTACAGTCTCATAAAAATGAATTGATGGCTCTGTCACACTTGCACACATTAAATTACCTACCAATCTAACATGGGCATTCATTTCAGTTTTTCATCTCATGAAAATGGCTCTACTCTGTCTGTCCAGCCTAACTACCAGCTCTTGCTTCTTGAAAGTTCTCGGCTTTCAGTTTCTGTTTCTCAGTGGACTAAAGTCACATGTAAAGACATGGCCTGGGTAAGATTGTTGTTCTGTGCTTATGTGGTGGTGGAGCTGGGCCAAGCAAGGTGGAGGAGTTAGTTAAGATGCTGTCTTAAAGACAGAAACACAATATAGGGAAGGATGGAGGCAGAGTAGAAAGGAATAGTGGAGTGGACTGGAAAAAAAGGGAAGACATTATTCACTAGTACATACAGCTTCCTCTTTCCCCCATACTTTTGCCACAGAAAACTGTCATGGCTTCTGGGTATAAGAGAGACCCTATCTGAGAATATTTTGAAGAAATTCCTTCTCTGGGTAAAAAAGGAAAACATGTCAAGTGTAAGTAGTGGAAGAAGGAGATGCAGGGCTTAGTTGCAACAATGAAACATCATAATGAAAATTGCTTATTGGGAGAAAATGATGTGGATGAAGATGTGGATATGTCTGAAGAACAATGTGGATCAACTGGTTAGTAAATTAAATAATTCACTTTGCAATGCCTCATTCTTCAAGACTCTATGCCTTTTAGTATAAGTGTGTTTTTAACAAGTACATTCCCAAGCTGTTTGCTATGTTGGATGTTGCTAGAAAAAAAAATTTAGTTTAGCTTATCCTTATGGCTTGTTTAATTAGTTAACTAGGTTTAGAATCTGTCACCCAAGTTTACGGTACAGAAAGGTGTTGCCACTGGGTGTCATTTTCTTATTTTATATTACATAATGCATGCCCCTTATTTTGGAACGTCATGGCCCCAGGTCATAATGGTGATGCCATAAGTCTATTTCCTATTTTACTTAAGCATAACTCAGCTTTCCCAAAGAAACCCCATCCTACACTTGTTTTCTCAGAAAACAGAAGTGCCAGCGAGTTCAACAGGGCTTACTCCAAAATTAAGTGTGCTCTAAGTGCAGTCAGTCTTAGCTTTTTTCGTAATTTAGAATTGGATCTGCATCCTTGCTGAAAAATGTAAATGATTAACTAAATAATAGAGTGAGAAGAACTGAGAAGAATGACTATTCAAAAATCATTTTTGTTTCAGGATCCTGTTTAAGCATAAGAGACTTTGACTGTCTATGTGTGACAATTTCAGAGTCACCTGTTGGTGCATTTAGTTGCAGCACTGCTGCTAAAAGTATTTCAGACAACAAAGTATCAGTAACAAGCAAAAGATTTCAGTGGTCCAGTAAAACCACCACCATGGATGGGTTTGTAGTAAGGACCAGCAAATACCAGCAAGACACTGTAGATGAAAAGATTGCTCAGTTCACTTATGCCACAAATTCTGCTTTTCGCATTAACAATAAACAGTTCACTGACGTGGTTGAGTCCTTATGACCAGGCTACACTCCACCTGGTAGAGCAGAGTGGTGGAGGGTTGCTACGTACAGTGTATAAGAAGGAACTTGAACAGTGTGCAAGAAATACTGAGGGGAAATTTGCCAGTTTAAGTTTTGATGGGTGGATCAGTGTACACAATGATTCAGTAATATGTGCTTGCGTGACCACAGAAGATGGGGTTGCATATCTTTCAGAAACAATAGCTACATCAAGAAATGCCCACACAGCAGAATATTTTAAAAAGTGGCAGGGAAAGCTGTAAAAAATTGTTAACAAAAATTCAACTGTCGCATGCACAGTTTTGTCACAGGCAATGCTGCAAATGTGGCAAAGATGAGAAGGTACTTAGAAGAAGAAATGGAAGGATGCTCCTTAGTAACATATGACTGCAGTGATCATTTAATGTATCTTTTAGCCAAAGACTTAAGTACTTCTCCAGGAATCAAAGAAAATGTTGTTGAAGTTGTAAAATACTTCCGTAACAACCATTTTGCTTCATCTTCACTGAAGAGAGCGGGAGGTTCCAAACTAATTCTCCCCCAAGACATCCGATGGAATTCTGTGGTTGATTGTTTGGAACAATTTATTAAGAACTGGCCTATTCTCAGAAAGATTTGTGAAGAAAACAGTGATAAAATAGATGGAAGCATCTCATCCAAAGTATCTAACATTGGATTAAAGAGGAATGTAGAGGATATGCTCAGTATACTGGAGTCTATATCCATAGCCTTAAACAAACTTCAAAGAGATTGTTGCTGCATTGCTGATGCTGTTGAAATTTGGAAAGCACTTCAAGAGACATCGAAGAAAGAAATACCTAACCAGAAAGTTAAACTGCAGGCAATAAAGAAACGAATGGATCAAGCGCTAACTCTACCTCATTTTCTTGCAAACATTCTCAACCTCAGATATAAAGGTAGATGCATAACTTCTGAAGATGCTGCTGCTGCCATGGCATGGGCATCTCAGAATCACTCCTCAGTTATGCCAGTCATAATAAATTTCAGGGCTGGAGGGGAACCATTTAAACAGTACATGTTTACTGATGATGTTTTGAACAAAGTTACTCCCCTGAATAGGTGGAAATCATTAGCCAGGCACCTTGAAACAGAGTTCCTTCAGTTGCTAAGCCAACTTTTCACAGCAGTAGTTTCCTCTGCAAGCACAGAGAGACTATTTTCATCATTTGGTATTCAGTCAAAGCTGATAAATCGACAGGGAGTTGAAAAAGCAGGAAAACTTGTATTTCTGTTTCAGTCTATGAATAAAAATGATAGTGGGAGCAGGGCAGATGAAATCTGATTATAGAAGTTTTAAGGACAGCATATGTTTAGTGTTGTGATGATGTTTCTGTAGGAGTTACTAAAATTTGAAAAGTAAAAAAAAGTTTAAGGACATATGTTGTAAAATGCTGTGTATTGAGTTGTAAATTAACATGTTTTAGTGATCAGATTTGTGCCATTATGTAAGAAATACATGAAGAAGTATCAGTGGGAAACTTGATTTAAATCAATTGTTATATCAGGGTTTTTCCCTTGGTGATTTAAATCATGATTTAAATTGCCCTGATTTAAATCAATGCACCCTGAGACAAAGTAATATACCCTAAACCAATGAGTGCCTCTCACCCTTTTTAGACTTAAAGCAGCCAATGTTAGACTCAGCACCCCTCAGAAAATGCCTGCTCTTAGCTTTCACTCATTTTTTGACTATGGAAAAATAACAGAGCAATTATTTTCTTGCAAAGAACTTTTAAAAAAAGACCACAAGAGGTCTGCTGTTGACACTATGGATTCCTTTTGAATCATGTGTTTGCATACCTATCAGTGCTAATACTGCATGGCATCATCAGTATCATGCCCTGGTTGAGAATCACTGTCCTAAACCATCAATACTTTCACTTCATTCTCCATCATAGCCACTAGTTTATAGCAGTCAGGATTCAGTGGGCAAACGAAACAATGGTTTTCTTCCTGCAGTCAACCACAGCAATAAAAAGCATTGTTATATATATTTCCCATGAAGATTAGTTAATGAAGAAAACCTGAGATTTTTCATCCATAAAAGAATATAAAACAGATATTATTTGTTGTTTTTTTTTAAAAAGGGTTTAGTATAAGGAAAATATCCTGTTTGTGGAAAACTAATAGTATGTAAAAACAAACCAGCATTTAATTACTCTACCTGTGGTTTTTACCTTAGAAATCAGTAAAAGTCAACCTGTTTAGTCAACGCTGGGAAGAGGAATAATGTATAGAAGTTTCTTTTAATCATTGTGCATTTACCTTAGTACGCAAAGGTTTGTGTTGGTACATGGAACAAAAAATACTTTCAAAATGAAAACATGTCATTTTGTTTTGTGATTGCACTTGAAAAAGTTGTCCCCTAGTTGAAGGACTAAATCAACCAGTCTAAACATCGTCTGCACCGTACACTGCAGTGCATTGCAGATATTACCTGAGGAAGAAAGGAGGCTCCTGGAGTGAGTAAGTGTCAGACCTTGGTGTAGTGTCCAAATCTATATCAGTCTTGAAATGATTCGAAGGTAGAAGGATGCTACATATTCTTTCAGGCTCCTGTCAATAGTTATTACTTGAAAATAGTCTATCATAACAGTTCCTTGCTAGTAAGAGTCTGATAAATTGGAAGCTTCACCCTTCTTCTCCTTCCCCTCTCTCCAGTCTCTGGAAGGGAAAGCTTTATTTTTGTCCTCATTATAGAACCTCTTACCTTCTGGGAATGGAATACTCTTCTCCTTCAGCATCTTTTTGCTGGTACAAGGGGAGAGCCTTCTGCTTTTTTCACACACGGCTGTATATTGTCTCTTTTCTGTTTCCTCATTCAAATTCACCTGGCAAGTCAAGATCCAAAAGAGCGTACTTCATAAATCAAGGGTCAAATCCTGTAAAAATTTGCAGAAGCATGAGAGAGTGAGTCTAGAAGAAGAAAAACTTTCCTGCTAAGAACATGACCGAAGTAGTAGGCTTCATTATAGGAATGGCTGTCTTTCTGACAGAGAAATAATAGCACTGGCACCATCTGAATTTCTTTAGGAAAAAGAATAGAGATGATGCAAAAGATGATGATCCTGAAATACAGCATTATCATGCTGTACGAGGGTGCAGCAGAGACTGACTGCCTCTCTTTTCCGGATCTACTGGGTCTCCTACACCACCATCTTCTTTTTTTGCTAGCTCAGGGGACTCCTCTCACCCCTAACCCCTGCTCTTTACAGCTCCCAACTGGGGCCAAGATCTGTGGTTTTAACTCTGGGCTCCTGTCCCCTTTCAGACAGTAATTTCCCCTGGGTCCACTGTCCGGGATACACCCCATTCCCATGTTCTACAAAATTTCATATCCAACTTTTATGCATTTTCAGCTAGGTGTCTTCCCTTTTGTACCTGGAAAGGGGAGCACCTTAATTCATTAGCCCTATCGTTCAATTGCAGGGCCACTGGACATCTCTGGATAAACAAGACTTGAAGTCCCCTTTGCTGCCTAGTTAACTATCCAGCCACCCACCTCTCCATGGACTCAGTAGTCACTTCCACTGAGTTCCCAGTTGGGCATATCCAGGCTAATTCTCCCTTCAGGGCTGGCCACAGTTAGCTCATCAAGCCTTGCTTGATGTACCTAAGTTAGTTCCTGGTCCAGTCAGGTAGGCCTGCTTCCAATTGCTTCGTTTCATAATGCCATAGAAGATCAATTAATTACCAAGGAATTCAACAGTCTCCCATAATTCATAGAAGATAAAATAGTTATCCCCAGACTCATTGGTCTCAACACATTTTACAAACTCAATTAATTTTCTCTTCTTCTGACGGATAACTAATGCTCCAAACTTGCAGGATTATTCCATCAGTTCCTCAGCTATCTGAAATCACTCTCCCCTAATGCATTACCTCCCTGGGAGCTGCACTTGCCCTTCCACTGGTCGAGTTCCTCTTCACTCGCCAGGTCTCACTCGCTGGTCCAAGTCCCGTCTCCCCAGCTTAACAGGCAATGCTACCATGTCCCCAGGCTGCTGCTAGAAGTTCCAGCTTCATGTCTGTATGCAGTGTACATGGCACTCCAAGCTTGCTATGTGTTCCCCTCTCCAGGAGATATCTGTGTCTCCGTTTTCTAGCCTGAGGGCTTACTCCCTATGCATGTGACAGTGTGCAGCCAGGATTTTGCTTCCTCTCCACGGACTGCATATGGACCCCTTCTCTGGCCACTGTGGTGGCCTTGTAACCCCACCAGTCCTGGTAGGGTAAGTTTGTTCTCTGACCCCGTCCTGCCGGCGTTCATCACTTGGAATGGACTGGAGCCAGTTTCCTGTTATACATTAAATAAAAAAATCATCTTCAGAAAAAAATATCTTCTTGTACCAAGAGTTATCTGATGGGGAAAATCTCTCTGAACTCCTTAGCACGAGCTTCTCATGTATATTGCTTGTTAAAATACAAATTCAGTGGAATAAAACTATTGCATAAAATTATGCAATCTTTTATTTTATGCCTACTTGAAAATATCCATGTAAGAGGCCTTATACTAAGGCATGTGAAAGCACGCTCAGCTATTTAAAGGGAACAATTAATTTGCAGATTAACCTGCTTTGAAAGTTTTGTTCCTTTTTCAAGCAAGTTACTCTTGAGGTGATTATACCTAGAAATGGGTTTCTGTTTGTTCTGTGCATTTGACAGAATTTTATTTCTAATAAGTTTAACATTTTGCACAGTTTGTTCAGCTCCTCTCTTGCAGAGAGACCATTAACCATAAAGAAAGGAGAAGGAAATGAATGATCTTTTAGGGAAAAAAATCAAATTGGGTCAGTTTTTTATGTTTTGGGGGTTTTTTTGTTTTGCTACTGTAGCAAAATTATGTCAGTTATTTGAGGGCAAAAGCTTGATTTTAAATAAATTGCTTGACTGCAATTTAAGTATATTTATTTATAGAATCTAATGGGAATATCCTTTGCATTTGCAATGAATATGTTTCTTTCAGTGTTTCATTCACAGTGTCAGATCAAATAATATATAGATTATGAGTAGGATTCAGACAATGAACCCTTGTCTTTGTATTAATAAAAGACCTTTATTAACAAAATCTAGCCAGAGTTGTTATCTACCACTGAACTCAGTTCCCTAATCTCAAGCAACATCTATAGATCAGTCTATACTACTTCAGACAGTCCTCTAATATCATGGTTCGTGTGCATGCCCACAAGAGAGGAAGTAAAGCCCTATTCTGCTGCTGAGGACATTTTGTTTAAAACAAAAGCGCAGTTTATTACAAGATCCGCATTTAAAATTTCTGCTCATCTCAAATAGGGTAATTGTTTCAGTTCCACTGTTTCTTTTGTGAACAGTAGTGTGCTTCTATAGTGTTGATGCTGTGTTGTTTGTTAAACTTTATAGAGTGAGAATTTTTTTTACTTAAACATCTGATGTTTTGCTTTAGTTCTTGCTCTCTTTTGTGCTAACAAGTTCTTTATTACTGGATTTTCTGGTGAGATAGCGAAGTGCTGTTCCATGCTGTTTCTCTTTCTCTCTGTGCGAGTTAAGCATACTACAATGCTAGGGACTGGACTTCTCTTTTTACTCATAAAGGCCACTTCAGGTAATTTTAAGAGCAGACTGGGCTCCAAAATAAAACACTTATCATTTTACTTGTTTGTTTTGGCACTTTCCAAGGGCCTCTGAGATGGCAGGTGTGAGATGATGAGATTCTGTAAGAATCAGAGACAGAAAAGAAATAACCTACATATTTTAAGTTTAGTCTTTTACAGATTTTGTACTAGTAGAATTTGCTTGGCTTGGTTTGGTTTTTCTTGAAACCAGAATAGTTACTTGTTACCATCCACTTTTTGGACACAGTTAGAAATTGGCTTTTTATTCTGCCAGGTTCTTCCTCTTTCTGTATAGGAATAGCCATACCAGTATTAAGCACCTTTATATAGCTCTAGAATACAGTTTTCTGTTACGATTTTAAGTGTGTATTTATGGAGCTTCATTACACTTTTATATCCCTCTTATATACTTGCCTGATGAAAATATAGACACATGTCTAAACAAACATAGCTTAGATTCAAAAGCGTAATACTACATAAAATGTTTTAAAATAAACTTTGTCAAAGTCTATTCTGTAATTCATTACACACTTCATATTTGAGGGGAACTAACCTCAACCTATGCCAAATTTCTTGTCTTAAAATTTTGCTATGACTGTGAAATTAAATTGATCAGTTTCCTGACTTCCAAGAAATTCTTCATGTTATTGACAAAAATAGTTTAAGTTGTTCCTTATAGTTCAACCAGACCGGTACAACTTTAGGAGAACAAGTCAAACTTTTTTTTAACTTGTGCCTCAACACAATTTTTGGCAATTACAAAAGCTTTATTTACATCTTCCCTGGATCAGTGTTATTGGTAATTATTATAGTCAAAAAGCAGCATTCTACTTTGAAATCTTATAGTGAGTATACAGTTCTGCTCTTAGGACATAAGTCTCTACTTCTCAGCCAGGTACAATGTAATGGATGTGATTTTAACATAAATACAGAACTTATATAGTGCCACTAATACAGAATCACTTTCAGAGCACATTTACGCTTTTTTATACTTTAAATTCTTTAGTTGACTCACCCCAAGCCACTGCATATGACTTATTTTTATATAAACTATATTTTCTGTATTACCTAGATGTTTTCAGAACTAAGGTTGTAGTTGTTAAGTATCTTCTTCTTTCTTTGACAGGAAATTCTGGTGATTAAAGATCATGGCAACCATAGAGGAACTGGCCCATCAAATTATTGAACAGCAAATGGGAGAGGTACCTAAATTTTTTTAGACCTGTGTGAGATGAATTGAACACAAAAACATTTGTACTTTGCTATCTGAAGTCCAAAGTCATGAAAGCATAATCTCAGTTGGCCTAAAGCTCTAGCAAAGCCTCCCATAGGAGAGTTCTTGGCATCTCCAGGTTGTGAGTAAAACAGTGGCCATGGCATCTCCCCAAGAAACCCCAGAACTTTCCTAAAGATAGAAATCGCTAAGTTATGGCTGGCCATCTGGTGGACCACTGACCACATGCAGCCCACAAGGCATTAAATTGTAGCCCTTGGGCTCCCACCCAATCATCACCACTCCCTCCTACTGCTCTGGCTACAATAGCAGCTGGAATCTCCAAGCTCCTCCTGGCTTTCGCTTCCTGTCCCTTCTCCAGGCAGCAGGTCAGTGCAGTGTGGTGAGCGGAAGGTGAGGATGGGTCCGTATGGGTGCATTGTGCAAGAGTGGCATGGGGAAGGCACTAGGGCTGGCACTGGTTTGGCCTGTCTGGTGTACTTCCCCTGCTGGTGTAACCTGCTGGGCATGTGAACCCAAGCCACTTAGTCCAGGACTGTCCAACTTCTCAGCCAGTGGTTCTCCAGCTGTGTAGTGTGGACCACTTGTCATCAGCAATCTGTCCACTGAAATGGTACTGATTTTCCTCACTTCTGCCTATAATAATGAATTGAAGACCTTTAAAAATACATTACTCTTTTCCCATGTAAGCAATTGTTCTAATTGCTACCATCATGTTATATTATGCTCCTGGAAGTGGCAGTGGTTCACATCTTTAGAAGTCTTCAGGATGCTTGGCATAAGCAAAGAAGAGGATGGAAAGTTAGTTTTCCTTCCTGAGAACCACTTGTTATAGATCCTATAATCACTAAATAGTGTCTAAAATAAGCACTTTTAGAACTGCATGAACAGATTAGAGAGCATATGAAGAACACTTAGTTTTGAACAGTCTCCATTATAGTGAATCTGACAATATTTAAGGCATGAATAGAAATAAAAGACTAGACAGTATTTTCCTGCATACCACACTCCTCCAAATAAGAATGGCACCTTGTTTTTGGAAGGCTGAATTTAGAAAAAAAAAGATTTTTTTCTGGAGTCATGGATGACTTTGATATAGAATAAGTCCCCTGGAAATACGTTGTATATAGGAATGTGGTCTCCTAGGAGACATTTTGAGTGAGGCAACAGGAGCGTCCTGGTGTGGCAAGACAGCAACAAGGCTAGGCCCCAAACCCTTGCAAGAGCAAGACCATTACTTCTTTACTGCAAATAGTTCTTTATATAAGTTTCTGTAAAAAATAAAGGGTTATTTTCATTCCACAAAATTTAAGATACAACAAACAGCATACTGCAGCTCACTTGCCAAGAGCCAGCTCATTTCTGCCTCAGACACAAGTTACAAAGTTCTGCCAGTAGCAGCAATGAAAGGGTTAACACAGGGCTTCACCCCCTCTGCCTGCTGGGCCAGAAACCACAGCTGTCTTGGCAGCCATTAGACCACAGTGTCTCCCTGCTTCTGTTCTTGCAAAGTTAAATTATCTTCCCTGCTTAAGACACACTCCCGAGTTTCAGAGAGCTGATTTTGGGAGGAAACGTGTGTTGTATACAGATAAATGTGGTACATGAAAATGGTACAGTCGTACTTGAAATCTTTGCTCTTTGGTATATTTTAGGGTTTCCTGCTTTATTGTCAGGTATTCTCTAGGCTTCAGGTTCCCATTGATTCTAGTACTGCTGAATACAAAGCTTTCCTCTCCTGACTTGTTAGTTTTGTTCTGTATGGGATCTTATACTGCCATCATTACGGTAGCATCCGAGCAGTTTGCAGTGGTGCAGTAAATGACATCACAAACTTCTTTCCCATGTGATTCATTTTGGGTTTCGTCCTGTTCCCAGGCAAGAACTGTGTATGGATGATAGTGTTTTGTTTTGGTAGCATAGCTTTCAGATGCATAAAAATTGCAGTGAGGCTGGCTTTTCTTTGGTTTCATTTTGTTTGCAGATAAGTGCGTGCGTGCGTGCGTGCGTGCGTGCGTGCGTGCGTGCGTGCGCGCGCACGCACGCGCAGCAGTGTATTAGAGAAAGCAGGTTGAAGCGCAGTTTGTATATGAATGGGAAGTTATTTATTTATTTATTTGATTTATATTCCACTCCTAACAAGGCTTGTGGTGGCTTACAATAAGAGGTTAGGTTTTTAGTACTCTTGACTTCTTATAGTCCATTCTAGAGTCTTGAATAGCTGCCACCCCCAACGTGCAAAAAATCATGTTTGAGGCAGAGATGAGGTTGTTAGCTCTGCTATTCCAATAGATTGACTGTGCCTGAAAGGTTGAGTTTTTGACCACAGTCTTGTCCAAAACCTGTAGATCATCTTTTTTAATATAATGGACCCCATCCATTCAACACAGTATGAATACAGACCCAAGACATCAAGCATGACTCTAGAATTCAATCTATCTTTGGCTAATTTCAGATGCACATAACTTTAAAAAAAAAATCCAGTACCCAATTCATCCTTTTCACAGTAGTCAAATTTACTTCAAAATCAGAAGCAAAGCAAAACAAAGAGAAATTAAGACAAATTCTTCAGCTGATGGGCCAGCCAAGCTGCCTTTAACTACATCTTTTTTTTCTGTTGAGAAGAGGCCACTTTTATTGGAGTAACAGTGCCCATCTGCTCTCCCTGACAATGTCTCAGCAAGCAGTGTTGTTTAAGTTATTGTATTTTACCTGTCACTGTTCAATAATAGTAAAGCTGTCTTCCTTTATCACACAGTTAAACTAGAGTGAGAGAACAGCTGCACACTCTTCACAGCGGCTAGTTTTGTGTCTCGCATCTTTGTGGATTTGATTGTTTTGGTGTGTGAAAAGTAGGAGGGTGCTTCTGGTATGTAACAGATTGCTAATAAGTCCAACTAGACTTGCATACTATTGTTACAGCTTCCCTTTGTGATGGCAGACTTCTAGCATAATAACCAGGCAGTGGTAAAAATGTTGCTTAATTGAATATTTTCATTTCTTATTGCTCAGGCTTTTATTTACCATTGTTAGATTTTGTTATTGAGAAAAGGATGTTGGAGCAGATGCAGAAATCTAGTTTGGAGCAGTTAAGTCTTGCCTTGACTCATGGGTGTCTCCAACTTGTACCAGTATCAGTAGTGCAAAGACTCCTGTTATATTTGGCAGACTACCAACACTACAACTAAGTAGTGTTTCCTCTTGGAATTCTGGCACTATCAATAAGTTGCTGTCTTTCTGATTCTATATGTTTTTATGGTTACCAAGAGTGTGATTTTTAGTCAAAATTTCATCCTGATTCATATAACACTTGTATAGTCTTGTTACCTCCAAATGCAGGAGTATCTTTCCTTTTTCACCATTTGAAAGAAATGAGGTGGAAAGTTCAAGCTGACTTAAGGTCAACGGTCATAAGCAGAAGGGTTTATTTTGAAGAATTAACTGGGTGGCAGATGTACCTTCTATTTGAGTATATGCTCAGTCTTTGCCAATATTGTTTGCAAGTTGGGGGTACGATCCAGTGTTCTCAGATTTTCAGGTATCGACTTGTGTTCATAGACATTTTTCTTCTGTAATTGACCTACAGGATGAAATTATTCTTCTGTCTGCTTGTGCTCATATCTGATGCAAGTTTCACCACTGAAGATCAGTTTCAAGTTGCTTGGAAGCTGAGCCGCTCTTTCCAATAGCTTTCAGAATTCTCTTGAACATTGACAGTCTTTATTATGTTCAGAAACAAAATCCAGCTTAGGGCATATAAACCCAAAGATTTATTTTATTTTTTGCTTTTAAGAAAATGAGAGAACATAGTCAGCAAGAGCTCCCTTAGAGTTTTAATTTCTAGGTATTGTTTATAAAACATTTGCAAAATAACAGTCATGATTCTAATCATACTTGATCAAATAAGTGGAACAGTTCACTAAGATGTGTGTGTTTTTGTAAAATCCTTTAAAAACTGAAGCTCTTTTAAAGAAAAAGAGTACTGTGTAGCTGGATCTTAAGAAGATTAACATATATGAAGTGTTATACAGAATGGACTTTCCATAAAACTTGAGCTACCTCCTGTTGAGCATATGGGAATTCTTATCCCCACCTCGGGGTCATCTTCAAGTCTAGTCAAGCAATTCTGTCCATCAGAAGCCTGCAGTAGTCTGTAATCTGTAAGTCTGTATAATTACATAGCAGTTCATTTGCATGTACTGCCAAATTCCAGTTTCATAAGAAAGATTAGCTTCTGTTCAAAACACAATTTTTAACAAATGCACTGGTTATATTGTGACCAAGAATAAGGTTTTATAACAGAAGTAATAGATGCATATATAGTACATGGTTCCAAAAAAGTGTGGAATGGGCACTGTTTTATGAGGATAATTAGCACTTTTCCTTCTGCTGCAAGGTTTGAGGCAGAGAGCTTTAAAGAACAGCTGCAATTTAGTCCTGGTATACATAAGTAATTTTGTGTTTTCAGCATTTCATTACTTCTGGTTCAAGAGTTCAAGACTTTTTTTCATATTGCACAATCCATTATATATATCCATAAGGTGTTGAAAGGCTGGGGCCTATGATATTAAAAAGGATGATTTAAAGCTCCTGGATGAAGACTGGTCAAAAATTCAACCTCTGGAGCAGAATCAGTCTATTGCAAGCATAAAGCTAACAAGCTAATCTCCGCCCCAAACAGGATTTTCTTGCGGGGTCGGGGTGGGGATCGCAAGACTGTGGGATAAACTACAAGAAATCAAGACTATTGAAAAACTAACCTCATATACAAACTGTATGTGTGTATATGTATATATCTATCAATAGATATACACACACGTGTGTAAAATATGCATACACAGTCACACACATATATGTATGTATATATACATACATATATGTGTGTGTATATTTTATACACACACACGCACACACACATACTTGCATACATACATATATGCATGAATGAATGAATATAGTATTAGGTTGATGTAGCTTTTATGGTCCAAGAATTATGTGAGAAGCAAGGATCTCTTAGGGCAATATCTATGCAGCTGGTAGAATAAAAAGATAGGAGAGTTGGACAAGCTTTTGAATGCAAGACATTCATGCATATTAATATATATGTGGACTGCAAAATGTGAAAAAGAAAAATCTGAAATAAAATACAATTATAGAAGTAACAACATCAACTACTATGTAAATTACTAACAGGACAGGTCATTTTGAGGGTTATCATATATTCCCTGAAGGGATCTTTTTTTTTTTTTTTAACAAGTACTTTACAAGTACAATTGTATCAGTGATGAACCCATGCCTTCTTTCTTTATGATCCTTAGCCTAAGAATTAGGTTGTACATTTAATTCATTGGTGTGTAAAAATGTTTTAGGTAACTTACTCCAAAGACGCAAGCCTCTTCTACCAATATAAGCTACAAAGTCCAAGCTATTCCAACCAGTCTCTCTTGCTGTGTTCTAGCAAATCAGCATATTGAGTGGTTTTGATGTGGAGTCACAGGGTGAGAGAGAAGTAGGGCTGGAAGAGACCTCCAGAGGTCATCTAATCCAACCCCATGCCTGAGGCAGGATTATCCCATACCACCATAACTTAAACCAGAGTTCAAGAAACCCCCAGCATGCAGCACATGAGGCCAGTTTGCTCGGCACACCACAGCTGGCCTGGGCTCTGGGCAGCTACTGCTGGCCATGGAACCTGGGCTGCTCACAGCAGGTGGCAGGGGGCTACAAGTCCTGCTGCGAGCAGCCTGGGCTCTGTGGCAGGCAGCAGCTGCACAAAGCCCAGGTTGGCTATGGCAGGCAGCCAGGAGGCTACCAATAGCTGCATAGCTTCGGAGCCCCAGTTACGCTCTGTGGCGGCAGCAGCTGCATGTGCACCTTGGGGCACACCGCTGGGAAGGGAACTGGGGCAGAGCAAACCTGGCCCCACCTCCACTGTGCATCCCAAGGTACATGTGTAGCCACCACCACCACAGACCCAGTGCTGGGGCTCTGGACCACAGTGCGAACAACGGCAGCCTCCTGGCTGGCTGCTGCAGGTGCCAAAGCCTGGGCTGACTGTGACAGGTAGCTGGGAGGCTGCCAACAGCTGCAGCAGCCTCCGGCCAGGCCCTGGAACCCTGGCTGGGCTCTGTGGTGGAACGGGCTGCACTTGCACCTTGGGGTGGATGGTAGGGAAGGGGCCAGCATTGCGCAGTGCAGTATCGCTTGTCTTGGTTTTTACATTCAAATTAAAATTATTTTCCATTGCTTAAAATTACAAACTATTTTCCATTGCTTCCCCACTTAATATACTGCATATTTTTTGTATTGTAAATGAGTAACTGCCTTGTAAAATTTGCCAGAGGGGAACCAGAATGTTTTGACAGCTGGGAAGGGAAAGGTGGACTTCCCAAACTAAATAAATAAAAAAGGGAGTGCAGCTAAATACTCTGGCATTGAGAGGGGGATGCCTCCCTTTCTGCCCACCTTTGGGACAGAACAGCAGTTATTTAAAACTTTGAGGGGAAAAAGCTGAAGTCTTGTTCCTGAATAGTCTGTGCTATCAGAAGCAATAAAAGTAGTGCCATCACTATCAAACAACAAATACTGATTGAAATCACACCCAGGCATTTATTCCATCAGTAACACTTGAACTGAATCAGAAAATAAGCAGCCTGATTAACCCGTGTGGCTTGATTATTCTCCCAGTTAGGCATTACCTAAAAAACATATGCCAAATTTTGTATTCAGAGTTATTGTGAAATGACTTTAATATTGTAGAACCAGTAGATTTTTTTTTAGCTGTCAGAATTTAACTAGTAAAATTAAGTTGTGGGCTGCTGCCTTCATACTTTGAGAGCTCTTTCGTTGCCAAAGCTGACATAGGCCAAATCTGAAGGTGATGCATCAGTAAGTTCACATAGCTGTCATTCTGATTATTTATTTGTTTTTTTCTAGATTACGCATTCCCAAGGAGGTGCTACACAAACACTAATGGATGGAACAGCACAAAGAATTCAGATTGTCCCAGGCGATTCAGGACTGTCTTTACCACAACGCATACAGGTATGCGTTAGCTAAAATATCTTGCAGTAATACGATACACTTGTCTTTAGAGACCTACCCTTACTTCACGGTGGAAGTGGGGTGCGTGGCCTCGCCTTTAATTTTGCAGGTTTCCCTTTACACCCTCCACCCAACTGACTGGTGGAGAGGCCATGTGCTTGCACCTTGCTCCCGATCGACGGGGAGACGAAAACTGTGGTTTTAAATATGGCGCCATTTTTACCTCTTGCCACTGATTGGCTGAGGGGCCCTGGAGGCCCTGATGTTTGTTGCTGACTGGCGAGGAGGCAAAAACCATACCATGTTTAAAACCATGGTTTTTGCTTCCCTGCCAATCAGGAGGGAGTGGTGGGACACCTCTGCCAATTAACGGCTGGGGATGGGGGATGGCATGTGGAGGAACATGAAAGATTAAAGGAGATGCTGTGCATGCCACTTCCACCATGAATTTGGTAGGTCCCTACCTACCTCTTTCTTTTTTTCACATGTCCTTCCTTTTTAATTACTTCCTGTTCTTTTCTGCAATGTAAAGAGAAATATACCCTGGATGACAAATTCCTCTGTGGTATATAGTGATTGGACTTCATGTTGTCACTTGCTTTCTATTGAAGGGTTGCACAGCCTGCACTCTTGTAAGTGCCTTGTTTCTTTAAAACTGAACAAAACACTGAATTCCAAGAAAATACCTGTTGATTACCAAGGATTTTTTTATGCATAGTTACAGAAATAATATTGTTAAAAGGATTAATTATGTTTATATTTTTACATTTCAATTGCAGTGTTTGAAAGGTTTTGCAGTGTATTTTAGAAAATTCTATATGGATCATAGTTGTGGATGTGTGTGACAAAAATGTGTTACTAACTTTTCTGAACTCCTTGATAGAGTCTCCATATGGTTATTGTTTGGATGTACTAACAAACATCACTCAGCCTAGCACTCTCATCAGAGATCACACCTTAGGTATCAGGGTATATTTTTTTCCCAACTTCCTACCCACAGACAATATTCAGTAGATATTTAACATATTAGTATAGGCCATTGCCATGTTTAGGTGGATTAGAGCACTTTAGGAATGGAACCTTTCTTTAAAAAAGTATATTTGAAGCCCTGCAAGTGGGAGGTAGGGGTCCTATTCCGATCTCATCGTAAATTCTTTTTCGCTTTGTCTTGCAAATGATTTTTTATTTATGATTGCATACAAACACGCTAATCAAAATACAGCTGTTAAGGTCATCTTCACTGCTTGTGGTTTTCACTTCAACCTTCACTTATTTTTGCAGTGCTCCCTAATTCATTGCTTTGTGTGCAAGCATTTTCCTCTTTCAAGGCCTTTCATGATTCAGCCCCTCTCTTCCTGTGCTTTTGCCTCTTACTATATCTCCCTTGCCTTTCTGCTCCACCAATATGAATTATCAGTTGTATCTGTTCTTGTCCTCTTCTCTTTCACTGTCTCCATGCTTTCTTCTATCCTAGGTATTATTTATGGCCTGCCAGCCCTTTTTTTATCCATGAGGCCACTTCATCATCATCTTCCAAATCCCTTCTCAGTGCCTATGTGCTCTCAACATCAAGATTGTACATAGACCTCTTCATGTAAAACCATAAGCCTCTAAACTGCCTGAGCCAAATGATGCAGCTCAGTTAGCATAAAAACACTAGAGAGTCATAAACTATCATGTAAACCAGTCACTGGAGGGGGAAGCACATATTTTGTAAGTGGGGAGTACACATACAATGAATTTGTTAAATTGAATATTTGCTTGTGTATCAATTGGAGATTTTGGGGTGGGTTTGGTGTCTAAAGGGACTGGTATTTTCAAGAATTCTCAAATCATGCAGTTACTACCGAAGGTAGCTGAATGGTCTTCTTTTCCTGTCTACTTTCCCATCCCATATTTTCTTCGTCTCAGTCACTCATTGCCTATTGTTTCAGAATAGACAGAAAACTCGCTGTATTTGTATGTCGCAAGGCACTAGTGTGCTCTGCTCCTTTAAAGAGCTGAAACCGCTAGGGGAAGAGCCCTTGCTGGTTGGAAGGGCAGCCAGAACGAGCTAGTGGCCCACACCTGCCAGTGGTCAGCTGACCAGAAGGGGCAGGGCCTGGCTCACATATAAGCCCCAGGGCTGAGGCCAGAAAGGCAGTTCCCTGCCAGTAGCCAAAGGGGAAGGAGCTCTCCCAGAGCAAGCAAAGGGGAGAGGCCTTACTGCAGGAGCGGCTTCTAATACTGTTGAGGGGCAGAGCATTCCCCGGTACAGTTTGAATGATGTTATAGCCAGCTGGCTTGAATTTATGTTATAGCCTTGGGGCTTGCAGGTTGATTTTTGTTTACAAGACTGGTGGTTTGGATGAGGCTATTAGGGGACGGAGAAGGCCTCATAGGGGGCCCATGGCAGTATGGGGACCCTGGTGCCAGAGAGGGCGTGGCATTTGGGGTGCACAGACCCCAGCGCCAGAGAGGGCACAGCACTTTGCAGGGCTGCAGAAGGCCCAGGTGCCAGAGGGTGCAGTACTGTGCAGGGCTGCGGAAAGCCAAGCGCCAGGGAGGCACAGACTGAGACAGGGCTGCGAAGAGCCCAGGGAGGATAAGGGGGCCAAATTACAACAAAGCTCAGACCAAACAATGTCAGTACCATCTGCGAGGCTTGGGGCACAGTAAAGGAGCCACTTATAGCCCATAAGGCTAGGGTGCCCCGAAACACCCGTTGTGACATCTGTTTTCTGGAGCAGGACCCACCAGAGGTCCGGAAAACCCACAGGGTCCAGAGACTCGATCAAGACCGTGTCCAAGAGGACTTAAAGGCAACCTCCCTATCATTCATACCATCAAAGACATGGTGGGCGTGACTAGAGGGTGCCCATTGGGCCAACTTGGCACAGTAAGGGGGCCTTGGGGAGATCACGGCCATTCTGCAGGACCCCATCCCATGACAGTATGTACCATAGCAGAATGGAACCCAAATCCTGAATTGGGTCTCCAGGCACTACAGTAATACAGATCATTTTTAGCAATAACAGAGAGACCTGGTAGAAATTTACTAGATTTTTCTAGTAGTCTTCCATTGAAAAATGCACTTCTGTTTCAAAGACAATTTCAATAGGAAATGTTCAGAATGTTTAACTTCGAGTTTATTTAATTTTTTAAAATTTTGATTTAATATATATATACACTTATTTAATTTTAAAATGATAACATTCTGAACAAAACATTTTGGCAATGTTGAAACAAAATATTTTAGTGGTTCCAAATCAGAATACTTCGGGAGTTTAATTTGTGGAAAGTATTTGATATTTTTTTTTCCAGGAAAGAAACCCCCTCAAATGTTATTTTACTACTAGGTGATAATACTGGCTCCCACCTGGCTCTGTTTACATGAAGTATATTGTAATTATGGTTCTGTATACCTAAACATAGTAAAACAAAACACTGAATAACTTCATATTTCTCTAATTTATGCATGGAGCAGTTTCACAGATGTATTAAAGAGCTGCCCAATTGGAAGCTAAGGCTTCTGAATATAAAAAAAAAATACGACTTGAAAAGCAGTGAGAAGAAACTTATCCTGGAGTACTACAGAGTTTTGTAAATGAAATAACAAGTGAAAAATCATACATTCATTACTCAAAATAATGAAATAATTTCCCTGTTTAATCAAATGCATCCTGTGGCAAAATTCAGCTTCAGATTACTAAGAAATGCAATACCTTATTGAACTCTGAGATATTCACAGTGGAGGGTGGCTTTATAAGCGATTTTTTTTTCTTCTTTTTTTCTAGTTAATAGATTTTTAGCCTCAAGTTGTCTGCTTAGATGGATTCGTGTACTTTTGCACAGAACCCTATTGACTGCAGTGTGTTTGTGGGGGGGTTTATCTAGATTTGATAGACATACAAAAATAACATACAGTAGAAATCTACTAAAAATAAGCAGTCAAATATGTCTGAATGATCGCTAAAATTCCAGGAAGGAGTTCTTTGATTGTTTTATAGTGTACAGGTAAATAAACTATAATGTAAAGCATCTACTGAACTGGAGAAAGTGATTCTGTATTATAGTATGTACACTTTGTTTTCTTTAAATAAAAAAATCAGAAGTGGCCAGCCTGGGGCACAGGCAGCCTGTGTGTGTGGAAAATGGCAGATTGAGGAGGATACAACACCGTGGCAGATAGGGCAGGGAGCAGAAAGCAAAGCAGCTGCTTGGGTAAGAGAAGGAGATTGGAATGTTACTCAGGAAGGATGCAGGGCTAATGTGTGGCACTTCTTGTCAAAAAGGTTGGCTCCACTGAAATAAACTATGCATGTATTTTTAACCATGGTGAAAATTTAAAGGAGAAAGCAATGATAAGCGTGCTAGCCTGGGCCAGGGAGAGACTTATTTTTCAGTTTTCAGGTGAGTCAAAGATTTCTTGGTCGTCTTTGAGCTTCACTCTAGTTTTTATGCCCTTTTTTCCCAACCCATGAATGGGAATATTGGCTGCTTGCAGGTGTCAAAAGAACCAAAAATGGTGCTTTACTTTAGACTCAGCATGCTCCCACGCCAAGCCCAGCACATGCCCAGAAAAGGTAGCATGTTAGTTGCACCTGGCTTTCCCAGCATGTGTAAAGATTGGGTGCTTTAGTGGTCTTTTTTTGGCACTTCTATGTAATAGCTGATTGAATCAGCTATTAGATAAAAGCACCAAAAAGCCCCACTTAAGCACCTGATCTATACAAATGCTGCAGAGCCACTTTTAAGTAATACACTGCTGGCTTCTGCTTCTGACAGAGCATATTCCCCACCCCCAGCTGGCGGCACCCATTATTTCTACCTCACGCCACCAGGGGGCTTATGAGTAATAAGCATGTGAAAGACTGAAGTGTCTAAATCAAGGGTGTCAAAGATGGAGCCCCTGGTGCTGCCTATGGGTCTCAGTGACCCACAGGTAGCATGCAGAGTGCACTAGATGGCCCTGCATGATGCCTGTGGAGTGGCTACTATGTGTAGCACAGCCCCAGAGTAGCTGCGTGCAGCTCGCAGTGGTGTCTCCAGGACCATATGACCTAGCCACATGGCAGTCAGAGTAGGACCAAAATAATGGGCTGGTCTGTGGGTCCAGTTCAGTCAGACTGGCTCTGAACCACTCATCTGTGGGCCAGATGAGTTTGACACCCCTGCTCAAAATACTATACCAGGCAGTCCTCGACTTACGACTTTTTGAGTTAAGACAAACGGTATTTACAACATTTGTAAACTGACACCCTGTTTCGAGGTTCCCACTCCCGTTTTGCCTTTACAATGGTCAACACGGCTGCATCCAGCTGGTAAGTCTGTTGTGTTCATGGGGAAGAAGGGGGGGGAAGGGGGGGCTGGCGGTGGGAGCAGTGATGAGAGCCACTGGACAAGCCACCACACAAGCAGCTCCCAGACAGGTGGCGCACAGCAGCACAAGCCACCCCACCGCCTCCCTGCGCAGTGCTTGCCCCAACCCATGTCCCAGCCCCAGCCTCAATTCCTCCCTCTGTGGAGGTGTTGATCTGCCCCCACAAGCGCCTTCCCTCCCCCACCACAACAGACTTACCAGCTGGATTCAGCTGTGTTGACTGTAGTAAAGGAACCAATCCCCCATTTATAACATAGTTCCTTTGGGAAAAATTGGTTCAGAGTTACAACTTAAGATGCAATTTTCAGGAACCAATTGTGTTGTAAGTCTGAGGACTGCCTGTAGTAATAGAGAACATACAAAGATCTGCAAGAAACAGGTGGGCATTAAAGTTAACTTCAAGTAAAAACTTCAAATTAGGGTTATTTCTACTGACCTATAACTCATGAATAGGCTGAGCATTTCTGTTTAGAAAGGTTCTCTTTGATTTTTTTTTTTTTTTTTTTAAATAAATTGCTCATCCTTCATCAAAGACCTGTTTTGCTGGACAAAGTTGAGAGAGAGACTGGCAGTAATTAGAAATAGGATTTATAACAGAAATTGGCTTCAGCCTTAACTATTGTACCTAAATCTTTAAGATTCATATCTTCTGACATGTTGGCAAAATGTACAGTTACCAAAACATAAATGAATACAGACCCGCTTTATTTTTATTTGAAAATAAGAAATAAATGAAAAAATATATATTTTTATCCTTAAAAATTATATTCTTGATTATTAAAAGAAACTTATTGCCAAAAAACATTCCTTAAAAGAAAGAGAAGGTGGCAGGGAGAAATATAACTATTTAGTTCATCTTCTTTAGCAGGGGCATATGTGCAAGGATGTTAAATAAATGCATGTATTCCAGTGGTGCCCAACTCAAATGACTCCCTGGTAACACTATTGCCATTTGTCCTGTTGCCAAATATCCAGCTCCCCATAGGCCCAGAATACAGAGGTCCAGGGATTGGATCTTGGTTACCCCTGGTATATTCAATTGAGAATAACTGTTCATTGGTGGTTGCTAGAGGACTAGAGCTACTAGAGGAGTGATTGTGAATGAGCATTAGAACTTGGAGTAGGTTTTCTAATGTTCTAAAATTCATGGGAGTGAGAGTATTGAGTTTGTTCAGTGGTCTGTAAAAAAAAAAAAAAAAAAAAAAAAAAATGTGGACCATTTACAAAATTTGAATGTGGTTTTAGATTAAGATTTCAAACACCTCTAAAGTGTGTTTATGTATATGTTTTAATTTCAGTGGTTTTTTGCTTGAGCTTAACTCACTGGGAGAGGGCAGTCCTGTACATAGAAGTCAAACACAAAAGTCCCTTTCTTTTTGGTGCAAGTTAGGGCCCCAAAATGAACTTAACATACCATAACAATTTGAGATAATGCATTTATCAGATTGTCACAGATCAGCAGACGGGCCAGAAGATACAGATTGTTACAGCACTTGATCACAGCACAACAGGCAAGCAGTTCATCTTAACAAATCATGATGGCTCTACCCCAAGCAAGGTAATCCTTGCCAGACAAGAATCTACTCCTGGAAAAGTTTTCCTAGCAACTCCAGATGCTGCAGGTGTCAATCAGCTGTTTTTTGCATCCCCTGATATATCTGCGCAACACATCCAGGTAGAGCATCCACTTTTATTTTATAATATTCAAATAGGATAAGAAGAGATGTCTGTTTTCAAATATTGTCTGTGCTGGTTTTGTCTTTTCAGTCTTTTTAGTGTATATAATCCCTGATAGAATTTGAGAATGAAGGAAGTGATTTCTTCTTCAGTATGTGTTGTAGTGTCATGATTTTTCGTACTCTTTTAAGTAAAACTCAAAAAGTATAAGGGTCAATGGGATACCATTTACAGTGCTTGTTGCATAAATTATTTTGAAAAGAAAGTTTGAGGGAGAAGACATTGAAGGCCTGTCAGACTGGGTTGGGATGCCTGATCCAAATGTATGGAAAGCATGGAAGGACAAAAATGGTGAATGTAGTTGTGTCCTTTCCTTTTTTTTT
>NW_017729022.1:59240183-59242319 GCF_001723915.1 Gavialis gangeticus
ATTTAATTTGTGAACTGCTACCTTTTTTTTTCTTTCTCGTGTCTTTCAAATCTGACAAGCTGTGCCACAAGTGCTTCTGCTCTAGCCTCAAACTTGCAACCTCTGGTCTGTCAACCATGAACCTTGGCACCCCCACCACCCCAGCCCCCATGTAAGTTGGGTAAAGCAAAGAATTTGGGGGAAGATGGAAAGGCTGTATTTAATATTTGTTGTACTTTCAGAAGTTATCATGCAAGGCAGTGATTCTCAACCGGGTTGCCATGCAATGTTAGCACTGTTAAGTATACAGATACAATTCACAAGATAAACCCAGAGATTTCAACTAGAAATCCGTAGTGTTAAAAACACCCTATCCTACTGTGGTCCTTTGTAGTTCTTTCCAACAGAAGAATTGCTCTGTTGTTTTTCTGTAGTAAAAAAAAACAGTGAAAATTAAGAGCTAGCATTTTCTGAAAGGTGCCTTAAGTTTAACAAGGGGTCCTTGAGTCTAAAAAGGTTGACAACCACTGAGGTGAGGCCTCTGGAGTATTTGCAGTCATATTCTGTTTTCTGTTGATGAATTTTTCAGTAATTCCTATTTTTAATGGCAATTTACTTTCTAATTTTCCCTTCATAAAACACAAGGCTTTCATTTAATCCTACATTCTCCTCATGTTCTTTCCTATCTTTTCTCCTAACTTGTTTCTGCATCTGTAGTTTTATGCCTTCTTTGGTTTTGCATTGTTCATTTGAAACAACCTACCGTGTTCTGTGCACAAAAATCTCTTCCTGTCTTTGAAATCCTACTTTGAAATTTATGTTTTATTCAAAGCCTTTCTCCATTCATCTTTTTACTCAAAGTGACTCTGCATCATCTCACATGGCAACTCTGGTTTGGTCTGTCAGTTATCCAAGATAGGTTGTGAACTCTTGGAGGTATGGACTTGACCTCCTCATGGGCCAAATCCTGTTGATCTTGCTTAAATAAAACTCCTGATTTCAGTTTGTTTGGCCTAGGGAAGGACTCAAGGAACTTCTTGCATGATCTGTGTAGTGGCATGATCATATATAGTACTGAATTATAGGAACTGTGGTGAAATTAAAGGGTCATTTTCTATGCTTTATCATTAAGCTAAGTTGTTATTTAAGTGGTTTATTTAAAAAAAAACAACCCAAAAAACAATAGCAATCAGATGTAGTACCTGAAATAGTAAGTGCTTGTTTAACTATACTGGAAATTAATGTGTGTATGTTTTGTATCTATATGAGTATTACCAAGACTTGAATTTTAAAACTGTTTTAGAAATACCTGCAACTCTTATCCCTCTTCACTGACTAAAGTTAATGCTTCAGTCCAAGTTCCTATTTTAATCAAAATTTCCCACTAAAGGGTCTTGTTTTGATTTGGGCAACACAAGAGTGAAAGACTCAACAGTCCCACAAGAAAGCATTGGAAATGAGACATGCTTTTAAGTGTGCCAGTGTTTAGCTCTTTCTAATGGGACTTCCATTTTTATTCATTTCTGTTTTGCATAGTTCTTACCATCAAGTTGATGTTTGCTAGTTATGCGGTTACATGGTCCTTTTTATTATGCAGTGTGCTTCATTAGTTATAATATTTGCAGTATTTGAAGTTGTAGAGCTAATGATCTAGTAGTACTATTGCTGTGAATAGCTTAATCCCTATGGGCACCTACATGTGCCAGACATCTGCTCTAACGTGTGCTAATTAACACAGGTCAGAGCATGCTCAAATAGAGTCTCCTGGAGCATGTTAATTAACACACTCCAGCAGCCGCCATGTCACATCCATTCAGCATTCCCATGCTTCAAAACAGCAGTGGGGGCACTTGAACTAAAGCCACCATTTTGAAGCCCGGGACGCCGAATACACATGACGCTGCAGGCACTTTAATTAGAGTGGCTCTTGGAGCTCCTTTACTTCAAGCGCCCCTTCTCATACCTCGGCGCATGTGTATAGATGCCTTTATTATTATATTTAGTCATTGGAATATTCTTAATTTTCCTTGCATGCAATATAGCACAGAAAGCAATGTGCTCAGATGACAAACATTTTTCAAAATACAAATACCTTCTGCAAAAAATGTATCTGGATAGGTTTTATAGATTCATAGATTCATAGATTAAGGGTCGGAA
>NW_017729022.1:59242330-59244190 GCF_001723915.1 Gavialis gangeticus
TCCACCACCACCCTCTGAGTGCGACCCCTCAGCCAATCTGTTTTAGTTTGGCCCTTGAAAATTTTCACCTCACCCTGACTTGTTTTTCCTTAGCATGTCTAAACACAGGCAGCTGTCAAAGTCATAAATGGTAATTGAGGGGACTTGGCACGTTGTACATCTGCGTTTTAGAAAGGGGCTTCTTAAGGATGAGATTTGCTTTTTATTTTTTCTTCTTTTAAGTAAGAAAGAGAAAAATAATGTAATATTTTTTCCAGATTTTAACAGACAACTCTTCCGCAGAACAGACCCTAAATAAAATATTTGATCTCTGTGTTGTATGTGGAGACAAGGCATCAGGTAACTTCTTCTACATTGACACTTTTTGGAAGCAGTTTAAGGTTATTCTTTAGAGACTGCATGTTTATATACATAGGTATATTCTTTTCTCCATTAGAATTCTTTAATACATAATTTGATTGAATTGTCCTTTCATATAAAAACATACCAAGCATAGCTAAAGCTGTCCAGAAATGAGAGTTTTTAACTGTAGCTTTAATAAATTAGCATTTGTTCAAACTTTTGATTTAAATTTATTTTCACATGTATTTGTATGAAAGCCTTTTCATGTTCACGTGACATACTGGGCCACAATCAAGTTAATAAGTTGACAAGTCATTCAGGCACCTACATTTAAAAAAAAAAAGTTGTAAAATGAACTGTTTCATTTTTACTGTTATCTGAAAGACTTTAAAATTTAAAAGAAAAAGTATCAGTGAAAAAATGTTGTTGGTTACTCATAATGTGTAACAGGTAAGGAAGACTTTATAAAGTGTTCTTACAAGTTATTTGATCTAGGTAGTTTGATTCATGTTTCTTGAAATAGCTGAAGTGATAAGAACCATCAGGAGAATAAAATGTGCATATGAACTGTTAAGATAAACAGGGAAAAACAAGAAGTGCTCTGCTCAGTGTTATCAGAGAGCTAAAAATATGGACAAGCAGCATGAAAAAAGCCAATGTCAAGAATGCAGTGGTGGCTGAGGAGTCCATGGAGAGCTCTGGTGTCCATCCTGACGTTTTGCCAGCTCTGTCATAACCAAAGTCTGCCAGAATTTGAACCCAGTTAGAACAGGAAAATAGAATCTGCCACTTACACAGAGCTGCAATCTTTGCTTCTCCAGCATTGTTTGGCAAACTTTCATCCTGTCTGTGCACACTCTGCATGAAAGGACATGTGTGTGGGGGACACACATGTCTTAGCTGAGTGTTTATATATTAAAAAAAAAAGGCTAGATTTTAGCTCATAGGGAAGTAATTTGTCCCATCCAACAGTCTTTATGAAGTCTCTATGATGGACCTTAGTTTGTACATCAGACCTTAGCTGTACCTTCATTGGCACTTTCCATTAAAGTTTCCATATCTGAGGGAGGCTGAAAGAGAATGGATAAGATGCGAACATAGAGGTGACAAATATTAAGGGGCTGCTAAAGTGTTTCTCCTGGAAAGGAAAGGAAGAGTTGGAGTAAAATACTTGGACTTGGGCTAGTAAAACAGTTTCATCAAAAAAATGATGGTTTGTTGAGCCTAAAGCTTTCATTCAAAACATAAGTTTGACAGACTTTTGACAAACTTTTGCTAAATGCCTGGATTCCCAGCTGGTTGACCCCGCATCCAAGGAACCTTGCGACCGTCTTGGACTGCTCAGTGAAACTGGCAGTCTTGTCTGACATTTATACTGAAATTTACAAGAGCACCAATTTTTTGGAAAGCAGCTGCATGATCCAAATGGCTACTGGCTTGCCAAGTGTTTGAAACTAGCTTTTATCAATACCCTGCAAACTGGAAAGCCAGATTGTGTGGGTTTTTTGTTTTTTTTTT
>NW_017729022.1:59244285-59258986 GCF_001723915.1 Gavialis gangeticus
TTTTTTTTTTTTTTTTTGGGGGGGGGGGGGTTGTTTTTTTAAGCAAGTTCTCTTATCAGAGAGTTTGAATAAAAGAATGGAGGTACTCTACATAGAGCCATTTTTGATGCACTCAAGTTGAAAAATAAGTGTTTTGGAAAATAAACAAAACTAAACAAGTGTTTTATTTTTAAGTCATTAATTTCAAACTGCATAAAAGCATTCTCTCTTTTTGTTTTCTCTTTTTTTTAAGTGTTGTGTGAAATGACATTCTTGTGCCATTTGAAATGGTTAACAGCCTTTTGAACAAATGGTGAACTGCGAATTTTAGATATTGAAGCAGAAATTGGTAAAGAAAGAAAAATATGTAGAAAATTAAAATGTGTTTTCTTTGAAATCTTGAAGTAATCCGCTTTTGAGACTTATGTGTGAGAGTTGCCTATACTTCACCTTTTGCAAGGACTGATCTGTGTAAATCACCAATATTTTCAGACTTAAGTCTGTAAAACTGAAAATGTATTTAAGTAAATATCAAGTATAAAGAGAGAGAATGATAGCAATATCTTGTCTTATATTGTTCTGTGACTAGGACGTCATTATGGAGCAGTAACATGTGAGGGATGCAAAGGATTCTTTAAAAGAAGTATACGAAAAAATTTAGTTTATTCGTGCCGAGGAACAAAAGACTGTGTTATTAACAAACATCACAGGAACAGATGTCAGTACTGTAGGCTGCAACGGTGTATTGCTTTTGGAATGAAACAGGATTGTAAGTATGAATAAGAATTGTAAAAGGGTACGGATTTGTTATGTTACGTTTAACAAGTCTTAGGAAGGTTTGAGCTATAAAACATACACTTAATTATATTAAAATGAAATTGGGGTGTACCTAGGATTACATACTGTTAGAGGCCTACCTAAATTGTGGTTTCACGAATTTTGTGGAAACCATGAAATCTGTGGTTGCCCACAAAATCCAGGGTTGCCCATGAAACCCATGAAAAAACCTTAATAAGTTCTTATTAAGTCTTCCCTTCCCTGGCAGCCTCACAACCTGCCCTGGAGGCGAAGGCACTGGCTGGTAGGGTGGCACAAAGGGGGCAGCAGACAAGATGCTGACTGCCCCTCCTTTCTTCTCCTTCCCTGGGCCTCTCTGCCAGTCATAGAATCATAGAAAATTAGGGTTGGAATGGACCTCAGGAGGTAATCTAGTCCAACCCCCTGTTCAAAGCAGGATCATCCCCAACTAGATCATTCCAGCCAAAGCTTTGTGTATCTGGGTCTTAAAAATCTGCAAGAATGGAGATTCCACCACCAGTGAGGAACTTTTTCTTAATATCTAACCTAAACTTCCCTTGCTGCGACTTGAGACCATTGCTCCTCATTCTGTCATCTGCTGTCACTGAGAACAGTCCAGCTCCATCCTCTTTCAAACCTCCCTTCAGGTAATTGAAGGCTGCTATTAAATCCCGACTCAACCTTCTCTTCTCCAAACTAGATAAGCCCAGTTCTCTCTGCCTCTCCTTATATGTCATGTGCCCCAGCCCCCTAACCATTTTGTTGCCCTCCACTGGACTCTCTCCAAATTGTCCACATCCTTTCTGTAGTGAGGGGCCCAAAACTGAATACAGTACTCCAGAAGTGGCCTCACCAGTGCTGAATAGAGGGGAATAATCTACTTCCCTTGACCTACTGGCGACACTCCTACCAATGCAGCCCAGTCTGCCATTAGCCTTCTTAGCAACAAGGGCACACTGTTGGCTTTTTTTTGGATTCTTGTCCACTGTAACAGTCAGGTCCTTTTCTGCAGAGCTGTTTGTTGCCCAGCCAGTCCATCTTCCATGTCATTGATAACAACATTGAACAAAAGCAGCCCAGGACCAACCCCTGGGACACCCCACTTAATACTGCCAACTAGACATTGAGCCATTGGTTACTACCCTTTCCCAGTGCTCCAGCCAGTTTTCTATTCAGCCAGTCTGTTTATCCAGCCCATACTTCCTTAGCTTCCCTGCAAGAATATTGTGGGAGATTGTATCAAAAGACTTGCTAAAGTCAAGGTACACCACATCCACTAGTCTCCCTGCGTCCACAGAGCCAGTCATCTCCTCATAGAAGGCAATCAGGTTGATCAGGCATGGTGAATCCATGCTGACTGTCTACTTCCAAACCCAATGAGAAGCCCCAAAGGCCAGGTGACATGGCTGTACAGGCTGAGCCTTAAAACAGTTTCACAAATGGAGCCATAAAGACAGATTATTCATAGAGTATTATCCAGTGGTTCCTAACTTTTTTAATGTCTTTAAATAAGCTAAGTAGATTGAGGCCTATTTAAAATTATGTATTTGTTGAGACTATAGTTTACAAGCCTGATTCATGGCACTTTTCTGTGGTGGTTCCATTAATGAAAGTGAAGTTAGATTATTTTAAAACTGCTCTAACAGAGGAAAAAATAAGTTCCAAATACTTCTAAAAGTTCCACACTTTTAGTCAGCATTTTTGTTTTACAATGACAAAAACCTATACTTACATTAATAGTTTGTTTCTAGCTATTTCTTCTTAAGAGAAATTTTCCCTGGGAGCCCATAGAATCAGACTTGCTACATTGAGCTTTGAGGCCAGGGGTTCCCAGGGTAGACCAAATTTCCATAGGCAGCACAAAGAAGGAGATGATGGTACCCTTTTGCAAATGAAAGGAACAGCTTCCAGCAAGGGATCCAGACAGGAGAAAACACCTTTTTTTTTTTTTTTTTTAAGCGGTCTATATTGGATTGGCATCGATAAAGGAAAATTGACATTATTGGCAATCAGCTTTTTTTGCTGGTGTAGCCAGTAATATCACTGATAATGGCATGTGCAGATGCACACATGCATGCGACCAGGAATGCAGCCTGGCAACCTGGCAGCTTGGAGAGCAGTATCTGGCCAGTAAGTCTGTGGGGAGGAAGGGGTATGGGGGAGGAGATAGAGGCCCGCATGGTGAGGGAGGAAATGGGACTTGGGCAGGTGCTGCCAGGACAGGACACAGGATGGAGCCATAGGTGGCTTGTCCAGGGGGCACAAGGGGTGGGGGTAGGGGGGTAGTTTCCAGCCATTGCATGAACTCCCAGGGGAGGCATGGGGGACATGTGCCCCCTGGATTTGTGCGCAGGGCGAGGGCTGGCTGCTTGGTTCGGGGCTGGGGATTGTACTGGCCTCTTCTGGGCAGGGGGGTCTGGGCCAGAGCTGCACTTGGGGAGGGTGGCAGCAGCACTGGGAGGGGGGCTACAGTGAATTTTTTGGGGTGGCTGTAGCCCACCCCATAGTCACCCCTCCCAGTGCTGCTGCTGCCCCCACCCCACCCTGAACACGACCCCTGCCCAGCCCCCTCCCCATCGCCAGGAAGAGGCGAGCACATCTGCTGGCCCCGAGCCCACAACAGGCAGCCCATCTTCTCTTTCTGCTCAAATCTGAGGGGAACATGCCCACCACGCTTCCCTTGGGGTACATGCAGCAGCCAGGAGCTGCCGCTCCCTCCCCATCTCCCATGTCCCCCAGACAAACCTCCTGCAGCTCCGTCCTGCGCCCTGCACCGGCTGGGCAACGCCTGTGTCTGCCTGCTGTCTTACTCCCTCCTTCACCATGGTGGGGGGCATCAATCTGCCCACCGCCACAATGCCCATTCCCCCCCATGCCCTCCCAGCCACAGACTTACTGACCAGATGCTGGTCTCCAAGCTGCCAGGCTGCATATCAGCAATTGGATTGGTATCAGCTGATATGGCTGGTTAATAATCAGCCATTGGTATCAGCCAAAAAAATCTCTATTGGTGCACCTCTTTTTTTTTTTAATTTAATCTTAAATGTAAAAATTATTGCCCCTTTAAGTTGTTTGGCGTAGGGAGTTTAACACCTTTGCCATTCTAGTAGCCGTAACAAAATGTATGTGTTTACGTAAAGTCTTTATTAATTGTTTTAACTTCTATATAAGATCTCCAAAGATGTATTTTAAACTGCAGGGTTCTCTGCTGTAATTGGAAACACAGTGCGTTACTTCTTAGGCTGTTGTTTGTGATGTTACATCTGTTAAATTTTGAGTTGTCACCTAACAGTTATGCACCATTTTGTTAGCTGTTCAGTGTGAGAGGAAGCCTATTGAAGTATCACGAGAAAAATCTTCAAATTGTGCAGCTTCTACGGAAAAGATCTACATTCGGAAAGATCTGCGTAGTCCATTAGCTGCAACTCCAACTTTTGTAACAGACAATGAAACAGCAAGGTACATTTAACTTATATGATATTATAGGGTTATTCATGGGGCCTAGAGTTAAAAGGGTCCTTAAGTGGTCATCTAGCCCAGCCATTTGCTCCAAAGAGATCAACAATCTCTGAAACATTCCTAATTGATATTTTTCTAGTTTGATCTTAATACCTGGTGGTGGAGACTACATCCTCCCTAGCAAATCTGTTCCAGTGCTTAAGAATCCCTGCATCTAGAAAGTTTTTTTTTTTCTAATATCCAGTGTAAATCTGTTGTTGCAGTTTAGGCCCATTACTCCTTGTCCTATCATCAGTGGATCTGGAGAACTGTTTGTTACCTTCATATTTGCAGTATCTTTTTACATATTTGAGGAGTATAACTTTGTCCCCCTTCAGTAGTCTTTTCTCTGGACTTAACAAAACTAGTTATTTCAGTATTTACTTGTATGCCATGTTTTCTAGACTTCTGCTTATTTGTGGTGTTCTTCCCAGAACCATGTCTATTGGTTGGCATCTTTCATGAAGTATGATGTTAAAACTGGACATAGTATTACAACTGAGGCCTTACTAGTCCTGAGTTTAGTGGAAAGCTTGCTTCATGTTTTAGGCCCCCTCTCCACATTACATTTTAAGTGTGATTAACCAATTAGTCATGCCTTAAGTGGTCACCCAACCACATGTTCAAGCAGTTAATGGTGTGATAAAAACAGGAATAAGCTGTAAAGTTATTCCACAAAATACATGTAATAACTTTGTAGTTGCTTCCTATTATGCCATTACTTGAATGTGTGGCATGGGGCCCCTGTGAGCCCTATCAGCTGATTGAAATCCTAGCTGGGGGGGCCGTGTGCAACCCTGAGAGCTGCTAGCCTCAGAGGAGCTCCCGTACACCCCTGTGACTGGGAGACCTTGACTGCTGCGATCTCCCAGCTGTAAGGGTGCACCACACACCTGCACAGCTGAGAGATCGTAGCAACTGCAGTATCCCAGTCACAAGGGTGCATGGGGTACCTGCACAGCTGGGAGCCATGTCAGCTGAGGGGGCTCCCAGATGCAAGATATAGCTTCTTCCCAGCATAGTGAGAGCCTGGGATTGGGCTCCTCCTGCACTAGCAATAAACTGAGATGGGATCTAATTCACAGTCCTAATCACGCCTCCTGCCATGCATGTGTGGTTTGGCAGGAGGCACTGTTGTGTGGATTGTGTATTAAAGCCCATCATGCCTTTATCTGCACATGTAGAGGGGCTGTTAAATAAAGTAAGATTTGACATCATAAGAGTAAAAAATATGCCTTTTTTTTCAGGTCTACAGGCCTACTAGAGTCAGGAATGTTTGTTAATATTCACCAGTCTGGAATAAAAAATGAGCCTACTGTGCTGATGTCACCAGATAAGGTATATGATTACATACCTAAAATACCAAATGAACTTTGAATACAACCAATTAGGGGCTTTTTGTTTGTTTTATTGTTCTGATGTGTCGGTGTTCAAAAGATTCCTTTTAGAAATATTGACCAACTTTTACAAGATTACCCACTGTTATAGATATTTCCTTTTTTTTGAAGACTGACTATAGCCCTGCTTAACAAAAGTACTAAATACTTTTTTGAAAAATATGTCCACTCTTCTTTTTAAAAACGTGTGTCCTGGGCTTGACTATTTTACATTGCTTAAACTGATGGCTAGATCTTTTCTTGTACTTTTTACCAGTAAATTTTAATGTTTGAGGTGCTCAGAGATTAAACCAAGTGAATTTTGTAGGTCTAAAAATAGTTGAGTACCATGTTCAAGTTTGTTAGGGAATATGGACCCTATACATTACCAGAGAGTTAAAATACTAGCTTTGATTAGGAGAAAAAACTAAAAGCAGATGTCTGCCATGAACACGGGAATTGCAGAAAAAGAACCATTGGGAGAAAATGTGTCTGGGCTCTCGCAAATTTCTCAGTAAGGAAGAATGAATAATTCCAGTGCCAATATGGAGACGGCTGATGAGCATGCACTCTAACAAGTTAAATTCATACTAAAAAATGTTTGGGAGTGGAGGGAGGGTTAAGACTTTGTCCCCTTCTGCTACCAACCTGAATGGAACAAACCCAACATGCAGTTCTCATGAATGTGTACTGCAGGTATGCTAAAAAATTTGGTCTTGTGAAAGCTTGCTCCAATTTTTGCAAGCTGAGAATCTGGAAGAAATAAAACGTAAATTCAGGACATTTTACTGGGCCAAATAGTAAAATTGGTTGAGTGATATGAGGTGTTAATACAAAGTCCGTATGGCAGGGCACTATAGGTGCCTACCACTTTAAGGGCAAGAAGCTAGCGGCTGGCAGGTGCCTGATGATGGCAGCCATTTTGGATCTGGTGCTGCCCATATAAACAGGGCATTTTTGCTGCTGAAGGCCAGGCAACAACATCACCTGGCTGCAGGGCTGCTGGTATCATCTGGAGGTAAGGCAGGAGCTGTAGGGGATGGTCAAAAGGCTCCTGGTCCTGGGCATGACCTAAAACTGCACCTTGCCGGGAGTGGGTGGCCTGGTGGGGCTCTCAGTGGCGCGGGAGCCCCCAGGAAATGCCAGGCCAGTTATCACCCCGGTGAAAGGTGGGTAGGGGTGCCTTAACCCTAGCCCTCGCCTTTGGGTGGGTTTATGTACCATCAAAGGTAGTTGTGGCCAGGCACAGTTGTGGCCACCTGAGCCCACCGGGGAGCAAACCCTGTGGCCCCCCAGTGAGGGGGCGGTCTGGAGCCCCAAGTGAGAGGGGATGGAAATTAGGACCCCAGTGAGGGGGGGATAGCCCCAGTGAAGGGGGCTGAGATCTGTAGCCCCAAGCGAGGGGCAGTGTGGTAGCCCTAAATGAGGGGGCAGAGTTGCGGAGCCCCAGTGAGGGGGTAGCCCCAACTAAGGAGTGGAGATCTAGAGCCCCAAGTGAGGGGGGCATGTGGAGCCCCAGGCAAGGGTAGTGGGCCCAGGTAAGCCTTCGGAAGCCTGAGGCCAAGGTTTGGGCCGGAGGCTGAGTGAAGGGGCTTCAACCCCAGAGTGAGAGAGGCGAGTCCTGACCCTGGTAAGTCCTCCACTGCTGGGAGGCTGAGTGTGGGTCGAATGTAACATCCGTAGTAACACCACAACCTGCTGCCCCAGGGGGGAGTGAGAGTCTCCTGTGAGACCCTGGGGCACCAGTCGTGGTATGAGGTACCCCAGCTCCCTACATCCAGGAAGGTGGACCTGGAGAGAACGTGGGGCTATTTAGGCCAGAAGTACAGTGCCCTCTCAACTGGTCCATGCTGGGGCCAGGACCAAGATGGTCAAAGGGTTAGGCATCTACCGCGAAGGGCACTCAGAGTTGTGGATCTGGGACCCTGCCTGGCCTTGGAGGTGAGGCCAGGGCCTGTGTAGGACTGAAGGTCCCGAGCGGGGACCATGACTGAGAGGGGAGCCAGCTACAAGGAGCTCGGCAGCCCAAATGAAGGCGGTGTAGGCCGCCTGAGTGGAGGGATCAAAGAGAGGGTCCTCCCAGGAGAATTCTGGAGCCTAGCGTGTGGCTGGTGTGACTGTTAACATCTGGATGGCATCTGCGAGGCTTGGGCCGCAGTGTAGGAGTGGTACGGAGCTGCAGACACCCCCTTATATTGGGGTGCAAAGAAAAATGGGCAGCCTCCCACCTTATTTAACAACTTATTGATCTTCCAACAAGTCGTGGTGGGCGAGACAGGCGGGCAGCATGCCCAGAGGCAGGTGGGAGGGCGGCAACGGCTGGCCTGAGAGGAGCCCACCTCGCCACAGTCAGTTTGATATTACCATCTGTTTGGATGTTTGGCACCTGTTATGTAACAATGCTGAACACTGAGTCAAACTGATGTCAAAATGTTATGGAACATTTAAGACATTAGTAGGCAGAATCCAGTTTATCAACAAACTGGAAAGGGAAAGAGGGAGCATCTGGCATTGTGTTTGGAGACAGAGCAGTTTGAGCCATGCCTAATTATCAATAATTCCAGCCAATTAATGGCACCCATTAATGCCTTACAGCATAACAAAAACTCCTGCCATTTCCTTCCAGTAGAGTTTAATGGATTGTCACTCTAGATTGATTTATCTCCAAGATAGAAAGAAACAGCAATAATGGTGGGTGTCATGGATCTTCCCCAAAAAGGAGAATAGAGAGTAGAAAGAAAGAATTAATCCCAGAGAGGACAGTGCAGAGAGTGTGGTCCCAGAGAGGACAAAGGGCACTTGAGTGGTATAATAAAAAACCATTTGAAGCTGAGCAATCTGCTGTGCTGTGGGACACTGGAACTCTTAAGGCCTCTCCGCTTTAAAAGACTCTCCTGGGAGCTGACCAAAAAGAAGGAGCTGTCTGAGATACAGCTGCTACAGATCACCAGAGAAGAGCCAGAGTCTCAAAGCCAGAGGCTTGCCCTTTGTAAAGCCATACCAGGGCTGGATTCAGGGGATTTTTCAGAAGAGGGAGACTGAATAAGGCCTCTTCTTGCAGAGTCCCAAGGCAGAGCTTCCCTTGAAAGCCGTGTGATCTGTGACCTGGGTGGGGGGGGGGACATGTGAAGCACCCAGAGCAATCCCTACCCACCCACAAGTGTGGGTGAATAGAAATCCTTAAGCCACTGGTTTTGGAGGGAGATGGTGATAGAGAAGAGGATTACAGATTGCACAAGTCCTTGAAATTGCAGGAGATGGCACTCAAGATCCCTCTGGTGGACATGGAGGAGTGCAAGGAGCCCCTGGTGTGCAGAAATGAGCTCAGTCCATACAAGCTATGCTGTGTACGTCTCTGCACAATAAGAATTTTTCAAACCAGCAGTAAGCTTTTTTTACTGGTGTTTTTTGTTTGTTTGTTTTTTAACCTTGTTCTGGTTTTTGCAAGTACCATCATTGTAAGAAGTGTATGTTAACTACTGGTAAAAAGCTAACGGGGAAAAACTTTGAAAATTAGATAGCAGTCTCTATTTATGGCATTATAGGCATTATATTATACCCGCTACTGAAAACAATTATTTTAATATGTTCTGTATTTAAGATTAAGTCTTCATTCCTTAGTGTGAAAGCTGGATTTTTCCATTCCCATGTGATACTAATGTGAAAGAATTAAAACTGTATTTTTTTCTTAGGTTGATGCATGTCAAGGAGATTTAAGCACGCTGGCAAATGTGGTAACTTCATTAGCAAATCTCAGTAAATCCAAAGACATGTCTCAAAGTAGTACTGAGCTATCTATGATTGAAAGTTTAAGCAATGGAGATACGTCATTGTCTGAACTCCAGCAAGAAGAACAAGCAAGCAGTGATGTCACAAGGTAAGGCATACTGCATCTTTAAATAGTTATTTTTTATGGTCTCCTTGCCACCTCAGTACAGTACTTACATTTTACACAAAACAATGCAGTTTATCTTTAGGAAAAATCATTACAATGACAAACTGAACACATTGAAGAATAATCATACAAAGGTTGCTACATGTGTTCTCAATAAAGTAACTTGGTAATTAAGTTCCCTTGTAGAAATAAATACTACCATATTTATGGTTGAATAACTGCATTCACGTGGCAGACATTGTACAAACCTTTGTTTGTATTTATTTTCATCTGAATCATGTAGGTGGTGGTGTAGGTGTAAGATAATTGGCACTACAGCAGCACTAATCCAGTTAATTTTTCTGTCTTCATCCTGCCCACCCTTTTATCAGCAGCTCATGCAGTGGTCCAAGAGTAGCCAAGGCAGTATTCATTCACTACATACTTTTCATTCTATGAGAACCAAAAATCTGCTATATTATACCAATGCAAATTTGGACTAAATCCACTGGGACAAGGATTGCTGTAAACCAGCACAGCTCTGACTTCAGGAGATGGTCTGGCCTTATAGATTTAGTGAATTTACTTTGTACAGTATAAATGCAAGTGGATTTTGGCACTTTCTTGTGTTATGTGTCTCTACCTCACTCAGGGTCTTACACAATCCCCACTGAAGTCAGTGAGAGTCTTTTCCATTGACTTCAGTAGGAGCTGGATTGGCCCTTTACTATTCTTTGTCCAACCAGTGCACCAAAAGAGAGAGAGAGGATACTGAAGACTATAACAGTGTGTGATTATGTACTTCAAGACTCTGTGATGAATGCTTATAAGAACCCAGACATAAGGTTGCACAGGTAAACTTCGCCTTCACTTTTCACAAAAATCAAAACTGATCTAAGCCTCACTGTATCTAATTCTGTTTATATTTCAGTTAGATCTGTTGTGTTGTCTGTAGCTGACTAATAGCCCAATCATCCATATACATTCTTTATGGGTATTTGGCAGATCTGTATATACTTATCAATGAGTCGGATAGATAAAAAGAAAAATAGAGTTATCCTTAATAAAGGAAGGCTATGATGTGCATAACGAATCTGACTACACCTTTTTCTCATTTCATGACCTCAGATTTAATTTCTTCTAGCCAGGCAGTTATTCTAGATCAGGGGTTTTCAACCTTTTTTAGCAGGTGTACCCCTTTTGGTGTCGGAGGCCGGATGTAGGGTGGGGGGGTGGTACTTGCATGCAACCACCGTCCACCGCCTCATGCCATTACAGATGTCTACTGTGCCACCACTGCACCCTGCTTTCCCACACCCAGTTCCACATGCAGCTCCATGTGCTGCTTACAAGCTTCACATCCAGCCAATTGCGCGCCGCCCATCAGCAGCCCGCAGAGTCGCATGCACAACCAGCCATGGGAAACCACCATGGGGTGGTGGTGGCGGTGGCCTCTGCCGCATGCAACACCCCTTTTCCCCTACCCCATTGGGCTGGGTGGCACCTATATGGCCTGCAGAGGGTTGCTGCTGCCCTTGAACCAACCCCTCCAGCCCTGCTCCTTGGAGTGGGCATAGAAACACACTAACCCTCCCGCCATTGAGACCCTCACAGCGGCCATTCAGGAGAGCGAGCTGGGGTGGGGAGGTGCCGTGGTGTGCTGGTGGCACCTGGTGCACCCCTCCCCCAGGTAACAGGCAAACGCTCTGGAGGAGACACTGCTGCAGCACCCTGGGGCGCTCTTCATCCCCACCCACCTGGGCGTACCCCCAAAGACCTTTCTAAGTACCCCTGGAGGTGCACATACCCTTGGTTGATAACCCCTGCTCTAGATGTTTCTTTCTTTCAAATGTTACCTTGCAACTTCTACTTATGAAGAAGGCAGCATAGAGGTGCACCTTATGCAGCTCTGATTCAGTTAGTCTATAAGTTTTTGTGAGCCCTAGCTCAAGGGTTGTCAACTGAGGGTACATGTACCCCTAGGAGTACTTGGGAAGGTCCTAGGGGGTATGCCTGGGCAGGCAGGGGCAGAGCACCACCACCGCCTCCCAGGATCAGAGCCAGGGGGGAGCAAGGGCAGCGGCCACCATCCACCACCTGGTGCCCCGCTTTCCCACAGCCAGTCGCACGTGCAGTTCTGTGGGCTGCTGACGGGCGGCATGTGATTGGTTGGGTGCAAGGGCTGTCAACAGCCTATGGAGCTGCATATGTGACCGGCTGTGGAAAAAGCGGGGCGTGGGATGGTGGGTGGGTGCGGTGGCTGCTGCATGCAATCTCTCTGCCCCCTTCCTGCCCCCCCCCCATCTGGCCACTGCCACCAGAAGGGGTATACTTCTTTTAAAAAGGTTGAAAACCCCTAGCTTTCATCAAATGCCCCAGTTCACCAACATGAGAGACTGGATTCTGAAGAATAGAACTGTGTGGTTATACTTCAAGACTTTGTGAAGCAATTTTGGTTTCAGTGGCATAAAATGCATCCTTGCTCCTGGAGAGAGACAACACAATGTCCATGCTGATAGATCCATGTCAGTTGATTTCTCATACCTTGGTGTGTTGTTGTCTTCTGTTTCATGCTGTTGCCTTTTCTTTCTACATCACATAACATCTAGGCATGTGACATCATATGCAGGATTACCTCTCCTCTGTCTACAAACAGGGATCAGCTTAATATACATTTTTGGTGCACACAGCATGTGTATGATGTTCCTAGTTCCTCTAAATGCTGAGATTTGGCTATGAGAATAGCATGCATAGGAGTTCCCTTTTAACCCCCCAGTACCAACCAGAACAGGAGGAAACAATCAATTTTAACCACTGAGCCAGTGTGCATAGGCAGTGTACAAATTTTTACTGGGTACTTACATTTCACAGAAGATGCTATTTCGCATCACCTTACAAGAACTGAGAGCAGTATCTGGGGTATGCAAGGGACACTTATTCCTGTTCAAGCAGAAGCACTTCTGTTCAAGCTTATTGGACAACATATAGTTCAGGGGTGGGCAATGTTTTTTGGCCGGTGTGCCGAAAAACACCACAACGCCTACCTCGGAAGGTGCTGGAGTGCCAGCATGGCAGAAAAACAAAATGAGGGCAAGGGGTACATGGCAGGATGCCTTGCCCCACAGCCCGGGCTCTGTGGCTACTAGCAGCGAGCCAGAGCCAGAGCCAGGGCTGGCTGCAGCTGGGAGGCTCCAAACAGCTGTGCCGGGCTCCAGCATCAGCTCTGCACCAGCGTGTGTAGGCATGCTTTGGAGCTGGTGGTGGGGGAGGGGCCTGAGGCAGCGCAGCCCCAGTCTCTCCCCTGCTCCCAGCATGGAGGTGATGAGCCCAGCGCAGCTGTCTGGGCAGCTGCAGTGGGCAGAGTGCAAACAGCTCTGCCAGGCTGCACAGCTACGGCCTCTGCTCTGTGCTGGGGGTGACTGCATGGGTACCTACCTTGGGGCAGGCAGCTGGGATGCTGCAAGCCCGACTGGGAGCAGCCTGGGCTCTGTTGCTGGCAGCAGCTACCCGGAGCTGGGGCCGGCTGTAGCCGGGAGGCTCCAAACAGCTGTGCCACAGTGTGCCAAGCAAAATGGCCTCGTGTGCCACGCTGGGCACGCATGCCAGGGGTTGCCGACCCCTGCCATAGCTTATCAGATAAACAAACAAATCTGAGGAAACCCAATCCTCCCAGGCACATACCTGAGCATAAGACTCTTGTATTGGTGTATGCACCATCCATTTACCTTCTTAATCCTTTCCTAATAGAACATTGTCGTCAGCAGTCCCTGTAAGCGTCACGGAGATTATGAAAGGTATTTCTTGATTCAGTGGCACAACTGGTGTTTGAGTTAGGGCAACTGGTTTGCAACCAGTATGAGGAAGAACTATTAAAAAACTGTGTTTCAGGGATGGCACAAGTCAAGGCTATTTGGGAGAGGCTTTTGCGATCAAATGGTCAAGTCAGCTGTTACGCATTTTTGCCAGTGCTATTAATACTAAGGATCCAAAGGAAAACTGAACAGGATAGAGTAAAGCTCAGTCTAGTAACCTCTCTGTGGCCATGGAAATTCTTGTTTCCTTCTCCAAACTTCTGTCCAGTTCCTGATAATGGTAATGCTCACTCAGAGCCATTGCAGTCTTTGTGGCCTGCCTAAAGGTGTCAAACCTAAGATGTGTGCAGGAAAGCAGATTGGAGCTACAGTAAGGTAATGTTGCAGTTAGTTCTTCATGAAAGCTCCATTCACCATTCTCCTACTTGGTGCGCTGCTGGGGAGTCTCTCCCTAGGGAATGCATGCGGAGGCAAGTACTTGAAAAAAGTGTACTTTTGCCATTCAGTAACTGGAGTTTTTCAATAAGTGTCCATTCCACTTTCTGCCATCCTTTGCCTGGTTTTTGGGTTTCCGTACGATAGGTAAGTGGAGACTCATAATATGGCAAGAACAAGAGTGGTGGTTGGTCATACATTCTCCTTTAGGCCCTTGGTTCAGTGCATGAGGCTGTTTCAGTTGCATTGAGGGATCAGAAGGTGGATGAGGCACTGTTCAAGCAGGTGACAAATCTGTCCAAGAGCCATGGGATGGTACTGGTGGGAGACATCAATTTTCTGGACATCTGCTGGAAAATAAAATGTCCAGCCAGTTCCTAATTTGCGTGGAGGACAACTCTGTTCTAGAAAGCAGAGGATACAACTAGGGGATTATCTATCTTGGCTCTTGTCCTACAAGCAGGGAAGAACTTGTGGAGGATGTGAAGGTGATTGGTAACTTGTGAGGAAGTGATCATGATATGATAGAATTCCAGATCCTGAGGCAGGGAAAGCTTGAGGTCAGCAAAACTAAGATGCTAGATATCAAAAAAGCAGTTTTTAACCAAACTGAGGGAACTAATAGGCATGGGGCCATGGGAAAATGGACTGAAGGGTAAAGGCACCCAGGAGGGCTTGGAGGCTCTAAAAGGTACGGTGTTGAAATCCCAACAAGAAGCTGTCCCAACATGGTGGATGCACAAGAAGAATGGTGGCAAGAGACCAATGTGGCTGCAGAAGGAGCTTTTAAATTGCCTCAAATGCAAAAGGAAAACATGCAGGCAATGGAAGAATGGGCAGGTCACCAAGGAAGGATACCAGGAAATAGCAAGAACCTGCAGGGCCAAGCTCAGGAAGGCAAAGATAAAAAAAAAAAAAAAAAAAAAGTG
>NW_017729022.1:59259133-59261763 GCF_001723915.1 Gavialis gangeticus
AAAAAAAAAAAAAAAAAAAAAAAAAAGTTGCACCTGGCAAAGGAGTTTAGAGCAAGAAGAGGTACTATGTATGTTGGCCAGAAAAGAAGGACCAAGAACGTATGGGTCCTCTGTTAACAAGCTGGGGGGGAACTTTTAACAGAAAATACAAAGGAAGTGGATCTACTCAACAGCTAGGGTTTTTTTTGTAAAGACTGAGGCAAAGTAAGCTGTAGCCAGATACCTAATAAGGATTATCTGTGTAAGGAAGGGGACAAGCTGAGAAAGGAGAATAACAAAGGAGACAATCAGAGAGGTTTTGATGGGTCTGAGTGAATTCAGGTTAGCAGGGCCAAATGAACTCTGTCGCAGGGTACTGCAGGCACTAGCAGAGATCCTTTGGCAGTCATCTTTATGAAGTTGTGGGAGACGGGCCAGATTCCAGAGGACTGGAAAAATGCCAATATATGTCCCCTCTTTTAAAAAGCCAAAAAGGAGTTCCTGGGGAACTACAGACTGCTTAGCCTCACCTCAGTACTTGAGAAATTCTGGGAGAATACTCTAAGAAAAGCCAGCTGCAAGCATCTGAAGGAGGAAAAGCTGATCACAAGCAGCCAACATGAATTTATGAAAAACAAATTGTGTCAAACAAACTTGATTTCCTTAACCAAGGAACTGCTGGATGGATGAAGGGAGTGGTGTGGATATAGTATATCTGGACTTCAGCAAGGCTTTTGATGAGGTGCCACATGACATTCTCACAAAGTAACTGGAGAAATGTGGGTTGGACAAAAACTACTATAAGGTGGAAAGATAACTGGCTTAATAATCTCAAGCAAAGGATAATTATCAACAGGTCAGTGTCAGAATGGCAGGAGGTATCAAGTGAAATCCCACAGAGGTCTGTCTTGGGCCCAGTGCTGTTCAGTGCAATTATTAATGATTTGGATGCTGGCATAAAAAACTTCCTGAGCAAGTCTGTAGATGATGTGAAATTGGGAAAGATTGCAAACATTGGAGGATGCAAGCACAACTGGAAGGATCTTGACAGATTGGAAAGTTAGGCTAGAGCTAACAGGATGAAATTTGATGCAGACAAAAGCAGGGTGCTACACCTTGAGGAGAACAATCAAAATCAAATATGAAATGAATGACACTTGTGTAGTTGGCAGCGCTATGGAAAAGGACTTGGAGTCTTGGTAGATACGCAAGACTCGGTATGAGTCTGCAGCACAGTGCAGCCGCATGGAGGACAAATGCAGTTTTGGGGTACCTCAATAGAAGCATTAGGTACAGGACATGGGAGGTGATAGTGCCTCTCTACTCGGCACTAGTTAGGCCTCGTCTGGAGTATTGTGTGCTGTTCTGGGTTCCACGTTTTAAAAAGGACATGGAGAAGTTAGAGAGGGTCCAGAGGTGGGCAACAAAGACAGTAAAGGGCTTGGAAAGCAAGTCGTATGAGGAGAGACTGAAGAAGCTAGTTTTGTTCAGCTTGTGGGAAGATGCTTAAGAGGGATCATGATAGCTGTCTACAAACGCTTCAAGGGCTTCCATAAAGGAGAGGGAAAGCTCCTTTTCTTTTTTGCTGCAGAAAGGAGAGCATGGACTTATGGCTTGAAGTTGCAGAAAAGTAAGGTGAGATTGGACATCTGGAAAAACTTCTTCACTGATAAAATAGTAAGTCCAGTGCAGTAGACTACGTAGGGAAGCTGTGGACTCTCCATCACTGGAGGTGTTCAAGGCAAAGGTGGACAGCCACTGGTCAGGGATGATCTAGGCGTAGCTATTCCTATATTCTACTATGGGGATTTCTCATGCTTCTGGGCTTTGCTTGTTGCCCCTACCCCATCATTTTACTACGTCAGGATGTTTTTAAGCCTCCCTCAGAGCCATTGGATATTGGCTACAGCAAAGGCTGGGGACTCTTCCTGGGGTGTGCCAGTGCTCCTGGGACCAAACCTGAGGAGGTTCCTGGCTAGAGTCTTGCTTCTCCACTAGGGGTCAGACCGATCACCATGTTTGGGGTCAGATTGGTATAGACTATGGGGTTTTTTTCTTTGTTCTGTAGCAGGGGGTGTGGCCCTTTACACCGATGTTAACAACATTTTATGGAAGCAGGATGTTGGTTGCCATGGTTTCCCTGTTTTACCTGTGGCAGGTTAGGGCATTAGGTCTGTGTTGTGTCAGGATTGATGATAGCCTGTTATGTAGAGTTTAGACTATGGTTTGTATGGGATGGTTTAGATAGGAATGATCCTGTTTCAGGCAGGGAGTTGAACTACGAGATGACCTTTGCAGGTCTCTTCCAGCCCTACTTTTCTATGATTCAAGGACCCTGTGACCACAGTTTTCATTCTCTTTCTTTTCTACCCTGTCTTTCTTAAATGATGCCTCTATTAGACCAGAAGGGCTCAGCCTTTTGGCCCTGCAAGTCCAGATTAGTGGCCCACAGTTAGTCTGTGGGCCACATGGAGCCTGTTCACCAGGATCAGGCCCTCGAGCCTGGCACTGGGGAACAGTATCAGTGCTCTCCTGCTGCCAAATTTCCAGACTGCCTGGGGAGTGTCACAGTGTGGATGACAGGTGCTGTGGGCCGGATGTGGCTCACAGGTTGAGGATTGAAAACCCCTGTGTTAAAAAAAAAAAAAAAA
>NW_017729022.1:59261774-59263668 GCF_001723915.1 Gavialis gangeticus
AAAAAAAAAAAAAAAGGGGGGGGGAGGGAGAGCAAACATGTTAAGACTGGGGAACAAAGTGTACATCTAAATATAAGTGATAAGCTGATACAGAATGTCTATGCTGAGGACTACATGAAACTGAGATTTTTCTCTCTCTTGTCTTCTCATAGGGCATTTGATACTCTTGCAAAAGCATTAAACCCTGGAGAGAATGCAGCATGTCAAAATTCAGAAAGTATTGAAGCCAGTGTACATTTGCTTGGTGGAGAAGCAAGCATGAATATTGTTGAAATAGAGGGGCCACTTCTCAGCGATGCACATGTAGCTTTCAGGGTATTTTTATACTTTTTAACAATTTATAAATATTATAACAAAATTCTTATCAATATTAGAAGTTCAAGAACTTGATGCATATTTGTTGTTTGACTTTATTAGCATTCATGTTCTGATGAATGCACTGCTTTTGTTCAATGGTTAGCTGCTACTTGTTCAGGAAAACTAACTTGCCTCCTGACTGTTTTGGTAGCACAGTTCATTATGCAGCTTATATTTCCTTCAAAATCAGATGGCAAACCAATACTAGGGGATTTAAACCTCTGTGTTGTTGCAAAGCAGCAGAGAATGTCAAATTTTACAAATATTATATGTTTTAATCCTAGACAAATGAGTTAAATTTGCTCCGTGGTTAGATCTGTGGCCCAGAGGTGCCTTTGTGTTTAGTGATTCTCCTTTGCTTGCATATCCAGTTGCCATATGGCATTAAGTGACTTTGACCATTGTGGAAAATGGCAACAAAACGACACCCTTTTTTTTCCCAGAAGGCGCCAAATACTACTCATTTTTATTTCCACCCTGTGAGCCTACAGAACTTTCTCTATATTTGTCCTTTTATTAACGTGCAGACCACATGACCACATCAAAGGTTCTTCAATGCTAACCTTACATTGGACTTTTTGTCCCTTACAATCAGCCCTTGTTTTGTTGCCTGGTAATCATAAATTTAGTGTAAATCCTAGAACAAAATTTTCTCTTCTTAAAAAACTAGGTTTATCCATGTGGTTTTAATTGTATTAGTTTATATAATAGAGCCAAAAGTTAATCTGTGAGGGCAATTCGTAACTTTGGGTCAAATCCTGCTTCCCTTAATCATGCAGGTGAGCCCATTGTTTTTTAGTATAATTACTTGTAAGAGATTTTTAGCCATTGCTGGTTGTTGTAAAAACCTTATTTTCTTGAGCAGTTCTAGAGCATCAGGCATCTTGTGTGTGCTGAGCATCATGTGTATCGTATTCAGACCTGAGAACAGTATATATATTTGTAAAGTAAATAATTAAAAATTGCAAACCAAAGAACTTTTAAAATACCTTTTCTTCCTAAAACTAGTAATTTTGGCAATTCACCTAATTTTTCAGGCCATTTATTCCACTCCTCTGGGGAAAGCTATGGAAAGGTATGATGCCTCCCAATTTTTTTAATATACATATATGTGTGTATATATCTATCTATCTATCTCTGTAAAATGTAAGGAACTTGATCAAAATATACTTAAGGCATATCTTCTAAAAAGAATTCTATTAAAAATGTCTCAAAAGTTTTCATTATAACATAATTTGGATCTTTTATCTCTGAGTTTCCTAGATATGATCACTTGTTTAATGTGTGGAATTCAATTACATTTGCCCTATTTTTTCTTGCTTGTAATTATATATGGATTTAACAATTGTGGCTAATATTGAACAAAGGCAGTCATAAAATTTATTTTGAGATTGTGTCTTGTATTATTTTTATTTTTTTTAAATGATCAAACTTTTCCATGTGAAAGATCCTCAGTTTTTTTTCTGATTTAAAATTTTATGAAGGCAGAAAGCTAACTGTACAACTCCTTTTGGTACCAGCTCACCATGCCTTCTCC
>NW_017729022.1:59263679-59298557 GCF_001723915.1 Gavialis gangeticus
ATGGCAACAAAACGACACCCTTTTTTTTCCCAGAAGGCGCCAAATACTACTCATTTTTATTTCCACCCTGTGAGCCTACAGAACTTTCTCTATATTTGTCCTTTTATTAACGTGCAGACCACATGACCACATCAAAGGTTCTTCAATGCTAACCTTACATTGGACTTTTTGTCCCTTACAATCAGCCCTTGTTTTGTTGCCTGGTAATCATAAATTTAGTGTAAATCCTAGAACAAAATTTTCTCTTCTTAAAAAACTAGGTTTATCCATGTGGTTTTAATTGTATTAGTTTATATAATAGAGCCAAAAGTTAATCTGTGAGGGCAATTCGTAACTTTGGGTCAAATCCTGCTTCCCTTAATCATGCAGGTGAGCCCATTGTTTTTTAGTATAATTACTTGTAAGAGATTTTTAGCCATTGCTGGTTGTTGTAAAAACCTTATTTTCTTGAGCAGTTCTAGAGCATCAGGCATCTTGTGTGTGCTGAGCATCATGTGTATCGTATTCAGACCTGAGAACAGTATATATATTTGTAAAGTAAATAATTAAAAATTGCAAACCAAAGAACTTTTAAAATACCTTTTCTTCCTAAAACTAGTAATTTTGGCAATTCACCTAATTTTTCAGGCCATTTATTCCACTCCTCTGGGGAAAGCTATGGAAAGGTATGATGCCTCCCAATTTTTTTAATATACATATATGTGTGTATATATCTATCTATCTATCTCTGTAAAATGTAAGGAACTTGATCAAAATATACTTAAGGCATATCTTCTAAAAAGAATTCTATTAAAAATGTCTCAAAAGTTTTCATTATAACATAATTTGGATCTTTTATCTCTGAGTTTCCTAGATATGATCACTTGTTTAATGTGTGGAATTCAATTACATTTGCCCTATTTTTTCTTGCTTGTAATTATATATGGATTTAACAATTGTGGCTAATATTGAACAAAGGCAGTCATAAAATTTATTTTGAGATTGTGTCTTGTATTATTTTTATTTTTTTTAAATGATCAAACTTTTCCATGTGAAAGATCCTCAGTTTTTTTTCTGATTTAAAATTTTATGAAGGCAGAAAGCTAACTGTACAACTCCTTTTGGTACCAGCTCACCATGCCTTCTCCTATGCCTGAATACCTGAATGTTCATTATATCTGTGAATCAGCTTCCAGACTGCTCTTCTTGTCCATGCACTGGGCACGTTCCATTCCTTCCTTCCAAGCCCTAGGGTGAGTATTCCAAAATCCTTTAAATGACTAAAATAAATCACTTATTCTGAAATATGTATTTTTACATCAAGAAGTTTTAATAGTTTGAATTTCACATTTGAAAAAAATCACTATTTTTCTGTTTAAAAGTATTGTCAGCAAATTTAAAAAAAATTTAAACGCATTTGTTAGAATTGTTTTGTAGAGCTTTGTGGAAATTCTCTCACAAAGAGTAAAATTTGGTGAAAAATGCCATTCGGGCTTATTAAAAAAGTATTTGCGAGTTCAAGCCCGTTTTCTCAGCCTTGTTTGACAAAACTGTTGGAAAGGTATAGGGCATGGTAGCGTCCCTTTTTATCCAATATCCCAGTGGCTAAGACACTCACCCAGGATGTGGCAGACCTGGGTTCAATTCCCACAGCTGCCTGAAAGAATTCGAACCATTATGTCCACCCCCCAGCTTAAGTGAATGTCCTAAGCACCAGGCTAGAAATTATTCTGGTGCAGGGCACTCTCATTGCCTCCTTTGCATAGTCTACTTGGCATAATTATTTTTTTAGACCAGGGACTAGAATGCAGGGGTAGGCTTACTCTTTATCACTCAGTTGAAGAGTCATTTTTGTATTTTGCCATGTTTCTTAATACATACATGATTGTATACAAAGAATAACAACTTCAGCAGAAGAGGTTGAAGGGTACCCCTCTGAGAATACTTTCTTGCTTGGAAGTTCTTATGTTTTTCTGGGAGATGGAAGACCCAAGTTGAAATCACCTCCTGCCTATTTCAGGAAAGGAATTTGAACCCACAACCCCCCCCCCCAATTAAATTCAGTCCAAAAAAATAAATGTAGTCAATCCAAACAGGCTTTTTTTCTTCACTTTTTTTTTTTTACTTTAGCTGGCAAACCAAAACAATCAGTTTATTCATACCACCCTACTAGTTGTATTCAGGAAGTGAAAAAGTGAAGAACTGCTTCAAAATTTATGCTGTGTCACTTCAGAAAAGGAAAATCTATGTTTGACTGCTGGCAGGGACCTAACCTTGTATATTTATAATATCACTTTTTTCGATTAGTGAATTTCTGGCAAGTCATGACTTCCTGTCATTCTTGAATTGTATGTGGTGAGATTGCACTCAGCCTGCATTCACAATGAGGATGCTTATCCAAATGTATCAAAGAAAGCTAGACAGTGGGGTTCACTGTGTTTCTGGGATGTATATTGTTCTGTTTTTGGAAATCATTTAGTGGGACTATTACTGCTGCAATTAGCCTATTACAGAAGATGTGAGATGGGTTAGCAAGGTTTAGCAAGCATTGAAGGAGGGGTTGTTTTGTTTTTTTTAAAGAGGATGGGAGTTGTGAGAACTAAATTGCATCTGCTCACTAAAAACAGTTGACATGCTCAATAAAGTTTCCACTGTCACTAATAGAATACGTTATTTCTTAAATTTATTTTTCCTATATTTTAATTCCCTTTCATATGAGGGGGAACATACTTAGTTCCTAAATAGAAGGAACCATTTCTGTGGAATTTTCCCAGATATTAGAGCAACTGTGGTATTAGAGCACCCATGATTAAAAAGAAATTAAAAAAATGTGCTTTCTGCCAGACATAATTCATGCTGGTCTCTGCTCTTGTATATAATGTCTTTGATAAATTCTGTGTTATTATCTTGATTGGTGTTTTTGTTTCCTCTTTGTGACTAAATCACATAATGAAGCACTTGGTGAGAGAATGGAAAGGCAATAGGTAATATTGCAAGTAGCCTCACATACCTGCTGATATCCATCTGAGCACTGGGAGGAAGATGTTTTGCGACTGTAAATGCTAGAGGCATCTGTACTGTTAAAATAATTTGTTTCTGTGGTATCAAGGAGCATTGCTTTTGAATTGTCAATTAGCTGTAAGGACAGATGACTTGTAATTGTCATATGTGTTTGCTCAAGTGTTTGAATAAAGGTGATTTCTACAGAATATAATCATAAAGAAAGATACATTTCACGTGGCAAACCTTCCATTTTGAAGGGGAAAGAAAAAAGTAAATATTTCCCTTCCTAACAAAGAAAAGCCCTGAAATGCAATAAAATGAAATAATATAAAAGATAAAGAAATGGAATAAAGTCTAAAAGTGATGATTTTTAAATAGCACTCTTCATCCAGCAGAATTTCAAAGCAGTTTACACATTAATACAGTAAATGGAAAGGGTTTATAATAAAAACAGTGCAAAAATAAAATCAAAGGATAGCATGCTTAAAAGCTATCTAAAGTATAGAAGCTGAATCTTTGCAAAAGAGTTGACAGGAAACGAACATAAAACTTGTCATTTAATTATTCAGCAATAACCCTTTATTCAAATGTTTGGATGTTTCGGTGAGAAAAGGAAATGTATTAGATAAACAAATACGAGTATTCCCTTCTTTTTTTTATCAGGGAACTTTTCCTTCTCTGCCCCCCCACCCTGGTCAGAGTTGGAGGCTATGTTGAGTTGCACTTTTTCTCCTGAAAGATTTGACAGTATTTTTTTGAAGGCAGGTCATCACAGGTTAATACATCTTTATTTTGAGCATTGTTTTTGTACTGTATCTGAAAAATGTTTTAGGACCGGGACTTGTGTCTTAATTGACACCATATTTCATTTTCTATTTTTCATGTTAAGCAACAATAATCAAAATGCAGAAAAATTCCTGGTGGCTACTTGTTTGGGAGGAGCTGATGGTCCAGAACAAGGCCAAAGATCATTTGTTACTGAGGAAGACAGACAACATATCCAGCCTGTTTTCCCATTCAGAGCAGCACCATCTTCAGCATGTTTGCTTTTTCTGCCTTCCTGTCCTCCACCCCCACCTCTCCCCAGCAGCAATACCCCTAAATTCCATTGTGAGACTCCAGTTATGAGTTTTAAGGAGCTTGGTTTGGACTCCTTACCCAAAACAAGCCTGGCTTATTGTTTTGGTGTTCTGGGTTGGTTAATAGAATATTAGTGGTCCAGATTCTTTCTGGCATCAGGAGAGGTTGGAAGTAGAGCCTTCATCAAGTTGGTTACAGCTTTGCATGCCTTGCAAGCTCCCTGTGTTGATTTAATTGAAGTCAGTTTAAAAACTCCTTAACTGTTGTGTTCTAGGGAGCTACAATGCTACAGAAGCAGATATTAACTAAAGAGTGGCACAGTGTACCTTGTCTATGCCACCTGTCCTGGTAGGTGGGTGGTAGGAGGGGGCTTCAGGGAAATGCAAGAGGTATAGGAGTTTCTTCCAGCCATATGACCACTGAAAGGTTATAGTCTGAAGCACAGTGGATCAAACCAGGAGATTTGGCCTAGTAAGCCTATATCCAGTATAGGGTAGTTCTGCATTAAGTAATTATTCATGCATGCTTGTAAATATAAATTTGCGTATGCTTGTAAATATAAATCATAATTGTTGTGGGGGCTAGAATTTTATTAACCTTCATGCAAAGGTTGTGTCCATCACGTTTTTGAAACCGAAAACTTAGCTTTAAAATATTTCAGTTCGTAAGAGGGGGTTTTTTCCATTGCTAGTATTTGTCTTTTTCCAGAATTTTGAAACGTGGGCACCTGAAACTGGCACCTCAGTGCAGTACTTTTTTCAGAGGTGCTGTGCTTTCATTAATGGCACAGAGGTGCCATTCATTAATTGTAGATGTTTAGCACTGCAGTAAACCAGGTTACTTTTATTGACCTGTGTGAATTTAGATACCTAATTTTAGATGCATACATTTGGAAATATATTTTTTGCATAACAGATTTCGTTTAGGGCTTACCAGCCAAAAATTGATTTCTCTACATAATCTAGTTTCCAGATTTCACAATGGTGACTTAACAAGGAAGGGATATGAAGAATGCCAGTAAGAAGGCCAGTGACTTGATTTCACTGTTGAATTTTTGCTATGTTTACTTTTCCTTAAAAAAAAAAAAATCAACCAGCTTTCAGGTGAAAAACAAAAATAAAATAAAGCCTTCAACTGGTTATAGACTACCTGCAATATAGGAACCATTTGAACTTCTGCTACTGTATGTAAATATTTTTAAACAAATGTAAATCCTGAGTAAACTAACATGATGGAACCTGTATCCACTGATGACTATCAGCTTGCTTACATTAGAGATGTATCTATTTTTTTAATTCCCTTTTTAAAAAAATATCAACTTTTACATAAATGGCTCATAACACAAAGCTTAAAATTTCAATTCTAGCAATTAAAAAAATGTTTGATCTGGCTCTTGTTTTGCTGGAAGTGGTTGTACTAGATGGTTGAACTAGATGAATAATTACAATTTATACTGTTCTCCCAGTACATTTGAAGCACTCTGTAAATGCCAGTGACAATTCCATTAACTAAAAAATATTTTGTTCCTTTAAATAGGCAAGATAACAGCATATCGTTAGTAAAAGCCTGCTGGAATGAACTTTTTACTCTTGGTCTTGCACAGTGTTCACAAGTGATGAATGTGGCAACTATATTAACTGCATTTGTTAATCACCTTCATGGTAGTTTACAGCAAGGTAAGATGCATTAAGTGTTTCAGATGCGTTAAGCATTTAATTGACTACTTGTCTATGAATTTACACACCATTGCAAGTATAATACAAGGTCCATTTTAAAAAATGGTAAATTTTAGCAAACCTGCAGAAGTCAGTCACATTAGTTTTTATTTTGTTCTGTTTCTTCCATTCCCTCCCCTTCTACCTCCATTAAAAATCTACATAAAATAATGTTCTCCCTTGCTAAAAATAGACACTTCAATTAGATACACTAACCATTCTCAAGGAACTAGCCATTTGCCCATCAAGAATGACAGGGGAGGGAGGGGGTTAGGATGGAGTGCTGCCACGCAACGCCCCATGCTGTCACTGTTCTGTCTTTTCTCACTTTTTTTTGTCTTTGTTGGTAAGGGGGAGCAAGGCTGCCACTGCCACCAGCACCCCAGTTCTGGGGCTGGTCTCCCCCCACCCTCCCCCTCACCTCTTTGCCCCAGTTCAGGGCTGGCCTCCCCCCACTCCCAGTCGCCGCTTCAGAACCAAGCTACTTTCCCACACTGCGCCCCATCTCCCCATCTCACCTGGCTTTTGTTTAGGTCTTGTGCCTGTGTGGTTTGCAGCGAGCAGGGTGGGGGAGCCAAGGCCAGCCGGTTCTCCATGCCGCTTGCAGGGAGCGGGTTTGGGGAGCCGAGGCCAGCGCTGCTGACCTCAGCTCCCCCACCCTCTGGCCAGTCCTTGGCGCAGATTTGGAGTCACGGCAGCGCTCCCCCACACTTGGAGCACTCTAATTGGCTTTTTCCGTTGGCTAATCAGAGTGTGAATAAAGCATTATGGACAGACAAACAGACTTAGGCTTTTATAGTATTATAATACTTGTGCTGTGAAGATTGGCCTGTGGCTTCCATTCAATCATTAGTCTCCTTTTAAGTTAGGCACTAGAGAAACAGTAGGACACATCTGTATTCTTTACCCATTGTTTCATTCTTGGTGCGCAGCCATTCAATATTAGTATCTCTGTGCCAGCATTGTCTATGGAGGACATATATATGCTTTTAGGTGACCTTGTACTGTGCATCTGAGACATAAAAAGCAGCAACTGTCTGCCCCTCAGTTCCTCTTCACCTCTCCTGGCTGTGAAATAATGCAACTTAGAGTCCACATCTTGATGCACTTTCCTTGTTAATTTACTTGCTTCTGGTATATATTATTGCTGGATTAGATTCAAGTTTTGTTAAATACCAATTTAGTTGCCCTTTGGCCTATTCATTTAATAGGTTCTGGTCTTTTTCACTTCACTGTGTTATATTTTTTACAGATACACTTTTCCCAAAGACTTGTTAACTTCAAGACTCTGGGATTCAATTACTGCCTCTCTCACCTAAAAATGACAGGCATGCTAGGAACCTATTTTGTTTAAGGGTTCCTATACCATGGGTAAATTAGCATTAAAAAGTATTTTAGAAGCCAAGGAAGCATGTTTGCAGACATGTTTATTGGATGAGACCTACTTTTCAGAAGTGTTGCAGGATGCACAGACTTCTCTCTTGTCCAAAGCTCCAGCTTCTGTCCGTAGTAGGACAATTTTATGAGGGGGGAAAAAAAACATTACTCCTTTGCAAAAGAGCGAAGTTGATCTTGCATAGAAGAGTTCACTAGGAAAACATGGCTTTCTTCATTACTTCCATTCTAACGAGGCCTTATGGCCCAATACAGATGACTTGGGATCTTGGAGGGGGCATGGAACTGCATTGGCATGCTAAGCTGAACAGGGACTGGCTGGTTTCTTGCTATGGACAAAGCTTAAATGACATTTCCAAGATTTTCCGTGGTCACTTTCAGGATTGTCATACTTAGTTCTGACAAAGATTATGAGGCTCCCTTTGATAGCAAGTGTATTCTTGCTAGCTGCCTTGGCACAGTGAACTCCAGTGTTCTCCAGCTGAGATATGAGATTTGTGACTATATTCTTTGATACCAGGAGACTTGCAAGTTTGGAGGAGCTTGAATCTCCTTTTTTTGTCATCTATTGCAAAAACTCCATTTGTTACTGGGACCTGCAGTATTTTTTTATTCCTACAGATACCCCCGAATCTGACTGTTCTTATATTCCCCATGCAAGGAGATAATGCAAGATTATCAGCTTAGTTCTTTGTATTGGTATCCAGCTCTGGGGGTCTTCAGTCTCTTACTCTGTAATACTACATCATGGTCTTTGTGAAGTCTGTGTATGGGGTCCATACAGACCAGTTTGCCATGTCTTTTTTTTACTGCCTCTCAGAAGTCAACCTCTGATACAGCTCTACAACATGGTCCTTCTGAGTTGATTTGCAGGAGTTTGCTTATTTTAAGAAAGAACTTAATCATACTGCAGACATAGCTTAACCTACAGTCTTAACACCTTCTTCTCCAAATGAAACTGTAGTCTCCTTTATGCAAAGTTTCAAGGTTTCTATAGAAAAGGTGCTGGAGTCTCAGCATATTCCAGGATGGACAAGGCAGATTGGTCAGCATGTATCTTTCAGCCCTGACAGTTAGTGAAATTTTGATGGCTTGTACTAGAAGGTATGGCAAACACCTTTGACTGTTGCCTGTACATCAGAAAAGGAAAGAATTATGCCCAGTCTGTAGGAGTAGATTTTTTTTTAATACATACCTAATGCCAAGATCATTTTCATGATTTTGTGTGTCCTTTATAAAAATGAAACAAGACAGAACAACACCAAAAAATATGAACTGATGGTTCTTGATTTATTTCACTATAAAAACCATTTTCTAGCAAGCTTGTTCAGTTCATAATTTCTAACTGCTGGCTCATTATTATGTTCTGGACTCTGGTAAGCTATCTGTGTTTGTTGAAATACACCTTTGCTTTATCTGCAGAAATGTGTCCTCTGCTAACAGGTGTAAGCCTCCTGTTATTGAAATGTCAGATTGTATAACATTACTTTGCTAAAAAAATTATTAGTAGGACTGAATTTACTTGTGAGCTGTGCTTTGCATCTCAGTCTTTAGTTGCCCTCTCTTGTTTACTTTGCCCTCTCTTGTTCCTTATTGACATTCTAATTTCATGGATTTTTAGACATACAGAAAGTTATTAAAGTTTTATTTTGTAATTTGGGGATCATATAGTTTTAACTATGACAAGCTGTTGTGATATTAAACTCTTACATTTCTTCAGCGGATCCCCCATAATCCTGCTAATAGTAGTAATTTCACCTTTCTCTAAACATGGAAAGATTCTCCAGTTCAGATTTTGGGAGTTTTGCATCTTGCCACCAGGCAAGTTGGTTGGAATTCCCTGGGAACTGAATTATCTCACTTTCAAGAAAATAATTGTGTATCGTGTCATTTAAGTGAACATTTTAGTGCGTCTGATCTGATGATTTGCCTAAGACGGGTATGGAGTAAGAATCTTTTATTCAGATTCTGGTTTGAGAATATCCATAATGCTTGTATGGGTTTGCTGCTTCTAGTAGCTCTAATAAACTGAATGAGTTTGGCACCACCCTGATTCTTAGCGAGTGCAGGTACAGCGCATTTGTGGAATTCCTTTTACTGGTAAATAAGCTTCTCCTTGCACACACTTTTGATGGTTGTATCAGGCTCCAGTCCACCTCTCATTACTGGATATGTTAATGACATGAATAAACTAATCATAAAGCATAGCAATTTTCAACTAGTCTCTAATCATTTAGAGCCTTGGGGTTTTTTCCAGAAAAGGCATGTGTTTCCAAATGAATGAATCAGGAATACATTTATGGAAAAAAAAGGAGAAAAAATCCAAAAACAAACCTCCATTCTGCATTTATATCTTGTATTAATCTAGATAAGTTGTCGTCCGACAGAGGAAAGCTAGTGATGGAGCATATCTTTAAACTGCAGGAGTTCTGTAACAGCATGGTTAAGCTTTGCCTAGATGGATATGAATACGCTTATCTGAAAGCAATCGTCCTCTTCAGTCCTGGTATGTAATTATTTTAAATGTACTTTTGCTGTGACAATGTCTAGAAAAACATCTAGAGCAGTGGTTTCCAACCCAAATGAGGGTTCTGGGGGCAATCCTAGTAGCACTGCACAGAAAAGATGAGCTGCACCACGTGCTGGAAGCTCCCCTGCCCCTGGGCCACTGCTGCCACCACCACACTCTGCTCCCAGCACTGGGGTGCAGGAAAAAAAAGGTTGGGAACCACTGGTTTAGAGTCTGGAAAATACAGCAACAAGCAATAAATACTCAGATGTATTTACTGTTTGTTGCTGTATTTTTCAGACTCTAGGTTGGAAGGTGATTTTTAAGTGTTTAGTTGCTCTGGTTTCAAACATAAATGTCAGTCTATCACAGTTTTAGGTCATTTACAGCAGGGGTGTCAAAGATATGGCTCACAGGCCAGATCTGGCCACAGAGCTCTGTCTTCCAGCCCACTGTCACCTATAGGTCTTGCACTGGACCCACATGCTTAATTTGGTTCACACCTGACCAACAACCTAGCGCACTGCACACCATGCACGGACCCATAGGTGCACTGCATGGTGCTTGTGGGGCCAGGACTAGTGCTCGTGCTTCATTTGGCATATAGTATTTCATCCAGTGCAGAGAGCAGGGCTGTTATGGGATGTTTGTGGCACATGCACTGGACTGACCCAGTGCACTATGTGTGGGGCAGTCTATGGGGCCAGTCCAGCCCACAGAGCGGTCCCATACCACTCATCTGACCTGTGTACCATCCATGTGCCACTCATCCAGTCTGCTAGGTCTGATAAGTTTAACACCCCTGATTTACAGAAGTTTTTAACCATCTCCCTCACAATTGCTGTAGCACCAGTGCAGTTCAGTCACTGCCATCAATGGAAAAAGTGAAAATGTAGATTAACCCCTACTGTGTTATTACACTGTGCTGTCTGATCTGTCTGTTGGGGGGAGATGTGGCAGAAGAGAAGACTTGGGGGACAATTCAGACAGCCAGGAGCTGAAATCAGATGAGCAAGTGAAGTGTTGGGGTTGGACTGGTTGAGAAAGCAAACTAAGATGACAAGCTTTGGTGTGGGGAAAACTGGGATGGGATTGGGGGTGGCAGACGAGCCAAAGAGCATGTTCAAAAGTAAGTCAAGCTCTGAAAGGTTAGCCAATGCTAGCATTACAGTTGCTTATACAACCTTAATTGAACTATTTTGTACATATGCATCATTATTATGTCTTTGTATTATCATAAAATGTAGGAGCCCTAAGTAGGGCCCCATTGTGCTAGGCTCTGTAAAACACAGCATAATTATTGCTGTCTTTAGAAACACTTCTACAAAATAGACTACAGCTTTAATTTCTAACTGTAACAAAGTAAAAAGATGTTCTAAAAGATACAGAAAAAATATACCTGTCCCTAGTAGTTAATGTTTCTTTGTATAGAGTGAATGTGCTGTGGGGATGAATCGGGGTTCTGTGATGATACTTGTATCTATAGCGACCCTGCCTCATTTGTTTCAGAAGTTGGAAGGTAGATAATGAGCAGGTGTAGCAGGCCAAGCATGTTTTATTTACCTTCAGCCTCTGCCTTTTAGTTTTTTCATGACAGTATCAAACCAGAGCCCCGCCTCATGAGTCACATGCCTAACCACAGATGTTTCTTGGGTAACAGATGGCAATTATGGGGAACACACAATTTCCTCACAACCAGCCTTCGATATAGACCACAATATGAACACCCTGCCTCTTCATATTTCTTTAGTCTGCCACATATGAAACAGTGAAAGAACCTCTTCTTTCCCTTTAGTCTTAGGCTAGTTATAAGTAGCTGAATTATTATTGGCCTTGCATATAATGGTAGATCTATCTAAAACATGGGTTACTCAGTGTCCAGCCCATTGGCCATTCCTGCAAAGCCATGGCACGTGGCCTGCAGGGCTCCCCACAGGTCATAAATTTGGGAGCAGGGATGCAGTGGCAATACCACCACCCACCCCAACCCCGTTTCAAATTCTAATCCCCCTCCCCGCCAAGTGCTGCAGGACAGGGTCCAAGCCAAGCCATTCCCCCTTTCCCTCCGCTGGGGTGGGTTGGGGCCTGGCCACCCCCTATTCTCCCCTCTCTACAGAGCCAGGTTGGGCCTAGGCCATACCCCCTCCCCACTCAACCGGTGGGGCTGGGCCACACCCCCTGTCTTCTTCCTCTTCCTCCCTGTGTGGCCAGATGGGGTCCTGCCTTGCCCACCCTGGGCACCAGATTGGGGCCACCAGCTGAATCTGGCCCGCGGACAGACTGGGCACTGCCAAACCAGCTCACCGGGCAAACAGGTTGGGCACCACTGGTCTAAAAGAAGGACACTTATGGGCTGTTTGTTTTGCCCCACAAAGTTCTCTGCTTCAGGGAAGTATGAACAGGTCCCAATAGGCAGCTCCAGAAAAAAATCTTTGGTAGCAACATTGTAGGGCAAGAACCTGAGAGATCTTTACCTAATGTCTTCCCAGGTGAGGTAATGTGCCAGTAGAGATTGCCTTAGTGTTGAAGCCTGTGCCAGAATCTTGAGCTGATGAAGGAGATAATCCCCATTTAAAGATAATGCTCATGCAAGTCTAGTCATTCTAAAAAGCTGCACTGAGAAATAAAGAAGGGATCTGGTCTGGTTTGTCATGTGCAAAAGTCTTCAGTGGTGCAATTGGATACAACAGGGGTACCAAAGATATGGCCCATGGGATGGATCCAGTCTGCGGAGTACCATCATCCGGTCCCCAGTGCTGCCTCTGGGTCTCAGAGTTGATCCACATACAGCAAATGGCACATGTCAGACTGGCCCTGCACACAGTGCTCACTCTGGCCAGCCTAGGACCCATGCTGCATGTAGTGCCCACCCTGGGCAGGCCAGGACAGGGGCCATGTGGCACACAGATCCTGAACTGGGTGGAGTGGACACTGTGCTGCACATGTCCAAGATGGGCCCGGCTCAGGCATTGCATGCAGCGCAGTCTAGGTGTGGGGACTGCTTGTGCTGGGTCCAGCATAGGGAAGGGTCCATGGGCCTGGCCCAGGCCATGGACCAGCCCTGTGCAAGTCATCTGGCTAACAAAGCCAGATGTGATTGACACCTCTGGGAAACACGGTTCCTGTTGGTTCCAAGCTTGATGCTGTAAGTTTCTCAGAACTGAGAAAAGTGGTTTCTTTCCCATTTTGCTGCAGCTCTCCTTCAAGGGAAACTTTGTTTTCAGGCACAGGAAGACTTTTGGAGCTTTGGTTGTCAGTGCAGACATTGCCAAAATTAAGTTTTATCTAGCCTTTTTTTCTCTACCTGTACTTCATTACTTGGGCTATTGGTCCTGTGGCTTTACTCCCTACTTACACAGGTGGGAGAGAAGACCTGGAATGATTCCTCTACTCTGGACTCTTGTTGGTGTTTTCAGTTGTGACAGGCCATTTCTTAGGGTAGCTAAGTCCTGTAGCTCATCAATGGGGTAACTGCCTGCAATTCAAAGCCTGGTTATCTTGCCTACCTCTGCTTCTAGATGTTTTGGTGGGGGGTTTTTTAGTGTCCCCCTCATGAAAAGCTATAGGGATAAAAGGACATATTGGAAATAAGTGTCATTCAGGTAGTGCCAGAATCTTACAATAGAGGGAGGAAGGGTCTTCACTCTGTTCTTGATCTCTTAAATTGAATTTTGCCTCTGTTCTTAACCCTTAAGACTGGTTCGGTTTTTTAACCTGTCCATTTTCTTACCTCCACATTTCAATAAGTACAAGCAGTGCCAGTACCTGATATGCAGCAGCCATTAGTTAGATGAGGTAATAGCCCGAAAGCCAACAGCTGTTGACTCAGAGGAATTCAATTTACAGTGGGGGAATAGATCATGCCTTACAGCAGATTTGATGCTTTTTCAGATTTCTGATCTCCCCGTAAATAGTCCATTTGCTGTCCTTAGTTGGCTCAGCTTTCTCCAGCAGAAGAACCAGATGATGTAAGCATACCCCAAATCCCTTGATCCAGCAATGTGTGTGCTAAGGTTTAGGACAAGATGTTTTTTCCTGTATGAAGAGATCAAGCCCTGTTCTATTGGAGGCCAGAAAACATTTTGCTAGGAAGTTTTACCACTTAATGGAACAGAGGATTTTTAAGTTTCTTAAATTTTAAATGCTTTTTTTTTTTTTACAGTGACTTGTGTTGTCAACTGTATCTCTGGAAAAGCTCATCTGCATGAAAAAGACTGAATCCATCATGTATTAGCTGAGGTCTTAAATATTGTGATGCTTGTTTACCTGCTGATGTGTCCTGTTCAGTGGCAATGTATATGTGTCTCGTGCAAAGTGTATCAGAGGGCTTGGAAACATTTAAGAATTTCCTGAAGGCTTTTCTCGATACTTTGAATGCTATAGCAAGGGCTTTGGCCAGAGTTGTCAAGTTCAGGTGTGTCAAGCCCCGGCAGATGCAAATGAATTCAGTTAATTCCTTTACAAATCGCTTGTAGAATTCAAAATAATGCATTAGTATGCTCAGAATAAACTGCTCCTACACAACTACACTGACATACTTCACTTTCAGGCCATGCTCATACAGTTTCTGAAGTTAAAGAATGACTAGACAGAACAGGATATTTAAGTCATTGGTCTATGATGTGTTGGGTTTGAAAGAATTGCATATACCACCTTGTTGCTTAAAGTTCTGTGGCTATATGGTAGACCAGCAATCCCAGTTGTAAGGTTATGCGGGCAATATATTTGGAGAATGAGAATTGCTATTGATAACTTTTTTTTCTGATATGATTCAGCTGCTTATTTATGACCGCATTCCTTCAGGTCATCTACTTTATAGAATCATAGAAAGTAAGGATTGGAAGGGACCTCAGGAAGTCATCTAGTCCAAACCCCTGCCCAGAGCAAGACCAGCCCCAGCTAGATCATCCCAGCCAATGTTTTGTCTAGCCAGACCTGAAAACCTCCAAGGATGCGGATTCCACAACCTCTCTGGGTAACCTGTTCCAGTGCTTTACTACCTTCCAGTGAGAAAATTCTTCCTAATATCTAACGTAAACTTCCCTTTCTGCAACTTGAGACTGTTGCTTTTTGTTCTGTCCTCTGCCAGCACTGAAAACTGGCTAGCTGCATCCTCTTTCAAACCCCCCTTCAGGATGCTATTGAGTCTCCCCCCCTCAATCTTCTCTTCTCTAGATTAAATAAGCCCAGTCTTTCCTCATAAGTCATGTCCCCCAGCCTCACCATTTTTGTTGCCCTCCGCTGGACTTCTCCAATATCTCCACATCCCCATATGTAGTGGAGGACCCAAAACTGAACACGCTACTCCAGATGTGGCCTCACCAGTTCTGAATAGAAGGGAATAATCACTTCCCTTGACCTACTGGGAACACTCCTACCTGTGCAGCCCAGTATGCCATTAGCCTTCTTGGCAACTAGGGCACACTGCTAGCTCATATTCAGTTTATTGTCCACCATCGACTTTTCTGCAGAGCTGCTGCCCAGCCAGTCAGCCCACAGCTTGTACTGGTACATGGGATTATTCCATCCTAAGTGCAAGGACTTTGCACTTGTCCTTGTTGACAAGGTTCCCTATAAGCTGTGCGCATGCGCAGCTGCACACAAGAAGAAGTCTTGCTGCACACTATTTAATGCTGCGCACCTGCCCCAACCCAGCCACAGGCTGCTGCAGAAGTGTGGAGGGGCAGGCACACTGAGATACCTGTGCATTCCCAATCCGGATCACCAGCATGAAGGTGCCTGATCTTTTTGTGGGGAGCTAGGGGTGCTGGCTATGGGTTTCTGATAGTCCTGGTGGGGAGCTGTGAACCCTCTTGGTGGGGTTTGGTTCAGGAGACTGCCCGGTTGCTCCAGATGGAGCAAGACAGGAGCCCGGGCAGCCTGTGCCGAGCAGAACGTGATAATGGAGGCATGGCTACATGCAGCTGGTCCCAGGGAGGTAGGAGGCAGCTCTCTGGGGACAGAGTTGTGTTTTAAAAAGCTCACATGAGCACTACCTCAGAGGTGCCCCGAGCCCACTGGCTGACCTGCCAGGGCTGTAACATTCATCATGGCTCTAGGCTCTCTGGGAGGGCAGGGGAGGGGAAGGGGTGGATCTTTGCAGCTGCTTTCTCTCTGATGCTGTGCTGGAGAGAGAGAAACCTGCCTGAGCATGGGCAGAAGCCAGACAAAAGGTTCCCCAGCTTCCCAGGCTGCAGCACATTTTCTTCCTCCTCCCTGCACCTGATCCTGGGAGCCCAGGAAAGCAGCTGCAAGATGACTGAAAGGCAGCAGTGGTGCATGCAGCAACGCTCCTGAGCTGTAAGTCCCATCCCTTAGGAGAAGCAGCCCAGTAGCTGGCTTCCTAGACAGCCTTTCTTTCTGGACGTGCCTAGCTCTGGGACCTCCAGGAAACACAGCAGGTATCAGTGTTCCCTCTAAGCGGCTCACGGACCATCAGACCTTAGAGGGAGCATTGCTTGTTGAACCTCATGAGATTCCTTTTGACCCAATCCTCCAATTTGCTGAGGCCACTCTGAATCCTAGGCCTACCTTCCAGCATATCTACTACTCCCCCCCAGCTTGGTGTCATCTGCAAACATGCTGAGGCCATCTTCCATCTCTATGCCATCTTCCAGGTTGTTGATGAAGACATTGAACAAAACTGACCCCTGGGGCACTCCACTTGATACTGGCTGCCAACTAGACAGAGAGCCATTGATTACTAATCTCTGAGCCCGATGCTCCATCCAGTTTTCTATCCATTCATCCAGCCTGTACTTCCTTAGCTTGCCTGCAAGAATGCTGTGAGAGACCATATCAAAAGCCTTGCTAAAATCAAGGTACACCACATCCACCAGCCTCCCCACATCCACAGATCCAGTCATCTTTGTCATAGAAGGTGATCAGGTTGGTCAGGCGTGAATTGCCCCTGGTGAATCCATGCTGACTGGTCCTAAATACCTTGTTCTCCTCCAAGTGCTTAGAAGTGTATTCCTTGAGGATCTGCTCCATGATTTTTCCAGGGATTGAGGTGAGGTTAACTGGTCTGTAGTTCCCTGGATCCTCCTTCCCTTTCTTAAATATGGGCACTGTTTTTCCTTTTCCAATCACCTTGGACCTCTCCAGATTGCCATGAGTTTTCAAAGATGATGGCCAATGGCTCTGCAATCACATGAGCCAACTCCCTCAGCACCCTTGGGTGCATCCCATCCAGTCCCATGGACTTGTACATGTCCAGCTTTTCTAAGTAGTCCCTAACCTGTTCTGTCAGCACTGAGGGCTGCTCCCCTTCCTCCCCAGACTGTGCTGCCTGGTGCAGTAGTCTGGGAGTTGATCTTGCCTGTGAAGACTGAGGCAAAAAAAGGCATTGAGCACTTCAGCCTTTTCTGTATCCTCTGTCACAAGATTGCCTGCCCCCATTCTCCCAATTATGATTTTTTCTCAATAAGAAACACCCATGATACCATGTGGGGATTATGGCTAGATCTACAATGTTCAAAGATACCAAAGTCTCATTTTTAAAAGAGATTTAGGCATTTAAGAACTTAACGAGTCTTTGTTTTTAATAACACTTGTATTCTGAAGTACCTAAGTTATACCTGGAATTGTAATTTTATGTGCTTTCAAAAAAAGTAGATCAGAATATTGATAAAGTATCTGCTTTATATCATTAGCCAGAATTACCCCACAGCTTTTTCAGCTTTTAAAATTATGTTAATTATAACCTTTTCAGTTTTGACTTGGAATGCTTTAGCACTCAGCTTTCTAATGAACTGTCAGCCTGTCAGAATAATGGCATGATCCAGTGCAACACAGAGACAGGAGACCTGATCAGCTGTGGATGAGGGTGGCATAAACACTGTAGGTGTTGCATTTGCTGGAACTTTTGGGGCTGTGTGGTATATTTATCTGAGCACCTTGAATAAAATATATGAACTTCATCTGAAAAAAAGAAACCAAATAAGGGGAGAGGTCCAGCAATAGAATCTGTTATAATTCTAGAATTATATAAAAAGCAGAAGTTGCTACAGTTGCTAAAGAATCAATAGAGGATATTTGCCTCGGATAGCTTGAGTGGGTTTTGTAGGTATTTTTGCATCTTGCCCAGAGCAGGTATAACAAGGTAGACTGTTTTTCAGATCATCCAGGTCTAGAAAACGTAATACAGATTGAGAAGTTTCAAGAAAAGGCTTACATGGAGTTCCAGGACTATGTAACAAAAGCATATCCAGATGATACTTACAGGTATGTAAATTTGTGTAATCATCTGCTTGATTATCCTTTTTGTTTTTGTTCTTCATAGCATCAGTGACCCCGATTTGTAAAGTACTTCAGTTTTAAGGAATCGGGGGGTAGTTAGATATCCGAAGGCAGGCCAGGGTCGCACTTTAGGCCCCTGGTACGTTACATTTAAGACAGGATTAACAAGTTAAACGTGTCTTCAATAGTAACTCTGGCTGCACATTAATTCAATTAATGGTGTGATAAAATGGAATAAGCCACAAAATTATTACACAAAATACATGTAAGATCTTTGGGGTTGGTTCCCATCATGCCTAAATTGAATGTGTAGCCAGGCTGATCAGCTGATTGGGGCTCTCAGCTTAGGGAACACATCAGAGTCAAGAACCCTACTGCACCCTCAGTGCTAGGAGTGAGGATTACTGCTCTCAGCCTCAAGGACATACCAGAGCCCTTGGCTCCAGTGCACCCCAAAAACAGAGCATCAGTCGTATGATTGGCACTCAGCCTCAGGGGTGCATTGGAGCTCTTGACTCTGCTCTTGAGGCTGGGAGTGTCAGTCAGCTGACTGGCTTGCTACTTGCTGGTGTACGGGGAGCCCAGGATCATGAATCCATGGCTCCCTCTGTACCATTATTATGGCACAATTGGGATCCGATCTCCAGTCCCACAATTGGTCCTCCTGCCATACACATGTAGCATGGCAGGAAGCACAGTTGTTGGGATCATAGATCAGATCCCATCGGCTAGGAACAGACATTACACATAAATTGGTTTAAGTTATCAGAAACTGGTTTAAATCTGTAACAGAACAGATGTTCAGTGCACATAGATCAGTTTGGCTGAAACTGGTTTGATATAAACCTGGTTGAATGTAGTATCAGACTTAACTGATTTGGCTTAAACCAGTTCATGCAATGTCTGTCCCAGACCCCTTGCTGGTTTAAGATAAAGCAGAGTCTCCCAGCATCCCTGCATGCTCTCTGTGCTGGGCAGGGCTGACCCCTCCCTTCTGCTCCCTGGCTGCAGCTCCCCCCACTCCTCCCCCACAGTCCTTAAGGAGGAATCCCCCCCCCTTGCTGAGAGGTGTCTCTGTATTAGCTAGCAGACCATATGTTGGTTACATGGGTGCTGAATCAACAGGCAGAATCAACAAGTAACTGGTAATGTCCCTGTTTTCTTAATTGGGTGATAAACACTGTTATCAGTTCTCTGCTGGGCTAATCGGAGCTCCTCAGCTCCATGCTGTGGAAGGGAAGGCTGCTTTAGCACCCCGCAGCTTCTAGCCCGAGCCACTGCAGGCATGTGCCTGCATTTCTGGGATGTCTGTCCTGTTACGAAACTGATTTAGCCTAGCCAGGTTAGACTAACCTGCAAAGATTGAATCAATTCAGGCTCAGGCTTTTTGAATGGCTGTCCCTAGCCATTGTGCCTTTAACTGAAGGCCAAGGGCTTAACTGGTTCAGAGGGGCATGAGCTTTCATAGGCAGCAACGTATGAAACAACCCTTGTCAGATGTATGTATGTTACTTACTTCCACAAATTTAGAAATGTCTTGATGCATTTTCAGTAATAAAAGTGTTTATTTGTTGAAGTTTAAAACTGAACTGTAATTACTGGACTATTTGTAGGCTTGGTTCCTCCTGTAGTTTTATTTTGTGTGCTACAGACCCTAACGTGCAATCTATACATGGTGAAATGCCTACTAATACCTTTGGACTGTCACAGTGCAGTATGATCACAGTTTCCACAAGCTAATATTTGATCTCTCTGAAACTGACCTTTTTATTGAACTTTTACCAACAGCATAACCCAGCAAGTTTTTTGTTTCTTTTCTTGCTGATAACACAACAAGCTAACATCAAAATGAAGCCCCTCTGCCTGTACAACTTGTGTAACCTTCTTCTGCCAAACATGTTTTTCAGGCTGTCTAGACTTCTTCTCAGACTGCCTGCACTGAGATTGATGAGTGCGGCCATCACAGAAGAACTGTTCTTTGCAGGATTAATTGGAAACGTTCAAATTGACAGCATCATCCCATATATTCTTAGAATGGAGACAGCAGACTACAACTCTCAAATAATTGGTCATGCTGTATAAAAGTGGAAACCAAGGATTTTATACCGTGGCAGTCATGGTATATGCATACTCTGTCTCCAAGAGATGGCAAGAAGCCTTCCCATGCAACTTTAAAAGAAGGCTAAAATTTTTCCTTTTCAGCCCACTTGGGAAATGCAGTGGAGTGTCTTAAGGAATGTAGGACGGCTTCCTTTATGCATCTGGTTTTCAAGGACATGTAAATTACTTAGCATCTAAAGAAAATCAAGAATTGTTCATCCTATTTTTGTAGATAGAGGAACCCAACATATTTGTTTATGAATCCCAAAACAGAAAACTCCAGCCCCCTGAAGAAGAAACACAAAGCCTTGACTGAACTAAAATGTCACAACCTAGTCTGATGTGTTAAGCTAAATAAATGAACTTTCTTGGAATTGTGTTTTCAGTGTTTTGCTACTAGTCCATTCTCACTGACTGAATGAAACAGGCTGGTCAGAAATCTTGAAAAGGCCAAAGTATTTCTGTTGAAATGAATCCTTTTTAATAAAATTCACTTTTTTAGCAACTTTGGGAAGAGCTGAAGTTCTTGGTGAATGAAACAGTTGATATCATTAAAAGTACAGGGAAATCATAGAAAACTCACTGCTTTTTTAAATGTTCTGTGTATACCTCGATACAGTTGGTTAAAGTGCACATCCGTTGCCAGCAATGAGATCCATATTGATGACTACTGGTTTTCTGGATATCAGGGGGCTAATACATTTTAATGTTGTATAGTGGTGCGTAGCAGCTAGTTGTTTTATACTGTGGAAAACTAATGTAAGAATAAACTCTTTCCCCAAGGTAGTTTATGATGTCAATTTCCAGTTGTATTTTTCTAACTGAATACCTTCACTATTGTTTGAGCGTAGAATACGGACTGGCAGGCCATCACAGTGCTATTCATCCTGATCTGAAGCCTGGGTCCCAGAAATGCAGGTTTTGGTCTCTTCACCGATGTTTGCCTCTCCTAAGATTTTGCATAAAATCCATAGGCAGATCCAGGATTTCGAAAAGAGAATCGCAACCAGTATAGCAAGGGTGACTGCATCTCCTACTTCCAGACCACCCCACAAGAGCAACAGTGAGGGACATTTTTTAAGTCCCCAAATTGTGTATCTCAATCGATTCCCCCTTCCCTTTCATGCTCAGCAGCACTTCACCTCCCCTTCCATTCCCCCCACGCCACACTTAGGCCTGTGGCTGTGCGAAGGGGGGTGCCACCTGCTGCTACAGCTATCCCAGCTGTTCCCGCCCTGCCTCAGCAAGGCTGCAGGAAAGCAGCTGCATGGCGTCAGACGGGCAGTGGTGAGTGCATTCCTGCTCCATGCCCCAGCTGCCAGGCTGGCAGGAAACACCTGGGGGCCTCTGGAGGTCCCCCTCCCCCAACTCAGCTGGGAACAACCTCAGTGGGAGTAGGGAGAGGGGGATGGGAAGGAAAGGGAAGTGACACTGAGCATGGGAAGAGAGGGGTGCTGGAAGAGAGAAAGATCCTTTTCTGCTTCAGGGACTTAAAGAATCCCTGGCTGCTGCTCCTGCAGTGTGGCTTGAAATGGGGAGGGGCGGGAGGTGCGATGGCACCACAGTATCCCCTCTAGATCTACCTCTGCATAAATCATTTCCAGTTCTTAGAATACAGATTCATGCTTCTGAAAAGGAGCTTTCAGACAATTGATTTGTTTAGTAAGATAGATAATCCTAAACTCTTAAAACAGATCCAGGAATATAGGGATTGTTTAATTCTTACATCAGTATTGTTCACTTATTTGCAGCTATTTTAACTTCTAGAAATCTGCAAGTTAAGATTGGAGGTTAGGTTTTAAACCTACTGCTGCTCAGATAAACGGACCACCTTCCAACTCAAGCCCTCTGCTTTTCTAAAAACCTGCTGACCAAAAATGACCAGATAATCTCTTGTTACTGCCAGTCCAATTTGTTTTCAGTTCCATTCTAGTGAATAGTTTTTCTGAGCCGCTCTGATGTTGGAGAAAGACTAGCCATTTTCATTCTTGAATTGTACTGTCCAATAGCATCACTGCACCGATTACCAAAAATTAAAACATGGAAAGTTGCTGTTCCGTGAACACTTAGAGACATTTTTCTTAAAGTCTAGCTGGATAAGACTTTCCCCCACCCTTCTTCTCTCCCAGTACATTAATTTATTTTCAGTGTTGAGTCTTCACAAATCTGACTGGCTTGTAGCCAGTCTAGACTTACCAAACTCTAGTGTTTGATTAGCCGATAAAGATGGCCCTTTTGTCAGTTGAGGGGTAGGATTATTTTCAACAGCTTTATCATTTTTGATTTACAGAGCAAGAAAAATGATTTTTAGTAAAAAAAAAAAAAAAAATTTGAATGGAAAAATTAATAGTTTTATACATTTCAGAATCCCATCAATTAAAGGTGGGAGCACTGTTCTAAATAATGAACTGAGTAGTTAAAAAAAACAAAACAAAACATTTTTTTTTCTTAAAAATGTATATTGGACATATCTACATATAACTAGTTAGTGTATTTTTTACTGAGGGTATTTACTCCTACAGCTTATAGTTACATTTTCAGCTATTTCAGAAGAATTTTATTGCACTGTCAACTGCAACAACAAACCTGTCCTGTCACTACACTTGTTCTGTCTTTGATCTTGAGTGTCAGTGGAAGTCATTAGCTTGGTCATTTTGTTCCATTTCTACAACTTAACTGGTAGTTGAGTTTTAATGTAAGCATTGGAATGTCACAGTAATTGTCTTGTTGTTGTATAAAAGCTACTGTAAATGTCTTGAAACTTGTCTAAGATTGTAAATTCTATTTTGGCTGTATTTTTTAAAATAAATTGTAACTTTTTATTATAGACTACATAACACATCAGTTTGTTAGTTTTTAATGAAAACAGACATTGACCAGATCAGTGCATTCAGTTGTAGAGGGGCTGTCCAATGACGTTCACACTCTTATTAGGCGGTGTAATATTGTCATGTACAATACTGGTATTTTAACTGTTGCTGGTATCTCACCGTTATCCCTCAGTTTTATAACCTTTCTTTTCCAATTAACCTTTGGCTTCTGTGGTTCCTATTTTTTAGCCACTGAGTTTGGGTATATAATAGATTTGCTGCTTTATAATAAAACTTTGACTTAGCAGCACAAGATGGCTCATGGATTGATGGCTAATACACTACTTGCTGCAGTGAATTCTAATAATGGATCTTCAGGTCACATGTTCTGTTGATGTATGTTTTAAGGATGTTTATTCAGTGCTTCTAGAGCTAAAAGAGTAAGGATCAGTCTTAGTTTGGATAGGAAATACAAATGCAATTTTCAGCAGTTTTGATTCTGGTCTTGGTTTATATTGATTTTAAGTGTGATTGAAGAAATTGCTGATCTACTCTGGGCTCCGTGTTTAATGTTATAAAGTCCCTAGGATCCTTCTCCACCTAGAATTGCTGGTAGGCTTCATACTGGTAGCCTAAATACTTTAAATAAAAACATTATCTTTATGTTTTTTTCAGTCAAAGGACAGGTTTTTGAATGTAAGCTAATTCAGTGTCTGCCTGAGACTGCAGAAAACCTGCAATAAAACCCCAAGTGAAATTCCATCTGTTTCAAGAAGTTCTTAAGCCTGAAATACATGTCCCAATATAAATACCTGTATGACCTATCTGCTGCCCGTTTTCTTCACGGCAGATGCATCCAGTCAGTGTTGAGTGTAGTGAGAGATCTGGGTGACCGGTTGCAAGAGCAGGGAATAGAGTTGGAGCAACTGTCTGCTAGCTGCCAAAAGCCAGGTTCTTCTCAACCTTGTCACAGAGCCCTGTTCTCCAGCTACCTCACCAGCTGCAGTGCTTCCTCTCTCTCCACCCTGCTTCTCAATCCATGTTCCTTCCCACAGCCCTCCAACACATGTAACTTTAAATGGAGGGCTGAAGAAGAGTGGTTTTGACAGGAGTGCTTCCCTGGTGAATAACAGAAAACAGCTGGAGCACAGCTTCCCTCTAGCTTTGGCTCCTTTCTGCCACAGTAAAAACACTATTTCTTCCACCATTGTTTGCTTCCATATGCATCCACTTTCCTTCCATACTTTCCCCCTGCTCTTTCCTACTCTCCCCCTGTACTTTTAGCATATTTTTAACTCGCCATCCATCCATCCTTTTTAACTCATCCCTTCCTCGTCCTGCCCCCTTGTTTAATTTCTCTCAAGCATAAGACATGAAAACATTGATACCTTTCCCTTCTATTAGCATTCACATGTGAGGCCCTCCTAACCTCATATCTATTTAGCTACAACTGGTACATTCAACAGCAGGCACTTTGCTCAACAGGCAGGCATGGGCAGCCTTGACCCATGCTCTTTTCTCCACCAGCTGCAAAGCTGAGCTACCAAGAATCAAAGGCTGCACACGTCTTGCAAGCTCACTACTACCTGTCCTTCCCTCTGTGGACATAAGGAACAATCGATTGCCACTCTTTTATGACAGGGTTTTTAGTTGAAGACTATTATAGCCCCCCTCAGTCTTCTCTTTGCTAGATGGAGAAAAGGGGGGAGAGGGAATAAACACAGAGACAACTGTAAGTGCAATCAAAAAAAAAATTGCAGGGATCAGCTCAGCTGGGCAGCCAGATCTGCACAAAAGTGCCTACAAATTCTCATGGTGAAATCCAAACACCATGAATAAGTCTTGGTTTTGTTCTCTGCATTTTTCTTATAGCTACCAGACTTGGCAATGCCATGTTGCTGGCACTGTCCCCCGAAGGGAAACCATGGCATGGCAAGACGGAAAATGAGATCTGCTTGGTTGGATTCCTGCAAGTCTTCCTACAATGGCAAGTAGTAAGATGCCAAGATGTTTATCACAGCAGGATGCCTCTCCTTTGCGTTTTGAAGGTGCCACCTCTCAGCCAGGCACGGCAGCGTCATGCCACTGGTTTTCACACTAAACGTGGTTTGGAAAGGGCGTGCTGGCACGTCTCTGCTGTGGCCTGTGGCTCCCGAGCATTTTTCTCCCACCAACATTTTTTCTTTTTTGTTAGGTGAAACTGCATTTGTACTTGTTACTTTGCTCTGAGGTAGCTAGCAGGGTGCTCCTCCGCTGAGAGCCACAGGATGCATTGAAGGGTGTCGGACGAGCTCTGCATGAGTCTAATGGAGGGCGGGGGGAGTTCATCCCAGGACGTAATGACATCCGAAGTGGTGGTGCTGGTCAGTTAGGAGCGAGGGGGCGTGGGCTTTACCTCAGGAAGGCAAGTACCGGTGACTCACTAGTACAGTTGAAACCCCCGCTGGACTGCTGCACAAATGGGATGCAGCGTTTACTAGAGATTGCAACAAATGTCCCCCCGTTCATCTCCCGGGGCCTCCGCAAGCTCCTGGACGTGCGGACCTTGGCTGGCGGGAGTGGGGGCAGCCTGCACTGAGCACCACCTCCCCCTCAGCTTGGCCGCCTCCTCCCCAGAACCGTTCGGGCGGGCGGGAAGATGGACAGCGGCTTGAGCCCAATCAGTGAGCAAGCTCTCGGACTTCCTCCCAATCAACTGTCCGGCGGGGCGGGCCCCGCCCAGCAACCGGGGAGTGGCAGCTCTCCAAGCCAATTAAGACGTCGCGGACGAACTCGAACCCTGCGCAGTGGCTGAGGCGGCGCGAGGGGTGTTGCAGCTCCGGCACCAACATGGTGGCGGCCGGGGCCGGAAAAGTGGCGGCGGCTGTGGGGGCGGCGGTGAAGCCCATTTTCAGCCGGGACCTCGGCGAGGCGCGGCGGCGGGTGCGGGAGCTCTACCGAGCCTGGTACCGCGAGGTGCCCAACACCGGTGAGGGGCGGGGCGGAGTCAAGGTCACGGGCGGGGGTGGCTCCGCCGTGGCCCCGTGTCCCTTCCTACCGCCCCTGCGCCTGGCGCCCGGGAGCGGCTGCAGCGCTTCTACTCTGGCGGCGCTGGGGATCACGTGACCCCACCCGACTCTACTCTCCGGTGTTAACAACCCTGGCAGCTCCCAGCAGCCCCCGGGGCCTGTTCCCAAGGGCTGGGGCTGTCCACCAGCTCCAGTGCACAGGGCCCGGGCTCCTGACGCCTCTGCTTTCCCACTGCCAAGTGTCCGGACCCACCAGAGAGATCTTCTCCCTATCCAGTGTCTGCTCCGGCAATGGGCAGACAACCTGGTTGGATGCGCCCTTGAGAGACATGAGCCAATGCCCGTCAAAGAAACGATGAGGCTCTTTTAAGGGAGGTCACGAAGGGTGCGTCAACTGGTTTGCTGTATCGCATTGTGGGTGCGATGCATGTGTGCTTGGCACAACTGGGGAGAGGGAAGGGAGCAAAGGGCACCAGTTCATAATGAGGCAGCCGGGAGGGGCTTGGGTCAGGTCACGCTGGCTAGCACCTGCTGCCCCCAAATGAGTCCAAGGAGCCAGTGGGCACAACCCAACAAAACTCTGCCCGGAGACAGGTGTGGAGGAGTTACAGGAAGATGGCCCTGTGCTCGCCTGTGTTCCTCTGCCCAGAGCCTCCTCCCTGGTTGTATAGATGGGCAGCTTGGCCAGGGCCAGGAGGTCCTGGGGTGAGAGATAAGGAGTACATAAAAGAAGAGGTGTGGGGAGAAGTGCAGCTAGACTCTCAGGAGAGGTCCTGAGGTAGAAAAGTGGCCTGTCAGACACAGGCCTATTTGTTGTTCCAGGGAACATGGGCCTAGACCCACCAAAGCAAACTATAAGTTTCCCTTGCAAGGAGGCCACTACAGGTGCCCAGCAGATTCCTTGGGACAAATGAAAAATAATACAGGGTTGGGAGTGAGGTCACAGGTTAATAATAAGTGTGCTGAGCAGGGACCCCGAGCAGAGCACACCAGACACTGCCCACTGGCCCTTGAGTGAGTCCAAGGAGCCAGTGGACACTGCCCAGGGAAGCTCTGCCTGGAGATGTGAGCAAACAAGGGACAGGAAACAGCCCTGCAGTCCTCAGGGGTCCTCCTGCCCAGAGCCTCCTTCCTGGTCAGATGATGGCCTGCTTGGCTAGGGCCTGCAGGAGGTTGGCTAGGAGGTCCCAGGACCTGGTGGGGCCATGGATGCAGAGTGCATAAAGTGTGGGGAGAAGTGCAGCCAGAACCTCAGGAGAAGGTTCATGAGGAGGTGGAAAAGGGGCATATAAAAAAACAAGCTATTGGGCTACACAGACCATTGGACTAGCCTTGTGTGGTATTTCTCATGTTCACTAACCAAGCTAGTCTTTGTACAATGCTGCTCTCTGTCCACTGCTTCTGATAATGTGGCTCCTGTTTCACAGCCCTACAGGCTGTTTTTAAGGCTAAATTAAACCATTGACTTTGGTGCAAAAATAACTTTCAGTGAAGCACTGGATGCATTTTCAAGATGCCCAAGAAGGCTGGATTTTGTTCTGAGTCTGAAAAAGATGTGAATTTAATCATGACTACAGGATTAATGAAACCACAGCTTTTACTTTTGTGTGGCTGTGGCTTTTATAGGTAATATATAATATAGCAAATTTAATGCATATTCCAGTATTTTTTTTTTTTTGCTTCAGTCTTGAACTGAATAATATAGCCATGGGCCCCTCACATAATACTAATACTTCTACTTTCTTTTATCTGGAGCAAAAAGGTATCTTGTGTTTAAATGCAGTGATGCGCCACACCATCCACATCCCTTCTCCACCCTGCCCCCCCTTCAGAATCTTAGATCTGCCTATGATCAAGGTCATTGGTCCAGTGGAAGCTGGGAACCACAGCTCTAAGCATGGCCTGCTGTCTTTTGACTTCAAAACAGGGGCATGAAAAGTAGTCAAGTGGCACACGAGAGTATCCAACAAGGTCTAGGCACTTCCTGCCACTGACTGCTGCTCCGTCTTTTTTAGACTACCCACTTCAAAACAGTGAGGTCAGACCTGCTGGGTAGGCTGTTGGAAGCATCTAGTTAAATATCTTGCCTCTGCTAGTGTGCAGAGATACACGTGTCTGTACAAATGCCTGCTCCTCTCTGGCAGGAAGTGGTACTGTTTTCCCCTTGGTGGTAAGATGTGTGGATGCCTTGTGCCATTATCTTCTGCTTTACGATGCTGCACACCTTTTTTTTTGTCGCTATTTAGTGCAGTTTTCAATGTGTCTGTGCCAACCTAGTACTTCAGACAGACAGAAGGGAAATGAACCAGATACTGCATGCATTTTTGATCTTTTCAGACAAGTGATGGATAAAGCTATTTTAATTCTAAACCATAAAGATTTATCCCAACTGTCTGCTTCTGGAAAATTGGGCTTCCAAAATCCCATTAGAACAAATAGAGCTTTTATTGCTGTTATCAGCTGACCTGGCAAATACCCCAAGAACAAATTTTTCCTTGCAGTATTTTATAGGGTCAAAATTGAGTCTTTGGTTAGAAACTTCAGAGCACAGATGATGACTTCTTGAGTATTCTCTTCTCTTTCTAGTACACTTGTTCCAGCTGGACATCACAGTGAAACAGGGACGTGACAAGGTACGGGAGATGTTCATGAAGAACGCCCATGTTACAGACCCAAGGGTGATAGACCTGCTGGTTATCAAGGTAAAACAAATGACAAACAGTGTTTTTGTGTAGCGGAGAAAGCAAGTAATTTGGTATGCAGTGAGTGGAGATGCAGGTTCTTTGCTCAACAGAGTTCTACAGAACAAACTAAGATAATGGAAATAAACCCATTAGATTGGGAGTAACAGGCTTCCTTGAATACGTACGTCAATCATGATGACTAGATGTAAAAATACTTTGCCCCTTTCCCTACTAAAGGGGCCAGTTCCTTTATAATGGACTTCTTGCTAAACTGGAGGAGCACAGGTAACTAGTCTTTCCTTGTTCTGCAATTGCAAATAGGAATTGTCAAGCATGTAAAAACACTGCCTTTAGCTTCCTGTGCATCTTCTTTAAGAAGAGATGTGTTGTAAGACTCGTAGAAAGGCTGCTTTCAGTATGGAATTTACCACTTCATATCATAGCTTACCCACTCTTGTTATCTTCTTGTCCCTGAATCAAAAGAAACCCATGTTACAAACAGCTTTGGGCTTAAGAGTCTAGCATAACACTAGCTCATTTTTACAGCTAAGTTTGCGAGATGTGTACATTAAGCTTTATGCCTATCTATATCAAATGGTAACAAAGAGAGAGCATGTTCAATCCATCTGGAGTAACGTTGCATTTTAGAATTGGTTGTTAATGCAAGTTTAGTTGAACTGTAAAGTTGTTAAGCAACAGAAAAAAAATAACTGCAAGTTGCTACAGGTCAATATGGCATTAAAAGCAAACATGAATATGGAATTGAGTTTAAGCAAAAAAAAGTTATTAATATAGGGATTCTTCTTCCTACCTCTTTCCCCCTACCCCTGAAAATTAACCAGATTTATAAAGCTAAAATAAATCATACTTAACATGCTTGATTTGAGCAAATCTCTGAAGTAGGAGAATGCACAGTTGTGATATCCAGACTACTTTGTCTGTCTTGTATTGCTATTGCATGGCATTGCTACACATAAGGTTATGGTATTCAGTATGACAAACCTGCTATTTTTTATTTTTTTGCTTTTGTGCCATCAGTGAATATTCTATATCTAAATCTACTGATGGATCTGGAATTGCAAGAGGCTTTTTAAGATGCAGGTGCCTGGAAACCAGAAACAATGGGGGGAGAAGGGGAGCTGTTAGTTCAGAAATTGTGTGGCATTTTGTTGGTTGGGGAGGGGGGATTGGCAGAAAGGCTAGTCTTGGCATTTCTTTTCCATGCTGCTTCTGCTGCCAGGCTATATAGGAGTGGATGGATATTAGGCACGCAGGTCACAGAGAAGGATGGATTTCCTGCTCATTGCAAAAGTGTGTCAAGACCAGCAAAGTTGTTAGCTTGTCTAAACTTGTTAGCACCAGATGTTAGGAGACAGTAGTAGAGCCTAGAATGCTGTAAGAGTGAGGTCACTCACTAAAAGCAGTAAATAACTACAGAGGCCACCAACAGTTTATTAACCCCTCCCTAATACTAAGAGATGCAAAACAGTGCCTCTCAAAAACTTTGGACTATTGGTTTTAAGTTTAAGCAACTACAGCTGATCTGTAACTGGAATTTTGTCTATGATTTTTTTGTGTGTGTGTAGGGGAAGATTGAGCTACAGGAAACTATTAATGTATGGAAGCAGCGGACACACGTCATGAGATATTTCCACGAGACAGAAACACCGCGACCCACGGATTTTTTGTCAAAGTTCTATGCAGGCAATGATCCCTGAAACAAACTGACTTAAAACTGAACATGTATTTCACTGTCTTGTTGCAAATAAAGCTCTCTATGCTGAAGAGAGGCTCTTAAGAAGGAAAGTAACCCTCCTTTCAGCATTATGTGTAGTGTCTTGTTCATTGAGTCTGAATCTTCTGAGTGTACAAACTGTTCTGTGCTCTTAACTTCCTTTGAAGTATCATGCTTTCTCATCCTACTTCAACTGTACTTCAGACAAGTAAAATCCTTGATGTAGACAGAAGACACTAATTACAGACTGCCTCAGAAGAAGCTGGGAAAATCTTTTGCATGCAGCTATAACTGAAATTCCATGCTGGAGTGAGAGCAGCTTTTCTGGAAGGCAGTTGATCAATAGGCAGAATCCAGCACAATGACAGAAAAAAATGTAACTATTATAGTAGGTAATGCTGGTCATTTTATTTCAGTCATTCAAAGCTTAGCTGTTCTAGAAGTACCAGAAAGCTGGATGGATGTTTTGGTGAGAGCAAAGAAAATGTTAGGGGTGTAGACTTCAGCCTAAGCTGGAGCTATGGGAGTTGGGGGTCTCTAGATGCACAAGTAAGAACTAGATGGTCATCAGCAAGGATCCTGGTTTTCGCTGCTGAAGAAATTTGAATTAAACCCTTGAAAATCCCTCACTTGCTGCCCGAGCCCTGGGTGCTACTATGGTACAATGGAAAACAGAGCCCTTGTCAATGAGTCTCACAGCCTGAGCAGAGCCTGTGGGTAGGGCAGGAGCAGGTTCCCCATTGTGGGTTCAGGCTAGGCTACAGAGACCCCAGGGGGAGGGCAGCAGGGTGGGGAGCCCAAGCCCACAGCAGCCAACCCACCCCTGTCCCTGCCCTATGCACAAATCATGGGGGCACACCCTTCCCCCTCTCCCAGAGTGCACAAAGGGGTGGGGGGAGTCAGCCCTGCCCTGCCCCCCCAACAAACTGCCTGTGGCTCCATTCCACTCCCTGCCCAGACCCTGCAGCCATGTATTCTATCCCCAGGCCCCAAGCACTACCCAGGCTGGGCAGCAGCTCCAGCCCTGCCCAACTCCCCCACTATGGTGGCCTCAATTCCCTGCCCCCTGCTGCCCACATTTACCTGCGGGAGCTGCTCTCCAGGCTGCGTAGTGGCCATGTGCATATGTGTGTGCATGCACATGGCACCCCCGCCTGACCACCCTCCTCCTAGCCCCTTGCAGGCTGGAACTGTGCTAGCCTGCAAGGGGAAACACACTGTTTCCCACATTTTTCTCCTTAATGAGTTTTTCCATGGCAAATGGAAAATCTGCATCCCTGGTAATCGGAATGCAGCTCCATTAGGAGTGGATGCTGGTCCATACAACTTTTCTACTTTACCATCCTCTCCCCACTGGCTGCTCTTCTGGACTAACAGAGGTTTTCTCCCTTTGCTATCACTTTTCACCTAGTTTCACCAGCACGTTAATTCAAATTTATAGTTAGCATAAAAATCTGCTTTTCCTTAGAGGACAGCCTGTAAACAGTTGAGACAGTCCATACTTTTTCATCCCGCTATCCAGTTCTCTGCTCTGAGAACGTTTAACTCAGGCTCTGCTAGAGCAGCTAAGAACATATAAGGTAGAAGTGCCTACAAACCCCCTCTGGGTAGGTATGGCATCAGATTTGAAATCAGGTATGATTTTGAATGGGGAGGTGTCTCTCCTGTAAGCTTCTCTGGCCAGATCATACTTAGTCTCCCTTTTCAACATATGTAAGGCTTCAGATTGAATGAACAATGCTTTAAATAGCACTGATCCTTACTACATCAATTTTCCGTCTTAAAGTACCTTTCCAATTGCGCTCTTCAGACTAATATAACCTACGGATTTCTCCCTGAAGTTTCACATCAGCACTACAAAAATCCCAAAACAAGTTTAAATGACTTGTTAACCTATGCATTATCATCCAGTCCTTCCTTCAGGAGATGGTGTAAGAGTTCCAGTTATGGTAAGCCATAGGTACACCAGGCTATAATTAAGCTAAGGCTCTGAAAAAGAGCTTGAGAAGAACAAGCCTCATGACCACTGAATGGCCTGATAAAAGTCAAAAATAAAAAACATGAATAATTGAAAAAGTTGATCCAAAGAAGGGAGTAGCAAAGGCAGTAGCTGAATAACTCAAGAAGTAAAAGAACCCACTAATGAGGTAGAGATAGAGAGAACCTGAGATGCAGGTGTGCAAACTCAGCAAAAGAAACAAGTAGACATGGACATCTCAACCTAAAGAGGAAATTCAGCACAAAATTATGGCATTTCAGGTATAAAAACAGGTGCTGCAAGACTTGTTTTTCACAGTGACTCCAAGGAGTGTAAGTGACATGCTTATTACAGGCAAGTTTCACTGTCAGCAAAACCGGCTGGTAGATACTCCATGTGACAATAAACCTCTCTGAGATTTGACACTGAATACTTCAAGTCGTTCTTTCTGTGTTGCCTCTGGAACCTGGAAGGCTGTTTGCTAGCACTGACCTTCCAAAACACACCAGCACCAGCAGTCTGCACAGTAAAAGTGACAGAAGCTAGAAACCACCTGAGAACGCACCATAGGCCTTAGCACAACAGACGGCTTCTTGAGAAGGCATAAAAGCCATTAAAGGTTTGAACGTTGTCCCCCAGTAAAACAGAAATTTCCATGTGCTCATGGAGCTTACTACTTGCCTTAAAAAAGGCACAAGAGATAACATACAATACTTCCTGCATGTTTAAAAGAAGTTGTACACAATAAACTCTCATAGCTACATACAGGAAAAAAGCTTGGATTCTTCAAGCCCAACCTGTCAGTCTGCATGGTATGCAATTTCTTTTTAAAATATTTTTCATTTGGAAGTACAGCCACATCACTGCGTAAAATGAAACATGCTCCCCCCCATTATTACTCCCTTCACCCATTATTTCTCCCTCTCCCCCTTCCTTCTCTACTCATTGTTTTCCAGACATCCACCTATTTATATTTTCACTGACTTCCTATCACACTTTTAGCTCCTTTCCTACCTCGGAGATCTCAGAACAGAGTTTACTAATGCCTGAAGAAGGGTGCTTGTGCCCAAAAGCTCGCAAAGAATGTTTTTCAACCTGCGATGATGTTCTATATTCTTATTTGAATTGTTTTTGTATATTGAATGCTGACAGCTTTTAAGTAAAGTGTTAAAATTTCAGTATACTTGGTCCTGTCATTTACAGTAAGTAAAGACTGATGTATTATCTACAGGGAAATAAGGATAGATCAAGACAACCATACTAAACAACAGGAACTTAGTTAACAAGCAAGAAAATAAACAATGAAGCTTTGTCACAGTCTTTCCCTGTTTTATTTGGGATCTAATCACTTAATTTCCCATGCTGATTATGAAAGGAACCCCAAGCAGTCTCTCAGGAGGTGAAAGGTACAGTATGCAAGGGTACCAGAGCTATGGTATGTATAACCTTCACACCCAATCTACACTTTTCCTCTTACAGAAAGGCAGAGAACAGTCAATGGTAGAGTAGAAGGTCCAACTACCCTTCCCTTCCTCTTTAAAAAGATGGTGGAACGTGAGGCAGCGATGTCAAAATCATCTTGTTGTCTTTGCCTTTCTCCTTTCTGTGCTTCTATTACAGTCCTGCAAAGATGTGGAAAAAAAATGTTATCCCGCACTACAAAACAGTGCTATTACTCTGCAGTCATGCTGGATGGATTCCAGTCCATAAAAGTTTTGGGCAAAGCACATAAACAGTCATAACGAACAACTTTTCTATACAGTGCTACGCTTCTAAAAACATACAACCTGAACTCCTGGCTTCCTACCGTGATTGCAGCTACATAATTTGGTAGCAAAAGCAAACTTTGGGAAAAAAAATATGGCCAGTGAGATTATGGCAGACATGTTTAGCAAAAAACATATTCACCAGCTAGATATGGGACACATGCAGGGTGTCCATACTGCTGGACTCCCCACAGGAATGACACATAGTTCGCCTAAAATAAATTTTTTCCATTTTATCCTGTCCTCATTGCAACTTGGTGCAGCAAAGAAAATGAGAGGGTTGGAGTAATAAGCCTAGGAGCAAGCAGCATATAGTTGACTAACTCTCACTTTCTGTCATTATAACAAAATTTACATAGCATTCTTTGATTTGAAGGATCAGAGTACTCAAGATAGTATCAATACAGATCAACTGCTACCTGTGAAACAGGCTCTGGCATGCTGGACAATAGTCATTCAAGGAACAGGGGGGTTTTAAGTAGGTAGAAGGTACTAATATTGGAATTACCTCTGGACCCCCAAGCCACCCTCACTATGCATGCAATATGAGCCATCAAATCCTATGGTGACACCAAAGAATCTTTGCTTATTTCATATCTGATGCAAATGACAAGACTTAAAATACAGCATCGATTTAGTTCTATGTCAGAAGGAAGTGTCATTTACAGCATCTGTTTTTTAGAGGTATTCTGATGTATCAGTCCATATCAGATTGGCACTGCTAAAAGGAAAATTGACAGTATCGGCAATCAACATTTTTTGGCCAGTGTAGCTGATAATGTCACCGATAAATGCCATGTGCATGAGTGCAGCTGCAGCATGCACACACCCAGGAATGCAGCCCTGCAGCTTGGAGAGCAGGGTCCAGCTGGTAA
>NW_017729022.1:59303557-59319086 GCF_001723915.1 Gavialis gangeticus
GGGGGGGGAGGAAAGAGGCATAGGGGGCAGATTGAGGCACCCACAGTAAGGAATTGAGTGGGGCTGGGGCAGATGCTGCTCAGCTAGGGCGGGGCGCAGGGCAGAGCTGTGGGCAGCTTGTCTGGGGGTCACAGGGGTCAGGAGGGGTGGCTCCTGACACTGCACGCACCCCTGGGGGAGGCATGGAGGGCATGTGCCCCCCCAGATTTGTGCGCGGGGTGAGGGCTGGCTGCCCGCTGCAGGCTTGGGGGCCAGGGGCTGCGTTAGCCTCTTCCCAACGGGCTGTGCCAGGGCTGCACTCAGGGCGGGTGGTGCTGGGAGGGGTGACTGTGGGATGGGTTACAGCCATCCCAAAACTCCCCGTTGCCCTTCCTCCCAGCACCAGCACTGCCTGCCCAAGCACAGTCCCTGCCCAGCCCCCCGGCTGGGAAGAGGCTGGCACAGGCCCCCTCACCCTGCACACAAATCCAGGGGGCACTTCCCCCACCATGCATCCCCGGGGTTGCACACAGTGGTGGAAGCCACCCATCCATACACCCTAGTATTTTCCTTAGAGGTTGCCCTTCCTCCTCCCCACAATTTTTTCTTTACTTGCTTATGATGTCAAGATGTGGGACTGGCACGGATATGGCAGTACACAGAGAACTGATGCAGAAAACCATTCGGCACTGAGGAGTGGCTGGCTTATCTGAAAAGCACTCGCTTGTTTCTTCTTCCCCACAGCCTTCCCCTTTCTGCTGGAGGATTCTGGGCCCAGTGAGCACCCTATAGAAGCTCATCCCTCAGGTCTCCTTTCTATGACCCACAGAGCATAGAATACAGCTGAGTATTGGATATATATCAGTAGTGCTTGTGCATTCCCCAGTGATAGTGGTACACCTGCAAGGGGATTATGGGATCAAGCACCAATATTGAAGGTGGAGCAGCTTTCCAAAACCAGGAGTCGCTATTTGCAAATTATAAACTGCCCTCCCTGTCCTGAACCAAAAAAGAAACAGGAGCAATTAAATCACTGGTGGCACTCACCTCATGTCCTTAATCATCATCGTCATCGTCCTCTGGAACAAAGATATCATGCTCCTCCAGCAACGCTGCAAAGTTTTTACTGATCTGAGTCCCAAGGTACAGGAAAGGGATCACAACACTAAACACTCGGAGGAGGCCAAAGGGCATCTACATGGGGTCAAATCAAAACAAATTCAACTCTAGCAGCATGTTAAATTTTGGATCAACTTACATACAGGCTCCATAGGCAGAGACATCTCACAGAAGACAAAGGACAGTTCATGTCACAGAAAGCCAAGAATACAAATACAACATTGTGCTGTTTTGTTCATGTCTGTACCATAAAGATATTGCTAATTTGCAGGAAATGCAGAGAAGAGAAATAAAATCAATTAAAGACTGGAAGGGAAAAAAAATAATGTGCGAGGGAAAGGAAGAAATAGTTTGGGTGGTAACCGTCACCCAAAGGGATACAGTTTGGGGTGAGGTGTAGACTGAATATCAGGAATCGTCATCTAAAAAGCTGCTAAATTAATGGATTCAACTATAGTAATTCTATTTCCAGATACTCACATCAGCCTGGTAGCTTACAGGGGACTTATCTTTATTTTAACCATGCATCTGAACTATATTTAACTTTGCAAGGATATAGGACCAAGAGAATTAGCCAATGTGACTGCAAAGCAACTGCCCATTACCTTTGAAAAATCATGGCAATTGGGAGAGGTCCTAGGTGATTAGAAAAGGGCAAATACAGTGCCCATCTTTAAGAAAGGGAAGGAGGAGGATCCAGGTTAACTACAGACCAGTCAGCTTCACCTCAGGCCCGGGAAAAAGCATGGAGCAGGTCTCCAATGAATCCATTTCTAAACACGGGGAGGAGAAAGAGGTGATTAGGAACAGTCAGCATGGATTCACCAGGGGCGAGTCATGCCTCACCAACCTGAATACCTTCTATGATGAGGTGATTAGCTCTGTGGATGCGGCAAGAGCAGTGGACATGATATACTTTGACTTTAGCAAGGGTTTTGATACAGTCTCCCACAACATTCTCGTAGGCAAGCTAAGGAAGTACAGGTTGGATGAATGGACTGTAAGGTGAATAGAAAACTGTCTGGATTGCCAGGCTCAGACTGTAGTAATCAATGCCTTGATATCTAGTTGGCAATCAGTATCAAATGGAGTGCCCCAGGGGTTAATCCTGGGGCTGGTTTTCTTCAATATCTTCATGAGTGACCTGCAAGATGGCATAGAGTGCACCCTCAGCAAGTTTGCAAACGACACCAAGTTGGGGGGCAAGGTAGGTACATTGGAGGGTAGGGTTAGGAGTCAGACAGACCTGGACAAATTGGAGAACTGGGCCAAAAGAAATCTCATGCAGTTCAGTAAGGACAAGTGCAAAGTCCTGCACATAGGTCAGAACAACCCCATGTACCAGTACAGGCTGGAGACCAACTGGCTAAGCAGAAGCTCTGTAGAAAAGGATCCAAGGGTTACAGTGGACAATACACCGAACATGAGGAAACAGTGTGCCTTTGTTGTGGAGAAGGCTAACACCATACTGGGCTGCATTAGTACAAGTGTTGCTAGCAGACTGAGGGAAGTGAGTCTTCCCTTCTATTTGGCATTGGTGGGGCGACATCTGGAGTACCGTGTTCAGTTTTGGGCCCCCTGCTACAGAACGGATGCGGACAAATTGGAGAGAGTCCAGTGGAGAGCAACAAAAATGGCTTGGGGAACATGACTTGTGAGGAAAGGCTGAGGAAACTGGGTTTATATAGTGTGGAGAAGACAAGATTATGGGGAGACTTAATAGTAGCCTTCAGCTACCTGAAGGGAGGATCCAAAGAGGATGGAGGCAGGCTGTTCTCAGTGACGGCAGATGACAGAACAAGGAGCAATGGTCTCAAGTTGCAGCAAGGGAAGTTTAGGTTGGATATTAGGAAAAACTGTCTCATGAGGAAGGTAGAAAAACACTGAACAGGTTACCCAGAGAAGTGGTAGACTCTCCATCCTTGGAGGTTTTTAAGATCCAACTAGACAAAGCCTTGGCTGGGATTATCCAGTTGTGGATGGTCCTGCTTGGAGCAGGGGGTTGGACTAGATGACCTCCTGAGGTCCCTACCAGCCCTAATTTTCCTGTGAGCAGTAAGGGGGCACGACCCAGCCCTACCCTGGCCCCAAGGAGGCATGGCCTGGCCTCCCAAGGCAATAGAGGCATGGCTCAGCCCCAACCTGGCCCCCAAGGGGGGAAGAGAACATGGCCTGGCTCCAACTGGACACACAGGGCTTGGGGTTTGGGAATTTGGCAGGTGGGAGGGTGGCCGTATTAATGGCTACTGCTCCTCTGCTGCCAAATTTCCCAACCCATGAGGAGCCCTGCAGGCCAGATGCAATGGCTCTGCACGCCGCATTTGGCCTGCAGGTCGGAGATTGAGCACCCTTGGCTTATGGAATTTGTCAAGCCTGAGCTGATGCAGTTTAATTTAGCACTAGATAACTGTTTACAACAGGGGTGACAAAGCTGTGGCACAAGTGGCACCGGCAACTTGTGTGTGGAGCATGTGGCAGATCAAGGAGACAGGCAGCAGATGAGAGCAGAAAGCAGAGCAGCAGAAGGGGAGGGGATCAGACTGGTGTTTGGAGAGGAGCAGAACTACTTTGTGCCAGGCCTACTGGCAAGCTTTACAACACCATGGCAGCAGTGGCGTCTCTTGTAAAAGCTACCCCACGCCATGGACCCTCTCTTTATAAAAGACCTTATTTTCAAAGAAACAATGTTAAAAACCCACCACAGTTTATGTGACAACCTCTTGCCTCTTCCTGGTGCAGCTCCCACAGAGCCCTTTCCTGCCAGCTCATGCCTGCCAAGGCCCAGCTGCCCATCAGAGAGAAGCAAAGCCAACAGGCTGCCGACGCGGGCCCTGCCTACAGAGTTGGCAAGGGGAAAGCTGAGCGGGTCGCGGCCTCCTTGGTGCCTCCACAGTACCAAGGGGCAGGAGGGCCCTGGCCCCCACCTGCAGGCGCAGCGCCGCCTGGCAGAGGCGCCCTGGGGCCGCGCCCTGCACCCCCAACTGCCCCGCAGAGGCCGGGCCGGGACACCTCGCCTCCTGCGGGGCGGGACCATTCCCACCTGACAGTCCCCCGACCCCGCGCCCCCGCACGGGAGACTTCGACCCGGCCAGCGGGCACTTCCGCGTTCCGAGCGCTCTGCCGCGCCTCATTGACCCAACACCTGTCAGTCGGCTCCCACCCCTACAACGCTTCTCTCTCGATTGGCCAATGCTCCCTCCCGTCAAAAAAGCCCCCTGCGATTGGTTGCTGTCCCGGCCGGCCACTCACTTTAATGGGCTTGGGCAAAATGGCGCCGCTGCTGGTGGCAGTGAGGCTGCGCGAGGGCACCAGGGTCAGCGCGGGGCCTCTGTGGAGCCCGCCGCTGGGCACCACCCGCACCCAGGAGCCAGTCGCTGCCGCCAACAAGCGCCCCGCCGCGGCCGCCATCTTCCTTGCTGTCCCTCCCAGCGCTGCTATGGCGACGCGCCCGAGCTTTTGCAGCGGCGTCTGGTCAAATCTCGCGATGTTAGAGGGCGTGCCGTTTCCAGTGCGCATGCGCGGGCGGGAAGGGTAGAACGAGGCTGCTGGGTCTTCCTAGGTAAACCTGGGGACGGCTGGAAGTGCTGCGTCAGCGCTGCCCATTGCCGCGCCTAGGCCTGGGCTGGGCGATTCACTGAGGGTGGCTGTGCTTCCTTGCTTCCTTTTGTGCGCCACACGCTCAGGGGCACCAGCTTTCCTTGGACACAGCCTGTTTCCTCAGGCTACCCTGCTTCTCCTTGCCTTGGCGGCCTGTGGCCTAGGTAAGCTCGTGCTTCTGGGAACAAGTTGGTCTGGAAGGCCCCAGAAACACATTACGATCATGGCACAACTGACAGATGCATCATGCAATAAAGGCAGACAGGCCAGGCATGCAGAGTAGTTACCACACTATAAAAAATGGTTGTCTAGCTATGAAAAGAGCCAGCCCGCCACAAACTTAGTGCTTGAAAATGCACAGCCACTGCAGAGCTTGTTTCTATCCAGTTTTCATATGAACCATGTGGCAAGGCCCTGAGGTGCCAGCCCTGCCCTGCCTGACCGCAGACTGGAAAGACTACCCACCTCTCTCCAGTGCCTGGTCTCAGCCCCTTCTACACACCGTCACTAGCATTCCACCTCCGCCGTGCTATGACACAGAGCCCCAAACATTAAAGACACTTGGATTGACTTTCTACCACCTCTGCTCCCAGGAGGGCTGTGTTCTTGCCAACCTGCTCTGAGCTGACTCTGAGGATGCCCCCTCACTGCAGCTCTGTTGATCTCCATCTCTGGTGTGTTTGAGGGCCAGAGGGGGACATGAGAGGGGATTCCCCCGCATAACTTCACTACCTCATTTCTGGGATTGGGACATGCAGAACAGAGAGGGTAGCTGAGCTATCCTTGAAAGCAGTGCCCATGGGAGGGCAGCAAAGGTGGCATATTCCTGCCCTGAGTCCACAGCACCCCCTGTTTGAAACCAAAGCAGGCTCAGAACATGGAAGAATCAAACATAAGCATTTCACAAATCTGGTTAGAAGATACTGAGAAACAGTGCGCTAATGTTTTGAAAGCAGCATGAAGTTAAGCTGGGGAAAACTGATGCTGAATGTCTGCAACAGATCATCAATGGCAAGAACTGTTTGCCTTGCTGGAAGCAACCTTTCGCAATTTGGAACATCTCTCTTATTCAATTTACATCAACACACAGGAGTTACAAACTCAAAAAGATTTATTCAGCAACACTAGCTAAAAATACAAATGTTAACTTAATGAAACGCAAAATATATATTGGCTCTGTATGTAAAATAAAGTCACATGCAAAATTGTCTTTTAAAAAGGGGAACACAATACCTACTTACATGTAAAAGTACTTCAAAACAAAGGAGTGATACTTCAAATTACGCTTAGTGTTCTTTGTTATTTGTACAGATTTTAGGAGTAAATTAGGTGCTGGTGAAAGATACCAAAGTAAGAGTATTGGAGACCAAATTTCTAGATCCAGACAGCAGCAGTAACATAAGCTTCACACACAACAGCCACAACCACCATTTCCTTTCACTTCCTTTGAAAATGTAGTGAGAGAACTTTTCAACTGTTATTTATATCTTTGGTCTCTGCTAAACAAGCCAACTGCAGCGTTACTAGACGTGTGTGTGTGAGAAAGATAGCAACAGCTATCTTGGAAATGGTTTGCAAGCCAAAGCTCAAGTGAGTCCAACAAAAGACTATCATATGACTGTCTTCTAGTTACATGCACCCCAAACCTAGATTCAAACCAAGTGGTAAACAGCATAGTGGTTTAAAAAAATGCTAAGTGCAAAACAGTAGAAATATGGATTGAACCTTTCCTGGAAAGAGTACAATGCCTTCTGTGATTAGGTTTGTAGGATCAGATCCTTTTTCTGTCAGAGTTCATGAAAGAAATAAAAATACGTACCAGAACATCTCTTTCTCTTCATAATGTCACATTTCTAAATCAAGCATTTTCCTCGCCTGTGTGCCAGTTTTTTATACTGTCCCAAAGAAAGATGGCAAAGGTATCTTTGAAGTGTCAGTGATTCAAATGTGAAGTATTCAATCCCCTTTTAATCGGGAATCCTGTTCTGTTCTGGACTGAAATTTTCATCTTAGAATAATGAAAAAAAAAAAGGCAATCCTGAATGACATGGAGAAGGAAGTCTGGCTCGAAGCAATCCCCCTCTTTTTGCTGTAGGGCAAATGCTGTGGCAGGCAGTGAAAACCGTTTAACTTCCTTACCTGGGCCTGCAAGTACAAAGGCTGCATGCTCCATTAACCAAATGAACACACAGTATCAAGGAACAGAAATCCTGCCTTGTCAGCCCAGGGGGCAGGCACCTTAAGGGCACTGATACACAGATGAGCAGGCCTGATACATTCCATCCAACAAAAGACACAGACACATGCATTAGCCAATTGATCCCATGCCTAATATAGCCACAACCTTTGCTCAGTCAGTGGACAGAAATGACCACACTAATTACAAAGACCCAACTGTGATTTTTTTAGTTGCCAATATCTTGTCAAAATAGATGGGATAGATGAAAGTCCCCCCACCCCAAAATGGAGCTAAAGTCATCTGCACTCCAAGATATAACAGAAGCACAGAATAGACTCATAGAGCAGGTGCAACTACCATTCAAGCTTTTGGTTTCTTTCCGAAACGTGCTTTTGGCTTCTCTCTCTTTCCCTGAAAAGTGCTCCTGCCACAAATACCTCAACAGAAAATAAAATCTGATGATTCATTAATTGACAATACCAAATAAAAATGACTGGGATCGGAGATCCAGTACAGATAAAGAGTACCAGCCAGAGATTACTATTAAGAAACAGAAGTGCAAAAGTTAGCTAGAGATGTACACAGCACATTTTTCACAGTTCAAGGTCCCTCCATTTGATTGTCCAAAGTGGTTTCTTTTAGGATCCAGGTTCCTCTAGTATATTCTTACACTGTATGAAGGCATGCTATTGCTACACCCCTCGGGGAAGGTTTTTCAAAGGTGAATTCAAAGTCAACGAATGTTGGATGCCTAGCTCCTCCTACTTGTGCCTTTGAAAACCTCCCTGGCATATTAGAAAAGCACAAGGCAAAAGGAGAGTTCCTTTATCCACCAAGAAATGCACCAGTAGCCTATTAATGCTCAACGTGGAGTGGCTCATTGCTCTTATAGCAGGACTGTACACGTCACAAGAAACTATATTTTAAAATGTTTTGGGTGCCAAGTGACAGAGGTCTGCACAATGTAATCTGCTATGAGAAGCAATTCCTAGCAAGTGTACAGAAGAAAAGAGTAAGCAAAAGTGATAAGTGCTGCCTCTGCTCTGCGTTGAATACCTTTGCATCAAGTCCCTGGGCTACTTGGACTCCTGGCCCATGTACCTTTATTCCCCAGAAACCCAGCTATCCTTTTAGCAACAGCTTGTGGCCAAGCAGGCAATTTCAACACTAGGGGCTTGATCCAGCACTGTGTTCCTCCACTTCTAAGTTGGAGAAACACCGTGAAGATCAGCAGCTGGAGGGAAGAATAGGGAAGAAAGACTCAGAAATTTAACTTTTGCATTAGCAGAAGTTAAAACTGCTGCTGAAAGAGCAGCCTGGGATCATGGGGGCAGGGAGCAGTACAAAACCCATGTTCACACATTCAGCCCCTCTCTGTTATGCTCCACTCCTACCATGTGCAGTTCTTCCTCGAGGGATCTTCCTCCACTTCCTGCATTTTTGCGGAGGGTAGTTCAGGGAGGGCACCCCTGTTGTGCACATCTGGCAGCCAAGGCAGAGCTCTATATCCAAAGGGCCCAATGAAAAAGCAGCTCTGGACAAGGTCTTCAAGCAACAGTTAGCATGTACCATATATAGTCTTTCCACAATCAATATGCTATAGTGAGGCAGAAAACTTATGCCTTTGGGAGGTAGCTATACATTATCTACCCCATTTGTCAGAAGGGGAAACTCAAGCTCAGAGCAATTAGGTGACAAAGAAGGCCACAGAGTTAGAGCCTGGATTGGAATCTGGGAGTTCCTGACTCCCCACCTTTGGCTGAGTCTAGATCATGCAGTCCTTATGGAAGACTTGTTGTCAGGCTTATACTTAGTTTGGAAGAGGCATGAGTTTGTGGAGTCTCCATAATGCAGTTAGAACTGGAGAGGGGACTGGTGGCCTTAGCAAGGAAGAATTTCTAGTGTACATGAAAACCAGCGTGATCTACCCACCCATCACACTGTTCCTCACCCCACCCCCATATCCATGAACACAAAGGCACCTGAAATACATGCACTGATATGCACATTGCAGAACTTGCACCAAAGCAGGCAGTGATGCACAGATCCCAGTCTCCTTCACCCTGGCAAGAAGCTACTTTCCCATACCCAATTATTCCCCCTGTAACTCCCATGTCCTGTGTCCCCATGCCTGATACAACCAAAACACCCAGAATCCTTAGGTGGCCACTTGCATTTCCTTTCTTCTCCCAGCCCCACACAATATAGTGCATTCTGGAGTAGATTTTATAGGAACCCAGGCCTAGTTTTGAAGGGTAGGAGTCCTAGGTTCATAAATCTGAGCCTCATCAATTCAGAGAAATCCAAGCATTAAGCATCCAGCCAGCCACTGGACTGGAGTAAAGCACCATCAGGAATTACAGTGAACCACAGTCCCTGGACCAGCCAAAGCCATAGGGTCCCAAATCTGCTTGCACCTAGGCTAGCGAGCAGAGGCACAACTGCAAAACATCAAGCACAGCAAAGGGCTCAGTTTGGCCACTATGTGCGACATGCTGTCAGTCTGCTACCAATCACGTGGCACTTCAGAAGAGTCTTGCTAAAACCGGCTTTAAAAACTAGCAGGGAATTGATTCTTCCTCCCTCAAACGTAAGCAAACTTTCAGCCCCAAAAATCAGAGCAAAGGGATTAATTAGAAAAATGAGACAATAAAACATACCATTCCACCCACTACCCTAGACTAATGGAGAAATAAAAACAAGCACTTGAATGGAAGTAGGGTGATTCCTATTTTGTGCAGGCAAGTCTAGTCACTCCTCCTCTCACAGCTTGCAGACCAGATTCAGTCTCTAGTGCCCCTGCCATTTCACACAGGCCCACTGCAGAATCCCTCAGGGAAATAAGGATGCCCAGGTAAATGAAGTGAAAAAACAAGGTCTCAGGATTATCCACACTTCTCCTACATTGCCTGCGTGTGCATCCACTCTCTCTTGCCCTCCAGGCAGAAAGGAGGAAAATCCATGTTTCTCAGTTTCTTGGATGGAAGAGGTGTGGCCAACAGCAGCAAAACTACTGTCCAAATCAGCTTGCCTCTTTGTGCCTCTCTTTCCCATGTTCACAGTTCTCCACTTTTCTTGCTCTCCAGCCACTCCCTTCTCACCTCCACAATCTCCTGACCGTACCAGTGGTGCAGTTTGGAAAAGCAAGCCGTCTCTGGAGACACAGGGCTTTCCTGCAGAGTCAAAGAGAGGCCAGAGGTGGGTGCTATGTACAGACTGCCACCTGCTGAGCGCCGGCGTGGAGGGAGGGGCGGAGGCTTTGAAAACCCTCCATCCTGGTCATAGCAAGAGGCTCCTGCAGGGATGCAACTGCTGCCCCAGGTGGAATAGCCATTCTCCAAGATGGGAGGCTTTTCCTGGACAGGTGACAAAGCAGGATTGGACAGATGCCTTTTCCTACCAGATGACGATTTCCTTGGCAATTTGTGGCAAGCAGCCAAACTTTTGTGAGCATCCTCCAGCTGCCTCTCCAGCTCCTTCACCACCAGCCGCATGTAGTCAAAGCTGGCCCGGGAAAGTGCCTTCACCCAGGCCTCCATGGCAGTGTGGCAGTCAGCAACCAGCACGTAGGCTTTGGCACCTGCATCTTCAAAGCGTATGGCAAAGGCAAACTCCTCGGCGGATTCACACAATTCCACAGTACAGCCCTCCAGTACAACCAGCCCTACGGGCTCCCGGCTATCTCGGTCCTCAAAATAAAACAGCAGGTTGCCCTTGAGGATGAACCAGCGACGGTGGTAGGAGGTTGTGTGGTGGTGGTGGTGGTGGTGATGGTGGTGCTTCTCAACACGCTTCCGTAGGAAGCCAGCATGGTCTGCTGGAGAACTGCATGTGGCATAGTGCACCACGCTGCGCTCATTCAGCTTCATCTTCTTGGCAAGCTTCTCCCTGAGGGACAAAAAGAAGAACACAAGCGAGTCAGTTCTAGGTCTTGTTGCCAGCCTTGGCCACTTTCAAGGGGCCTGGCACAAGCTACAAAAGTGTAGCTAAAGCAGAAGGCCTCAAAAACCTGTTTCTGTGTTGCAGACATTACAATTAGCCTGGACAGCAAAGTAATCTGCCTATTCAACTAACTGGTTAACTTATGTTTTATCAGCTTTAAAGGTATGCTGGCAGCACACACATTAATTAAATACCCCTTTCTCCCTCTCCCCCACTTACAGGAGCATCTGGCTTGGTGGTAATAATACCCTGCCTGCTGGAGAGAATGGAAGGTCATTGGGAAAGGTATAGGCAAAGTTATTTTGGTAAATCTGATATCTTTTATTAGACCAACTAAAATAGTTGGAAAAAAGTCCTTTGCAAGCTTTCAGGCACAAACACCCTTCTTCAGGCATAGGGAGACTCTGCTGCTATTATGAGTTCTCCAAGGTAGAAAAGAAGCTAAAGTGTGGGAAGGGTAATCATTAAGGGAATTGTAACTGTACCTTAATTCTCTGTCTAAGCTTGCAAAAGAGGTCCTGATCACAGACCAGTGATAATCTTGTCTCTCTGAAGGCCAAATGGTCCCGAGTATGTGGTATCAGTTTCATTTTCAAAATCACACTTTGGAACAGACCAAATATCCTATCTGAGATTGCCACCACTGTTGAGTAAGGCATAAAATCCCCACATTACCTTTCCTGGAGCAGTACGATACAGAAAAACTTTACCCTAACTCTAGCAACTTCTCACATGGAGGCCTGCTGTGAAATGTTTACCCTAACAACTCATTCCAGAAAGTAGACCACTGAAGTCGATGGAGCTACATGAATTTACACAGCTGAGGGCCCAGCCTCTTAATCTGAAGAACAACTGATCTTCTTTTGACTTTTGCTAACCATGTACCAGTACTTCAGTAATATCCTACAGCAGTGAGTTCCTCTGGTTAATGGTGTCACAAAAGATGTGCTATCTGTGCTTCACCCTTCTGCCCTCCATGTCCAACCAGAAGGAAGCCACCAAAAGCAGGGCAACAAAATTCAGGGCAGCTTGGAAGTGAAATGCAATGTTGAATTACTTACATGTACGTTTCCAGCATGAAATCAACAGAATGGAGCTGGACAGAGACTCCACACTGATAACAGGGCTGAACGCATCTCCACAAGGCCTACCCTGAACCACACTGTCAACAGCTGTGTAGCAGAACTTGGTGAAGAGCACAACTTGGACTCTTAGGCTTGGTCTACTCAACACAGTGAAAGTTTGCCAGTGTAGAAGAAAAAGAATCACACCCCTTTTCTGACATCAGTAGTGTAAAGATGTGCCCAGGCACCCAGGGCAAAGCAGAAGGGGTGATGCTGGTTGCCACTGCAATAGTAAATGCACAGCTGCCAGCAAGCAGCCATTTTTTTCACTATTGCACATTTGCTATTGCAACCCCCTTCTGCTGCTACATGTGGTACGTTTGCTGATATATTTCTGCCACCAAAACTTTGATGGCAGTAGCAATCCCATAATATAGGCATGCCATCAGTCACTTGAGTGGAAAGGGAGCAACACTGTGCATAGGAACACTGAACCTGATTCTCAACTCAGCCCCTGCATGGCATGATACAGCCACCTCCAGGTACCTAATGGAAGTATGGAATTGCATATACAGTTCAACAGGGGGGAACTGCATTAGAAATCAATACATCATGCCATCCAAACAGTATCCTTCCTCATTCTTAAGTGCTACTCCACTGCCAATCAGGCACCAATACCCCCTTCTCCAGGCAGGACATAGGGTAATCCTCTGCCCACTTAGTTCCATTAACTAGTGTAGAGTAAAAGAGTCAAGTCCTGGGTGTTTGTAAGCAAGCAGTCAGCACGTGAACTGCAGGGGTCACAGGATCACATACATTAGCACATAAGCCTATATGAGTCCCCATTTCTTGAGTGTCCTGAAGTCCTTTAGGCAGACAAGGTTCTTTGGCTGAATCTGATATCTTTTATTAGACCAACTAAATAGTTGGAGAAAAATTTTTAAGCAAGCTTTCGGGTTCAAAAACCCTTCGTCGGGCTAAGGAAGTTTCAGCAGTTGATGTGTGCTCTTCCTGAATGGAATGAAAAGTAAAAACGCCAGAGGCTGTGCTGGTATGCATATTCTCCAACTACTTAGTTGGTCTAATAAAAGATATCAGATTCACCCAAAGAACCTTGTCTGCCTATGTCCTTAGACCAACAAGGCTACAACCTACACCCCTGAAGTCCTTTATTTGCTCACAGTAACATCTAGCACAAGGCTGGCCAACCTGATGCACGCGTTCCACAAGTGGCACACAGCAAATTGGGGATGAGATAGGAAGCACAACAGTAGATAGGGCAGGGAGCAGAAAGTGGAGCAGCAGATCAAGCAGGGGGCACCAGACAAGAAGGAGAAAGCAGAGCAGACAAGGGAAGAGGATCAGAGTGGCAACTGGGGAGATACAGCTCATTTGTGGCATGCTTGCCCAAAAGGCTGGCCCCCACTGATGTAGCACTGAGAGCACCAAGGATAAGATTTTCCCTGCAGCACCATCATTTCCACAATCCTCCTAGATTTAGTGCAAGAAGCCTCCTTCGGGATTAAGACTATCCCTTGCTCTTCCTCACAATACATAGGCCAGAACCCCTAGCATTCTTTCCAGCTCTTTCACTAGTCCACACTGCTAAGCATCAAAGGGAGCCTGCTGCTGACTGCAGGAGGCTGTGCCATGGCAGAAACGCTGGGGATTACAAGGGCTTTGTAAGTGACCTGGCAACTTTTTGAATGCTATGCACACCACAACAGCAACATCCCTTCTAACATAAAGGATGCTGTTACCTCTGAGTGGCTGGCAGTGGTGACTGATTTTAATAGCCCATGGCTCTGAATGTTGTTAAGAAGGTTCACAGAAAGGGAGCATCTACTGTGGCAATACTCTCCCACAGCAAAAATAAAAATCTAGAAGACATACGATTCCCATGCAGGAAAGGAGAGATAAAGCCAATGAACAAAGGAAATACCTTGGGTCACAGCCTCAGCTAATGCAATCCATCATAACCCCACTGAAGCCCTTAGAGCTGTTGGGCTTAAACTCATTCAAGCCCTACTTCTCTGTGAGCAAGAACTCTGTGATTAACCACCGGCACTCATCCAATAAACAGTCAGAAGCTTTACTGACTACAAAACATCTACTAAGCACAAAGCACTTCATCAACTGGGGTTGCCAGAATACAAGTAGTCAACTTTACTGGGATTGCCAGAATATAAGCAGATGGTTACTAAAGACTGAGTGCATTAACATGACTCTTCACCGCTTCACAGTCCATCTAGAGCTGTTACGCAGGAGTTACTTCCCTCAGCCAGCCGTTCTGGGAGAGCTTCCTGGGTTGCGCTGTTGTTCCAAGTCCAAAGGCTTGGTCCTCCTTTAGAGATCCATACAGCTATCTCCCTCAGAAATCCATGCAAATGGTTCAGATAGCAAACAGCGAACACTGACTTTACTTATTTAGGCTATTTAATCCTTTACTGATGTCACTATTATCAATGCTAGCCAAGCTTGTTATATAATATTTTGGCTCATAGATCCTAAAAATACAATAGCACATCCTTGCACCTTGAGAATATTTTCCTGTCATTTTCCCATCCCCAAATTAATTACTACCAAAAATTACCACGTTATCATTTTATTGTAAAGTTATATTGTTCCATTGTTTTAAATGTTCCATGTTCCCTGGCATTTTACTGGGGTTAACTTTAGGCCACAAATCACTGCCAATTTTGGGTCATCTCGAAAAGACTTCTGGGAGTTTGGTCAACTTGACATGACCAGATTCGATTTTCCTTGCAACACAAGCTACTCCAGCTTTACAGCAGCTGTGGATCTGGCCTGCCAGTTCCATGTGAAACAACATCAGTGTCACTGAAGTTGCACTGGTTTTCTGATGGCACAATGACAAAGAATCAGAATACACGTCAAACCTGATTTAACAATAGACATCGGTGACAATGCACATCTCCTTGACTTCAAGGAATGGGCCTTCTGGCAGGAGATCTGTTGCCAACCAAATGAAATCCACAACAGATTGAGGGAAGTGATTCTTCCCCTCTATTAAGTACTGGTGAGACCACATCTGGAGTACCATGTCCAGTTTTAGGCCCCCCACTATAGAAAGGATGTGGGCAAGTTGGAGAGAGTCCAATGGAGAGCAGTGAAAATGGCTCAGGGGCTGGGCCACATGGCTTATGAGGACAGGATAAGAGAAGAGGGCTTATTTAGTCTGCAAAAGAGAAGACTGAGGGGTGATTTGATAGCAGCCTTCAACTACCAGAAGGGGGGATCCAAAGAGGATGGAGCTAGACTGTTCCCAGTGGTGGCAGATGACAAAACAAGGACCAATGGTCTCAAGTTGCAGCAAGGGAAGTTTAAGTTAGATATTAGGAAAAACTCTCATGAGGAGGGTAGTAAGACATGGGAACAGGTTACCCTGAGAGGTGGTGGAATCTCCATCCTTGCACATTTTTAAGACCTGGACAGGCAAAGCCTTGACTGGGTAAAATAGTTGGGGCTGGTCCTGCTTTGAGCAGGGGTTAGACTAGATGGCCTCCTGAGGTCCCTTCCAGCCTTCATTTTCTGTGATTCTAGGATTCTGCTCCTTTGTGGCCTAAGTGCTTCCAACCCAAATTTTCTATGACTCTACAAACTTAAGATACTATAGAAGGAAAGTAAA
>NW_017729022.1:59324086-59325526 GCF_001723915.1 Gavialis gangeticus
AGGGTAGTAAGACATGGGAACAGGTTACCCTGAGAGGTGGTGGAATCTCCATCCTTGCACATTTTTAAGACCTGGACAGGCAAAGCCTTGACTGGGTAAAATAGTTGGGGCTGGTCCTGCTTTGAGCAGGGGTTAGACTAGATGGCCTCCTGAGGTCCCTTCCAGCCTTCATTTTCTGTGATTCTAGGATTCTGCTCCTTTGTGGCCTAAGTGCTTCCAACCCAAATTTTCTATGACTCTACAAACTTAAGATACTATAGAAGGAAAGTAAAATCAGAGTTTGGCCTGAAAGAGCTGCAAACAATACATGCTCTTTGTTCCAGGGCAAAGACACTGATCGGCTTTGAGCAGGACTGTGTTTCAGAGCCAGCTACATAGGCTGTCTGAGGTAAGCTCATTCCAAATATTTTGAAACAATTCAGGTAACAAGCCAAATGCCTAACAAACACGTTATACACATTGCGACCTGCTCAGATACTATGGTTAACGGAGCTACAGGAGTACCCAAGACAGACAGAGTTAGAATTAGTACCCAGACAGAGCAGCATTTGTGACAGCCAAGTCACTTGCACATTCCAATTCCCTTAAAACCTGCCAGCTCTTGCAGCCCAGCTATTAAAACAACTTTAAAGCACCAGTACTTGTGGGGCTCATTTGGCAGGAACCAGTGCCCCCTGTCCCAAAAAGAGTGTCTTCACCTTTCTCGTTCCAAAACAACCCAGCACGGGCTCCCCAGCCCTCGTGACTGAAAGGACAAATCAGCGCCTGCAGCCCCAGTGCTCAGGAACATTCCTACCACAACAAAGAAGGTGGGGAGCTCACAGCAGGCTGGTGCTGGCCCCTAGAGTGAGGGAGCCGTCTTTCAGCAGCAAACCAGCGCAAGCTTTGACAGCAACCTTGCAACCACAAGCCAGCGCAATCACCCTGAGCTACCAATATTCTGGGTGTGCCTTATAACAAGTTGGCCCACACACTTGGGAGTGGACATCAGTTTCCTACTGCTCCCCACAGCCCCCCGTGCCCAGGCTGCTATATTCCTGCTTCCTTGGCACCCTCTCAGCCGCCTCTGGGAAGCCACTTGCAAACGAGGCTTGTGCCCCGTCACCAAGTGATCACCACCCGCCAGCTGCTGTTGACGCCAGAGAGCCAGAAGCAGCCTCCTGCGGGCAGCGCCCGCCAGAAGCGACCTTGCGGAACCCGGCGCTACAGAGCAGATTGCAACGTCACACACGAAGCATTGTGACATCACGGGGAGACCCCAGAGCCCAGCTCCCCTGTGGTTTCAGTGCTGCTGAAGTGAACTCTAGTCCTCTCCGGCCCGCGCCTCCCCCCGCGCCCGCCAGCCGCGCACAGCAGGGGCCCAGCCCGGCCCGGGGTGTTCGTACCGCGCTAGCTCCGACCCGCCGGGAGCCCGCCCGGGGCAGCCAGCGCGTTCATCCT
>NW_017729022.1:59325537-59330722 GCF_001723915.1 Gavialis gangeticus
GTTCATCCTAGCCCGCCTCCGGCTGCTACTTCGCAGGGCGCCCAAGTGCTTGAGCGAGCCGGGCCGGGCCGGGCCGGGCCGCGCCGCCCCGAGCACCTCCGCCGGCCCTTCTCAGCCCTTACTGGGAGGAGCCACCTCCGATTCCTACTCCGCCGCGCACCGCCCGCGGCGGCGGCGGGACTTCGCTGCCTTTGACCCCGCCCCGCCCCCGCCAGCGCCGGCCCGCGCCAGCTCCCGCCGGGTGCTGCCGGAGGTACGCAGCGACCAGGCTTGCGTGCCTGTGTAGACAAGACGTGCGTCACGTGTATGTGCGTGTATACATGCATCCGTATATACAGGAGCTTTATCAATTCCTCGTGCAACTTTAATAACTTTGGATGCACACAGGACAGAAGCAAACCCTAAACGGCAATTGGAATCATATTTCATTAAGGTTTTTTTTTAAGCATAGCATACGCTGTGCGGAGGGTAAGGATCACGAAGGTGATTCGTGAAACCACTTAGCAGTGCCCAGAAAATGTTTTCTATGAGTTGGAAAATCAGATTGAACGATGTATCGTGAAAGATGGCAGTTGTGCTGAAAAATGTGAGCTGTATGGTGTTAAAACGTAATTAATTATGCTTCCCATCCCTGTTTACAGTTTGCTTCTATCACGTGTAAATCCAAAGTTATTAAGGTTTAAATTTGCACAAGGACTTCATAAACACCCTGTAGGTGTGTGTGTATATAGATGCACACATGTATATGTGTGTGTATATAGATGCATACGTGTATATATATGGGTGTGTGTATACAGACAAAGCTCTTTGGAAAATCTTTGATTAGACCAACTCAAACAGTTGGAAAAATTCTTTTCAGCAAGCTTTCAGGTTTAAATATCCTTTGTCAGGCTGAAGAAGCATATGCAGTTGGTGTGTGCTCTTCCTGGATACATGCATACATGTATTGGTGTATACATGCATATGTGTATATATGTGAGTATACATGCATACATATGTGTGTACATGCATGTATGTATATACATAAGTGCATATGTGCATGTCTGTGTCTATACACACATGTGTATATATGTATACATACATACATAAAATACAAGCTTTCCTGGGCTGAAGCTCACTTCCTCAGATGCATTAGTTTGTGCAGGGCCCGGTAGGCAGTAAGTGTGAGGAGATAAGCAGATAAGGACACCGCAGGCTCTAGATAGGAGGAAAAAAAGGCAGGTTCAGGCTCTCCCTGTCAGCCACTCCCCCACCCCCATTTCCCAGCAAATCTGCCAGGAAGTCAGAGCTGTAATAAATGAATTTGTTTTTGAAATGGAGTGCCACTCCATTCACAGTAGTTACAAAGGGGTGCCTCAAGTCTGACAAGGGGTGCCTTGAGTTTAAGAAGGTTGAGAACCACTGATCTATAAGGTAGAGCTCCACCCTGCCTTCTACTTGACTTCAGACTATCATGGCTAACTTTGTCTCTCTCTAGTGTGTCAGGAGCAGCAAAAGGCCTTTACCTCCTAGCTTGCTAAGGCAGGCAGTTGTGCCCAGACCATGCAAAGCCAGGGATCCACCTGGCAGGGGAAACACCATGTATCTGGGTCCATGAAGGCAGTTTTCCTTAAGCGTTCCCAGAGATAGCTGTTCTGGCATGGTTTAGTACCCACTGAGGTGTTGGGGCTTAAAGACCACTACTTTATGATCCTCCCTAGTTTGCTTCTGTGGTCATGTAGCTGAGGACAGGCAAAACCCAAGCTTCCCGGCTTGGGCCTGCATGTAGGATGCCCACCAAAAGACACTGGAAATATCTGAAGCCCCTGGTGGGGGATGTTTGCTAGTTGTAGGGCCGCTTATGGTTCTGGACTGACTCATGGATTTGAACTTGATTTGGCTTAGAACACAGAAAAATTATTTAAAAAAAAAAAATCCTGCAGTTTAACTCTTCCATGCTCCAAGTCTCCTGGGCCTCGCGCTTTCACATAGGATGGCTGTCACTAGCTTTTCCTCTAGCTTGCTCCTTCTGCTTTTTGGCTAGGGGCAAGTGAGACTAGGAAGCATCTGAACTGCAAGGCCTCCAGGCTTGGGGCTTGCATGTAGGATGCCTTACCCTTGAGTCCTAGTTTCACAGCTGAGGTGTGGGGTGGGGAATGGGTGCCTCAAAGCAGGAAGGGCCTGCACTCCAACTCTTCTCAGCTGTTGCAGCAACCTACAGGGTCCTGAGAGAAACTCTGACTTACAAGCATTTCTCTAGTTTCTTCCAAGGGTAGACCTCAAAGGAAACGGAAGGAAATCCAAATGGCAAATATCTGTTAAACCTTACAAGCCTTTTGCAAGACAAGTAAATACTACTGTTCCCATTTTAAAGGTGGGTAACCTGAGGCAACCAAGGGAAAACTGATTTCTTTTTCTAAGCCAGGGAGGGCTGTTTCTATTTTCCAAAATAACTCTAAAGACTGCAAAATATGCTGATTTGACAGAGCTGGAAACTAAAGTCCTGTCTTTATCTGCAGAATAGATATGACAAAGGTATCAGCAGTACAAGCGTCCCACATTTCCCGCTAACACATCTGTCATAACAAGGAGTGGCCAGCTTTAGGCAGGGAGTTAGTCTTCTAATTCTTGATCTGCCTTTTTTCTTCTGAGACTCCAAACAAACTGAAACTTTGCCTGATAGCCAACAATCCCACGTGTCTACACACTGGGAGGCACCGCACCTTGTAGCTCTCCTGTGGCGCACAATAATTACACACTCAATATTTTTCTTCCCTGTGCTAACATCATTATTATTTTACAAATTTTAATCATTGTTTGGCTTTTACGTGCTACTCTAATAAGTGACCTAGAAATATACCACAGAGGGAACAACCTGATGATACTGTATTGATGGGGGAATGGGGTAAGTCCCCAAAGAAATTGTGGAATTTTCTATTCTTGGGAATACAGGCCAGAACTACAAAATGGCTAATATGTCATATATATGTTATATCCCATGCATCCACCAACAGCAGGTAAGCAGGTCCCTTTTGTGCCAACAGTACAGTCCCATTATTTCCCTGTGCTCCAGCTGCCTGATTTATCCTCTTGCCTGTAACCTTTGAACATATGATCTGCAGAACAGAGACTGACTTGTTTAAACATATGTAGGGTATGAATGCTGTTACTGCAGTACAGGAACATCTCATGCTCTGGAAGGCAGTTATCCTCCCAGAACTGCTATGAATTAAGGGTGTGCTTTTATTTCTGATTTACGGACAGAGAACCGAGGCCCAGGGAAGGCAAGTGATTTTACCAACACTGAACGGACCAGGGAATTGAATGCAGGTCTCTGGCTAGCCTAGCACCATAACCACTGGACCATTCTCCGTAAGTTTATACACTGGCTAATACAGTGATTTTCAATTAGAGAGTGCTTTGACATCCTTTTAAGGGTGCTGGAGCATGCTGCACAATGTAAGCAGTGCTAGAGGTGTGAATATGATTCATGAAACAAACCAAGAGATTTCAAACAGGAATCTGAACCACAATGTTGGAACCACTCTGACCAGGGGCAGATCCAGGGAGGATGCACTGATGCACATGCAACCCCCCCACCCCTTTGAATCCTGTTGTACCCATAGTTAAAATCAACTGCCTGGCAGCAGCAGCAGCAGTATTTCTAGTCAGGTAGTGCTGAGGGAATCAATTGACATCATGGCTCATTATCATCTACCTGCTCTTTTCTCAGCTCTTCATTCCATAGGAGTTAATCACCCTCTTCTTTTTAATAGGCTTGATGTTCCACTGCTCAAGCAGGCCTTTGTTCTGCCATTCTGCTGCCTCTTCGCTGCTCCTGGTAAGGAAGCTCTGATTTCACAGCCCTGCAGATGGTTTGGAATTTATTCCAATGAAGTTAGTTATTTTTGCTTCCATCTTAAACAGAATCATCCAGCCCTCAGCCCCAGCCTCTCAATAAAGCTTCTAGTTTATTTTTAAATGGAGAAACATATGTGCTGTGTTATATGGGAAGATGCACCTTACCCTCTGATCCACCCCACCCCCATCAGAATCCTAGATCTGCGGGTGCTTCAAGTGTGCCCTTGTTGCAAAGGCGGCTAACAGCATACCGGGCTGCATTAGCAGAAGGGTTGCCAGCAATTGAGGGAAGTGATTATTCCCCTCTATTCAGCATTGGTGAGGCCACATCTGGAGTTCGTCCAGTTTTGGGCCCCCCACTACAGAAAGGATATGGGCAAATTGGAGAGAGTCCAGTGGAGGGCAACGAAAATGGTTTGGGGGCTGGGGCACATGACTTGTGAGAAGAGGCTGATGGGACTGGGCTTATTTAATCTAGAGAAGAGAAGACTAAAAGGGGATTAATAGCAGCATTCAACCACCTGGAGGTCAGGTAACCACCTTTTCCAAACTGGAAGGCAGGGCATGGAACGGAAAACCCGGATCCCCAAATGACACAGCAAATCTGGAACAAATGCTGTCCCAGAGTCATGTAGCCCAGGATTGGGATGTTCCCATTTCGGGGCTGTCCCGCCCCATTAGGGGGGGGTGGGTGGTCACCCTACCTGAAGGGGGCTCCAAAGACTGCTCTCAGTAGTGGTGGATGTCAGGACAAGAAGCAGGTAAGGGAAGTTTACTTCAGATAAAAGGAAACACACTCACACTGGCAGGTGGTAAAGGCGGGGAGCAGGTTACCGGGAGAGGTGGTGGAATCTCCAGCCCTGGGGGCGTTTTCAAGCTGGGGTTAGACGAAGCCTTGGCTGAGATAAGGCAGCTGGGGCTGGGGCTGGTCCTGCTCGGAGCAGGGGTTGCACCATGGCCTCCCGAGGTCCCTGCTGACCCCATCGCCCCCTTTGTGGCCTCTCTGGGGGCTGCGCCACAGCTGAGCGGCTCTAGCACTCCTCCACAAGCAGAAACAGGAGCGAACGTTGGAGCTGGAGGGGCCTTGACGCTGCCCAGGTTGCGAGGCGCCGCCTGGCGCAAGGGGCAGGGCTCTGGGGCTGCCCGAGGATGGGCAGGAAGGCGAGGCGCCCCTTAGGGAAGAAACACTGCCTGCCCTGCCCTCTGGCGGCACTGCTTCCCCAGCCGCGGCGTCCCCACCCGCTACCTCAGCTCTGCCGCCACCGCGCGACTTGCGACCCGCAGCAACCAGAAATTCCGGCCGCCTCCAGCTCTGCTATTCCGCGGGGGCGGGGCGGGGCGGGTC
>NW_017729022.1:59331007-59360689 GCF_001723915.1 Gavialis gangeticus
AAGGAGGCGGCGGGGGCTGGCGGAGCTCCGGCGCGGTGAGTGCGGCGCGGGCCGGGGGGCGGCGGGACCCCGGGGCTTCCCCTCCCATGGCGCAGGATAGGGAGGGAGCCAGCCCCGGCCAGGGCGCGGGAGCTTCCTCCGCCTGTGTGTAGACACACACACGTACACGCGTGTGCGTGTACGTGCTGGCGTGTATGTGCGCAAGTGAGTATATATGTATATGTGCGTGCATGTCTGCATGCACATGTATATGGATAGGTGTGCCCGTTTGTATATGCATGGGTGGGCCCATGGGTGTGTATATGCATAGGTGCACCCGGGTGCGTGTGGATGCATGGGTGCCTGTGTGTGTATATGTGTCTGTGCATGCATGTATATGCTTGTGTGTGTGTGTGTGTGTGTGTGTGTGTGTGTGTGTGTATATTGGGTGGGCAAAATGTGGCCCATGGGCCGAATCCGGCCTGCAGGGCCCCTAAAATATTTAGAAAATTAATATTTATCTGCCCTGGGTTGCCTGTCATGCGACCCTTGATAGCTTACCAAAACTCAGTAAGCAGCCCTCCACCTTCCCCTGGTGTATATGCATGTGTGTGTATATGCATATTTGTTTGCATGGGCATATATGTATGTGTGCATATGTATATGTGTGGTGTATGTTTAATTGCTGCTCTTTTGTTGAGTTAAACATCTAGCACATTATATATACCCTCCTGCGTGTCTCATGTATGCATATATAATGTGCTATACGTTTAAGTCACTGCTCTTTCATTTGCAGCACCAGGGTGGTGTCGCCCACCACATGGCCAAACCAGGGGCTTTGGAACCGTTTGGATAAAAGGCTCTACGTAGAGCAGCGATCCCCAGCCTTTTTTAGACTCAAGGCACACCTGGTTAGATTCAGAGCACCCCTTGTTAGCCACCAGGCACCCCTTGGAAAATGCCAGCTCTTAGTTTTCACTTATATTTTGACCACAGACAAATACCAGAGCCTTTATTCTGTAGCAAAACGCTCAGGAAGATAGCAGCAGGTCAGCATGTTTTTAACGCCTTGGATTCCTATTTGAAATATCTGGGCTTATCTTGGTTTGAAGAGGGATGATCCTGCCTGAGGCAGGGGGTTGGACTAGATGACCTCTGGAAGTCCCTTCCAGCCCTGCTTCTCTATGAATCATGTTTGCACACCTCATAGTGCTAATGTTGTGTGGCATGTCCGAGCACTCTTGAAAAGACCCTGGTTGAGAATCACTGTTGTAGTCAGACCCGAGTCCCATGCCGGTGCATGTGCGTGGAGTTTCCCCTGGGAAGCGTGGCTGCTAACGGGGGATTATTCTGTTCATGTGGAAGGTTCCCTTTTCCACCCCATACGGGGCTGGGATTGTTTCCTGTTTGGAGGCTGCTCTCCCGGTGATCTGGTGTGAAGCTGTCACTGTCTTGGGGTTGTTCAGCTGTTCCATGGGTGAAGATTGTACCAGATGATTAGTAAATGAGCCAACATGCTCTGCATAGCCTTCTAAAATACATAAAGTGCAGATGGCAGCAATGCAATCTTTACTTGTGCCCTTCACCTGCCCCACCTGCTTTCCAGAAATGTTCCTCCAGTCTTGTGAGGCAGGACCATCTCTTCAGATAAAAGACTATTTTGTTTCCCTGAACTCTTAAATGTGGGGTACACGTCTAATCTTTCCTTTCCTAGCATAAATGTATAGCTCTTTGGGTGTAGACATTTATTCCAAAACAAAACCCTACTACAATATGCTTGGAGACTACCCAATAAATAAAACCCTCTATGGGATACCTTTCCACTGGAGAGAACAAACATATTAGTTGTCATGTCCTGTAAAACACTACTAGAATATGCTTGGAGACTACCAAGATCTGGTACAAAATAGGTGATCTAGGTCTGGGTGTACTTCCTGCTTGTCTTGGAGCTCCCATTTGTGAACGGGTGCAAGTGCTTGTTCAGAAATACTGACTCCAGTCTTGTATTGTTCCTCAGTCTGTCCATCCATGCACTGTTTTTGCCTGTGGAAGTTCCTGCATGCAGGTTTTAGTTAGCACAAAAGTTGGGGAGTGGCTGCTCTTTGTTTGAACAGTTTATAATGAGTGATGTGGGTAAGAGCAGGTGGAACCAGGATGCAGTCTGTGGAGCGGTGGAGAGGAGGCAGACAAGTTGGAGAGGTATGTGTGGCTGCAGCGAGATGGGTACAGTGCAGCCCCTACCCAGGGAGACTAGTCGGCCCTGTATAGGAGGAGTGCACAGTTGAGCTGGGGGTCCCACTGGCTTGGTCAGCCAAGACTGTGTGGACTGAAGGAGCTGGGCCCAGACTGAGGGGAGGCAGCTGCACACTGCTGCTGTTTGAGTGCTCTGGGACTGGCTGGACTGGAGACACCTCTACAAGTATGGTGGAAAGTAAGGTGCTGAGTGTATATTACCACAGTTGATGTTCCTTTACTTTTTATCTGTTCCCTCTTTTTGGCCCGTTGGTTTGTGACCCAAACCTCTCTGCTTTATCTATATAAAAAGTAGGATCCCCCTCCCCCTGTTTTTGATGTCACTTTCTGGGACTGCAGAGTTGCTACTTCGTGGGCAGACAGACAGTAGGCCTTAAGTATGGCAACCGGGGCCTGCCTTTTCATTACTAAAGTTTCAAACATCCAGTCTCACAACTTGAATAATGAATGCTCTGCAGGTTGTAATATGTTCACAGTTACGAGTAACAAAGATGAGGTAAAATCAGTAACTGCCTGTGGACCGTTCTTGAAATCAGGATTAAGTTTGTAAAATCCTAAGATTAAATGATGACCTAATTCTACCCCTGCACAGATGCATCCCAGACTGATGCCTGGCATGACCTACACCGTTTGCTGTGAACAGCACGCTACGCTTGAGGTCCACTGACTTCTTGGCATCTATTGAGACTGCTGACGAACAGGCAGTTTGTGCAAAATACAGGGCTGATCTTTACCATGTGAGAATTTGTTCCATTACGAACTGAACCAGGCATTTTCTGTGCAGCTCGTGGACTTGCAGTCACTGTTGTCCTGGGGCTGGTTTGGAACAAATGAGCTGGATGAGAGGCTCTGTACCCTGTTCCCCACTCCTCTGGACATATTCTGCATCTACTCAAATTTTTGCTTCCACGGTGATGGTCTTAAGCTCTCTATGGATTTCTGAGGATCTTCCCCAATTTTATGTGAAGGGAGAGTGCAAAATCGAGTGTTTGTTGAAGTCAATGAAAATTAAAATGCTTCTATTAATTTCCCCCCTGGCCAGCACTGGAGTGGGCTAGTAGGGAGGAATTGTGATCCTAGATTTACTGCTCCGTCCATGATCCTGTTGAGATCTAACTAGAAGCATGCAGATCAAGGCTAGGAGATGATTCCAAGCAGGGCCTTGCCTCCAGTGCAATACGTACATATTTTTTCATTAACATGTTATTCATCCCCTCGCAGACTAGAGCAACATGCATGATTTATGATCAGGTGACCATGAGAACATAACTATGTTCTCTAAGACCGGGCAGGCTGCAGGAGGGTTCTAGGAGATGTTTCTGACTGGGGCAGACTGCCAGGTAGATAATTCAGTACTGGGTTTATTTGATGAAATAGTTGCATACCATTTAAGAAGCCCCCCGATGCCTCTCCTGAGCTACTAAATGAGACCTCCCCCCAAATCTCATCACCTACTACTCATCATCTTACCTAGAAATGCCTATTAGTGCCTGTACATGAGCTTGGAGGCTGCTCTGATGCACTGTAGTTACTGCTTTCATGTGCTGTAATTAATTGAATCTGCTGGATCGTGGTAATTACTGTGCTCCAACAGCCTTCTGCATCTCATGTGTCAGCATCCTCACACTTCAAAATGGTGGCAGGGGTGCTTGAACCAATGGTTGTCAAACAAGCTTTAGTTCAAGGACCCCCACTGCCATTTTGAAGTATAGGGATGCTGATACAAGAGACACTGCAGTGCTTTAATTAGAGCAGCTCTTGGAGCTGGTATAACTAAAGCACCTCTGTCCCCCCTCACACCACAACACATATAAAAGTACCCATAGATTGCAGCTCTTGCCTTGATAGCTGCAGCTAACATTGCAGAAAAGCAAAGAGTCAGTCTGAGCAACAGTAATCTCCCTGTTTTCTGTCTGTCTGCACTCGTGACCGGTTCAGGCTTTGACGCCCAGTTTTGAGACCAAGATTTACATTTGGTTAAAGAGAAAAGGAGAAGCTGAGAGTTGCCTGCCCCCCGCCACAACTTCCTCAGTCTGCTTTGCAGTGACCTACGCTCCTCTTTTTAGATGACTGTGTGAAGCGATACCCCAGACTGCATGTCTTCCGCTTCTGCCTGCACATGTTGTAGGCAGCAGCTTTGAGCTGCTTATGCTTGTAGTCATACACCCAATGGGGATACTGGTCCCAATAAAGGCAGCCTCCCTGCTCTAGCTCCCACAGCTCCACCAAGGTCTCTGTTCAGACTCTATTCAAATATCGCTGGGCCTACAGGACCAACAGGGTGTGACCTCTTGTTTGACAACCTCTCTCCTCCTTTACCAAGCAAACAACAGTGCTTGCTATCCACCTTCTTCTAGGATGAATATTTCCCTAGTTGTGTTCAAGATGTTGCTCTCGGTCAGCCAGATAGGCCCTAACTATTTCAACCAGGGTGCCACAGCCTTGAGGGGGGCCTTGAGATCCTTTCACGGGTGTGACAAGGTGATGCACAATGTCGGCTGTTAGGTGTGCAAACATGATTCATGGGATGACCCCAGGGATTTCAAATAAACATCCCTAGCTGTGGTCTTTCTGAATTCTTTGCAATAGAAAAGCTACTCTATTATTTTTCTGCACTCAAAAAAAGTATAAAAACTAAGAGATGGCATTTTCCGAGGGGTGCCTTGAGTCTCTCTTGGGATGCCTCAAGTCTAAAAAGATTGAGAACCACTGCCCTAATACATCCCTAAACTAGTGCAGATCCCAGTGCTGGGATGAAGGGAAGATCTCCCCTGTGCTGGAGTTGCCAGGGGCTGGTTTGGCATGTGATGTGAGGTCAAGCAGCCCTTGGGACAGTCTTAGCTCTTGCCCTGGATCCCAAGAGCCTCGTGGCAGCTGGTAAGTGTACTGGATGTAGGAGTTCCTCCCACCAGTCTCCTGCATCAGGAGTTCCTGTGAAGCTGGGGAGGTGCAGAGCCAAAGTAGCCACCTGAGCCTGCCATAGAGATGTTTGTACAATGCAGGTATTCCCCACCATCACTGCCCAACCCTGTTCTGACTCCTGGCGAATGGTGCTCACAATTTGTCTTTGTCTATAACCTAAGCAGGCAGCAATGGGAGGCCCACAGTGGGCAGGTACCATTTATACAGAGCTGTATTCGATATTGCCTGCTCCAGGCATTCAAAAAGCAGGCCTGAGAGTAGTGTACAAATCAGGATTTTTTTAAGTAATAACTTTTGTGTTCTTTTTGTCTTCTGGTGCTGCAGCATTTGAAACAAGGATTTTTCTCTTTGACCCTCAGAGCTAGAAACTGATTTTAAAAAATGGAAGTCTTACTTACTCACATGACTCCTGGAGCTGGGTCCTGTAGGGATTATCAGATATCCTACGACAGCCCAAATAGAATGGCAAGAGTTAGCATTTTTCTAACTCCAACCACATGTTAAACATCTGCATTCCCACCCAGGCCCTTTAGCAATGCTTTCCTTGCTGTGAGTACTGTGGCATCTCTATGCTGAGAGCAAGTTGAATGTTGTGATACTTAAATTGCTGACAGGCTGCCTGCTCTTGGGCTCCATACCTAACTGGCCAAGCCACGTCTGTGTTAGGTGAGTTTACAAGAGCAGGGGCACCTACTGTGTTACTACATTGTTTATTTTAACTGAGAGGAAGTGACCAACCACCCGGATCCTGGCACAGGATCTGGCATGCGCGTGACCTGTGGTGGCCCAACACAGTCAAATTCTTATATGCCAAAAGGGCCATAATTTGCATGGGGCAGAGTTGGAGGATCTTGTCCTGCTACATAGGGTAGGACATGCTGTACCTCATTTTTATCTTCGCCACTGGCCTATATGAGGGGACACAGGAGATTTTGCTACCGGCCTGTGACCTGCCGCAGAGGGGGACTCCCTCAGTCAACCCTGCTGATCCCTGCGACAGCAAGGGACTCCTTCCAATGACAGGTTTGTGTCTCTCTCTTCTAGTGTTCACTCCTCACTCCAGGGCAATGAAGTTGGTGGCCTATGTCTGTGGCCTGGCCCTGGTGGCCTGTGCCCTAGCACTAGAGAATGGGCTCATGAGGACACCCCCGATGGGCTGGCTGGCTTGGGAGAGATTTCGCTGCAACATCGACTGCAAAGCAGACCCCAAGAACTGCATTAGGTGAGTGGGGAAGCTGCTTTATGAGGACAAAAAGGCAATCTACCTAAATAGTTCAGACCCATTTGGCTCCTTTTTCCAGTGAGGGAGCCACAGAGAAATGCCATGCTCCCCTCTAGATGTCCAGAGCTAAAGCATCAGCTTAGTGTTAAGTTTTGATTGGATAGCCTTCAGTGCCAGGGAAGGTAGGGTGGTACCCAATCTGAGTCATCATCCCCTAACCCATGGACACCCTGAGGAGAGCCAGTATCTCCTCCTTTCCTTCTCTCCCTCACTCCGCCCCAGTCCTTGGGTAGCAATCCTTTTCCTCCCTCCATCTACAGCTACTCGATAGCTGGAGGGGTAAAAGGAGTAGAGGTGTTAAGAGCAGAGACCTCTGAAGGAGTGGGCATGTTGTGCCAGAGCTTGGGTACTAATTGTGTGGAGGAGCAAGGGGTAGGCTGCGATGCAAAATCCCACCTAGAGGGGTCTGAGGCGAGATAACCACCCAAACTCATTTCACTCGTGACTCAAAGTTCACCACAAGGCAAAGAACCCAGATGCTGAATTGGAAGACTGCTGCCCTGGGTTAAGATGCTAGGCAGTCCAGGCCAGTCTCCCAACTCCCACAGCACCAAAATCTCATGCTCCAGAAAAAGACTTAAGATTGCACTAGCATGCAGTAATAGACGCACGTTTTGTGGAGAGAAATGTCTTCCTGGCCTCCCACCGATGGGATGAATCTGCAGTTTTTCAACTGAAGCCTCAGGGTTATTTACAATTTCATTTTGGCTGGGGTGTGCCTTTGTTCTTTCTGGCGACAGAAATGTCAGATCCCGTTTTGAGATCTCCTGACCCATCCTAGAAGATTTGACCCCCTCCTGTAGCACCAAAATGCTTTTTGAAGAAATTGAGCCCTGTTTCATCTCTCACCAGCAGAAACTCACAGGATTCTGGATTGGCGTGCTGGCCATTTGTAAGCTGAGGCACGAAAATCAAGAGGGCTTAGAGCAAAGGCAAGAAAAATGTTCTGTAGCAGCAGAAGCACATCTAAAAAATATGATCTGCCCATCCCATTGTGAAGTGCTCAAGACAAATGTTAATATAATGTCTTCTCTCACTGCTGACTGTCAAGGAAAATAGTAGATAAATGGACCATAAGCTGAATATGAACCAGCAGTGTGCCCTAGTTGCCAAAAAGGCTAACAGCATACTGGGTTGCATTGGTAGCAGCGTTGCCAGTAGGTGTAGGGAAGTGATAATTTCCCTCTATTCAGCACTGGTGAGGCCACATTTGGAGTACTATGTTTCAGTTTTGGGCCCTCCACTACAGAAAGGATGTGTACAAATTTTAGAGTCCAGTGGAGGACAGCAAAAATGGTGAGGGACATGACTTATGAGGAAAGACTGAGGGAACTGGGCTTTTTTAGTTTAGAGAAGGGAAGACTAAGAGGGGACTTAATAGCAGCCTTCAACTACCTGAAGGGAGGTTCAAAAGAGGATGGAGCCAGACTGTTTTCAGTGGTGGCAGATGACAGAACGAGGAGCAGTGGTCTCAAGTTGCAGCAAAGGAAGCTTGCATTAGATATTAGGAAAAAATTTCTCACTAGGAGGGTAGTAAAACACTGGAACAAGTTACCCAGAGAGGTTGTGCAATCTCCATCCTTGGAGGTTTTGAAGACCCAGCCAGACAAAGCCTTGGTTGGAATGATCTAGCTGGGAATGGTCCTGCTTTGAGCAGGGGGTTGGACTAGATGACCTCCTGAGGTCCCTTCCAACCTGAATTTTCTATGATTCTATATAAATACTCCCAGTGTGAAGACAGGTGGCAAAATTACATCAGTTTAATTAAGCCCAACACATGTAATTGTCTGCTTGGTTAGTCTCTGTAACTGTGGGTTCCCAGGGGGCATTCAGGGGAGGTGCAGTGGTGTGAGCACACCCCTCTTCTGCTGCTGTGCCCAGCTGACCTGGGTACAGGGGACCTCCAGAACTGCTCCTGCCCTCCTCCAACCACAGGCTGCAGCTGTGCAGGGTATCAGGCTCAGCAGGGGACAGCAGTAGTGGTGAACAGGTTCCTCCCTCCAGTGCCTGCTCCCTGCCCTCCCTCCCCTGCTTCAGCCCCCACTCAGGGTCTCCCACTGGTTGGGAGCAGGTGCTGGAAGAAGGAACCTGTGCACTGTTGTTGCTGCCCCCAGCTGATGCAGGCACTAGGGAGGGGACCTAGAGTTACTCCTGCGCTGTGCTGCAGGGAAGAGCTGTGCGGGTTGTCTGGTTCAGCTGGGGACAGTGGTGTAGCATGCAGGTTCCTCTCTCTATCACCAGCTCCCTGCCAGTAGGGGACACTGGGAGAGAAGGGGGACAGGGAGAAGGGACTGGAAGGAGGAAACTGTGTGCTACTACCTCCATCCACAGCTGAGCCAGGCACTCTGAGCAGCAACCTCCATAGCCCCTGGTTGAAGTGGGACAGGAGTGGCTCTGTGACCTTGACCCTGGCCTCAGGCCATCCGGGGGGTAGTAGCAGCAGTGTTAGCGGGGGGTGGGGCATTTCTCCCTCTCTGTCCTCCCTTATGCACCTAACCCCCCAGCTTCACTGCTGATTCACTGATCTGTGCCCTGCTCCCTGATGTCCCCTGTCAACCTGGGGACTCCAGCTCTGCCTCACCCCCATCCTCCTGGTCTGAGGGGAGAGTTGAACCCCCTTTAAGGAAATCCTGGATCCACCCAGGTATGTTCTCATCACTGCTACCCTTACATAACCACCCTGTCACTCCCTCTCATAATTGCCTTGCACCCACTTATTGTCGTAGTCTGGGGGATATCATAGGGCAACAGGACCTCAAGAGATCCTCCTTTCTACTGGCTCTACAAAGACCCAGGATCAAATATACTTAGACCATAAGCTCTGATGGATGGCCAGTATTGTTTGTATAGTTTTATAATACCCCACATGAGAAGGTGGATGCTGATGTAACAAATAATAGGTAGTATTAATAGCTGATGAGAGAGGAGATGGGCCCTCAATACAGAGCCCCTCCTAAGACCTTGGTGAGATTCTCTGATTCAGTTCTGGGACCTCAGGAGCCCAAAGAGGGTAAGAAATGGGAGGGAATTTAAAAAGCAAAACTGCTGCAGGGGTAGGAAGTTGTGACCTAGAAAAGTGAATGAACTATGTATATCTGCACTGGCCTTGCCGTGTCTAAGGGAGGCAGGTGGTAATTGCCAACATACATTTGAAGGGTGTGAATAGCAAGTAGAGTTAGGAGATCAAAGATGCTAGGGAAGTTAGGGTACTAGCCTGCTCCCACCCAGAGTACTCACATGCTGATAGGAAACTGAGGTACAGGGAGTCTAAGTTACTTGCCTGTCTGTACAGTGGGAATAACAGGACTGCCCTGCTTCACAGTTTTTCATTCACTGATCCTCCCAACTGTCCTGTGAAGTACTCCAATAATACAGCCACATTAGTACCCTAGATAGATAGAATCACTGAGGTTTTGAGAGGCATGGGTAGGAGTGATAGGAAACCTTTACTGTTGTCAAGCTCTGCTGAGTGGTGGAGTAGTCTTCCAAGAGAAGCACATGTTGCTTTAAAACAGGGCTGGAGAAAGTCCTTGAGAGTCTGCTGTGGAGCCCAGGCCACAAAGGTAATGGCAGGGAAGAGGTAGCACCTCAAAGTTTTTTTTTTTTTCTTCTGTTTTTGTTCAAGATTTACACAAATCAGTGTCAGTTGATGGTTTTTTTCAATCCACATTTGGGGTAAGGAGTAGCAGGGTACTAAGTTTTGTTGGTAGAACAGTATATAATGGATTGCCCTATTACCTCTGCCTCTTCTGAGTCTCTTTTCTCTTCTTTGAGTGAGAGGCTCTTCATGGACATGGCAGACCGCCTGGCAAACGATGGCTGGAAGGAGCTGGGCTATGTGTATGTGAACATCGATGACTGCTGGATGGCAAAGCAGCGGGATGCATCAGGGCAACTGGTCCCAGATCCTGAGAGGTTCCCCAGAGGGATCAAAGCCTTGGCAGATTATGTGAGCATCTGCTTCTGCTGGAAAGTTTGAGCCCAAAGGAGGAGAGGAGGGGAGAGCAGAACGTACCTTTTCTATCACTGCATTTCAGGTCATGTCCTCAGGATGTGAGGTCTGTGACATGGTGCTGAGTGGCTCCAGCCCCAAGACATATGGGAGGTGATGGTCTCAAACTATGAGAGCTGGTAAAGTGCCAGCCCCTGGAATTCTTGCTTGCTCTCATGCTCTCTCTCACACTCACACTTCCCCTCATGAAAACCCAAGGGCTTTCAGTCTCGCTTTCACAGTCTTTCCCCCTCCTGCAGGTGCACTCCCGGGGACTGAAAATGGGCATTTATGGTGACCTTGGCACCCACACGTGTGGTGGCTACCCGGGAACCACACTAGATCGGATCGAACAGGATGCCTTAACCTTTGCACACTGGGGTGTGGACATGCTGAAGCTGGATGGCTGCTACTCATCAGAGGATGAGCAGGCCCAGGGTAATGTCTGTAGTTCTCTGTCTGTCTTTCCATCTCCTCTCTGACTTGCCTAGATTTGGAGTCGCACCTCTCACTAAGGCAGAGAGACTGAGGCAAAGGTCTTCCCCTGTGCTACAGCAGACACCGGCTCAGTCTGTGGGTTATAATCAGTAGGTGCTCTGTTGTGTATCACGGTAAAGGGAGACATGACCACTTCGCTTCTGGTCTCCATCTGTAACCCATGGCACTGAGACTCCACATGCTGCCCTTGGAAACAGGAGCACCCTCAAAGGGCTCTGGTGGTGCATTTCAGAATGGATGTGCGTAAATGGCTGAGTATGGAGCTGTCCCATGACAAAAGGCTAGCGTTCCCTGCTGTGCTCATGTTGAAGCTTTGTGAGGTCATGTCCTAATGACTTCCATTCTAGGCCTCTGCCTGCTTGGGCCTTTAGAAGATTATCCAAGCCTTCTGAGATAATGAGACCGACGCATGAAATACTTTCTCAGCAAAGGGAGAGGTGACTGTACAGAGCAGGGAGTTGTCTGAGTGGCCATAAGGTGGCACCGCTTTCCTCAGAAATCCTATTAATAGTAGAGTATGAATGTGTTATGGCTTTGTATTTGGGTGAGGAGTCTAGACCATGGGGATCATGTTCCAGCCTTGGGATCTGCGCACGAGTAGGAAGGGCCTCAAATATTTGATCCTTAAGGAGGCAGCTTTTGTTTTTCTCCTCTGGTGCCCCCTGCTCCTCCCCTTCTGTTTACGAGTCATTTAAAATATCTCACAAGAAGTACATATGAAAAGGTTCCTCAGCAAATGTTTTAGTTTTCTCCTGAGGTATAGCATATGGGTTGTAGCTACGGGGTGATGGAGCAATAAGGGAGGCTCTCCTTCAAACACGAATTCATGCAGGGATGCCCAGTGTCAGAGTAGATGATCACAAATGTCCCTTCTGGCTTGGAAATCTGTTTATCTAGGTCAGTGCCAGCCATCTCCTTGACTTGCTGGATTTTTTGTCTCTCAAAGGCTACCCTAGAATGACAAAGGCCTTGAATATGACGGGCCGTCCCATCGCCTATTCCTGCAGCTGGCCAGCCTACCGAGGAGGGCTTCCACCCAAGGTAAAGCACAGCATGGCACACACTGGGACTTGTTGGATTTTCCTTGATCAGTGTCCTGCCTTGATTCTCCTGGGAGGGTTTCCATTTGGAGTTATGCAGATCCATACATTATGCCTTTTTTTCCACCGCTCCCTCACTCCACGTGTCAGGGTGGGCTTGTGGGCACCAGTCTCTGAAAGGGAATGTCAGGCGGGACAGAGCTCACTGTTAAATATTTCATGACACCCAGGTGAGTTTTCCTTGAGCTTGCTTTTACATCATCCCTGATACTGTAGTCCAGGTGTCAGCAGTGTTTTCTGTGGGGGTGGGGAGCCATGAAGTTCCCCCTTCACCAAAGTCCCTGGTGTCTGGCTGCGAGAGCTTAAATTGCTGACGGGGTATAGCCCCCTCCTGCCCACCTCCCCCGCTGAATGTTGCCAGATCCATGACTCCACAAACCAGAGGCAGAGGCCCTGCAAGTTGCTGACCCCTGCTCTAGTCCTTTACATCTCCCCAAACTGTCCCTATATCCCCACCTGGTGCACAACTTCTGTATTCCCCATCACCTCTCTAGCTCAAAACTGTGTTTATTTAGTTACAACTCTTTCCTCAAACTATTTCCCCAGACCATTACCCATTTGCACTTCTCAAAAGACCATTCTATCAGAATAGTGGTTCTCCCAGCAGCCCTCCATGATTAAAAAATTTGGCGACTGTGGTGTCAGTGCCTACACAGTCAGATGGGTCACAAACTGGCTGGATGGCCGCACCCAGAGAGTGGTGGTAGACGGGTCATTTTCGACCTGGAGGAATGTGAGCAGTGGGCTCCCCCAGGGCTTGGTCCTCAGGCCCACACTGTTCAACATCTTCATCAGTGACTTGGACGAGGGGATGAAAAGTACCTTGTTCAAATTCGCAGATGAGACTAAGAACTGGGGAGAAGTGGGCACGATAGAAGAGAAAAACAGGCTACAACTATACCTAGACAGGTTACAGAGGTGGGCGGATGAGAATAGGATGGGTTTCAATACGGACAAGTGCAAGGTGATGCACCTGGGGAGGAAGAACCAGCACCATACCTACAGGCTGGGGAACTCCCTTCTCGTCAGCACAGAGGCAGAAAAGGATCTTGGAGTCACTGTTGATTCCAAGATGAACATGGGCTGCCAATGTGGGGACACGGTCAGGAAGGCCAACCGCACCTTGTCATGCATCCATAGATACATCATGAGCAGGTCCAAGGAGGTGATACTCCCCCTCTATGCGACACTGGTCAGGCTGCAGCTGGAGTACTGCATCCAGTTCTGGGCGCCGCACTTCAGGAGGGATGTGGACAGCACTGAGAGGGTCCAGAGGAGGGCCCCTCACATGATTGGGGGCAGCAGGGTAGGCCTTATGAGGAGAGGCTATGGGATCTGAACCTGTTCAACCTCTGCAAGAGAAGGCTGAGGGGGCATCTGGTGGCCATCTACAAACTGGCCAAGGGGGGACCAGCAGGCAGTGGGAGAATCCCTGTTCCCCCGAGCACCACCAGGAGTAACGAGCAATAATGGCCATAACTTGACTGAGAGTGGATTCAAGCTAAACGTCAGGAAGCACTACTTCAGTCAGGGTGGCCAGGAGCTGGAACCAACTTCCAAGGGAAGTGGTGCACGCTCCTAACCTGGGGGTCTTTAAAAGGAGGCTAGACATTCACCTGGCCGGGGTCATTTGACCCCTGCATTCTTTCCTGCCCATGGCATGGGGTCAGACTTGATGATCTGACTAGGTCCCTTCCAACCCTACCAACTATGAAACTATGATGATATGCTCCACCAGTCTGTCAGACATTCCCCTTGATACCCCCTTGCTTTTTATCTTGTTCTTTTCCAGGTGAACTACACTCTCCTGACAAACATCTGCAACCTCTGGCGTAACTATGGTGATATTCAGGACTCCTGGGACAGTGTCCTCACCATTCTGGACTGGTATTCAGAAAATCAAGATGTGCTGCAGGCAGTGGCTGGTCCTGGCCACTGGAATGACCCAGACATGGTAACTTTGGGCTGTGGATATGGAGATGCAGGTAGTGAGGGTCTCCAGGACCTCCTTCCTAGATGCAGGGCTGGTGATTGTTGGTGGAAGGGTCCAAGGGAACATGATTCAAATCTGCAGATCAACAGAGCTGCCTTGCTCTCTGTTCAGCCCTGATCTGCATTCACAGAATCATAGGAAATCATTCCACATACCCCTCCCACTGCCTAGCTGTCCTGATCTTCCTTTATCACCCTGCCACATGTTGAAAGAGTCTGGAATGGGAAAAGGGAGTTAGTTGCTTTAGCTAATGGATTTGTATTAGGTAAGCATCACATCATATTGAACATCACTTTGAACCTCCCTGTGTGAGGTGCTATACTTTTACCCACTGCATTAGCTAGTCTCAGCCTGCTCGAAAAGGAGTGGAAAGACGTACCAGGTTCCTGTGCTCACTTGCCACCTGGTGGGTTGGATCCTGCCCTGGGGTAGAATTGCTGTCTCACTGATTGGTTTTACCCTTCTGCTCTTCCACACCTTTCCCCTTTTATCTCACTGTCCCTTCCCCACTGCTCCCTTCTTTGTCCCACAGTTGATCATTGGGAACTTTGGCCTCAGCTTTGAACAGTCTCGATCCCAGATGGCATTGTGGACAGTGCTGGCTGCCCCCCTTTTAATGTCCAATGACCTCCGCACGCTCTCCCGAAGTGCCAAGGAGATCCTGCAGAACCAGCTGATGATCAAAATCAACCAAGACCCCTTGGGAATCCAGGGACGCAGGATCCTCAAGGTATCCAAGGGAATGTGTGTGTGCATGGGTGGGTTAGAGGCCAGGAGCTGGAGAACATGAGGCTAGGAATGGGGAACTAGATGGAGGAACAACACCTGAGAGGTTCTGGCTGGGCATCAGAGAGAAGGTGACCCAGAGGCTATTATATTGCCCGCGGAAGGAAATCAGTGGATTAACCCATTGACCCCTGCCTGCTACATTCACCTCTTTGCAACTCAGTTCAGAGATGACAAACAAGGCTGTTCAGGTAATCCATCATAAAGATGGAGTAGCTCCTAACTGAAAAGAGGAAAGTGAGAAGTCAAGATATAGGTTTCCTTGCCCACTTTCCTTCCTTCTGCTTTCCCTCTGTGTCACAGCTCTCAGTGGAGGGTAGATGAAGTCTATTCTCAGCTTGCATTTTTGACTGATTTACATAGTTTGGGGGAAAGAAAATAAGGAGTAGAACATCCAAAAGGGTGAAACCTTGAAGGTGTTGATTAGATGAGGTTTAACAATTCAAGGAAAATTGGTACCTAAAAGGTAAGAATCTTAATTTCCCTGCCTAGATTATCAGTCTTCCTAGAGTGAATGATGCCCAGTGGCCCATACATTAACTTCTCTCAGTATCTGGCTTTTTCACTACAGCAGGGTTCATGAATTCATTCCCATGTTAGTTCCTTTTTGCCTGCCTAAGGGACTCCTGGGAAGTTTGGTTAGGACAGGTGAAACAAACTAGATCAGGTCACATCATTCACTGAACAACAGAAACTAGAGAAAATACTTCCTATGGAGTGTGGGGAGGCCAGCATTCTGTCTGTCAGCACTGGAAGATGGAGATTGAAATGGTTAGTGGAGGGTTGGAAGATGGATTGGAAGGGGAGGTATCCTCTTCCATTGAGGGAAGACTTGAATGATGGAAGTGCTCAGTTAGACCTGTGTCACCTCCCTACAGTGTTCGCCTTTTTGTCTCTTGTGCCATGGAAAACCAAGAGTGTTTCCCATAGGTTAATTTTGCCCTGGTTGGTTCTGGGAACTTGGGACCAAGACATTAGTAAAATGAAGGCCATAGAGCAGGTGTAGGCAATGTTTTTTGGACAGAGTGCCAAAAAACACCACAATGGCTACCTTGGAAGGTGCCACAGTGCCAGCATGGCAGAAAAACAAAATGATGGCAAGGGGTACATGGCAGGATGCCCTGCTGCCCCTGCCCCCCAGCCTGGGCTCTGTGGCTTCCAGCAGCTACCCCGGCCCTGGGGAGCTGCTGGAACCCGGTCTGCTCTGAGCAGGGCTTGCAGCTGCCTGCTGGGAGCAGCGCGGGATCCCAGCTGGCAGCAGCTCCCCAGAGCCAGAGCGCCTGGGCTGGCTCCAAACAGCTGCGCCAGGCTCATCACCTCCGTGCCAGGAGTGGGAGAGAGACCAGGGCTGCGCTGCCTCAGCCCCCTCCTCCACCGCTCACTCCAAGGTGCACTTGCTCACGCTGGTGCGGAGCTGGTGCCAGAGCTTGGCACAACTGTTTGGAGCCTCCCGGCTGCAGCTGCCCCAGCTCTGGGGAGCTGCTGCCAGCTGGGATCCCGTGCTGCTCCCAGCAGGCAGCTGGGACGTCACAAGCCCTGCTCGGAGCAGCCTGGGCTCCATCGCTGGCAGCAGCTTCCCGGAGCCAGGGCTGGCCACGGCGTGCCAAGCAAAATGGCTTCGTGTGCCACACTCAGCATGCATGCCAGGGGTTGCCGACCCCTTCCATAGAGAAATCACAGCCCATTCCTGCCTGCTGTTTGCTGCTGTAAACCTCATGCACAACAGAGAGGAGTATTCAGCACTGCTTTTAGGTCCTGTAGATACAGGTTCACAAGCCATCCTGAAAATCAACAAGTATATTGGGGAGGAGCTGGGAGGTTGTCTCATTCCCAGAAAGAGGAAGGGAGGAGTGGTTCCTGTCAGTGACACCTAAACACCTCTTTCCTCCCTAGGAAAAATCTCACATTGAGGTGTTCCTGCGCCCACTTTCCCACTCAGCCAGTGCCCTGGTTTTCTTCAGTCGGCGGACGGATATGCCATACCGATACACTACCTCCCTGGCCAGGCTCAACTTCACAGAGAATGCCGTGTATGAGGTGAGACACAAAAGCCATGTCAGCTCTGCACTGCATGCTCCATCCCCATAGATCTGCTGTACAGTTCTAAGATCATCTGGGAATCCTTCCATTCCAGGTGTCTTATTTCAGTGCAGAACAGGTACCAACCCCTCACTGTGCCGTTTGGCCTACCTCTCTGCTCTCAACTTTTTGCAGTGTATGGTAGCATTCGAGATTACAGCACCAAGCCACTTACATTCCCCACTGGGGCATGGATTCATGCTTCTAGGAGAATCAAGACAGAAAACTCAGTCTCTGTGCAGGAAGGGTCTGGTAATCCCATACTTCAGGGATTGTGCTCGTCACCTTTAGGGACCAAAAAGAAATCCCAATCACCAGCGAATGCTTTATTTGGTACCTGAGGGTTCTTTTCACCTTCTGAAGCCTTGTACTTTGACTGTATTTATGGGTGGAAGCTTGCCTGTGGTGTGCTGGTGGCATTGCTGTTACTTACAAACCTGTCTGGTATGTGGCCAGAGAGTCTTACTCATGTGCTTATGGTCAAACCAGTCCCTAAGTCTAGGTCACCTTGGTAAGGGGGGAGAAATTTCCTTCCTCTATGTGGGTGTATGTCCTCTTCCTAGTGTCATCTGAGCGTGCTTTAACCTACAGCAGTGATTTTCAGCCGTGGTGCTGCAGCACCCTGGGTGCCTCGAGATCCTTTTACAGGTGCCATGCAATGTAAGCACTGTTAGATGTGCAATATTGATTCACAAGATAAACTCAGAGATACCAAATAGGAATCTACAGTGTCCAAAACATTTTGACCTGCTGTGGTCTTTGAGCCTTCTGCAACAGAAAAATTGCTCTATTATTTTTTTTAATAGACAAAATGAGAGAGTGAAAGCTCAAAACTTTTTTTTTTCTAAGGGTTGCCTAGCATCTAAAAAGATTGAGTACCACTGACCTAGAAGTAGAGGAGGTCACATGTCCTATGTATTTCAGGACCAACTCAACTCTGCATTTTAATCAGTCAGTTCTGCCTCTTGGAGCTTTGGTTCAAAATTCTGAACTAACCCTGACAATCAATTAGTTGTTTTGGGGGGGGGGTTTTGGATCCATCGTGATGATCCAAGCCCAAAAGGGAGTGTGGGGTGTGCACAGAAGGTTGTGCGTTTGTCCTGTAGAAAGGAGCAGGAAAAATGGAATCATATATGAGGGCAGGGATACCTTGTGCCCCTCTTTAAAAAATCCCGTTCACTCAGGTAGATTCATTATTCCTCAGTGATGGAATAAGGTTATCAGGCCTTGCCAGATGGCTTTGTTTAGCCTGCCAGAGATGACTGCACATCAGCAGTGACAATAGGGCCTTGTGCATAGATGAGCTTTTCAAGTACTTCATATTGAAGTGTGTGTAGAAGTACTGATAACAGCCATGTCTTTTCCAGGCACAAGATGTGTACAGCGGAAACATCATCAGTGGCTTGGCACCCGAACACAACTTCACTGTCATCGTCAACCCCTCAGGAGTGGTCATGTGGTACCTCTATCCCACCATGTACCTTGAGCAGCCGTTGAACTTTGTCAGACAGCAATCCCCTGTGAAGGGCTTTCATCCATTGGTCCTGTGAAACCAACTGAAGAAAGGTGATGGGGGCCAGCTCAGGTTTTAGCAGCAAGATGCTGGAGTGCAGGCTTCTTTTTGGCACCCATTAGCTTCTTGCTGACACTTTCACCCTACAGGGAACTGATGTTTAAATTGTTCATATTGTTCAAGCCTGTGATTTTATACTTAAATCTCTCTGTAAAGCAGTGATAACTGTTGCCTACCTCATGGGGATAATGTCCAGCTTAATTCATTAATGATTGTAAAGTGCTGTGGGACCCTCCTATGGCAGATGCCACGCAAGCACAGAGCAAAGCTGCGATAAGAACAAGCTAAGTACTGTTCAACCATTTGGCCTTAATTCCTTTCTAGATAAGGATGGCACCACCACAGGTCACTGGAAAGGCTCTTTTGGATAGATTTTCAGTAAGGCCTTAGATCTGATCTCAGTATCATGAGGACCTAAGTTCCATACACGTGCTGGACAGGCAGACACACATACTACATGGGGTACCTTTTTTTTCTCTTCTCTTCCCCCCTCCAAAAAAATACATTCTTTAGATCAGAATGACATATATAAAAAAAAGTCAGCAGGACTCATCCACTTCCAGCTGAGACTTACTCTTTTGCAGAGACAACAGCACTCCTTTGGGAGTATAGAGCTGTCCTCAGAGCATATAACTGGGCATTCAGCTCCTGGTATTCAATCCAGTCTCTGTCTATCACCTTTATCAAACTTCTCATTATACAGCACCCATAAAGGGAGGACAGTTCTACTTACAGGTTCTGTGAGGATTAATTGTAACGGATACATAATGTCTCAGATGCATGAGATATGATCTCAACTACCAGTGTGCTCATCCATTGCTTATCGTCTCGCATCTCCTGCTAAACGTTCATTTTGTCCCAACAGTAAGGCACTGAGAGGCTTTGCCATACAGCAGTGGCAGTACAAAGGTTAGAACAGGAACATCCATGTCTCTATCCTGGTTTGAATAATTAATTTGTTTTGGCAAAATGGGATACTCCTGTTGGAATCTTCCATCCCAGCTAGTTGACAGATCCTGACCTTTTGCCCTGCTTGCAAGTGCACACAGTAGCCCGGAAAGGCATTCCTAAAGGGGATTCTTACAGGTTGCAATCCAGAGGGCAAACAGGTTCCTGGGAGACATTATGATAGATTAGCAGGAAAGATGGCAGCTGTTCTGGGGGTGCGTGGGAATGTGTAGAACGTTGGGTGCTAAATGGCTGGTGAAAGAACTTTTCAAAATAAATCTAGACTTGGAGCAGCTTCAACGGGGGACTTGCATTGACTTGGAGCAGCTTCAAAAGGAGAAAGGTGCATGATCCCATACTGACACAAATGAGTTAGACTGCCTCAGTTTTGACCCTGGACAAAGCAGGATTAAAGTTGGAGCAGTTTTGCTACACTTTGTATGGCTACAGACTCATGCATAAGTAACGGTCAGCGTGACATCTGCTACAAGCTACATGGTCCAGAGCAGCAGTTTGCACTCCCCTTTTGAGGCTGCTTCAAATGTACATTTGTCCATAGTCTAAGTCAGGCTTTTGCATCTGTCCAGTGCCAAAAACAAAATGAGGCCTCCATGGCTCCCATCCTCACCATCACCTGATCAGGTAACATCACTGCAGAGGAGAGCAGTACTGCTGTAATTCCTAGAAAATTCTACTGCCAGAGTTGGCCTTGACCTTTTGGGGAGAACCACAACAAGGTTCTTCTGGGTTTCTTTGCCCCTACAACCATACAGAACAGGCCCAAATAGTGTTAAATCCTGCCCAGACATGGTTATTCCTTAAGCCTCTCAACAAAATCACTTACCAAACCTTAAAAAAGAATGCAGAGACAGGCTGGAGGTGGCCCCTTACTACAGAGGTGGAGAGCACTGGTTGTTCCTTTCCACCTTAGTAAGTGACTTATATGGACTTCTCTTTGCATTTTCCAGGCTAGGAAAAGGACTGGACACTTAAGTAGGCAAAGTGTTCTGCCTTCCATTTATAGTTTCCTGAGACCAGCAGGAGGTGGTGGCCTCAAAGCATCAGAGAGACAGCTTTGGCTGTCAAGAAAAATCTTAAAGTGCCAGGCAGTAGAGGCAAAACCTCAGCCATTGCACTTTACACTGAAACCAGTCAAACTTCCTGACATCCTACAGGGATTAGTTTTGCTTTCTAAGTGACTCTGACAGGTTAGTTTTTTTTTTTTTTTTATTGGAAATTCCTTAAATAAAAGGGAAGCAAGTCTCAGACCTCACTGTGACTGTTGGATAAGTATGCTGTATAAAACATCCATTGCCAGCTGTCATTGATCTTTCACATGCTCTTGTACTTCACCTTCTCAGGATACATGCATAATTGCCACACTAGGAAAGAGAATTGTATACCTTTCAGAGGTTAGGTTGATACAGACCTAGGGCTAGTTTTCAAGCTATTACATGAAGATTAATGCTTAAGAAGGCTTCTGTTTTCACTGCTACAATCTAACTTTGGCATTTGCAAGTAAGTTCTCATCTCAAACTTTTATCTAGAATATAACTATGAATTCAAGCAGATTTGTTATTCTTTTCTAATTAAAAAAAAAAAATCAGCCACTTAATTTTCCTGCTGTCTTTCACTCACAATCAAAGGAAGAATCTGCAAAGTTTCTGAATGTTATGGAAGGATGGAGACTGTTTGAATGTCAGTGCTTTTATGGAGGGAAGGAGATGTATGTTAAGAGATATTTTTGTGCCACCTTGGCTACCTAGGTGATATTCCCATAGCAGTATCAGTCTGGTCCCTCTCTCCCGTTTTTAGTTTCAAAGGGCATCTTTTTTTTTTTTTTTTTTTTTTTTTTTTTTTGTTTTTTTTTTTTTTAACTGGAGCCTTTGCCTACATTGAATAGATACACTCAGGACCCACCCATAATGGTTGCTGCTGCCCATCTTTGTCCCAGTAGCTCCTGACCAAAGTTTTCGTATGAAAGGAGCAGGGCTGCAGACAGCCAGTTCTTCCTCTTCTGTAGAAACTATTTCTGGCTGCAGCGAGGCAAATCATAGATGAGTGACAGGCTGTGTTAATCCCATGTTGTTCCAGTTTTAGGACAGATGGGACCTGGGACCTTCTACAGGCGACCCTCATCATTTGCAGGGGATACATTCTCATATTTCCTGCAAATGGTGAAATCCACAAATAAGGAGGCACTGTGTTCATGAACTCAGTGGCCTGTGGTGGAGAGCGGCACAGCTGTTCTGGTGACTGGGAGCCCGGTGGCAGCAGTAAGTGCAGAGCTCCTGAGTTGCTCCTTTACATGTATTTAAGAAGTGGGTTTGGCATTCGTGAATATTTGAAACCACGAATAGTGAGGGTTTCCTTTATATATAAGCATAGCTGGATTAAGGCAGGTTTAGCCTTTCAACCAAGCTATAGATTGTGGCCAGGAGTCTGTCTTTCCCACTACAAGTGAGTGGTGTACCCACATTGCTCAACAGCTGTAGTACAGATTGCAATTCCCAACCTGGAATATCAGACTGACAGCAAACTTGCTGGCAAACTATCTTATCTCCTCTTGTGGCAGCAGCTAAGTGAAGCTATATGCAACTGCTCCTTCCCAATTTCTTTTGTGTACTTTGATCCACCACATCTTCCTCCAAAGCAAGCGTGGGACATCCAAGACAAACCAGCTGAGAGCAGCTAAATGTGATATGGAAGAAATTTAAAACTTCTCTTCTTATATATGTAACCACAGAAGATGGAACAGCTAAGCATGATGGCAGCAAGAGAAATCCAGGCCTGCTTTTGATCTTAAGCAAGGAAGAATTCAGTGCTAACTGCAATCAGAGAAAATAGGCCTCCCCCTCAAAAGGAGCTGCTTACTGGAGACAGTCCCAACTACTGCATTGGCAGTTGCAATGTGGCAGTCGCTCAGCTGTGGTGCTTGGCACACACCACAGGGAAGGAGACTGGCAGTTGTGATCACAAGATTACCCAAAGCAGCTTCCCTCTCCCCAGCTGGCAAGGGGTAAAATGCAGTCATAAAAAGTAGTACAAAAGGGAACAGGGACTACGCAGCCACCAAGGGAAGGGCAGGGGCTGCACTCTATGAGCATATAAAACAGTGAATGGAGGCACACAGCTAAAGATTAAATGCTTCTGTATTAAAGTGCAATGCAAAAGTTACAAACATTCATAGCTAAACACTTAGTTCTAGAAAGTGATTACAGCATTTCAGACTCCGATTAAAAAGGTCTCTTAGGAAAAGGAAAGTCAGTCCTTTGCACAGGGCTGTCAAGAAATCTATGTAACATTGGAAGCCTTGTAAAGTAGCCCTGCTACACAGGGAGAAAAGGGGGTAGGAAAATATTCCTTACTCACTGTTGAAGGGAAAAAGGGTGAGCAGACCCCACAAGGAATCACATGGTTCTCTATTAGACAAGTGAGATATACCCCTTGGAGCAAGGTCAAAAAGGCTCCAGGGGAGCAGAGAAAGACATAGCTGTGTCATTATATTTTTGGTAACAGAAGGGAGGGCATTACAGCCATATCACAAAAAAAAATAATCTGCTTATTGAAAGGATGCTGCAATACCAGGGGCAAGCATGAAGATACCAGCTCCATTTAGGAAGCAGAACGAACCCTGTGCAGTGGAACTCCAGTGTCACACCCCACCACTGCTAGGATGCAGATATAACTTGAGCCAAGGGGTGAATGCAAGAGGAGCACAGTGAAGTGAACTAGTCTGTCCTCCACAGTCTAAGTCTCACTCAGCTAGCATGCTTGGGGTGAAACAAAGTGCCCACCCCCCTTAACTAGAGCTTGTTCCCTCTGATGGTAATGCAGGTTGTTGCCAAACATAGCATCAGTGCATAGAGGTGGAGCCAATTTCTGGGGGCCTCTAAGACTTGGATTCATTCCCACTGCCACCACGCTTGTGCTATGTGCAGCCCAAATTCCAGTCACCTCTACCCAACCCCATTAGTTGTTTTTACTTTATTTACAAAGGCAGGTGGGCTTTATAAAGCCTTTGCCCATTTCCAGTTCAGACCCCAAGATCCCTCCATTGTCTTGTCTATCACCAGCATCAGACGGCCACACCACCAAGCTAGCATACGTTGCCACATCTTCAAGGACATATCTTCCATACACAAGAGCATGCTCTCAATAAAGGAAAAGTAAAGGAAGGGTGGTAGGCACCACTGGTTCTCTACATGCCCCAGTGAGTAGAGAACCTCAGTATGTCCCTCAACCACCTATTTTGTGATGGGGGGGGGGGGTTGACTGGGAAGAGAGACCCATGCACAGAGGATTTTACTGGCAGAGATACAATTGCACTGCTGTTTGCCTCTTTCACCCTTAGGGATTTATATAATTAGGCTGATTTACTCAAAGCCTGTTCACAGTCTTCACTGCTGCATAGCTGTTAGGCCTGCCTCTGTGCTACAACGCTCATCCCCTCTGGCACATACACTACTAAATATTTCTGAACTAGCCAAGTCTCTCAGGAGACATTTCCTGCATTAAAAGTTGCATCACTTCAACAGAACCAGGAAGGCAATGAATATAGGCCTTTAGCATATCCCATCACTTCCACAGTCTCATCTTCCGTGCCAGACTGCAACAGGTTCCAGGCATAGACTGCTGTGGGGGAACATGGCAGCAAGCTCCCTCCAAATGCTGCCTCAGAGAGTGTTCAGCAGCTTCTGCCTCAAGCTGTTTCCACTTCAGTCAGAAAGCCTTAATACTTTATTCCTAAAATTAGGTAGGTGCTCTGTCTGTTGGTCTAAGAAATGCGTCGAGAAGAATGTGTCTCTCCTCTCAAGCAAGAGAACAGAAGCTATCCTAAAAAGGACTCTGTTCAGACCTGGAGTATAGAGCCAACAGGCAGAAAGTACTGCTGCTCTGCTTTGTATTGCCATACTGCATGTTTAAGGAGGGTGGGTGTTTATGCCACTCAGTACTAGGTATGTAATGTACACACGAACTAGAGATGCACTAAATTGAGGGGGTGGTGGTGATGACAAAAAAGTCTTCATGGAGGAAGATCGTGGGAGGTTGCTTGCTGGGTGCCTTCTGTTAGTTGTTCTTTTTCTCCTCGGGAGGAGCGTAAGGAGGTGGTGGGTCCTGAAAACAAAGAGGATAGTCAGAGTCAACATGTCTGCTTAGCACGAGGCACTGCTGGTTTTAGAAACTGCTCCACTTTCCAAGGATTTGCAGGCTGAGTTCACATATCCAGTCTTCCCTGTCTGTTGCACCTTTACAGATGTACTCGCAGCTTTTGAACTCGCAACAGATTTGCATTCAATATTCTAGGCCAGTGATTCTCAACCTTTCGTACCTTATGTGCCCTCTGCCGACTCACAAGGCAAAAGCGCAACTGGAAGTCCCACTGTGACACTTCCAATTTCACTGCTGCGAGCCAAGTCCCACTTTATCCACCGCAGCCTGGGGCAATGCAGCCTGTGCAGGGCCTCCCTCCTTATTCTCCGGCACACTGACGCTGGAGACTGAAAGCCCCAGCACACTGGACACGGCCGGAGGGTCAGTGGCCAGAACTTCCGGCCTGAGCAGGCAAAGACCAGAATGTGTACCCCCTGCCTGTGTCTCGTGTACCCCCAGGGGTACACATACCACTGGTTGAGAAACACTGTTCTATGTTATTGTTACACTCTAACCTCCCTGGCTTAAGTTGCATCCCTTCAACCCTTTGTGTCAATTTTAACAATGCTTCAAATGAGGCTTCACCAAGAAGAGATGAACATTTGTACTCAGGAAGCAATGTGACTGGACATTGCGCATTAATCCTTGTTTTCTCTTCCCTAAAGCCATGGGGACAATTTGTGTTTCCCATAGCAGTTACACAAGATCTTTAGTCCCAGGCCCCAGTCTGTTGTCTTATTCCTCTCAGTGCATTATAAGAAAAATGTGAACATTTTTTCAAGTAGATCTGCTGTGGTGGAATAAGACTAGGCACAAGTTTGTGGCTACCCCAAGATATGTGGAATCAAGCTCTATACCTGTAGATCACTGTTCTAGGCTCCTAAAGCCACAAGAATGCTTGGCCATCTCCAGAGAGTACCAAAAGAATCTAAACCTGTATCATCTTTTCCCTTTATAAAAGTCTAGTCTTCATTTCCTTCCATTCCAGAATAAGTTGAGAATGCTACATTTTCTAGACAGACGGCACTGTCATGCATGTCTTAGTGTCATCTCAGTTTTAATTGAGGAAGGTAACTAACATTAAACACTAGATAAGGATCATTCTGTTACCCTCAACGTCCCTAGCCATTCAACTTAAAACCTCAAGTGACGCCAACCTACTGCTGTGCAAGGCAAACCAACTGCCTGTGGGACTCAGGAAGTATGGGTCAGTAACATGCTCTGCTAAAACAAGCCAAGTGTCCTGCTTCCCAGTGCAAAACTGGCATGTGCTATAGGCTATGATCTAACAAATCTGCGCTCAAGTGGCAGGATGTTCAGGATCGAGCTGTGGTATCTGAACAGCAAACAGCATGCAAGCAAGAGAAGCAGAGTTCCTGACCCAACAGGACCACACAGCCAGATGCTTACCATAGGCATGTAAACATTGTGGGGGTTGGCTGGGTTATAATATGCACTCGAAGCCGCTTCCGCTGCTTTACTGTCACCTACAGAATAAGGCAAGAAAATTGGTAGAAGTGTCTTCCTAAGTTGTTCTACATCTCAAAGCATGAGGCTCAATGTATATTTGTAATACATTTCTACTTTACACAGGGGGGAAAAGAAAAAAAAAAAAAAAAAGAGAGAGACACCCAGAAAGGTTAACAGATTTGCCCAACGTCAAAGCAAATCTGTGGCAAACCTCCCAGCTCTGGGCTTTACCTACCAGACCTTGGTTCCTCATTAATATCTAGGGTTTGACAGCTCCCTGAGAGAAAGGCCAGGCTCCCAGGCCCTCCCCACCTCTCACCCAAGAGATTAACAAGCATACCAGATGTGTGCAGCAAGCCTGGCATAACACTGTACAAAGTGGCACTGGAATCTAAAGATATGCCCATAACAAGCTACTGTTCAGTCTATATTAACTGACCCAGACCTCCCATTTCCTTTGCAAAAATTCTGTCTGAACACTCCCTCAACCCTTTTAGTAGCTATATTAAAAGGCATGGCACAGAAGCCATTCTGCACGCTTCCCGAGTATTCACCTTTCTGTACCTAAACGAAGGACAAATAGATTTCAGTGCAGCCAGTTCTCTTGCTTTTATGAACTAGTCCAAATAAAAGCTGAGATCTGCACAGCTTTTCCTAGTAGTAGCAATCTGAAACTTTCCTCTTCATCCCTTACCAGCAGCTCATATATGAGACTAAGAAATGGATATTTCAGAACTACCGTAACAACAGCAACTCCACTGTTCATAGCTAGTCAGTCCTTCCCCATACCTGACATTCCAGGTTCCACCCAGGCTGCAGGGGCTGAGGGGGCTGATGGTCCTGCAGGAGAAGGCCCAGTATATGGTGGAGGTGGCGGCATATACACAGGGTTCATCCCTAAAGAAACACAAAAGTAAAATTATATTTCAAACTATTCCTGCGTGTTATAGTCTTCCTGTAAACCCTCCCTGTTGTGTTTCATCTCTTGACAGAACAAAGGTGAAGTCTCGTAAGTTTGGAGAACAAGAGTTCAACATCAGTGACTTTCTATTTCTCTACAGCCTTAAGGACTTTGCAGACAGCAGTGCTCATGTTCCAAATGTGGACATGATTTGCAATACTGCAGCCTTCCCTCCCTGTCTTGCTAGGGTTGGAGACACATAATAAGGAGATGCAATACAATTCCATCTGGATTTCATTGGGTCACTCCTTGCCAGAAAATCCCAGGAAAAAAAAGTCAAAGTTCTCATAGATCTATCAGTGTTGGTCAGAGATGAAGGCGTTTCTCTGCTGATGGACTGCTGTAACATCATCAAGCCTAGGGCAGTGGGCAGACATCCCCAGGGGTTTAAAGAAAAATTAGACAGAAGATTATAGTCTTCTTCATTCTGCCAACACAGCCCTTTTACAGCTCATGCTGCACACTCTCTCAAACTATACTAGCATACTTCACACTGTGAACTGACAAAAGCATTACCTGCAGGTGGTGGATATGGGTAGCCCATTGGTTGTGAAACAGGTCCATATCCATTCATTGGTGGAGGCACATAAGGATATGGTCCATTAGCTGGTGGAGGTGCGTAGCCGCCTGGGGCCAGTGAATAACTGCCTGGGGCAGGTGAATAGCTGCTGGGAGCAGGCGAATAGCCTCCATAGGCTGGCATATAGCCATAGCTAGGATTCTGAACAGGAGCCCCTCTGGAAGCTGATAAGGACAAAGGTGAGCAAGTCAGACTCTTCTCTATTGCAGTTAAGTTTAAAATGTAGCAATGTGTGTAGAGAAAAAACCACCCATGAATTTATTCCCATCTGCCTGGGATCCAGGATTGTGACCTACTGAGTCCTGCCACAATCACTCTGCCCAAAAACATCTAGCAATTATTTTCTCCTCTCAACTTTACACTCTAGCCCCCAGCTGACAACCAAAAGCAGAGTCTGCAATGTCGAGGCTATGGAAATAAACTGAATAATCTGCAACTTCTACATATTTATGTACCCACCTTTGCTAGCTAGATTTTTTTTTTTTTTTTTTTAAACTGAAGAGTTCTCTTTTGGAAAGTGTAGTTTTTAATCAAAAACCCACTCCTCACACATCAGCATTTCCCACAGCAAAATACCATTAAAAAAGTTTCTTAAAAAAGAATATTCAGGAAAATCTAAAACAGTCATTTTAGTTTATTGAGTGGAGCATAACTTTTTTCCCCCCACTTAAGACTATATACTCATATTTTGGAAGTCAAGCTTCAGTTACTCTCCCTCCCCAGCGTTGTTTTTCCTCCCTGCAACCCTTAACTGTTTTAACACTTTCTCCTCAATTGGGAAAATGAGCATGGTTCCCACACAACTTCATATTTTCTAATTTGTTCCAGTTAGGCAGTCTCTCCTAACTGGATCACTTAAATAAGCCAAATCTAAAACACATTTTCCCAAACCGAAACAAACTTCCCATGTTTGTTTCATTTTTGTCTTGTTTAAAACCAAAACAAAGGCTCACTGTGGAAAATCCAAACTTGAAAAGTTTAAAGAGGCTATTTTTCCAGAGGAATTTGCCACCGTGTAAGTTACTGTTGTCTAACCAGCTCAGCTACAAAGCACATAAGCCTCTGAAGATCCCTTACCATTTGTGGCAACTTTGAACATCATTTGCCCAAACTCAATGGCTCCTCCACTGTTGAAGGTCAGTTTAAATGAAGCTTGCCCTTCCCAGCCACCTAGGAGAGAAAGCTAGAATTAAAGTAGGCCCTTATAATACCAGGCTCTTAAGTGATTGCTACAGCAAAGAAGCAACCAACTAACATGAATTCGGATAAGGATGCAGGTACAGTCATATTGGCTGAATCTGTTTGCAGAACCTCACAAACTTAAAAGTTTAAGTAGAGTATTGTTGTGGCTGCAGAACACCAGCATAAAAAGTACCAGCGTTCCCCTCCACCCCCGTCTTACTGTGCACAACTAAGAAAACCAATAGAAGGACTTATCTGGAAATGTCCTCAGTTTTTAAAAAAAGGAATGTCTGCTACATGCATATGTATGTTGTATATGAATCTTGTAAGGCCAAAAGCAAGGCTTTGTGCTGTGTCCATTTCTATGTATTGAGGTTAAAGGTAAAAAGAAATGACCTTACTTATAACTAATGGCCTTATATAGATCTGATCCAGGTCATCTTTTGTTAGGCTAATAGAATTTAAAGGGGTTGGACTGAAAAACAAAACAAAAAAACAAAAACCCAAAAAACTCTTGAATGGGAGACTACTGATGATCTCAATGGACTTTGAATCAGGGCCTGAAACTCAAGTTAGAATCTGAATGAAATACTTCATCAGCAGGCTCCAACCTCTTTGACCCACAGGAGCTCAGACAGATTATAAAATCTTTGGTCTCAGGGGATTTTTCAGAAATTCTGAGTATATAATAAGAAATCCAAAATATGCCACCTGACTGGCCAAAAAGAAGTCCATCTTCTTGATAAAATACTGACCTTACTGGAGGTCAACTGAGTAAAACAGTACAAGTTTTTTTAAAAAGCTTTCAGATGGGGGATTAATTACTTAGACTCAATAACAGCTCAGTCTCAACCCCCTTTGTCCGGTAAACACATAACAGAAATTGTCCCAAAAATCTCTTCAAGAAATTTGGGGGGGGGGGGGGGTTTTT
>NW_017729022.1:59360860-59365571 GCF_001723915.1 Gavialis gangeticus
TTGAAAAAAACTAGAGGAAGAAGTCAAAGTGTGCGTGCGCATCGGTCGAGGGGGCTGACAAGTTAAAGGAATGTAGCAAATGAAGGGCACAGTAAAACGTGCAAAGCATGCTTATAATTCTGCTTCTTACAATGGTAAGGTATCATGACTACTATAGGAGCATCTCCCCAAACTGGAATTTAATGCCAGTGAAAGGTGCCAAATTCACAACCCTGGAAACCTAGCCATGCTAGAACAGAGGCAGGTGGTAGTAGTGTACTCCTATCCCTCATTCCACCCACCTACTTCACACTGGCAGGGACAAGACCTAGAACTGAGAGGGAGCTGTCCCAATGGTTGTTTTGTCTCAGTTTTTATCTCTGTGCCTGCCACGTGCTAATTGTGGTTTCTATGATGTAGACACCTACTAGGAACCAGATCAAGATCACATGATCATGTAGCCATCACATGATAGCTACATTCAGGAATTAAAACTCAGGATCAAATCCAAATTGCTGCTGTACCATCATATGCAAGAGGTACATACAGGCAGTATAACATCATGATTTTCAGGAAAGCAAGCTCTCTTTGTACAGAGAAACTGCAAGCCACTGCTAGAATCAGTGACTGATGTCAGCCCCTCCTACCTCACAGCTGTAACAGCTATGAGGGCAACAGAAACAGAAATTCAGAGAACAGTTATGACCTAGATGTTAACAAGGAAGTTAAGAGTTAACAAAAATATCCCCTGTGCCAAATCAGTTATTCCACTATTACTCCATTCTAGAAGTAAAGCCACTTATTTCAGAATACTGCATCCATACAGTCACACCAGCACAATTATAATGCAATCACTCTGTCAGTCATTCTTCCCCATGCAAACAAGCTCTTTATTAGAAATGTGGGCCAAGAAAAGGAGGACACACGGGAAGCTCAAAGAAGGCAAGGCTATTTGGAGCTGCAATGCCTTACCTCCTGCCTCAGCCTGGATCACTCCTTTGATGAAGTTGGCAGAGAAGACAGGCTGCTCAATGGAGCACCCTTTTACCAAGTAGAATGGCATCATGAAGGACAGCATGGGGTCCTTGCCCTTTGACACAAAGATCATCTGCAAGGCAGGAAGGAAGACTGAAGTCATTGATTTACAATCAGTCAGTCTATAAATACCTACAGTGAAAGGAACATTTTAAAGTGTTCAAGACAGTTCTGTTCTGAAGGCTACTAGAGAGAAGAACTAAAGCTGTGATATGCTTAAGTGCAAGTTTGCATAGCTACCATATCTATCACTCAGAAGCATCCTCAAATATTTTGCTGACTATATGCAAGGCTTACCCACCTGAAATACACCCCTACCTCCCACAACAGTGTGCAGTTTGAGACATTATACATTTGGAAATTCTCTCTCCTAAAAGCCACAAGCCTCATTTGAAAGCCTGCTGGACTAGAGGCCTATGGAATCATTGGAGGAAAGTGGGGAAACCCACTGACTCAAGACTTACCCTGTAGGGAGTAAGGTACAGCATTCCTTTTTTGGTGCCTCTGAACAGATCAGACTTGTCAGACACATCGCTGAAGGAAAGCTCCACATCTTTACAATGCTTCAGAATACTGCAGGAAGGGGTAGGGAAGAGACAAATTAGAGGTGCACAAACTAAGTGACGTTCCTGAGCTATGAACAATCCCACAAATAACCACAAATTCTGAACTTTCTCTGAAAGGCTCAGCTCTGATGGGGGAGAGTAGGCTGGACCCACAAGCATGTCTGCATGGTTTATGAAGATCTGAAAACTCTCATCACCACAGATGCCAACCTGGCCCTGAAAAAGGAAGCCCCTTACTTTGCATGACAATTGGCTTCTCCCTACATCTCCAAAACCAGCAGGGGAAGTTGTGGGAGGAACAGTGCTCTTCTCATTGGAAGCAGCAGGATTTTCTGCAACTTTTCTTTTGAAATAAAATAATTATCTCAGAACACGCCACTATCCTGATTAGTCCAGTACCCTGATATCCAGTGTCCAATTTTAGATGTTACAGGGAAATTAGTATCTTCAGTAATTCGATTCCCACCAAGTAAGCTATATTACTGGGGAAATAACTTTACAGCTAGACTAACTGCAGATGTTACATGTAAACCTGTAAAGACTGTAAGCTAATATTAATGACTCAGAAAACTGCATGGAAAATGATGAATTGAGGAACCATGGAGTGCAGTGACAAGATTGTTCTAGATCACTGCTGAACAAGACAGGTAGTAATGTCTTAATGACATTTGCTATGGGCACTAAACTGATAGGAACTGTGAGAACTAGTAAGTACATAGAAACAGGTACATGGAGAGGTAAGAAACAGTGAGAAGATAGAGCCAGCTTAGGAAAATGCATGTCAGTGAATCTGGGTAAGTGAGCCCACAAAGATCTTGAAGTAAGAAAAGCTGGGGAAGCAGAAATACTGAAAGAGATTCAGGAACAACAGATTTGTAGTATGGTAAGACAGCAAAGAAAGCCTCCTCCAACACACATTTTGGCAGCATAGAGGAACCACAGATGAAGGCAGCTACATACATATATACCCATACTATTACATACATGGCCCCACCTGGGGAAGTTACTAGGAATTCAGGCACTAGTAAAACTACTGGCGAAAAAAGTTAGAGAATCTGGATCTTATGAGAAGAGACTGAAAATGAAGTAGGCTTGCTATGAGTTATGCAAGAATAAAAAAAGACAGGATAACAATCCACAAGACCCAGGCATTAGGGAGGGAGACACACCAGGAGGGAATTCTTTAGGGTATTCATTAAAACTACTGGCATTAAAATTTAAAATAAAAACTCGGCTTAAAGAAAAAGAAAACTAACCATGAATCTAACAGGCTGTCTAACAGTCTCCCACAGAAAACCAGCCTCTCTGCCATGGCTGGGAGGAATGGAGTGAATGATACAGCAGGTCTTTTCCACTTCTAGGATGCTGTGGGGAGCCATTTCTTCCTAGCTAGGTCATGTATAGCTATGCTCTGGTTCTGAATCCTACAGAGCTATTTATTTGCCTCCACAATGTTCTGGGATAGCAACTTCCATAGGGCAGTTTTAAATTAAGAATTCCTACAGATCCACTTTAAGGTCTGCCTTTTTAAAAAAGCTTCATTTATTTCTACAGTATACACAAAAGCCAATTAACAGCAGTCAGCATGTTGTAATTAAGGTTTGTTGAATAGTTTTAATTTTGCATACCAGCCTGGGATGCCATAGGGTAGTCCAACTCCAATGAGAGCTGGCTTTACCAAGCCGTGACCCAGCCTAAAAGTACCCTGAACAAAAGCCTTTTTTCACACCTCCTCTAGCGGCATCTGTTAGCAGTACACAACATCAAAAGCAAATGTTGTATCATAGACTCAAATTATAGAGAAGTAGGGCTCTGAAGGGACCTCCAAAGGTGTAGTCCAACTCCCTGCCTGAGGCAGGAACATCTATATCTAAACCATCCTATAGAATCCATAATCTAAACTCTGCATAAGTCAACCCTCATCTATTACAACTGAAGTATTCTGCACAGAAGTTACCATCTTGACAGGTCTTGAAATGCAACAAGCAAACACCCAGCTTAAGCAATGAAACTAGGCTGGGCCATTTCATAATCTTTAGCTAGACTGACTTCCTTCTTTGTGCGCAAACACAGTGGACTTGGGCTTTAATGCTGCACAGAAACGTTTTGTAAAAACAAACTCTGTATAAACCATCTACACTCTTTTTTAAATGGTACAGACAACAATGTTTGCATCAGGTTTGGGAAGACTCCCTTTTCAAAATAAAACAGAAGGCCTAAATTAGTACCTAACAGATCATAACTGAAGACCAGACACTGACCTTTAGTTAGAACTCTTAGTCACAAAAGAGCCGCTAGCCTCACATAACACTGTCACTGGTCTTGCCTACTCGTAGAATCGTAGAGAAGCAGGGCTGGAAGGGACCTCCAGAGGTCATCTAATCCAACCCCCCGCCCCAGGCAGGATCTTCCCTATCCAAACCATCCCATATAAACGATCATCTAAACTCCACATAGGTCTGCATTGTGTCATGGCAGATTTAACGCCTTAATCTGCCCCAGGGGAACCACAGCAGCCAATGTACTGCTTTTGTGAAATGCTGTCAATATATGCCGACCAGGTCCTGGGTAGAGGGCCATGTCGCCTGCTACAGAGCAAGGCAAAAACCTTCAGTCCGTACCAATCTGACCACGGGGTGAAATTCCTATGGACTTATTCCCAAACTCAGAACTCTTTTGCACTGCTCTGATGAACAACAACTAAGACTGGACAGGGGCAGTGCCTCTTACTAAATTGATCTTGCATGAAGATTACCTCTGAACCCAGTGAGGCAGGATGGAGAGGGGGGGAAAAAAAAAAAAAAAGAAAAAAAAGAGGTCTGATAGTCCAGGAAATCTCAAGCAAGGAGTTAATCTAAGTAAAATCTTGTTGGGCAAGGCTTTTTGCCAACAGTTGCTTTACACAGAGGATTGCACAGCCCTTCCCAGCACTTGGGCCTTCATGCAGAAGCCAGCCAGGAAAACAACCAGCTCCTCCCAATTACTCTCCTGCAGCTGGTGAAAGGGCCGTGTTACTCCTCATTTTTAGGCTACGTGCTTGACTGTCCCCACGTGACAAGGTGAAATGTAGCTGCAAGCGCCTGTCTGCCATCTCAAAGCTACACCCCCTGGGGCTGGTTTATCCAGGACTT
>NW_017729022.1:59366380-59370216 GCF_001723915.1 Gavialis gangeticus
CCGCGGCCCCCGCCCCTTCCCCGTGACCTCATCGGGCCCCGCCCACCTACTCGGGGGAGCTCGGAGTGCAGTTGCCCGGCGCTGGCTGTGGGGAGGGGGGAACGGGGTTTCCGACAGGAGGAAGAGTTGATCCCACTTCGCATCCTTGATCTGCTGTGCTAATCTTGGTCTTCGTGACATCACCAGATTTCAGAAAGCAGTGGAAACATTGAGGGGCAAAAGCAACCAACATGTCTTGTGAAGTAAAATAGAGAGAGAGCAATGGTTTGGCTAAATAACTGAGACTGCAAATGTATTTGAAAAGTGCGAGCACCAAGCAGTGAGAGGGAGGAACTGTCCAAGGTGGTCAAGGAAATATATGTAGGAATAATACTGTGATACCGTTTTGGTGTCCAATGCACCCTCTGTCTGGGAACTCTGGGTCTTTTTTGTGGCTAACCTCTGTGTTTTTTGTGAAAGAAAGGAATATTTAGGCTCAATTTCAGAAGATCTGCCTAGCAAGGAAGTGTATTAGCCAGAGAAATGATCTTCCAAGAAGCTCATTGCCAGAGTCCTATAACATCACATTGGATAAAGCCCACAGTAAGATACAAGTTACTAAGCATGCAGAGGGGAACAGATTTCCTCTACATGGGAGCTTCGCTGCCTGTAGGTGCAGGGTTATAATACCTAAGGATAGTGCTGGAAGGGTACTGAATGCAGGACCAGAGAAATCCTAACTGTCAAGGGAAGGAGGGAATGAAGTTCAAAAAATAAAAAAGAAACAAGCCAGGCATTTGTTCAAACAGCACTGTTTTGTTTAATGATACAATACAGATAGAAAGTTAAGTCTAGCAACTTTTACACCACTAAGGTTGTGTGTTTCTGGGTTTTTTTCAGTCAGTGCTGGACTGATACAAGAAGACTCCATCATGATACTGTTGTGGGGTAGGGAATGACAGGAACCAGGTGTCATTCACTCATGCATGCTTTCATTTCTTGCTCCATCAGATCTCAGTGAGATTGAATTCTAGTGCACTTGCTTTCAGGTAAGAGACATGGGATCTAGATTTCTGAAAACCTTTGGGTGCTCCTGGATATGTGATAGTGAGAACGTCATTGTCAGAGGCAAGGCAGGAGATCATCTTTCTTTCTTTTCTCTGTGCTCTGTAAGCCTTGGTGCCCTAGAGCTTTTGCATGGATTCATAAGTAACTTTGAAAGGGTGAAGGTGAATAGATGATATTTCTAAGGAACATTTTCTTTCTTCTTTATAGTACAATGAAGAACATCAGAATTTAAGATGCATTTGATGGTTTTCACTTGGAACTGGAGGGAAAGGAAAACTCAGGGTGTTTTATTCCCTACTATTTGGTAGTATGCATTGTGCTGGTGATGAAAATTGTACTGGATCTTCAGCTTTAATGAGGCAGTTGCCTGTTCTGCTATTGGGAAGCATTAATTCACCCCCTGCACTGATTCAGGATTTGCTCTGAAAGCAACAGGCCTGTCTTCAGCCTAGTGCTGCTGATGGAGTTGCAGTATAAACAAAAGTGGAAAGGGGAGAAAAGGTGAGACAACTGTGGGTATGCTGGCCAGCATCAAAGGATGAGCTGCATTTGGTAGGAAGAAGTAATCTGTTAGGAAATGACCCTGGGCCCTTTACTCTTTGTACCACTACCAACATTTGGTTCCTTCCACATGGACTTGACTGTTCAAAGCACATATGGACAGAGGGAAGGCAGCAAGTCTAGTTGCTGTAGCAGAGAAGTGGTAATAAGGCAGCACGGATTCTATTCACAACTCTGCCCCTGATTTCCTGTGTGACCCTAGGCAAGTCAAGTCATCTCTTTACCTCAGTTTGCCTCTGTAAAATGGGACAAATTATAGTTACTCACTTTTGAAAGTATCAGGAGGTCCCTGGATAACAAGCACTAAATATTTGCACAGTGTTATTACTGTAACTTATTTATTATCTTATTAAATAGTATATTTTCATCAAGGAAGAACTAAATTTGGATAAAGCACATCATATTTCCAGTGAGGTTCAAATATTTTCCCAGATGGATTTACTGATAGACAGTGTTAATCATACTTAAAGGAAAGTCTATCTTTTTTACCAAAAACTTCAATTCACTGTGCTATTAAAATGTCCAGATACCAAGATATGGCTAAATAGTATGGTCAGTGCTTCACTTCTGTATACACCTCCTTCCAAACTCTTTTTTGTTTTGTCCGTTATGGAAAGAAAAGCATCCCATTAAAAATGTAGTGGCTAACATGATAGATTAGATATTAGTGTGTGAAAATGTTAGCTGGCATGGGCAACTGGTGCCTCCCGAGTCTGGGCAGGCACCAGATCGCTAACAGGGGTGTCCCCCCTGCAGCCAATCACCGAGCCGGCAGCAAAACTGGAAATGCACTTCCACTGGCTCTTCCAGTTTTGCGGCTGGCACTTGCAGGGTGTGCACAGCCAAACTCAGGGGGTGAATGTGTACCCATGTGCACCCCCCACCGATCGCCAGTGTTAGCTGGTCACTAATTGTAATGAGCTAACATGTTTTTAAACACGCTGTGCAAGGCAAAATCAGGACATGATAGATAACATCATGGAACAGGCCCCCCGCCCTCCCCCCCGATATGATATAGTCACCCACCCTGGTGATCTTTAAAAAGCGTATTGATGCCCCATCTTGCTGGGATCATCTGATTCCAGCAGTATTTCCTGCTCAGGTACAGAGGGGCTGGACCCAATGATCTGTAAGGTCCCATCAAGCCCCTAATAAGTATGAAACTATAATTTTTCCAGTATAAAGCCTAATAGATTATACTGTGCAGCTCATACTGGTGAACATCTACAGTAGTGTGTAGTCAATGAGGCTTTGAAGTCAGTGGAACTCTGTAGAAACACTCAGCTCCTTGAGCACAATTTGAGCACTCTGTCCTAGTTTGTTTGGCAAATGTCTGGCATATTGTGGGACCTATTAAAATAATGACTGATAAGGAAGGTGATTTTACTGGCTCAGGATCACACAGAAAATCAGTGAATAACCTGAGTGAACAGGAATCCATCAAGACTTCTTCCAGGTTGGACCACCACGCCCAGCTTCCTTCCCCCAGGACAGTATCTATTACTCACATTCCACATAGACAAGCCCCACTGAGCACAGTGCATCACCCAATACCTGTGATTCAAATGATAGACATGGATAAAGGGAAACCCCTTTTTTGAGCATGAGGTCTTCCTAGCAAGGAAGTATCAGCATTCTGTAGCACTCATTGTTCAGGCTCACAAGTCATGTACAGGACCCTATTGCTGACACAAAAATACTCTGATTTCACTGGAGCTGATAATACTCTGCCGCGGTCCACATCAAGAGGTGATACCACTGGGGCAGCAAGTGTAATTGTCTCAGAACCTCCCCACTGTGAACTGGCTAAAGTTGTCCATTTTCAGCTTCATCCTTCAGCACAATGGCAGCAGAAGCACTGAAGAAGTCTTTGCACTGCTGCAGGCTTAAAAGGATACATACTGTTATGAACAGTAGCAGCTTCTGAAAGACCCTTCACCTCACAGCAGGTGAGATGAATGTTTATGTGTGGCACCATTATCAACAGACCTACACTCTGCAGTGGGGTGAGGCTGACTGATATGATTGGCTGGACAAAAGTAGTTCTGTGGCAGCTTTCACCCTGCATTAGACGTGTGAATAGCTGATACAAATGGATAGACAGCCTTACAGAAGATGTTTTTCAGCCTCCACTGGGGCTGAGAACAGATGACATGGAAGCTTGCAGCACACCGAAGAGCAGGGGTGGGCAAAATGCAGCCTGTGGGCTGGATGCAGCCTGCCAGGAC
>NW_017729022.1:59375216-59392914 GCF_001723915.1 Gavialis gangeticus
TGACATGGAAGCTTGCAGCACACCGAAGAGCAGGGGTGGGCAAAATGCAGCCTGTGGGCTGGATGCAGCCTGCCAGGACATTCTATCCAGCCCGCAGGGCCCCTAAAATGTTTAGAAAATTAATATTAATCTTCCCCTAGCTGTTTGTCATGTGGCCCTCGATGGCTTGCCAAAACTCAGTAAGCGGCCTTCTGCCCAAAATAATTGTCTGCCCCTGCCAAAGAGGCTTTTGTCCCATATCCTGTCCAAGAATATCTGGTATGGATGCAAGAACTGCATTAGTACTAAGAGTTACAGAAGTGGATGGGAGGACAGGACTGTATTATTGAGACCTTCACACACCAGTGATGCTCAGAATGACTGATTTGCTTGGATAGACAAAAGACGTGCTAAAGAGACCTTTGCCCTGCAGTGATGGCACTAGCTAAAGCCATAGGCAGACACCATGCAAGATTCCCTTACACAGCTCTGCTAATGAACAGCACTTCAATTGCTCGCTGCTTTTCCAGTCCTGGGCTCCATACAGTTCTGTCAGTATGTCTCAGTCTTAATCCACAACATGCTCTGCTTATTCAGTTGCTGGCACCCTCATACACAGCTCTTCCAAAGCACCTCAATCTTGACACACAACATTTCCTGCTTGTCGCAGAGCTAGATGACCCACACTGCTCCGTTAATCCTCCTCAGGTGTGACCTACTGCTATTTGAGCAGTAAGGGATGATTGTCAGATATATGATGTGTATCCTCCTGGGATAAGACAGAGATTCCTAAACTCATTGCACTTGTAATTTACATCAGTTTGATTGACTGCATCACTTCTTTTGCATTTTCCTCTCATTCTTGCTGCATTCCAAATGACTGTTTTTGATACTGAATAGAAGAAACAATGCTAGCCCTCCATTGGTAGACTATAAAGTGTTAGGTGGTAGTAGAAAAGAAGTATTAGAATATAGAGGCATTGGTGTTAAAGAAACCATATAACCTCTTGATGATCAAATATACTCTTAACCCATGGCTTGGTCTCAGTGCTGAGAAGATCAGCCCCTACATCATAAACCAGGTCATCTCCCTGAAGATAAGAGAGGAAAACCAATACAGCTATTCATGTGTGGAAGCTGTGGGAAAACTAATAATAGAAAATTAGGGCTGGCAGAGACCTCAGGAAATCTTCTAGTCCAACTCTGTCTAGTTCTGCTCAAGACAGGATAATTTCTGACCAAAGTATCCCAGTCAAGTGTTATTTTTTCTAACCTTCTCTTAAACCTCTGCATTTGTTTGGCATATGAAGAAAGATAATAAAAATGGCTGAGCCTGGGGAGGACTAGGGAGGACGATAACTAATGCAAGGGAGCCTGGAATGAAAAATAAAAATGCATTTCTTCATAAATTAAATAAGAAAGAGAACAATTTTACATTCCTATGACATCCGTCTTTCATCCCAAAGGATCCCAAGGCAATGGATGCCAGTGGTCACGTGGCATGTCAGTGGAAGATTCCAGTAGGAGGTTCCCCAGGGTATCTGTCTGGAAGGTCACAAGATATCCACAGTCTTCGCTCCCTCAGGGCAGTGGGTCCAGAAAACACAACCCCAAACAAAATGGTCCTGGCCAGTCTAGGGAGTAGATGGAGCAGCTGATGGTAGTGTCTATTTTTTCTCACCTCCCTTCCCTAAAAGCACTAGCCTTTACAGCATAAAAAGGGATGCCATACTGCTCCATAAGAGAACTGAGAACTGCTGTCATATGGGAACTTATTCTAGTCCTGGGAAAGTGGGTTCCTCTCCTTTACAGAACTCCTTTTCCCTTCCCACCAGTACTCCTTTACACATCCTCTTCTTCCTCTATGAATGTTTTAACGCATGGTCCCCAGGCCAGGATCCATGGATTGCTGGGCTTTCATGAGGCCATGACAACAGCCCAGAGATCACACCAGCCCCCATGCACCTTCAGAGGGTTTCTAATGAGAAATTGGTGCACAGTGGTCCATAAGAGAATCTGTTGATTGTCAGTGCTCTATTGATCCCGGGATCAGGAACTGTTTCTGTTAGAGCAGGAACCCCTGCTCTAACAGTCTCAGCAGGTACCTAGTGGGGTGTGGCAAGGACTGATGGGCAAGTAGAAGTATCTGAGGAAATAGTGGAGCCTGCACAGTCCCCCTGCCCACTGGGGCAGTGAATTCATTAGCAGTTCTTTGGCCAGTAGTGTAACTACTAGGTCGGGGCAACTTGGGGAGTTACCTTAGGTGCTGATTTGTAAGGGGAAGAAAAATATCAGTTGGCACCATGCTGGCACCACAGCAGCAGCTAGAAGTCATCTCTGTCCCCAGGCATCCTACTGCCCCAGGCACCTGGCTGATTTGTTACACGTCTACCTTTGGCCAGTGGCTAAATGCCACAATCTGGTCCTTAGTAAAGGCCTCAGTATTTGTCCCTCAATTAATATTCATTGCTTTTATCTTCTCCCCCACCCCACTCCTGTGATAGGAAAGTAAAACAATAGCTTTCAGATGTCATGTAATGAACTCGCACCAGTAATACATACAAGATCTTTTGGGAGATATCAGCTACAGAAGAACAATAGGCAGCCAAATAGGAAGTAAGGTAATGTGAGAAGAGATTGAGAGAAACGAGAACTAAAGCAGTTTGGGAAAGTAAGGGGGAGGCACAGAAGAGAGAGGACAGAAAGAATGAGGGGAAAGAAAGAAGAGAGAGGGAGATGAGAGAGAGGAGGAGAGCAAACATAGGAGAAAGACAGAAAAGCAGAAAAATATGGGTAAAGGACAACAAGGATGGAAGGAGCTGCAGAGAGAGCAGGACCTCTGGGTGGCAAACATGAAATGCTTTCACAAACAGAAAGTATCTCTTGGGTTCCAATGCAAGAGATCAAAGGCAGAAACACTTTAACCCTCTGCTCTTTTCCTCTGCAATCTATGAGTGCTCCTCTGATAGCATGGAGGCTGGATAATAGACAGGACTTGTCCCCAGAAAATACTCCCAGCGAAGTAGAAGCTTATTGCTTGGCACAGAGTAGCTTCCTGACTCCTCTCACCATAAGAATCCACTAAGGAAGGGACAAGCAGGACCAGAACATGCTGCACTCCAACTGTTCTTGGCTGCTGTAACAGCCCAAAGAGGGTAATCACAGCAGAACAAGCCAGAGGCTAGGCACGATCGAGACTATGTGACAATCAAAGGCAGCTTTTGGGCGTCACATGGAAATAGATTTTAAAATGTTTTTAAAAATGGATTCTTTCCAGCATGGTTTACAGGGGTTTGCTCCTTAGAAAATATTCCTGTTCCTCAACGTACTTGGATTCTTCTCAAATCAAATCTGAATGTCCTTGATCTAACTGGCTATTTCCTCCCACCACCACATGTTCCCATTCAGTGGCCAGACTGGAAAACATGGCAATAATATTCTTTCCATCCCATCCATGTTTTTACAACTAACTCTTCCGATGGCCACAATGAGAAGCGAGGATACAACACCACCACTTATCACTTCCCCCAGACTGACCATTAAACCCCCCTTCACCTCCACCATGGAATTACTCTTCTGCCCAGAATGAAGCTCACGGTTGCCACCACCATCTTGAAGACACTGGGTACACGGACTCCACTGTCCTTGCAGTAAGTCCATGGCTTTTATATGGGCAAGCACAGGACCCTCAGGGCTCCTGACAAAAAAGTGAACCCCAAACGCCAGAAACTACACCTCCCAGAGTTCTCTCTGTGACTTCCCACAACCAAGACATATAACTGAGCCATGGTACAGGAAAGAGAGAAAGGTGACAAAGTCTGCTGTGCAAAATCAGAAAGGAGCACATTCTGGGGAGGACAGAGGAAATGCTCTTTGTCCATCCCCCTTACACGCGCGCGCGCACACACACACACACACACACAGAGGATGTTCCACATGCTTCAAAGACAGGCCCACAGTAAAGACAAGGGCAGTCAGGGTGGGTGGTAATATCCAGAGACAGTGAGTGACAAGAAGAGGGTAATTCATGGGTTACTTTCATGGTTTTCCTCTGTCTCAACGGTCATTGGGGGGAGGCCCCCATTGTCATTTAGTCGTTTGGCCCTGTAAGTCTCATAGTGGATGTTGTGTGTCACTTCTTTTAGGTCTTGGAGGTGGGTCCTGTATGAGATAAGGAGATGAAAGATATAGACAGGAGGAGGGTGAAGAAAGAAAACGTTAGCATGTCTTGTATCAACAATTACTCTTCCTGGTCTATTTTATCTTCTAACTTGAATGGGATGGGTCTTCCCTTGAAGCTGGCTAACAACCCAGGTATTCATTTTGTATGGGTGCCATAATGTGTTAATCAGCTAAAGTGGCACCATCCAACTGAAGAAAAGGGTCAGGCAGGATAAGTCACACTGATCAGGTCATTAGCCTTGCCAGTCCAATATCCTACCTCTAGTTCAAAGCTGTGGTCACGGTGTCAGCTCTCATGGTGTGCTGCCATCTCAGTTCAGACAACTCGTTCCTCAAGCCCTGTATTCTACTTCTTGCCTTGCCCAGAATGTAATGCCTCAGAAGCAGATTAAATCTCTGCAGGATGCATCTGATCAACATGGATAGCATAACCCATGTAGCCCTGCTATCAATAGTCGCCTCCCTTGATGAACACCTCTCAGTCAGTCATTAACCTGTTTCTGACCACCCAGAGGACTTTGCCATAATGGACAGAAAAGTAGAGCATTATCGTGTCATGACATTGTGTCACAACGAACACAAATGCCAAAACATCATGCCCTGAGGAGGCATGCAGAGGATCTGTTTCTTGCTTTGAGGAATATTCCTTGTGGTTTTTCTAAAATCCTAGAGGGACAGAAATTACTGTCTCATATGCTTTCTCCGGCTGCATGTGTCATGGGGCCCAGGGAAGATGCCAGTTTAGTCCCTTGCCACACAGGCCAGCTATTTCACATAAGCTATGATTACAGCTAGCTTCTTGTTGGCACAGTGGTCCCACAGATTAAAGATCTGCTGTCCATCAGTTAAGCCTAGATTTTTCCTTGTAGTATTCAGTCCTGTTCTGTCTGCCTCCAAGAACATGCTGTCACTCCTTCCTTCAGAGAATATTTCCATCTAAGGTGATCACACCTGTAGGAAATTCTATCTGTAAATTCATTGCATAAAAAGCATTCCTCACCATGAAATAACCAGTGCATAACCCCTGGCCTCACCTTATGACAAAGTCTCGAAGGAGGGCAAATTCGCAGTGATTAAGGTTTTCCACTGAAAAGACAAAAAAAGTGTTTGTTTGTTTGTTTCCTTTTAAAGCCTTCATTAGCACAGTTTAGGGCATGGTTGTTAAGACTGGGGTGCAAGGGCAGGAACTGTAGAGTGGTATAGGTGGATTGCCAGTAGGCTGTCATGCTTGCCAGTTATCAAAAATAGGAGGAAGCAGTATGGATGCTTTCCTGTGAGGAGTGAGGTGCCCTCCTGGGTCCCTGCTTGGCATCAGTGTTCCAGAGGGACAGCGGGACCCCGTCTGTCAGTGACTGAGCACTGGGAGCTACAGCTTCTCTAAAGGGAGTAATTTGAAAATCCTTTTTGTGTTGGTTAAAAAACCCATGGAAGTGTAGGCACTAAGGGGAGTGCTGGGAAATATATTAAGACCTTCGGATGGTGTTTAGCAAGCCTAGGCAAGAACATGAAAGGATGGACCTTTTTACCTTCAATGATTCCCCAGGGTGTTTTCCTTCCCAAGACTCTTTTGCCATTCACTTGGTATTCCTTGTCACTGCCCACCACTGCAAATGGCATGCTTTCCTGCTGGTGAGAGACAGGGGAGAGAAGTAATCAATCCACTCCTCTGAACACTTACCAGTAATGAGACCGAGGTGGTAGACACTGCTACTACTCTTTCAGTCATCTCCTCCCCCATCACCCAACTCTTACACAGAAACATCCAATGACTGTCCCTTTCAAAACAAGCCATTTTCCCTGCATTTCAGTCCTTGGGTTTGCAGATGTTCCTACTATTTCTATAGTTCAGTCTGCAGATGCTGTCAGTGGTTCCATGAATTCAGTAGACATGTGCTGTGCTTCTCTAGATCAGTCTGCATGCACAACCAGCATTTCTGAATGGCAGGCATGAGGAATGTGGAGCTGTAATAACGTGTTATACTGCATGGTGGTCCCATGTTCTTCATAGCAGTAATTTGATGTATTCCATCCTCCCTAAGGTCTGTCAGAATCGTTCCTGGCCAGAAGGAGGAGGAGATAGCTCAAAATAGGAATAATACGAGCACTATTAACAATACCAGAGTGGTTCTAGTTCATTCTCCTGCTCTGACTATGAAGAGTAAAATCATGTCAGTGCTAAAATAAGCCTCCTGCAGGACAAAGAATGCTGGCAGTGTTTAACGAGGACTTTGTTTTGAACTGCCAGGCAGGGGAGCCAGATTCAACAGGCACTCAGAGCTTGTCCACATGTAGAATTTGGTCACAGGCTCCCCAGGCAGGCACTTGATGGCATTAACACTGCCACTGTTCATTCCACTGCCTAGTTTCTGCCCCTCTGGGGAGCCTTGCAAGCCAGATCTGGAGCATGGAGATGTGTCATCTGGCTCACCAGACTGCCTGAGTGGCTGGAAATTCAGTGGTGGAAGGAGTAGTGCCTGCTGCAGTTCTAGAAACAAGGGTGATTCACACTGCTGCTGCCAAATTTCTGGCCCTGCAGACAGCCCTAGGAGACAAATGACATGGCCCCATACTCTGAATCCAGCACATGGACCAGCCCTGCAAATTGTTCAGCCTGTGGACTAGCCATGCACCACTCCTCCAGCTCACAGGGCCAAATGAGTTTGGCACCACTGACAGGAGAGATGTGGAAGCACTGACACCCCATGAGAGCTCATCTGGAATACCATGTACATCTCTAGTCACCCATACTCAGCAAGAATGAATTCAAACAGGAAGAAGTGTAAAGAATGACTACTTGGATGATGGGAGGGAATGAAGACCTTATAGTAAAAGAGACATCTAAAAAAGCTTGGGTTGTTTAGCTTAGCAAAGTGAAGGTGGAGAAGGGTTATGACTGCTCTCTCTAAATGCATTGTGGGGGGATATAACACCAGGGAAGAAAAAGAGCTATTTAAAGTAAAGGTATTTAAAGTAAAGGACAATGTTGCCATAAGAATAAATGGGTATAAAAGGCCCTTACAAAAAATTAGGCCGGAAATTAGAAGGAGGTTTTGGAACCATCAGATCAGTGAGGTTCTGGAACAGTTACCCGAAAGGGGTAGTGGAGGGCAATAAAACTAGCTACTTTTTAGATGGATTTGATCAGTTTGTGAAAAGGGTATTATGACATGGTTTCCTGGAATGGGGGGAGACTGGACTCTCTGATCCATGAGGTCCCTTCTAGTCCTCTCTTCCTTCATCCAACCCAAACCAAAGCTGTGTTCAAGCAAGATGGAGGGGAGCAAATATCCCTGTCAGCTCAGCCATCACAGTGCACCATGGTGATAACAGAAATGGGGACAAAGCAAATTAAAGAACAAAAGATGAAATGACCCATCCTCCCTGCTGGTTGTGAAGCATCAGTGAGAATACTTTACATTCACAGCCAGTTTTCCCCTGGCTCGCACTTTAGAAACTGGAGTGATCTGTCACTAGTTTGAACTCCATAAATTCCAATACCTGCCAGCCCACAGCCATGCCAAAGGACATCCTACCCTGATTTTGTCATTCTCTGTTTTATCCTCCAGGTCCTCATCAAACTCCTTCTGAGGGTAAAACTCGATCCCATTCACCTCTAGTTCTTTGCGCACCTGTCCAGGGAAACGTTTTAAAGTGAAAAGCAACAGAAGCATTAAATCAGGGCTGCCCAACTTTTTAAAGGCCAGGGGTTGCGCATCCCATGGGTCACACCAGAGGGGGACATGTGCCACAGAGGCTGCACCAGAAAGGGCCATGGGCCCCCTGAGCATACTCCCACTGCACAGAATATCCCTGCTACAGTGGACATGTGGGTGCTTCCCCCCCACCAGTGCACTGGGTTTATGCCCTAACCCAATTACTAGACATACATTATGATCACAAAGAATTAGTAACTTAGTAACATGACAGAAGTCAGCAGAAGGGGATCAGAGTGGGTCACTACACTCTCCTTTACCCTAGTCAGAGCTGAGTTGGGGTTCCCTAGGACAGGTTTGCTATGGCTAGCTGGTGTTTTGCAAAGGTTCATTTAAAGCAGTGGGAGCCAAACTTTTGGGCAGGCATGCCACAAGTTAGCCTTGTGCCCTCCCCATGTGCTACTCTGATCCCTTTCTTCTGCATGATCTGCTCTGCTTTTCGCTCCCTGCTCTGTACTCCCTGACTAATTTCCTCTTCTGTTTTCTGCTTCCTGCCCTGCTGGCTGCTGTGCTGCCTGTCCTCTCCTGATCTGCTGGGTGACACGCAAGGGCTGCCCAAGTTGTTCATGGCACTTGTGCCACAGGTTGGCCACCACTGATTTAAAGGACAAGCACATTCTTGAAATGACCATCTTGTAACATGTGCAGGGTGTAACGGCCCCAGCACGGGCACTCCAGACCACTAATTTGGGTCCATATTGAGGGCCAGGAGCAAATCAAAGGTCCAAACCAGAAGGCAAGCTGAAAACCAGGACCTAGAACAAGCACCAAGGAAACAAGCAAATGTCTGGAGCAAGAATAGCATAGGGAATGCCTACACTGTGTCCCCAGCTCCTGAGTACACCTCACCCACTTGCTTCCACTTGCACATGCCAAATCCAGAAATCTGTGAGTGTCATGCACACCACCCCCTAGCTTTTTCAAAGCCTCTGCCACTAGCAGGCTGGAAAGTAGCTTCAAGGAGCACCCATGGAGCAGTTTCACAGCTGCATTTCCAGGTTTGGTGTGTGCAAGTGGGAGCAAGTGGTCAGGTTGTGCTTTGGAGGGTCCTTCCCCAACATCACTGTGGATAGAGACCAGCCAGCACCAGGAGCAAGGAGAACTACATGTTGTATTTCCTGAGTCCTACAGACAACAGAGGGATTCAATATTTGGTGCAGTTCCCAGTAGCCAATCCCATGCTTCCCCAGGCATGGCAGAAAAGGCTAGCTCAGCCTGCTCTTACCTCATTAGCCCCAGCTAAGGGAGACTTTGGCTTTGAACTAGCCCTGAAACCCTGACACACGGTACCTTGGAAACAGCTGTGTTGCTGTGATTTTTCCAACAGCCAAGCTGGCTTTTCCCATACAAGTCTGAGTGACCTGGGCCATCCACTGCCGTCTAAGCACTGTCATAGTTACCACACAGCATCACACCCCACACTGTAACACACTACAGAGCTATGATCAGGTTTTGTTACAGTTACAGGATAACTGAAGTCTGAGTCAATGACTCCAGCACTGGATCCTATGACATCAGCTGGAGTGCTGAAGCATGAAGGAAAGTATCAATGGGTGCATCTACACATGCAATTAATACAAAACAATACACTCTGGAGCAGTTTGAGGTGGAGTAAACTAATCCCAGGTGCAGCGTCTACACGTGCACCCAGGACAGCAACAATTTGAGCTGGGGCAGAGCAAGCCCAGGCTGGCAGGGGGCATGGGGGTCAGCCCCAGGCTCTGCGTGGTGGTTTTAGGCAGCCAAGGAGCTGGCTGGGGCACAAGGGTGCTGAAAGTGCACAGTCATCTGGCTAGGCAGCAGGCAGGAGCCTGGACCCTACTGGCTGAGCTGTCCAGACACAATTTATGCCCGTGGTCAGTGTCTACATATGTGTTTAATCACAGTAAAATTATCCCAGTGTAAGATAGTACTGTTTCTGATCAGTGTAAATTAATTTACTGTGGCCTAGTACCACTGCATGTGTAGTTGGTTACACTTTACTCTGCAGCTAGTCTACTCCACAGTAAAGTGCATGTGTAGATGCAGCCAGTGTGTCTCAGAGATCAGCAGAAGGAATACATCCCACCTCTTCCACCTTCATAAAAGGACAGAGGGAGGCTCTGCCGCAGATGTTTTGCATGAAGGAGGTGGTACTCACCCTTTGCTTGAATTCAATCTTTTCTTCCAGGGTCATGGTGTCTGCCTTGGCAATAACAGGGATGATGTTTACTACTTTGCTGAGATGTTTCATGAACTCCAGGTCCAAAGGTCGCAAGCTGTAACCCATGAGAAAGGAAACTGGAAGAGTTATTTTACTACATTACCTATAATGACAGGACATCACCTCTTCGCCCTCCCTGGACTGAGGGATGAAAGCTTCTTTTATACCCTCAGCTAGACCCCACTGCTAGAGCTCTTCAACTTTTCTTTTGCTCTTTGCTTAGAAAACCTAAGGGACGGCACCTGTCCTGGCTATCTCATCCAAGACCTTTTCTTTTTGACCTTCAGTATCAGGATATCCCATGGGGGGATAAAACAAAGGCAGACCAGGATGTGATGGTACAGAGAAAGGATGAATGGGACAGATCAACAAAAATGACCCATAAGGGAGGCATCACTGAGATACATACGAGTGACCTGTGGGAGAAATGAAGTAGAGGCAGCAGTGGACTCTTGTGTCTGGGATTCGTTTCTTCCTCGCAATATTCACTTCCTCCTTCAGAAACTTTTCATATTGCTCATTGATGTATTTCTCAATTGGCTCCCAACTGTGAGCAGCAGAAAGAGGGAGAGAGAAGCACATTACCTTCTCAGCATCACATATGCAATGTTGCTGGCACCAACAGGAGAAGGAAGGCTTTGGATAGGAAAGACATCTCCATTAGCTGGAACAGATCCTTCCAGTGCTACTGACATCTGTGTTTAAGCATTTGTGCATTCACTCTTGTCTGCACCACATCTGAGATCAGCAGATGTGCTCAAGCCAAAGCCTCTATGGTAATCAGGGTGAGGGGCTGCTGGGAGGGTGTTCTCTGAGAGAGCTCTTGGTCTTTGGATTTTGCTCCACTTTGGTCTGAAATAGCCTGAATCTTCTGATCTTTAGACAGCGGGAGGGCTGTAAGGGTGGCCTCTGAACTCTTAGCCCAGGAAAGATTTTGGATTACCTAATTTGTTAGAAATGGGTTGTACCAACTGTGCTACATTCAAAACAATTAAACAAACAATTGGTTTGTTACATACCAATTGCCACATACATTCAAACCAATTAAACAAACAATAACTGTAGTAATATTCAATTTCCTGGCCCTTTTCCTTTTCCTCCAATAAACTGTGCTCACAGATCCAGCCCGCGGTGCTGTCATCCACCTCACAGGGTTCCTCAAGGTTCTGGAAGTTCGGTGGGAGGGAGCAGTGGCATTGTTAATTGCTACTCCTCTGATGCCAGATTTCTGGACCTGTGGGGAGCCTTGCAGGCCAGATAACATGGCCCTGCATGCCAGATTGCACTGCTGCACAGCCTGATCCAGCCGCACAGGTTTAGGCTGGCATGCAGCCTGATCTGGGTGCATGGCTGAATCAGGCTGACATGGGATCAGGCCCATGGACTGACCCCACATGCTGACTCCAGCCTGGGGTCCAGTCCCATGCCACTTATCTGGCCTACAGGACCAAGAGGCCAGGTACCACTGCTTTAGTAGATTACCAAACTCTTAACAAACTACATATTCTACCTAACAGTGAAGTACAGCCTTCTCTGGAGAACAACACATTGGCTGTTTAACTATTCCCAGTAATGTCATACAACAGCTTTCCATTGACTTCAGTGGGCTCTGGCTCAGGCCATAAGAAGAAACTGAAGAAGAATTCCACGTCCATTTGAAACCCCAGGCTGCCTTTTCAGGGGCCAGAACAAAGGTAGCCAGACTGGAATTTGGCAGGGATGACAGTGTTGACACCTCTATATCAACCCAATTTACTGTGAGATCTTTAATGACTACAAGCAGGTGAGGGCCATGGACTGGACTTGTATGTTGTGTACAAGCAGCAACTTTGATCCTAAATCCCTCTGGCACCATGCTGAGGCATTAGTTTAGGACTAAATAAGGAAGAACACTAGCCTCATCTTTTGCAGTGCTGACCTATCTGCAGCATGGGCACTTGTAGGGTCTATTTACCCTCTATCCACAGTGTATCTGGGAAGAAATCCAGAAGAACATTCACCCAACCACTCCGACTCACAGGTGCCAAAGCTGGATACATATCAATAAAGTGGCTTTGGGGGTGTTCTTGGAGCCATTCTTAAGCACTTTGGAAAGAGATCTTGGAGGTAGCGCCAAGATCCATCACCCCTGCCTGGACACACCAGAGACATGGTGTAGACATGCCCATACTCTCCTCTTCACTGTGTTCTGTGGGTCTGTCCTGAAGCATAGATGCTCCAGTGCTGGCTTTCCCCTTGTCCCCATCCCCAGGGCCTGGCAGTCACCCCAGAGACAAAGCTGGGGACAGAATATAGAAGGAAGGAGGTGGATGCAGAAACACTCACCAGTTCTCATTGTTGATCTGGTCACCAAATCCTGGGGTATCAATTACTGTCAGCTTCATCTTGACACCACCTTCTTCGATGACTGAAGAAAGGAAGCAAAAATGATGTCAATATCCCCCTTCCTCAGGATCTGCTCTCAGCGTGCAGCTCTATGGTACTCACTACAAGAATACAGGCTAAGGCCTCTTTACAGTACTCTGGCAGTGTAAAGGGGCCCTGAAGTAAAGTAGGAGTAAATTACATTTGCTCTCACTTTAATGCCTAAGCCGACCTTGATGAGAATCTGCCTCAGTATTGCTGAAGTTTTCTGTTTATCTACAGCCTAAGTCTGAAAGGAGGCTGTCCACACCCCAGTAGCCCTGTCAGCCTATTCCTGTTGCTGAGGCTGCAGCCAGTTAGTGCCACTTGGGATTACGAGAGTGCTCTCACTAGGTACTTGGCTGAGACTGGCCATCTTAGTTCATAGAGGCCACCAAACAGCGAGAGATGGAAACGACTTTCATCCCAGATGATCTTGGGGCCATGTTTCAACACAGCTACACAATTGAACGGATGATTTACAAGTGGCAAGGTCTATGCCTTTCTCTAATCTCATGCTCTAAGCAATGCAGTCCCCAGAACCTCACCAGTTCTGAAGAGCTATCCTCTAGAGCTGACAGGCTTGCATTGGAAAGGGGAGGGTTTACAGCAAGAAATGCATAATGTAGGGATCTTCTGCAAGACGTTGCAAAGACCACATCTATCCTTTTGTGGTTGCTACTGGTCACCTTCACAGTAGATCTCCTGGCTCTTACCATGCCCTATAGCTTTAATCTCCACTGTCTTAGGGATCTTCTCCTCGCGGTTCCAGCCTGAAGACTTGCGGCTCACCTGGGATTTGAAGAGAGTGTTCACCAGTGTTGATTTCCCCAGCCCACTTTGACCTGGTAAAGGGAAACAGGAAGCACCTAGCACAGTGATTCTCAACTACAGTACCATAGCACCCTGCGTGCCTTGAGTTTTCTAGTAGGAATCCATAGTGTTAAAACAATTCTGACCTCTTTTAGTCTTTCTGAGTTCTTTGCAACAGAAAAATTGCTCTATTATTTTTCCGTAGTCAAAAAATGACTGAAAACTGAGCTGGCAGTTTCCAAGGGGGGCTTGAGTCTAATGAGGGGTGTCTTGGGTCTAAAAAGGTGACCCAAGAACAAGTGATCTTGCATATATCACAGCTGTGTGATGATAACAATAGGCCTAGGAACTTAACCCCATGGAAGATGTCAGTTCAGTGCGGTAAGATCTTTTCCCTCTAAACATGTATGTTAAAGAGAATTACTGAAAGTGAACTAGAGATTGACTTGAACTAGGCTTGGTCTCATGTTAAAGCATCTCTTCTTCACCCCTATCCACAAAAACACCCTGTGTCTGATCATCTCTCCAGCCTGTACCTTTGGGATTGCCCTCCAAGCCAGGGTGAAGCATTGCTTACACTCCCCCACAGACCTTTATAAGCCTCCATAACCCTTCCTACCTACAACCATGATGTTGAAGTCAAATCCTGTCTTCATGGTCTTCTTGCGCATTTGCTCAATGATGGTGTCAATCCCAATGTAGCCCAGCAGGTTGGAATTAATGCTAACAGGTTTCATCGGCACTACTGGTTTTTGCCGGGGCTCCGGCACCAGGTCAGACATAGCTGCGTCAGTCCTGGTGTCTGCTGGCCCTATACAGAAGACAGCGGAAGGAATTGTTATTCAAGAGACATCTCTATAAATTCCCTCTGTCCTTCTATATTAGTGGTCAGTAAGGTTGAGGGTAGTATTAAATATTCATTTGCTGGACATAATTTTATCATTAGGGCCCTTTATGGACTGGCACCTATCTGAGGTTTCTGACTTACTGTTCTTCACCATCACAGCCTATGAGGTCCTATGGTTGAGGTTCTCAGAGGCTGGAATGTATCAGTGGCTACCATTGACCAACAATTACACTGGCAGTTGAAGCTAGTAGTATCTACTTAGCAAATGTGTCCCTCATTTTCCCCTTTCAACTTTTCCAGTTTTCACCAACAGTGATTTCTGCTCACTGGTGCTTAGAGTGTTCTCTGAAACACTGCAGTTGACTGGAAGGCATGTTCAGAATTTAATATTGCATCTGTACATCCAAAGCATCCCAACTGGGTTTGGAAATCTGGCAACAAATATAAATGATAGCACCTCACTCAGCTTTTGAAGCCTTAGACAAACTTGAAACCAGGAGATCAAAGTGTTATTATTAATTCATCCCTTCTGTGTCTCACCTCATTAATCCAGGCAGAACCCCAAACTTGCTGGGTTTTTTCCATATGTGTGTAATAGCTGAGTTTGTCTTTCTGTACGCTGAGGCACAACTTCTGTACGTGCCCTTGTTTTCTATCTTGATAACTGCAACCTCTCTCTTCTTAGCCAGCCTGGTACGTGCACTGTAGTCTCTCAGACCACCCTAAACAGAGCCACTCTGACCTTCAGCTCCCCTTTGAACACTTTCCCTTTGCTACCATACTGAATTTAAGCTTTTTTCAATTGCCATCAAGGCCCCAGGCAGTCTAGTCACACTCTGCTTATCTATTTTTGCCTCTTTTCATGTCTCCCCTGGCTCCATCACTCCCACTGGTAGGACCCATTTGTCTGCTTCTCTCACATACATCTCCATGCTTTCTTCTACATGCCTGTCTACAAGGCAGACCTTCTCCAAGCTGATTCACAAGGCCAGCTCCTTCTTGTTTACATTTCTTCTGAAGACCCACATACTTGGAAGTGCCTACAAAGAAATTTAGTGACTCCATCTCTCTCTTCCTGCCCCTTCCCTGTCTCGTAGGGTCTTCTGTAAAATAGATAGACAACAGCAAAATCTCTCCCAAATGGGCTTCATGGAGTCTGAGGTTCTTTCTCCTTATTGGGTTATAGCAGATTCTGCTTGGGGTCATCAATCATTTACTTATCTCCATCAATTAATGAGTAGCTCATATCTTCAGAGGGAGTGGGCTAGTGCTGGGACAGAGTGGGTGTGAGAACACTGGAACTCAAGTTGGAAATTAGTTGTGAGGGACGGCACCAAGCCTGAAACTGGAAAGAAGCTGAAGTGAGGAAATACAATGTTTTAAACTTAGGAAAACAATGCAGACATGACCTAGTGAGACATAGGGCTATTTTCACTCTGATCCTACACATTGACCCTTTCCCCCCAACTTTTTGTAGTCAGTTTTTCAGTATGAGAACAGTGACTGTCTTTGATCAGAAACCACTTGGCACATTTGGGATGCTACTGCAGTCAAAATGATACGTGATAAATTATCCCTTTCAGTCAGTCCCTCCCATGTCTTCACTTGCTCCCCCCTAATGCACCTGCCAGCAGCCAGAAATCCAGAGAAGCAGCTGGACAATCCTGTGGTGTGACTGCCGTTTGGTGTATGACATGCACTGCCTTTGGAGGAACAGACAGCCAAGACTGCAGGCGTAGAACAAGGGAAGTCAACCTTTTTGGCAGGAGTGGCCTTCCCAAGTGTCATTCTAGTCCCTTTCTCTGCCCAATCTGCTGCTCTGCTTTCTGCTCCCTGCTCTGTGCTTCTTGTCTGCTCTGCTTTCTGCTTCCTGCCCTACCTGCAGCTGTCTGTCCCCTCCCTGTACCATATACAGAGGCTCCCCATGCCACTTGTGGCACCTCTGCTGCAGGTTCCCCCCCTCCCCCTTCTGTACTAGAGGAACCAATTACAAAAATCTAGGGAAGAAGCTGTAGCAGTAATACATTTCTAGGGTATGGACGGAGCATCGGGTGGAAGGATGTTTAGGGAGTGTTTCAAGATATTCTTAAGCCAGGAGGAAGGGTTTTTCTGGGTGACTGAAGAACTTACAATGGCATTTCCCTTCTCAAAGCCCTCTGCAGACAATCAGGACTTGTCTACATGGAGGAATTTACCACCACGAGTTTACCATTATGAGGGGATGGGCATACAAATAGTTAACCATTGACACTGGTACAAAGGGATGGGGCTTTACTTACCATTAGCCGTTCTGTAGAAATTGCCTATTTACTTATTCTCACCTCACAGAAAATGGAAGCAAACTCACAGTAGCTTAGCCCTCATTGAAAAGGACAAGTCAATGAGCTTTATCAACCACTTATCAAAGGGTGTGCACATGGGCAGTTACCATGGAGTAGCTGATATGCTATAAAGTCTCACTTTCTTTTCCTTGCAGTGAATTATTTATAGGTCTATGCCTTAAGCCCAGGCTGTCCTGAGGGGCTGTTGGCATGTTTGCTGGAATCACTGTGTTGGCACGACTCCATGACCCAGGGAATGAATCCCACCACTACTTTCCCCCCCGCCAGCTGAATTCAGGGTCTTTGGTTGTCATTGGTGACTAAAATCAGCAGCAGAGAAAAAGTGGGGACAACTGGCAGCAGTGTTCATCCCCTGGGCTCTAGGGCCATGCCAGTGCAGTGGCTCCAGCACTCAAACCAACCAGCTGCTGCCCCACTGCCAGAGGCGGGTTATCCAGCTCACAAGAAGCCCCACAGTTTGCACCTGGTCTGCTGAGCCAAATGAGTTGAACACCCCTGCTTTAAATAAACCCGTATCAATCTGCAAGTATAATGCCCAGTGTGTGCTGCCTTATCCCAGAATCAGAGTCCCTTTTCCCACTTCAGTTTAAGGCACTTCAGAAGCAGTTTACATTAATTACCCAGACATCTCATGGGAAGATCACTCAGCAAAATCCGAGCGGTCGCAAAGCTTCCTCTCGTGCATGGATGATCTCTACCTGACTCAAGAAGTCTATGGGCCAATGAGAGGCAAAGCGCTGCTCGACCTGGTACTGGTACTGGGGATGACCTAATCGGCAACCTAGTGATCGATAGGAAGCTGGGTGACAGTGACCCTGAGCTGATCACCTTCACCATCCACCATAAAGCTGGCAAGTCAGTCAGCAACACAGAAGTCCTTGACTTCAGGAAAGCCAACTTTGACAAGCTGAGGAGGCTTGTCAGTGAGGCCCTAAGGGACCATGACCCCAGGGAAAGGGTAGTTCAAGAAAAGTGGTTGCTCCTCAAGGGAGCGATCCTCAGTGCACAAGCTAAGTCTATTCCATCTCAGAGGAAAGGCAGCAAGAGGACACAGCAGCCCCCCCTGGCTCTCCAGGGACCTAGCAGACCTCCTGAGGCTAAAAAGAAAGGCCTACAAAGGATGGAGGATAGGATTCACCTCCAAGGAGGATTATCCTGCACTGGTCCGGTCCTGCAGGGAGCAAACCAGGAAAGCCAAGGCTGCAACTGAACTCCA
>NW_017729022.1:59393370-59433852 GCF_001723915.1 Gavialis gangeticus
TTCACCAGAGCGCCCCAAGGGATGACGAGGTCAAACCGTCATAAACTCCTGCCAGACCGTTTCAGGCTGGACATAAGGAAGAATTTCTTTACTGTCCGAGCCCCCAAGGTCTGGAACAGCCTGCCATCGGAGGTGGTTCAAGCACCTACACTGAACATCTTCAAAGTAAATTGGATGCTTATCTTGCTGGGATCCTATGACTCCAGCTGACTTCCTGCCCTTTGGGCGGTGGACTGGACTTGATGATCTTCCGAGGTCCCTTCCAGCCCTAATGTCTATGAAATCTATGAAATGAGAAGAAGACTTTGAAAAAACAAACAAACAACAAACCTTTTTTTTACCAAAGGGCTTCAACTTTCTCCAAAGCCCTTCCTGGAGCCCTTTGAGAACCCCCTGGCTCAGTACTTGCCCAGGACTGCATTGTAAGTAGTGACTGAGGCAGATTATGGCTCAGGGCCTCCTGACTCAGGAGGCCTCCTGGCCCCATTTAGTCTTAATCCAGCTCCATTTAACCTTAATCCACCCTTGCTTATTGAAAGAAAGAGGGGCAGGAACAAATCTCCCTTTCTGCATTTACAAATCAAGCCAGTGTTTTTACCCTTGTCCACAGCATCTGGCTTTAGCTCGGGTGGGGAACACAGAGGCTAGAGAGACCCCCAGTCATATCCACTAAGGCAACTCTGAACTCCCTGTCCTCCCTGCCGCAGCTGCTGTGTTGTGGCAGTAACTGCCAAGCTGGGCTTTTCCCATCTGGAATTCACTCGTACACCCATCACAACTGGTTTGTGATTTTCATGCTGACAGACCATCCCTGGAGGCTCGGGTTGCCTTTTCCCAGCTTTCTCAAGGCTGCTGCCAGCCAGGAAACCCTGATATCAGAGAAAACAGGAAGAACTCAACCAGCCAGCTCTCTCACTCTGTTTGATCAACCTCCTCTTCCTCTCCTGACTCACCGCCTTCCCCTTGACATCCCACACGTGGGAATGCCAGTGACCTTCAGGCTGGGCCCAGCAGTTCTTCCATTTTCTACTGTTGTGTCTGAGGCCTTGCAGCTATGTGGATACAATATTCAAAAATAATGTGGATACACATTGTTCCTGAATGCAGCCCTTCTAGGGTGAGTAGACAGCTTTGCTCACTGTCCTAGTTTTGACTAGCAGTGTCCTAACCTATTTTATGTCATTTTGCTTAACAACTTCCACATGGTAGTACCCTTCCTTCTCTTTTGCTGTCTTCCTGTAGCCCATGCTAGCTTGTTTTTTCCTGGGGATTTGTGGTTGTGATATTCAAGAAAGGTCATGGAAGTCCTTGCAGACCCCTTGGACTAGTTATTGCCTGAGGACTGGACTAGATAACTTGGGAGGCACCTTCCAGTCCTACGTTACTGTTTCAACCAGTTTTGTCTTAGTTTCAGTTTAGTCTGCCCCTCCCTTCTCCCTGTTGTGACTGCCTTCACCTCCATCTGTGCCCACACCTCACTTCAACAGAATGGGGGAGTCCGCTGCATCTGCTGGACTATGGAGAAATGTCACTTGCCTTGTTCCTGCTGAGGCACATGGATAGGATCTCAGATGATGTCCCAGCCTTTGGCTCAAATCCTGGGTCTCATCAGGACCTAACAGAGGCAAGCATATTGGCCCTGGGGAAGTGAGAACAACATGGAAGGGAACAGGAAGGCTGGGGAAGAAAGAGAAAGGTGGGAGACCTTAGAGGAATGAAGACATAGAGGAGGTCTATAAGGAGAAAGGAAGCAGAGGGACAGGGAAGGCTAAGGATGAGAGAAACCAGATCGTTGTACTCTTCCTAGTTGTCAGACTCATTCACTCCCTTAAATTAAACAAACTTCTCCCAGACCCATGGTATAAGTGCTCCTGAACTGACCCCACTTTTCCAGCCAAGTGGAAACATCTCCTGTCTGACCCTCCTGTCTGACCCTTGGTGGCCAGATGGCCTCTACACCACGGTTTGCTGCCAGTACCATCCAGCGGTGCTCCCTCCTGCTCTCCACCTTGAGACACCACCACATGACAGTCACAGAGACATCTCCTGCTCACTCCCTGGGAAACGTCTGTCAGTCTCCACATCCTGAAATGGGCAAGCATTTGCACTAGAAAGTTGGTGGCTGCAGTGGAGGACCTTCAAAAAACTAGAAAATACCCCTACCTTCAACAGGAAGTAGAAGAAAAAAGAAAGATGGTCCAGTGGTTAGAGAGTAAACTCGGGATTCAGAAGAGGTGGGGGTCATGTCTCTTGTCTGTCACCGACCTCCTGGGTGATATTTGGCAAGTTGCTTAGCCTCTTAGTACCTCTGTTTCCCATCCCTAGCCCACAGAGTGCTTCAAGGATGAAACTATGAACGAATGTAAGAGACAACAGTAAGGTATCCATGAAAATACCTGAGATACATGGCCATCAGAGCAAGGCATGGGGAGAAATATATTCAATAATCAATATTTGTCCTTATCATGTAGCTCCGGGGCAGCCAACTTATGGCAGAGGTGCCACAAATGGCATGGGCATTGGGCAGCCTCTCTTGTGTGATACACAACAGATCAGGGGACAAGCAGAACAGTGGCTGACAGGGCAGGAAGCAGAAAACAGGGAAACAAATTGGGCAGGGAGCAGAGGGAAGGAAGCAGAAAGCAGAGCAGCAAATTGGGCAGGAGAAAGGCATTGAAGTGACACTTGGGGAGTGTGTGGGGCCAATTTGTGACATGCCTGCCAAAAAGGTTGGTTTCTAATGATATAGCTCACTATGCTGAACAGACATATCTTACTGAGGCACAAGTATAGCTCAGGAGTGCCTGGGAACATCCATGAAAACAAGTATATTGCATTTCCATATCTACTCCAGGCTTTGAGCCCTTCACTGCCTACCACCAGTGAGTCACTCACTCAGCATCTTCCTTTTTTCTACTCTAGCTGGTGAGGAGGAAGCCATAAACAAGACTCCAAGAAGTTTGCCGCAAGTAACTGCATTATCATCATATTGCTAGAACCCTTGTCCTCCCATCCCCAAAGAAGCCAGCTCTTGGGGTTCAACTGAGAGTCTACTTATGTATTTGGTGTTCTTCTTTCAGCCCAACCTGTTGGAGTCAAAAGGTTGTGAGAGAATCTCAGCTTTCTCAATCTAAAACTGTAAGTTTCTATCCCTCGCAGTTGCTGAGGAAAGTTTGAAACTATAAAGTGACTTGTGCCCTAAAGACCACAAAACCAAAAGAAAAGATCTCCCCACTTATAATTTTTAACATACCTCCTGACTTTTATACAGATCTCAAGATTTGGGTGGGGGCTAGCTCATGATTTTATAGGGTTTGAGTTTGGCAATGCTTCATTGCCTCTCTCTATTGCTCTTATTCTCCCTTCTTGTATCCCATTCAATACAGAAGCCCTGAGCTTGCAGAATTACCATGCCCCAGCCACCTTTGATCTTTGTAATAAAATTGCCAGCATGGGGCCTACGATGCGAACTACTCTGGTGTCTTTGTGATGTGAACATGTGTCCCACTGTCATTATAACAGTAAAACAAGGGTGGTACCATTAGCATATCTGGGGCAGTGGGGAGGGGAGGGGAGGAGCAGTGCAGTGGTGCAGTTGCATGCCCCCTTTGATTCCTGCTTCACCTAAACCAGGGGTAGACAACCCCCAGCACCTGTGCCAGAGCATGGCCATGAAAGCATTTTGCCTGGTATGCGTGCCTTGGAGCAGACAGCGGGGGAGCTGTGAGAGGCCCAATCTTTGTTGTGGCAGTGTGGCCCTGGCCCCTTCCCTGTCATCTGCCTCGAGGTATGTGTGCATCTGCTGCTGCCAATGAGCCAGGCCAGGGCTCTGGGGACCTTGGTACAGCTGCTTGAAGCCTCCCTGCTGCCTAGTGTGAGCAGGTCGGACACTGTGGCGGGCAGCAAGGGCCTGCCCAGTGCCTGGGCCAGCTGTGGCAGGCAGCCAGGAGGCTGCAAATGGGTGCACTGGGGTCTGCGGAGCCACAGCCTGATTCTTTGCTGGCGGCAGGTGCACATGCACCTCAGAGCAGATGGCAAGGAAGGAGCTGGAGCAGCATTGCCACAAGAAGGATCAGGCCCCTAGCAGCTCCCCTGCCATCCGCCCCTGGCATGCCAGCATCTTACAAGTCGTGGTTGCGGGTGTTTTTGGCGCTCTGCCCAAAAACATTGCCAACCCCGACCTAAACTTTAAAACCAGCTGCCTAGGAGAGGCAGTGGCATTTCTAGTTAGGCAGTGCTGAGTCAATTCACTTCATGGCTCATTATCCTCCCCCTAATTCCAGTAACTCCCTCTCTGCTCCACAGGTTTTAACAACCCTCTCTCCTTTTTAATGGCCTTGATGTTTCAGTGTTCAAACTACCCTTTCTTCTGCAACTGTTAGCTATTCCTGCTAATGTCTCTTTTCTGTTTCCCAGCCCTGCAGGCTGTTTTTAGCTCTAGCTAAAAACCTTAACTCAGGTGTAGTAATAGTCACTCAGGTGTAGAAATGACTGACAGTGAAGTATCAGGGGCACTGTCAAGACACTCAAGAAGGCTAGATTTTGTTTTATCAATCTGAATAAGAGATGTATGGGTAACTATAATGACTAAACAACTAATGATACAATAGCCTTTGCCTATTTTTGCCTAGTTTGTTCTGGTTTTTAAAACTTTATATATACTCTAGCAAATTAGTGCATGTTCCAATAATTACATTTGTTTTTTGCTTTGATCATAAACTGAAAAATGTAGGTCTAGCCCCTTACGATATTAGTAAAGCTTGTAGTTTTTTTTAAGTGGAGAAATATGTGTGTTGTGTTATGTGAGGATGTGCCACACCACCTTTACCCTCTTCTTCAAAATCCTAGATCTGCCCGTGGATGGCACTACCATATTGTGACAAATGTTGGGGTGTTCACTAACAAGTACTGATTTCATACAGTGTGGTATTTCTTTATCTGACTCCCAAGATAGTGTATTGGACTGTAAGAGGGAAGTAAACATCTGTGTGTGACATTTATGCACATCCAGCAGTTGCTTTGGCACACAATGGACACACCCTTTCTGGTAATTCAACACACTTCCCCATAGGTAGGTAAAGCCATAAAGCCAGTGATTTCAAGGCTTTTGGGCTTGACTTGAGGGCTAAGCTACCACAGGTTCACTTTTATGTATCATGAAGTGAATGTAGTAGCATAAATAGGGGTGGCAAGTGGGGCACCAGCCCTGGACACTGATATAGAAGAGGCACCAGAATGGCAAGCTGGGGCGGGAGAGAGGCTCTCTTGGGGTGACAGAAGCAACCCACATCGTGGCAGCAGTGGCCTGTGTGCCAGAAGCCTGCACTAAGGCACCAGCATCAATGGCCATGACAGTGACTCACATGAGGGGAGATTTTCTAGTTGCACTTCAACCCCCAGCTCACCGCAGCCCAGCACCTCCAACCCCCCAGTGCCAAAATTCTTAGTTACACTTTTGGGTGAGCACATGGCTATGGGAACTTACAGCAGAGCAGCTGACATATAGTAAAACCCTGCCCACCTCTGCCTCATGGCAAATTGTCTGTGCCCTAAGAATAGGAGAATTGTGAGATTTCACCCCAAAGCAAGTAAAAGCAAGGGGTCTAACCCCTAAGGGGGGATGTGCTCAAAGAGAATGGTACAGCTGGCTCTCTGTTCTTTACACTGAGTCATGTACATTGAGGTCTGTGGATAAGAACACTGTGAGTGCTGCCAAATAATAAATAGTCATCATCACACCTACTGTTCGGCATCATTAACATTCATTCATCTAATGTGTCCACCACTTACATTTACAGTAGTCACTTAGCCCTGAAGATAGTCCCAAACTCATGACACTGAATGGAAAGCAGATGGAAATGACTTTCAGTCAAGTCTGTCCTAGGGGCAGATTAGAACCAATAACCTAGATATGAAAAAGTTCCTCCATCGCCTTCCTCTGCCTCCTGTTCTGTGTCTGAGTAGCATCACAGAAGGAAGGGAAGAGCCAGTCAACCACAAAAAACCCAGCTTCTGGTAATGAAATACTATTTAATCCTCCTGTAATACAACTAGAGTGTCTGTCTCCTTCCATTCAGCAAAGGCCTGCCCTTACTGAAGCCAGAGGCAAAATTCCCATTTAAATGAAGTCCCCCATACACTGCCTTGGCAGCTTTCATGCTCTTGAAGGTCCTTTCTGCTGACAAGATAGCTCAAAGGCCTCAGTCTGTAAATGAGAATGAGGCCCCTTGATTTCACAGTCACAGGATTTAGCCCCACATACACTAATCTCCATCCCTGGGAAACTAAAGGGTTGCTATCAAAGCAAAACGTCCATGCATCCTGCAGGCCTTACTATTCAAACAGAGAGTTATTATAGTAATAGTAATTCAAAGAGAGAAATGGTATATGTAACATTGTCTTTACTTGACCATGCATTAGAAAAACAACCCTCAGGTCTTGGGATTTCAAAGTAGCTGTTTATTCCACATAATCATCATGCAGTCTACACCACAGGTCACTCTAGTCCAAGCCAATACCTAGCAACATTGAATAGTCATAAGTGCAGTAATTTTTTTTCCTCCACCAGCTAAGGACAAGGGCATTACAAGTGGGAAAGAGACACTTATTCCACCTCCTTGAGGCTGCTCCCCAAAGTCAGCCTTCTTTAGCTGTGCCCTCCACAGAATCCAGCTGTGCCTAGGCTGGACAGAAACCCATTTCCCCAACCTGTGGTGAATTTAGGGCAGAGCATATTGGTGCCTCAATGAAGATACAGACACCAGAAATAAAGGCGACTTACTAGGGCATCATTCCCCAGTCCACCACTCCTGCTCTAGGCTTGCTCTTTGTTCTCCCATCCAACCTAGGTTTAAAGGGCTCTGACGATGGATAGCCTGCAGTCAATGGACCCCACCACCCACTTGGGAGGATATTCCCCAGGAACCCTGAGAGTGCTCTCCAGTCTGGGGCCTGGGATCATGAGCTTCTAATTCCCTATCAGCCCCCAGGGCCCACGTGTGTGTCTAGGAGCCCTGCCCCACCCACTCTGTCCCCTCTGATGCCTGGGGATTAGACTGTGACATTCATATTGCCTAGAGAGCAACCGCCAGTGAACGGCAAGGGCCGAGCCAGTTACAAAGCAGCTTGCATTTTTTTTCCCACCCCTAGACCAGCTGGGATCATTTCCTTCCCTTGGAGCAGCTTCTGTGACCGCTCTTCAGCATCACTGCCGCGACTGCCCCTGCTCTCTCCTTCATACCAGATTTAGCCATTGAAAGAGAAAGGCATGAACGAAATGTTTTTCCCTCCTTCCCCAGCCCCCGTAGCCTGCATGCAGAGTGCCCATGGTGGTGTATAGGTGCGTGGTGATGTGTGCGAGGTTGCACCATCAGGGTATCCCTCCAGCATCTCTGAGCCCTGCCAGAACCACGCGAGCATTCGCATGGACCACCTACCTTTGAACATGAATCTTTCTTTGTCTTTGAATCTGCTCCTGAGGGGTGGGATTTCCCCCCCACTTTTTTATCCAGACACCAATGCAGCCTGGCTGGCTAAGAAGCTCTGCTTTTTTCTCTCTCTCTTTCTCTTTCTTTCTCCTTCTCTCTCTTTTTTTTCCTCTCCTCCACTGGATATTTCAGATAAGCAAGGATGCTGCTGCTGCCGCTGCTGCCATGGTCATGTGACCTGAATATTAAACATCCCTGCAAAATCTCCCCTACGCTCTGCCTCCCTCCTTTCCTAGGATCTAGGACTTCAGCCCAGCTGCTGAGAGACCCTCCCTGGATTGGTGGGCACCACAGTGGGGAAGGGAGGTGCTGTAATGAATGGGCTAGACATGCCCTGAAAATGCTTCCCCCACACCCATTTTCCCTCCCTCTTCTCCTCCCTATTCCCAAGCGATTCTCATATGCTTCTGCCTGCAGAGCATCTCTAGACGTAGCCACTTGTTTATTCAGAGGGATGTTTAACCCTTTCCCAGGCTGCTGGAGGGCTGTGCTAAGAAAGCACTAAGAATAGGCAGGGAATCCTGTAGGGGATCTCAGTCCCAAGGCTAGATTCTGGCCTCACTGACACAGTGGAAAATCAGGAGCGATTCAGCTGAAGCCAATCAGGTATCCCAGCCTGGGGATTTTGTCCTTGGGCACCACCACTCCAGGGTATCTGGTTGCTATCCATGCTGGCCAGACACAGAAGCAGAGTGTGAGCCTGCATCCCTGGATGTGAGTATGGAGGGCAATGGAGAAGCAGAGTCTGCAGGTGAATGCCTGTGTGTCAGCATGGGCAAGGAGATCTGTGTCTTTGTGTCACTGTGCATATAGTATGTCTCTGTGTGTGCCTGTAGGCATCTGTGTCTGTCTGTGCCTTTGTGCATGTGCAAGCCTGCCTGTGTCTGTGGATGAATATTGAGGTGGATGGATCTAACATGCATCTCTGTGGGGGTTGCTGGGCTGGATTCTGGTTTGCCTTCCTCCTGCAAAAAGCTGGTTTGATTTTTTGACTCTGTGCTGCTCCAGTGGTGGAGACAAAAGGCATCTGAATGGGCAAAACTGACCCCTCAGGGAAATCCTCTCCCATCTGATGTAGGGTCCTCACCTACCTGACACAGAGCTGCCACTCCTCCTTGCAGCCTCTGATGCAGCGAAGCGCTGGGGGCAGAGACAAGGTGGGAGGGAGTCTGAGGACACTGCTTTCCTGCTTTCCCAGGCTGCAGTGCCATAGAAGGGCCTGTGAGCTTCTGTCACTTATACAAGGGACACATCAGGTCCTTAGGCAGCAGAGACTAAGGGGTGCTGAAAGGGCTTATCACCATGACCCTGTGTCTAGCACAGGGAGGAAGGAGCAGAGAGCGGGGCACAGCTGGCACAAGGCGGGGTGTAGAACGCTGCTAAATCAGACTGGCAGCACTTGGCATGGATTTTCCACGAGGGTAAGCAGCTGCCCACGAAGCTGGCCACTTGCGTCTGCCTGACGTCAGAGTGAATTTAGGGGCTAACTACAAATCGGATCTCAAATTGCTGCTTCCAGCATATGATGTCCGCCCATCTGTCTGCGTATTTATACTACGCTTGGCAGCATGCTACCTAGGCCCCACAAACAGGATTAAGGAAATTAATTTCTGCCTGACAGGGCTATGCCCTCCTTCCTCCCACAATATCTGCCACTCTCAGGGGTGGGATTATTCCACTGTTTATTGCCTAGGGAAGTTCTGCCAGGCTGCTGTGGCATCACCATCCTGCAGGAAGGGCCTGCTTAGAGACATCAATTTGAAACCTGGCCATAAATGCTTTTTCTGATATCTGGTGGACAGGAATTCCTCGGGAAAGGGGCTTTCCTCTGAAAGTGTGCAGGCCCCAACCCCCGAGAGATTCACCCTTGGTTTCATCAAGCGCAGGTGCCATGATGAAGGAGCAGTGCCTGAGATAGCTGGAGCATTAGTTATTTCAATTAGTTATTTCTCTGCTTGTCACACAATCACCTAAAAAGCATCAGCTGCCTTTTCTGTTCAAGTTACCAAGACACAATCAAAAAAAAAGTTTGCCCATCCCTGCTGTGAAATCCCAGCATGCACCAGGGATGGAATCCCCTTGGAGGAAGGCCAGGCCAGGGGTGGGCATCAAGTGCTAGCAGACTTATTTCTTGATAAGGCTTAAAAAAACCTCTTATTTTTCAAGTCATGATTGTATCTACTTTATATTGAGGGGGAAAATATAAACTGTTTATAAATGAATACTGGATGTGTTATGAAATGGTTAATCAATAGCTCTTGCATCTAACAGGATACTAGATCTCTCTGTGGTAGGCAAGGAGGTATACCATGGGCAGATCAGGTCCCTGAGCAGTCTCAGAGACTAAGGGGTGTTGAGAGAGCATATCACTGTGACCCTATAACTAGCACAGGGAGGGAAGAGCAGAGAACTGGAGCCAGGTGACACCTAAGAAGCATCAAATGCATGTTATAGATAGGCAGGCAGCTATCTATAACATTTTTTTCTGATGTACTGTTTCACATATTATTTATACCAGCAATATGATTACCTCTTTTGATCCTTCATTAGCCCTTTAGGTACTATGTATAAATGTACCATTAATATTATGAAGTGTGATAAAAAAATATCAAAGGAAGGAAAATCATCCAGAAGAATCTGACAAAGAAACAGCCAACTGGCCCCATGCCAGCAGTATTTCTTGCTCCAGCAGGATTGTGTGGTAGCTGGGACATCACTATGCAAAACATTATAAAGTCAGGATATGATTTCACGAACTGTGAACATGTCAAACAGTTCTCTCTTCCCTTTTATTTCCTTCATATGTCCCCATGTTTCAAGAAAGGCCCCCTCACCCCACTCTCCCTCCAAACCCAACTGAATCTAGTTCCCTTCTTTGGACTTACATGCTGACCCAGCTGTGCCCATAACACTAGGCATTGTGGTATCTGCTGCAGAGAGCTGCCCCCTCAGAGCCTTCCTCTCTGGACACAACTTAAAAACAGGGCTTGGCATCCTCTCACTGCCAGCGAGCCCTGGGGGAGCTTCTGTGCCATGGTGGTCACTGTACTGATTGGCAGTCACATGGTCCTCTTTATCCACTGCTGTCATGGATGGGTCCATGGGATGTGGCACAGGAGGAAGCGGAGAAATAGGGGCCAAGCATCTCCGGAAGCGTGGGCCAGAGTGTAGCAAAGCGGTGGGCATCTCTGAGCCTGGTGTTAGGGCACTGTTTTGCCTGATGTCCGTTCTCATCTCCATGCAGCTAAGGGGTATCCGCTGGGGCAGTGTTGGTAACCCTGGTAATGGCTGCAGACATGGCAAAGGCACCTCCCCTCTTCCTAGTGCTTCCTTCCCCAGCGGAGCCCGGAGCTCCCTCCTCACTGTGCCTGGTGAGAGGCAACGCCGGTCAGGTGCAGGGTCACAGCTGCTGCGGCGAAGCGTTAGTGAGATGGCAGTCAGTTTCCTGGGTGCCAAACCATTGGCTGCTGTCCATGGTTGGGCTTTGGAGACAGCAGGGAGAGGGCATGGGATGGGCAGCTCCGCTCTGCTCTGCTCCTTGGAGTTTCCAACTCTGCAGCTGGGCTTGGTGCTTGGTCTCCCCTTCACAAGGGGGATTGGCCGGGTGGCATCCTGGCTGGAAGAGTCCAGGCGGATTTCTTTCCTCAGCACAGGACTGAGGGGCACAAGTCCCCCACTTCCCATGGGCCGGACAGACAACCCTGGGATGCGACTGGAGCTGGGAGCAGCTCCCAGAGTGGGATTATATTTGCGGACCCTGTGAGGGGAGGAAGCCAAGTCCTTGTCCATCCCAAACTCTTGGTACTTCTATTTTTCCTAGACAAACAAATTCAAAGGAAGCATCAGTCTCCATCTGCATAGCAGAGCAGATTAATGCTACTGGCAAGGCCTGCACTGGCTGGACCAAATAGGCAAGGTCATCACTTGTTCCTCCATATACTGCCCTCTACCAGGATACCTCAACCCTGCCTTGAAGACTGACAATTACAGGGACTGTCAACCGAACTGCTTCTGGGCATGCACTAAGCAGCAGCTAGGGTCAGGAAGAAATTCCCCCAAGCCCACCAGAATTATCCAGCAGTGTTCTTCAGGGTTACTTTGCTTTTCTCTCTAGTATCTCCCCAGGATACTGAACTAGCTGGCCAGAGCAAGGACAGCCTCAGATGTAAAGTCCTGAACAGCTCAAGGAAGTCTCAGATTTCCCCCGCTCTTTGGCCTCTTGATGCAGCTCTCAGAAGAGAATTGTACAATGAAGGAGAAAGGTAAGAGCTTACCTGGCTCTTGGAGAGCAGTGACTGTGATGGCAGCTTGTCAGGTCTATTCCACTTTTACAAGAGGCAGCAGTCTATCCACAAATCTCCCACAGACTGTTGGTTCCAGGTGGGAGGCTTTAACTACATCAGCACCTGCTGGGAGCACTGACCAGAAGGCAGCCAGGCCTCCTGGCTTCCTCTCTATCTGAAGTAGGCACAAAGAAGGGTCCAGACCCTTTCCACTTTCTACCCATCCCTCCTGATGCCTGCGCCTTCTCCTTGTCTCTCCTCATTCTAGGAGATTTTTCCCAGCTTTGTTCAGGGCAAAAGTGGGAGCAAGAGAGTTGGAGAGCTCCAGACGGACACAGCTGGCCCCAGCAGCCAGAAGGAGTGGGCAGGGAGTGAATGAGAACAGTCATGAAATGCCAGGCTAGGAAATGAAAAACAAGGACAAGGGAATCAAAAGGGCTTTGGGTCACATGAGTATATTAGCGACTGGCATTTCCACAGAGCATCTTTCAGCTGCAGGCTACAAAGCTTTTTACAGGCCAGCTTCATAAGGCTGGCTCAGCCACTAACTGCAACCACTTCTGGGGTATAGTAGTTAAAATACATTGAAACAGGAAGAGGAATTCTTCCTGTATCAGCTCTGAAGGAGAAGGCGCTGTTTTGGAGTACTGCAAGTCCCTGCCCAAGGAGAGAATGGGGAGTAATGTTTCTTCACCACACATGCACTCCCCTTACTTCCGCCTCTGCTGGGGAGGGACATGGTGGTTCCTCTCCGGTAGCAGTGCTGTCCAACAATTAGAATTGGACCTGGTTCAACAGAGACTAAAGGAGAATTTTTAGAGCATCAGAATGTACTGGTCAAAGTTAGAACAGAGCCAGGACAGCAGGGTTGACACTTGTTCTCACAAATTTGGCCATATGGGTGTGAGAAGTTCAGGGCCTTGGCTTTATCTCTCTTTTGAAAGATGGGTGCCTCTGTCAGCACTGCATTACCTAGAAACATGGTGGGACATTGCTAAAGTACTAGCATAGGTCACCTGCTGAGCTCCTAGCACTGCTTTCTGCTGCATCTGGGTTTTCTGGCCAAGAATATTTGAAGATCTGAAGATTTTCTAGCCAAGAACTGGTCAGACCCAGCCCTGCTTGAGTTATGAGCATGTCACATGCCAGAAGTCCGGGGTTATGCTTTCTAACTCTAACCATGCTCTTAACAAGGAACAGAAGCATCTGGCTCTCATCCCTAATTCTCACTGGGCTTGTCGACATGTGGCCCTTTTAAGCAGGATTAGCCCAAAATTGCCATTTTTAAGATGCATTAAGGTCTCCACTGCTGTTATAGGGACTTCTTTCTGGCAATGTTATGGCCAGATTCAATGTGTAAATCTGAGATATGGTTCTTCATCAAAGGGAAAGGTCAGGCTTTCCTCTCTCTGGTTCCATAGCATTCCTGGGAACTGACAACAACTTCCCCCAAAGTCAGCAGGACCTCAGGACTGAAAAGGCATGGGATGCTAGGGACCAGGACTGAGGTCTCCAGGCACTGGCATACCTGTATGAATGGAGGCTCCCCAGAACTGGAATAGGAGACTAGTATGAAGGCACCCCAGGAAAAGTTCCAAATGATGCTTAGCATATGTTTATCAGGAAAGGTTGACATGTATTGCCAGAGCTGTGTGTGCTGAGCTGGACATGCATAAGAGGAGGTGCTGCAAGACAGGATTCATGTGGATTGACTGAGATGTGTAGTGAGATTCCCATTGCTGGAACAGCAGCAAGTGCAGCTGGTTTGGTATCCAACAGCTGTGCAGGTGGTACTCATAACTATATTCCCTATCCTTGAGGATAACCCTCTTCCTGCTCAGCTTGGACTTGGTCTGGCTTTCCGGCTCCTGTTGGCTTGGCTTCTCCTTCAAGCATTATGTCTTGCTAGGGGGTAGCCTTAAAGTCTCAGTTGAGGGTCCTGAACCATTTCCAGCCTTCAACCTACTTGCAGTAATTAAGAGAAACATCATTATCCCCTCTCCCACCCACAGCCAGTGTTTACAGGACACAAGAGCAGCAGGGGGCGGAACAATGAGCTGTCTGTGGAAGGTCTGAAAGGCGTAGAATCCTAGCATTACATCCATTCCTGCCCTATGACCCAGCACATTCTTGCCTCCCTAACCCTGTCATTCCCAGACAAGGCTGAGTCCACTCACACATCTTATCCCAAGAGGTCTGGGGTCTTCAGAGATAGATGAAATGACAAAAAACTTGCTGTACTTCTATGCATCTACAGACTTGCCTCTGCTTGCTACATTAGTGAGATGGCAGGTTTCTAATAATTGACGGAATAATTATAATAAACAGAAGAACAATTTGGTGAAAAAATTCAAATTGTTTCTGCTTCATAGGAGTCAAAATGGAACAATTTTGCAGTTTTGCAAAAATGTTCTTTTTTTAGCAAAAATGATTTTAACATTTCAAAAAATTGTTGATATTTCATTGTCAGCCTTTCTCCTGCTCCTTTTTTAAAATCATATCAAATAAAATGAATTATGCCAATGGTAATTTAATGTGTGTGTGTGGCGGGGGGTGTTGTTCACTTGTCCCCCTTCTTTTCCTTTGCTGCTTTATAACTTTTTGCCGTTTCCTCAACTTTGGACAAATCGAAGAGTAGCAGAGTTACAAAATTTCATTTTGCTATAACTTCCAAAATGGAGGAAATTTTGAAAAACTACGAAGTGGTAAGAAAAAAAATGGAAATGGTGGGGGAAAACTCCCAGACACTATTCATTCTAGTGCACTTACTGGCAAACAGGAGGAAAGGGAAAGTGAAAAATGAAGTCCCTGAAAATCTGTTAATACAAAAGATGCTTGGGTCCTTCTCCTCCTCCTCCCTACTTTTTGTGACTTCAGTCTTAGGGTCAGAATGATATAACACATGGAGGAAGGGTCGAATAGGATTGCACTCAGGTGCTTCAATCCACTTAAGCATCAAGTAGGTAGAATAGGATCTGGCCCTAAAAGTTAGATAGGCCTTGAATATTTGAATTTACAGTAGACTACCACTTGAAAAAGGTGACCACAGATAAAACAATACTAGTATAAACTACTGGCTTTCTCTTAGAATCATAGAAATTCAGAATCAGAAAAGACTTGTAGATGGTCTAGGATTATTCCTAATACTATGTCGTCTTCTCTGGTGTTTTATCCAGTTTAGTTACAAGTATTCCAAATGTCCAGCTTACTCCTCCTTCCCTTAGAAGAATCTTCTTTAGTTGGACAGATCCCACTGTGAGGAAACATGTTCTGCTATTCAGCTAGCATTTCCCTTTTGCTTAATTATGATAAGGTACTGAAACCAGTAAGATAGCAAATGGTGCTGCTTTGAATATATATATCTACAAACTAGTCCTTGCAGGGACAGATCTAGGATTTAGCAAAGGGCAATGCAGAAGCAGCAACCGTGTGGCATGGGTGGTGACATCCGCTACTCTCAGCCTGTTCTCATCACCTACCTACCAGCGTGAGCAGACTGTGCCATGGAGTTTCTGGGTCTTTTTTAAAGTCCCAAAAGCAGGTAAGAATCCCCCATCTTCCCCTCCATGTAAAAAATTGTGCGTCTTATCCCCGACCCTGCTTCCCTGCCTGCTGATTCTCCTTTCCCTGCTGTCCTCGGATTCAGGAAGCTTCAGAGCTGCTCCTGCTTGCTCCAGCTAGGCTGCAAGGGAGCTGGGCTCAGCTGAGACAGCAACAGCAGCAAGAGTGATGGAATAGGCCGCTCCGACCCTGCTGGGTCCCCACAAGAAGATGCATGGAGAGGGAACTCTCCACCCATTGCTGCTGTTGTCTTCCCAGCTGAGCCCAACCCTCATGCAGTGGCTCTGAAGTTTCCCCCACCCTGGGGACAGTGTCCGCAGGGCAAGCAGCAGCAACAGCAGGCAAAGGAGCAGGGAAGGGAAAGAGATGTACCTCTGAGCACAGAGGGGTGGGGATGGGAATTCTCACTTGCTTTTAGGACTTAAAATTCCCCAGAGGCTCCCCTGGCATGATCCAGTTAGAAATGGGGGTGGAGGCCTGCAACCACCCCACTGTATCCATTCTAGATTCTCCCCGAACACTTGCCTGCTGTTTTGAACTGTCTGCTTAAACTCCCAGAAGGATTCCAAAGAGAATAAAAGACACCCCAATATACAGTGTTAAAAAAAAACTCATGGAGAACAATAAAGCACCAGAAAACTCAGCTTGCTATCCACATTTTATTTCTATACAATAGGATTTTGATTCTATTGACAAGAAAGTATTAAGTCACAGTGGAAAACATCTGGCTGTTAACATCAATTCCAACAAGACTGGACAGTGCAAAACATAAGTTGACAGAAAAATAGTTTGCAAAACGTCAAACAAAGCTGTAGAGCTTGTGTATGTTCCCACCTTGGCTCTGGGGGTAAATATGGGGTACCAAACACACACAAATATCACAGATATTCGAGACAAGAGACACTTGCTAGGTCACATCCCCCTGCCCACATAGGATTCTCCTGTATGGCATTGTCCTCCAACGCCCAGCCTGGTCTAGCTTTACATGTCCCACCATTTCTTTTGTGAGATCATTCCAAAGTCAGATAGATTCTACTGTTAGGACATGTTTTCTGTTCAGTCCCATTCAGTCAATTTTCTTTCATTCAATATCATTCAATGAATCCTGGGCCTGGGGAAGAAGTTAAACACTTGTGAAGGAACACACACACCACAGAACAGGAAAAAAGTCCAGAGACAGAGGGGACAGATCATTCAGCCAAGTCTCTACCCCATTATGACCTTGCATCTTGCAAAGTTTCCTAAAGAGTAGGGCTTGGGAGGATTCCTCTGCAAGCCAGTCTGGGCATGCATGTAGGGCTTCCCCACATGCTGTGGGGGCAGTGACAGACATTCGTTCTGCCTGTCACATCCCACAGAGACTTGGCACAAATCGCAGTCACTCATTTCATTATTTCTCCTTTTGGCTCAGCTTATGAAAATAGATTTTGTGCTGGGGAGACATGAGAGCAACAGCAGAGCTCATGCTGATGACAGGCCCACCAACTAATATCCTCCATTCTTTCCTCAGGACAGGTACGGCATTACACAAACTTCTCTTTGACACTGTCCCATCACGTCCTGCTGGGGGCATTCTGCCTGGCCTGGAGGGATTACCTCCAGCAGGAAAGATGAGGGTCTGGTTTCTATGGTAGGTCAGACTACTGACAACATGTACATAGGTGCCTAGACCCACACCCAGCTATTTTGGAAGGACAGGTTGGACCTGTGGGGTAACCAGAATTCACAGAGCATTGGGATGTTTTGAGAAAGGAACTGGGAACATCAGAAAGGTATGTCTGTGTGTGCACGTGCACATGCATATAAGAGAGATTTTGTTCTTCTCTGGGTCTTTCCAAAACATGGAACCTTGATTTTATAGAGAAATTTTAACTTGTCCCTGACATCTCTGAGCTCCAGTCCTCAAGTACAAAGCTTTTATTGCTATCCTGGTGCTCAGCCTGGGGTCTATTTGCATTGCTGGCCCACCCATTACTTAGAACAGTCAAAGCCCAGGAAACAGGTCTCCAAGCTGACACTCAGAGACTATGGCTATTTCAGTGAGTGACTCATGGGCAACAACTGTGGCCAATGTGATAGAGGGCTGCATTTGTCTTAAGAAACAAAACAGCCACACAGTACTATGTGATGCTTCTTTGTAACAGCTACAATCCAGCCAGGGAGCAAAGCACATGGGAATACTCACAAGCTTGAACCTAGACCTTTACTTTGAGCCCTGAAGCAGCAAGGTACTTAAAAATGAGGCTAATTTGCAGCATGTGAATAGTCCCATGTCCTTCAGCATTTTGCTGAATCAGGGCCCAGTTTGTGACAAAGACACCTATGCAACATATAACTATGTTTTTGGTTCATTATAAGGACCCTCATTCAGACGAAGATGGACCCCAGCAGGTCCTACTGATTTGGGTGTGCATGATGATGACATTTACTGTGGTGCAGGCAAATGCAAATGGTCAATAGAGGCTAAAGACATTCGCTGCATGTTGAAAACATACACCAAAGCCCATAGTAGGCAACTGTCGATCCTCTGGATCATAAGGTATGCATAAGAGGTCTATTCAGGTGCCCGATGAATCTGCTTGTACGGAGTACTGCGACCATCACACCAAGTCCTTCGACGTGTATGCCTAGGCAAGAGTGGAGGAGTGAAGGCTGCCTAAGACCTACCATCCCCCCTTTAAACCATTGAAACAGAATCCAAAGACTAGACTGAGTCCAGATGTTCAGTGCCTTGATGGCTGTAGCTTCTGCCAAAGAGCAACAGATAAGAACTGCTGCTGACTGCCTACTGCATCAGTGAGGGCATGTTCCTGTCAGGGTGATGTCCCTTAGCCTTTCTCCAACCAAGGAGTACCCACAAGGCAGTGGGGACTACCAAAGCTATTACTCCTAATATTAATACTATCCTCAGACATCTATCAACGTTATCGCCAGACACCCATCAATGGCCTGTCACCCACTTAAATCAACATAGTTTTTTTTCCCCCCTCAATTACTGTATGAAGGATTAGAGCACACTATGTCCTAGAGACTATACACACTGGGAGCTGGCTGCAGAGCCAAAATGAGGGAAGAAACCTGTTTCCCCAGCCTGAATCTGTTGCCTTCAGCTGCCCAGTGGAGTATGGCACTGAACTACCACCACAAGGGCAGTCTGATAGTATGGAATGTATTGAAGTATGTGCAAAATGGCAGGATGAGGTGGGCGCCGAGCGTCTGAAGTGTACAGCAACGTGCGTGTTACAAGAATCTAGGGGACCAGTGGCAAGTTATCTCTGTACAGGTGTGTGTAGCAAAGGATGGCAGTGGCTGAGCTGCACTGGCATACAATACACTGGCAGTGGTTGTGTAGGGGAATGGTGCTCCACAGAGTGCACACACTCTGATGGGTCAGCCATGGTGTTTTGTTACTTTATATAATGTGGAGTGAATGCAATGGGGGAAGCAGTTGCATGTTAGCATAGTACATGAGAAGTAATAACAGCCACAGGGATAGAAAACTCTGTGTAATATTGAGCAGTGCCCTAACCGAGCCCACATTAAGGGCTCTGAATTCAACATTGTTATCTGTTACGATTTGCCTGCAGCTAGCAACAAGGAGAAAAGTGTTGGGTGCCCCACTTCCCCACATTTTTTTATAGTGCTTTGGCAACACATCAACCCAAGGGAGGAGCAGAGGCAAGTGCAAGCACAGAGAATATAAACACGGTTTGCTGTATACAGAATACAGGTGGGCTTCAGAAAGCTTAGTCATTGGAACAGTCCCTTCTCAACCTGTCCAGCTAAGTGTCCCTTACTGGAGATGCACGGGGGTGAGGCTGTGAAGATATTTCACAGCTTCCAGCGCTGACTGCAGTCATGGGGGAGTGGCACCAGACCCAGTGCACTGAGCAATTCACTTCAGAAAACACTCTTGCTATCAAGGACTGCAGGAGCACTCAGAACATAGAATCCTAGACTCACTCCTGCATCCTCAGCAGGTGCAGAAGATTCAGTGACTGCTAAGGGATCCACTCAACCTTTTGTGATAAATCCCAGTGTTGCAGGTCATGAAGAGATGCAAGGGATTCCCTGCTAGACAATGGATCCATACAGATTGCTTTAGCTGAAATTTTTAGATGAGTTTAGCACTCATGAAAATACCAGACGTACAGCTATATGATCTTCCCTCACCCTGTCTCAATCCTGACCTCCTGTGACTGCTGCTAGCAGTGAGAAGGGGGTTCAGTCTCCAGGGCTCAGTCAGCCCTTGGCCTGACTACCCAGACAGTCAGCAAAGTTGCCAGTTTAGTGCCAGTGGTGATTTCTCTGAAACGCACTTCTACATGAGAAAGTGGGCTGAGACCCACCAAGTTTAATTCATGTAAAATCACCAGAGGCATCAGATGGGAATAACTTTCAGACTCAGCCAAACAGAGCTAGATCTAATCCAGTGATTTAGGAGTAAAAGGTTCCATGTCCTGTCTCAAGCTGATCTGTCACCCCTGGGTCCCTCTGCAGAGACTTTTCATTTTACAGGTTATGAGTAGGTGCAGAGGATCCTCGACTGAATAAAGAATAGTACAGAACTTTTGTCATTCATGGATCCACAAATCTGAGTCAAAGGAAGGTGCAAGAGATCCTTTGCTGACTAACGGACCATGAACACGTCATTTAGGGTTGACCCTGTAAATCCTGAGTTAGCAGTAGTGCACACACTTTGCTTTAGAAATGCAGAAGAGGAAAAAGGTGACAGACCCAGGTCAGCAAAGAATGAAGTGAAAGCTCACCACCCCACTCCAGTCACCGTACATCAGAAGATCCTCCTAAGTGAATTGAAACATACATCCAGCCCAGGCTACTGGCTGCACAAAAAAGGGTTTGCTTGACTTAGTTTCTCAAAACACTCCACATGCCCTTGTAAGCAGATTACTACACCTCAGGCACTCCAAAGGCGAGGTTATCCCGAATCATCAGGGTTTTCCGAAGGTCTCGTTCCATGATTGGCCTCTGTGTCCTCCACTTGTGGGCCTCCTGCAGTCCAGGCTCAAAGTAGTATATGCAAGCTCCGAAGCCCACCAAGATGAGAATGGAGATCATTAGATACACTGGCACAAACCAATCCAAGAAATGAGGCATGACTGCCAGAGGAAGGAGAGAGAAGCAAATATAGGTGGATTAAAGTCAGTGTCGATATGAAAATCTCTACCATGCTTCCTGATACGTAATCATTATTTCACCAGAAGGGTCCCATGCCTTTCCAGCTTTGCTTGAATTCTTATTGCATCAGCTTCAAAGCTCAGCTTTGCCCTAGTTTAATGCTTAGCAATGCTCCACTCCAGCCTAGTTCAATGCCCTCCTTAGATGCTATTTGGCACTGTACCCTGGAGGGTACAGAGCCAACTGATGCCCCAGAGCACTGGCCTAGACCCATCTAAATGGAACTGAGACTTTTCACCAAAGAAGCCAAATTTCCTTTATTATATTCAGGTTTATAACTTCTGCTTTTTGTTCCTTTTGACTGCGGTCTCAGGTGTTAAACTTTTACCAGCTGCACTGCATCTAAAGTTATTTAAACATTTCACAGAATGCCCTTCAACAAAGTAGGGCTTACCTTGAACAGCTGTTTTTTTTTTCTTGTTAGACTTCACACACAATCCAAGAGTGATGCTTCTCTTTCAAACCAGCGTAGCCCTGTGAAATCCAGACACAAAATCCTAGCTAGGCCTTCAGCACAAATTAGCTCCTTGGCCTCTCTCTTGACCAAGAGCTGACTGGGTGACAGAGACCAAACCCTCCTTCTCTGCCTTCCCATTGGAGTGATGCATGCTGGCAGGAAAAGGTGAGAAAATGTTTGCTTGACCACTATCTGCTACCAAGGGATATTTGTGTCAAGGCTTAAAACACACTCCAGGCTTTTTGATTCCAGCCCTCCCCAAAATACTTCCCTGCTGTTTCACAGACAGGTGTAAATTCAGGAGCCCAAATTCCTAAACAGGTTCAACCTCCACTTTTCCTGAAGACAATGGGAACTGCATGTATGTCAGGTCTGAGCTGTGCACAGACAGCATTTGGTTATGTTTTCACTTCTGACTACTGCAGGCTTTGGTGACCAAAACAAAAACCCTCAGGCCTGGAAGAAGAGGCTTTGAAAACAAGGCAAACAGCATTTGGGCACAAGTCACAGCAAAGGGTAATTTTGCATGGATTTTCAAGAGCACCCAGCATCACCCTCCTTCTGCAGTCACCAAAATCAGTGGTGAAATGCTTGCGCACTGGCCAAACTCTGCTCCCATGGAGTCAAAGTTGAGCACTTGTGTAAATCCCACATCTAATGCTACCTATAGAGAGTCTTACTATTCTATGAGCTTCACCCCTTCACTATTAGTTGGTGGGAGAAAGTTGCCCTCTACTCTTGTAGCTACTGCAGCCCATTATTCTCTCTCATGTCCCTACACCAAATCACCTGAGACACAGCCTCTGTTCCTAGCACAACAGCCTGCTGCCTGTCCTTTTCTTAGTTTGTTAGTACTCCTCCAAAAATATATCATGCCCTGTGATAGTGATGTAACATCATTGCACCCTACTCAGATCTAGAAGGACAGCATCTGAATTTCCCCAGCATCCTTCGTATCTGAAAAGGAAGCAAGAATCCCTCTCTCTTGCACTGTTGTGTCATCCATATCCTCTGGTCCCACTGTTAGGCCTTCTTTAACTCTTTTGCTTGTAACACATTCAGTCTATGGATGTATTAAATGATCTTACCCATGAAGGGAAGTAGATTGAAAACCAGATGTCATACTGTTGGGATTTTATGAAAGCATTTACAAAACCCCTCCTGAGTAGCCAGCCCCAAGGATATGCTAAAATTATTCTCTCTGCTGGATCTGGTTGCCAGTAACCACAGGGTTGTGAGTAATTATTAAAGATAATTTAGGGATAAGGTTGCAACTGAGACTATTTAAAAGAAATTGAAGCTGAAGATCAGTGTGATTTTTGGTAACAGTGAGCTCTGCTGTATTAGACTACATAATTGTTTCCCAAGGCAAGGTGGCAGAAGCCTTATCACCGAGTTACTCAAAACTGATTAGACAAAGCACTAGAGAATGTGCTGTATTGAACAATTCTCTAGCAGCTGCAAGTGGAGAAAGGGATAAGATATGACCTGGCAGATTGCTTCCATCTCCAGCTTCTATGACAAGGGTTAGTTGGTTTGGTATCAGATTAGTTGATTTCATATAGATCTTGCTGATTGTTTATATTCAAGCAATGGATGCGATCAAATTTAATCAGAAGCAAGCATGTGGAACTAATCTGTTTGTTCCCCACCCAGTCTGCCTACTGAATCCCTCCAGCAAAAAAAGAGCCTCCTACTCTCCCGCTAATAGACTATCAGCAGGAAATGTGAGAGTGAACATGGCATTCATTTCAACCCTATCAGTTACAATTTTGGTCACCTCAGATTCACAGGATTAGGTCTCAAATTACAAGCAATTCTTGCATGCTTGTGCAGGGATAAACAATGAATTGTCAGACCTGGGGCTGGGGAGGAATCTCTCCTCCTTCTCCTTATTGGCTGAGACCTGGGTATTTTATCTATTTCCCTCTAGAGCCTAGTTCAAGGTGGGGAGAAAGCAGATGGATTTATCTCACATAGACTCTCCTGGATTCCAGTCCTGCCCATTGTCTTCTGTCTTGTTTCTATAAATTGACCTTTGTGCAGCCTCCTTGGCATCCCTTTTCCTTTGTTAAGTCCTTGAGGAGATCTTCCTTTGCTTTCAGATGATTGACACTTCCCCCTTGCTAGGTCCACTTTCCTTCTAACTGAGAATAAACTAGCCAGAACCCCATGCAGAGCCTCTTAGCATCAGCCAATGCAAGAAACCATTCAACAGCCTGAGGCATGACTCTCTTCATATCCTGGGACAGAATATGCTGCCTCTGAAGTGCTACCATCAGCCTAATTTCTGGATGCCTCATATAGATCACTTGACCAAAAAAAAAGCCACGGGATGACGGCAGATCTCGTGTGGAGAGGAGAGAGCTTGCAGCTCAAAACAGAATGTCATCTGTCCCCCAGCCTACAGTAAAGGATGACAGAGCACCTCATGGTGGGGGAAGGAATCAGACCTCTGTGCTAGGAAACCTAGCTCAGGCTGGGGCTTGAAATGAGAAAGAAGACTCCCCTAAACTAGCTGCTTCTTTATCCACCCTCTCTCAGCAATACCAGTGCTTTCAAACATGGATTATGGCATGAAAACCCCTTCTTAGGCATAACACATGCACCTGTATTCTCTGCCATAGCCACTTAACTGAGCAATCCAAGGGAGGACATGCCCACTAGGACAAGTTCCTAAAGGTGTCAGGAGGCACGGCATAGAGCCATGAGCATTTTATGCTAAGAAGTGACACCAGCGGGCAAACAAAACAACAGCTGAAGCAGAAGAACCTGACTGGTAGCTACTGCAAGATCCCGAGGGCGGGCATAGGATGGTTGGGCAACTCCCCCATTTATTTGCCTTCAAAATATGAAAGTGAAGTTACAGTCCAAAAAGTGACACAGTATGAATGGCCCACACCATGCCCAATTTCCCCTCTCAGTTCTAGAAGACCCGATATATCCCAGGCTCACTGATTAATAGATTGATTTTTCTATCTGTTTGGCCTGTGCAGCCCAACCCAACTTTAAAATTCACTCTGCTTCCTCTCCATTTGGTACATAACACTGAGGACTTAGAAATGGGATCCCAGCTGAACATATTGTTGCCAAGACATGAGGTGGATTGGAACCCAGCTCCTGCTCCGGTAACACCCACCTCTGCAGGGGCAACAGTGTTCAGCACTTATCAGGGACAAACAGATTCGACTGGAAGATGCTGAGAACAGGATTCTGATTAGAGCAGGTGTCAGCTTTACACCAAGACTGTGTTGATATGAACCCCACTTTATGCCTTGCTGTGTTCATGTTTCCAAAGCTTCTTTTTCTAACTTTAAGTTACTTTCGTGCCTTCTGAAAGGTGAAAAAAAGTCAGCCCCGTTCCAGCTGAATTTCCAGTAACCTTCTCTCAAAGGGGCTCCAAATCTTTTAAATACCCACCACACCCAGTCACTTGCACCACTCCTCCCAGGATCTTTTGTGCTGGTTACTAAGGCAGCTCAAGCTATGCACCTGATAGCAGATTGCAAGGGTGCCCCCATCAAGTACCAGGCACAAGTGACTGGGCAAAATCTATTTTGGCAGAAGTCCTGGAGCAGAAATGGGAGTGAGCTCGCAAGGGTCTTACACACTCCGCAGCAAGCTGCCTTCCATTGCATCGGCATAGTTTGAGTGAGTGAAAGCTTGCAAGCACATGCAGAAGACTAGTTTACGGAAGACCCTAGGAGCTAGATATACTGGCACATGCCATTAGCGGCAAGCAATATTAGCTTGACCCTTCCAGGACTAGGTTCAGTAGGGGTCAGATGCCTAACTGTGGTTCCAAAATGGGAACCGGACTCATCTGAAGCATCGGACATCAGTCTAGGACACCTTAGATCCAGGGGAACTTGCAACTCAGAGCAATGAGCTAGCAAAACCAGGCGCAGGGTATCAGATGGGGCGCTGCTGGCCTGAGCACCACTTGAAAGGTCTCTGCACAGCTAATCATCCTAGGACGTGCTACCTACCTCGCTCCCCACACGTGAGCTCCTATGGGATGCTGCTGCTGCTGCCTTCCGTATCTGCTGCGGCTGAGCACAAGTCTTGTTTCCCACAGAGAAATTCTGGGCTGTCCTCTCTCACAACACTGCTGCTTGTGTCGGGTGAGGAGACCCAAAGAAGAGAGGCAATGAAGCAGTCCAGGAGATGGGAGCAGGGAGAAAAGAGCAACTTGCTGCTGGCTGCTGCTGTGCGTGTGCGCGAGGAGGGCATGAACCTAGGCTCTCTGCCTCACCTACCGCTGCTGCTGCAAAAGACCCCCATCTCCCTCTCATACATGACTCCGAACTGGCTTCCCTCCAGCCTCCCCAGGGCTCAGGGAGCCCCCGCACTTCACCCTCTCCAGAGGGGAGGGACCTTCACCGACCAATCAAAATGCCATTAAGGCTGAGCACTTTATATCAGCTATTGCCATGGCAACAAGCCCAGGGAGCTCATCACCAGTGCATGTGGTACAGAGAGAAATTGTGGGGGGGAGAGATGCTCTAAGCCCCAAAGCCCTGGGAGTTATTTCAGCCTCCCCCTTGATCCCAGCCTAGGGCAAGGGGGTGGGCACAGCCTGGGGCTGGACCAGGATTGTTTTTAAATCTGAAAGCAATCCTTCCTGATTATTAACCTGGTGCCAGGGGAGTTTTAGCAAGGAGGCAGAGGACCTTGCTGCAAAGAATGGAGAGAAAAGGGTGAGTTTGAGGGAAGCTAGATGTTGGGTTTTAGAGTAACTTGGGTACTGGGATGGAGGGTGACCAAAATACAAGAGCAGGGTAGGAGATGTGGGGAGTATTGAGTAGTGACAGCTACCCCTGGCAGCTTGTCATGAGGACTGTGGAAGAATTTGGGGAGTGGGGTATGAGAAAGTCATTAGCATTTACCATGTAGTCATGCTCATTGCACACTTGCCTTTCCTCACTCCACTGCTCCCAATACAGCTACTCAAAGGGTGTGGACAGATGCGGCACTCTTGGTGGGGCAACTTGTCACAGGGTTTGACCCAGATCAAAAATGTAGCACTACCAGCATAGACAGACATGCCACTTACAAGCATGTATTTACCTCCAATAAGTAAATACATAAATATAATATAGAGTTTGTTTGCTTGCTTGTTTGGCAGGAAACCTAAAAACAAACCTAACCTCCCCCCATTTTTGGTAAAATGTTTCAGTGTCCAATAAAAGTGGTTTTGAAAACAACAAATGATTTTTAAAAAAAACTGAAAACAGGAACAAAAATCCAATGAACGTGAACATTCTGTGGAAAATGTTGTGGAACAAGTCAGGTTTCACATGAAAAAATGGTGACAATACACAAGCAAACAGTCAGCTCTAACCCCGAGGCCTGCAAGTCAGTCTCGGTTTGCTTAAAAGGTACTAACACATTGTAGCGGTTAGATCGTGTCTAACTAGTTGACACTCCAACAAAGTTGATGAAGTTGTATTGTCACATTTGGGTTGCAAACACTCCAAGCCAACAGATGTAAAAAGAGAACAATGTTTATACATAAGCCTCGCATGTCTGCAACAAAAGAGTTAATCAGTTCAGAACGTGAGTGTATGGACTCCAGTAGAGTCAAATTATTCCTCGTAGAGCTGTCTAACAATAAAGTGAAAGGTACTAACACGTTGCAGCAGTTAACAATCTCTAGTCTGTATCCGTTTCTAAAAAACTGGAGAGAAGAAATAGGGCTTAATTTTTTGGCTTCATGGACCAAATGAGTGGCACAGGGCTACCCCAACATTGCTGTGATTGGGCCCTGCGCCACTGGGATCAGGGCCCCAGGGCCCCACACCACTCCTGCCCACTGGGATTGGGGTCCTGCGTCATCCTGCATGTCTGATGTGGTGCACAGAGCTACAGCTCGTAGGGCTCCCCACAGACCCCTGGAAAGCCCCATGGGCTAGATGACAGGGCACCAGGGACAGATCTGGTCTGCAGGCTGGGGGTTGAGCACCCCTGGTTCAGAGAAAGGGGTATGCTGAGAGCTATTACAGTTGAAAGTATGATTTCTTTCGCATCATGTTTTCCTCTCCCATGTTTAATAGAAGTTAACATTAGTTAAGGCATTTTCAGTTTCTGCTTCTGATTCTCTCTTACACAAGAGGGAATATTTAGAATATGTAGAATAGGGACCAGTTAGTGTTAATTCCTTTCCAATTTGTTCCAAGAAGACTGGCTGCATAGGAGATGACAGTTTATTTCTGGAGAGAATGTTTGAAAAAGCCATACTATAGATATGGTTGAGGGCCTTAACATCATTGGAAAGACCCTTGATACTTGATCACTTGGATTGCTATCATTTCAGTAATCAGTTTACAGAGGGAATACATTGCAAGGCCATAATTTTGATTATGCCAGGAAGAAAAATGCATAGACAGACTAAAGCAAAGTGAGGGGGGAGCGGAGGGGGAATGCAGTGGGAGATTTAATTGCAAGATTGTAGAGATATTAAGTTCCTAGAACAAATCTAAATGCAGAACAGTACAAGGTACACTTGAGAAGTCAGCTGGAAAAAAACACTTTCCAAATACCTGACAGATGTAAAGGAAGTGACAGGAACAAACATAGCTTTGGGCCATTTCTAGGTGAAGCATTACATAGCAGTTCTTTTGACACGTTTCAGTGGCAAGCAAACCCTGTACCGTAAAGGATCATTTGTTCCAAGTAGCACATATGAAAGACTTCACACTAGCTTCAGCAGTAGCGAGAGGCTACATTTTCGCAGTGACAAGATGAAGCACGTGTCTATGCCACAGTAGCAGAGAGCTCAGTCATATTTCTGAAGAAACAAGCCCCCTCCACTCATTCAACCCTGGACATGAGGTAGAGGATGCCCTGGAGGTGCTCCTGTTACCACACTCAAAACCTGGGTTTTCCATGTGCTTAAGAGAAACAGCAATTTGAAGCGTCTTTAATGCCTCCCAAGTTAATGCAGCTGAAGCAGGAGTAGGAGTAGGTGAGCAGGACATACTGTCCCAGCAAGACTGAGAAACTGTGGAAAGGGAGTTGTAGGGGCTATGATGTGGATACATACCCAGTAACCAAGAATTTTAATTTTTTGGCTCTTTAACATATACTTCTGATTTTTAACAAAGAAGTCAGATTGGTCATTACTGGAATGCAGTTGGATAAAGCCCTTTTGCCCAAACTGGTCCAAAGTAGAGCTCCCTTTGCTGGGCACACACCAGGCTGCTATATGTATTCTAGCACACTATGGGCACATCTACACATTCATTAATGTGCCATAGTTACTGTGCATTTAATTTAGTGCTTCCTTAATGAAATACTAACTGAATGCACAGTAACTACATTTACCGTGCAGTAGCACTGGCACATGGTTTTTTTGTGAAACTTACAGTGCAGTAGGTTATTAGCATGATTTTTAGCTGACATGCCACTGTGCAATGTTATTAGGCTGGTTAAAGGGCCCAGGACAGCTGCCCTCCAGTAATATAAGTTCCAATCAGCTAGGCACCTGGCGTGCAAATCACCTCTTCAGGGACTCAGCACAGAAGGCAAACCCAGCCACAGACTTTGCAAGGATTCCAAAACCAATCACTCTTTGCCTTTACTAGCACAGGAAGTATGCAGATGCTGATGTCTGCTTGTATGCATTTTCCAGCCAAAGCATTCTTTGGGCTTAGCTCAGAGTCCCCTAGGGAGTCCAACCTGCCTTCTCCTGCACATGACTTATCCTACAAAATACAGAGAGTTTATTTACACTGCTCTGTTCTACGCAGCCATTTTCTTTCATCCTTGGCAGCTGCTTGCAAGCAGGTCAAGTCAAGCCTGCTGCAGTGTAGGCAGGCTTTTCCTTCTTGAAAATCCTAAAAGTCCAAGCAATAGTCCATAAGCAGGCTTGGGTGCTGGCAGCCTCACTTGGGAGCCCCTCAGCCAGTCCTCATAACATAAAACAATAATCCTAGGTCCAAACAAATAAGTTAGTAAACCTTTAGCCTTTCCCAGGTGGTAGGAGAGGGCCTTCCTAGATGGAAGCTCCTCTGGGCATCAGCATCCTACCAACCAGCAAACCATTTTTTCCTAGCTCTTTCTTCCCTGGAGCTCTTAACTGCCTGGTAATCACCCACAGTTGGATTTCTATCCCAGGGGAGCCTGCCTCCCTTATAGGGCCAGACCACCCTGTTACAGTCCCTCAGTCAGACCTTTTCTACAAAAACAGACCTTTCTGTTTCTGGTATTTTTGCAAGTCCCTCTGAGTTCTTTCTGAAGCTCTGGGGCTCTTTGTAATTTGTAAGACCCATCATTAACACCAAAATTTCTTTTGCTTTCTAACCCCCTGCTGCCACCTTCAGTGAAGTTGGAGAAAACTAGCTTTACCTGGGATGTACCATGATCCCAAGGCATTCCCATTTGAACAGAAGCAATTAAGGTTCAAGGTCTTTCCATTGTTGCAGTTTGGGAGGAATGTGACACAGCCCCAACAGCATTTGGTGGATTCTACCCACACTGAATCATTCAGCAATACAGCAAGTTCATCAAGCAGAGGTCCTGAGCTGTACATGGGCAGATGCCCCAAATTGTCACCCTGTTGAAAAGGATTTTGTGGAACATGTTGATGTGTTTGCCAGGTGAGATCTGGTAAAGAGTGTACTGGCTGCCCAAATGCCATGCTGAAATCTGACCAGTCCTACCTTATCCAAGGAGCTGCTAAAAGATATGAAGAGAATAGGATTAGCCAACCTGTCTTGTCACCTGTACTGCTTTCAGCACAGGCAGCATCATAACCAGGATGGTGCTGTGTGTACTTGCAGAGTCTATAGGGCAATGACACTGAGACCACAGCTTCTGCGCTACATTTGGCTCTTCAACTTAAAATCATAGAAAGTTAGGGCTGGAAGGGACCTCAGGAAATCATTTAGTCCAACCTGCTCAAAGCAGAACCATCCCTGAGGTTTTGTCAAGCCCTGTCTTGAGAAACCTCCAAGGATGGAGATCCCACCACCTTTCTAGGTAACCCGTTCCAGTGCTTTACCACCCTCCTAGCAAGAAAGGTTTTCCTAATATCCAGCCTAAACTTCCCTTGCTGCAACTTGAGACCATTGCTCCTTGTTCTGTCATCTGCCACCACTGAGAACAGTCTAGCTTCAGCGTCTTCGTAACCATCCTTCAGGCAGTTAAACGCTACTATCAAATCCCACCTCAGTCTTCTGTTCTGCAGACTTGTCACCCCCACCCTTTGACAAGAATGCTATCACAGAGGTGGGTTGGTGGGGGGGGTTTTGCTACATACATTAAGTAAACATAGCAGAGACTTACTTCTTTTAAAGCATTTCCCCTGAGGTACCATGCAGGTGCTAACTAATGTACTATCTCATTTTCTTTTGATCTGAAGCATGTTTGCCAAAATTCATCTAAAGGTGTGCATGCTGATGTGGCTGTTCAGCTAACACTGGCTGCTAATGCAAGTTCCTGAGCCAGTTGGTCTAACGATCAATGTTAATTTGTAGCAACAACCCCTGTGAACTTCATCCAGTCAGGGGAAGTCAGGATTTGTTATAAATCAAATCACAGTCAGCACTGACTAGATTACATAGCTAAGGTTTGCCTCAAGTTACCAGCAGGTGGAGCTCAAGCAAGAGTCACAAAAATACTTTCCCTTAAAATGTAAGGCTAAAATAGCCATATGGGACTATTGCAGCATATAATTGTCTTCCCCAAGGAACAGCTAGTGATCAGGATGTCTGCAGTGGATAACAAATCCAATATTCCAGTGTTTATGTGGAGCGATCTGACTTTGGGATGCTACTGCAGTTTTAACTAAGGAAGCTAATTTGAGAAACCTGGAGTAACTGACTTAGGTTTGATTGTTGTTGTAAAAGGTATTTGCCAAAAAAACTGAATTTATGCACAATGTGCCAAACAGATTGCTAGGTTTTACTAATGCCTCAAACACCCACTGCAAATGATTAAATTCTGTAAATCAGTAAGTGAAAACTTGCAACAAAGTAAGGAGGGATACTGTATCTGAAAATGTATTTTTTTCTATTTGTTTTGAAAAATGTAGCTTAGTTTTTAATTAGTCATGATTATATTTAATACTTGTCTAACTAACCATCTGTAAAAGAGTAGGTTTCTGTAATACCCATCACCATCATATCTGTTTCACATGTAAATTTGAACTGCTTAGAGTTCTCTGTTTCACTTCATAAAACACTCTCTATTATTTAGTACAAGGAGGTCTCTTTGAGATATATCTTTGTAGTTTTTCTCTTTCCTTCCCTCTTCATTCTTGCTCTGGTGAAAATGTTCTCTCAAAGGAAGGTCTTGCAGTGTGCTTTGGTCAGTCTGCATTAGCTTAAACCAGTGGTTCTCAACCTTTTTAGATTCAAGACACCCCTTGGAAAATGCCAGCTCGTAGTTTTCACTTGTTTTTTGACTACAGGACTCAAAGGTGTAGCAAGCTCATTCAATGGCCAAGGCAGGAGCAGGGTATATGCTGACCACTGTAGGGGAGGGGAAAAAGAAAGTCTTACCTGCTCAGGGATACAGGTTGTAGCTGTTCTGGTCTCCAGGAAAAGTAAGCAGAACTCTTGGGGAGGTGATATCTTTTATTAGACCAACTAGCTGGTTGCAAAAAAAAATTCTTTATTTGCAAGCTTTTGGGCACATGTGCCTTTCCTCAGGTATAGGGGAGTGCAAAGATTGTAAAATTTCTCCCAGGTCAAAACGAAAGTTCATATTTCACAGGAGAGCTGAAAGGTAGTGCAAGATCTGTTGGTTGGAAAAAGTACATTTTATGCAAAATAGGCTCAGGTAAAAGTTGACACAGTCTATTTACCTCAGAGTTGTCTGATGGTAAGCAGGATGTTGAGTTATGCTTCTTTCTTGTTATGATGTTTCATATTTCTTTCTTGTTATGATGTTTCAGTAGAATGGGTGATGGAAGGCCCTCCCGGGCAAGGAATTACTCTTACCTGCCTGGACTCTGCAGCGGTGGCAGCAGTAGCTGTTAACAGTTGCCTTCCCTGAGCAGAAAGCCTGAGCAACAATGGTAGAGAGAGTCCCCTGGCAGTAGCCCAGTGGAGGAGTTTTTTGGCCCCATTTGCTCCCCTCCACCCCAGATACTTCTAGGTTCAAGTCTGCTGTAAGAAAAACTCCCTGGTGGGAAGGTGTATCACTCCACTTGCTCCCCTCCCCAATATGCACTGCCCAGGATGCAGGGCAGCAGTGCCCAACTCCTATAGCCAGGCAACACAGGGCTGCCTCTACTGTGGGAAGGACTCCTGGGGCAGGATTCTGGTGCTCCCTCATAGTTTGGTGCCCAGGGATGGTGCTTCACTCTTCCCCCCATTACATTACTGATGGAAATATAATAAAGCAATTCTTCTGTTGCAAAGGACTCGGAAGACCACAATAGGTCAGAATGTTTTTAACACTATGGGGCATTTGTACACGCCACAGGGGGTTTACTTCTGTTTAATTCTCCCTAAATTGAAGCGGTAGATCTTTAAAGACACCGCTTCAGTTTAGGGCAAAGTAATGTCCCATGGTGTGTGCACAAGGGCTGGGTGGACCCTTACCTGCTTCTCTGGTGGTGGGTGGGGGAGGGCAAGCTGCTAGTGGGCCCAGCAGTCCCTGAGCTGTGGGGGCTGGTGCTTCCCTCCATGGCAGCAGTGGTGCCCCCCAAGTGGCACCTGCCTGCAAGCATCTGGCCTGAGCAGTCTCGGAGGGCACCGCAGCTGCGGAGGGAAGCACTGGGCCCCTGCACAGCTCAGGCAGGCTCTGGGGAGGGGAAAAAATAAGATCAGGTTCCCCACTTTTTTTTTTCCTTCAGTGGAGCCTGCCTGTATAGGTTGCCACCGGGCTGCCTGCACAGCCCCTGAAATGAACGAGGCTTGCTGCTTCCCTCTGCAGCAAACTAAACCACCTTAGAGATATTTTATTTTGGTGCATCTCGAAGTCATTAACGCGCTTTACACTGCCAACACGTGCAAACAGCTGCACCATTGAAGCGGTGCAAAAGGGCATTAACCTGCTTTAAAGGCTAATTTTGTGGTCTGTACAAATGGCCATGGATTCCTGTTTGAAATCTCTGGCTTCATCTTGTGAATCATATGGATACACATAACAGTGCTACCATTGTGTAGCATCCCACATGGGTGGATCCAGGATTCACTAAAGGGGGGTGCAGCACACTGCCCCTCAGACCATGGGGGATGGGAACAAGGTGTGGCTGGAGCCCTTGGATCATTAAGAAATACTGAGCCAGGTAGGGAGCAGACACATGAAGTGAGGACCCCCCTCCCCCACACTGCAGCCTCTGTCACCAGCTGACCTGAGGGTGGGATGGGGGCCAGAGCAGGGAGCAGCTGCCTGGGGTTCCAGGCTTAGACGGAGGCAGCAGCAGCAGTGCATAGGGTCCTTCTTCCTGCGCCTGCTCCCTGCCCTTCCCTTCCCTGCAGGTCCCCTGCAGCTGTCTAGGAGCAGGTACAGGGAGGAAAAACCTGTACACTGCCAGCACTATCCCCTACTTGGCCCACCAGCCCACACAGCCACAGCCTGTGGCTGAAGCAGGGCAGAAGCTGCCCTGGGGCTCCCCCTGCATCCAGATCACTGGGACAGCAGTGGCAGCAGCATAAAGGTGGTGCACCTGCTCTGCAGCACCCCCTGGATCCAGCCCTGGGATCCTGCAGTACCCTTGAAAAGGTATCAAGGCACCCAGGGTGTTGTAGCACCTGGTTGAGAATCACTGGTCTAAACTCTTCTTCCAGGAGTTAGTTCCAGAGCTAAATCACACCCCCAAATTACACATTATCTCCAGCTTTAATGCAATTCATCCTGCATTCTGTACTTTGTATTGTTTCAGTGGAGTGTGGATGTTTTAATGGGTCATAGACAGAAACATGGCCACTACCATGGCTGTGTTCTCATTAATGGACAGTTCAGAAGATCAGGACCAAGACCAAGGCTATATGACCTTGATTATGACCAGGTCATAACTCCTTAAGAGGAGTGATGAGTTCTCAGCAGTTCATCCTGCTGAAGTCATGGTCTGACACATTCTGCAAAAGCAGTAGCCTTGATGTTACTTCCCACTCCAGTCCTAGAAACAGCTTAAAGGAGTTTTGTCTTGGGTAACAAAGATGGCTCAGGGTGGTCAGATGTTCAAATGGAAAGAAAGAACTATTTCATCACAAGCTTCAGGTGGATGAAGACATTTACCAGCTGATACTACCTACTCATTTAAGGCTACTTAAGAGTCATTCTGATGAAGGGGGACTGATAACTTCAACAGAAGGGGAGGTCAGTGTTGCTGGTAGTTCTTCTATATGTTTCCTTTTTCTGATAGCATTCATTTTTGCTTGAATTCACTTTTAGGCAGCTGCTTGTCATCAAGGAACTAATTCCCCATAAAAAATGTGATAGCCTGTAGATGGGACTTACAACACCTGTGGAAAATCAGAAATTTTTGGGAAGAAGAGATGCTGCCTATCGGGGTGGATTTGATTTAAATTGTGATTTAAATAACTGATCAGGAAGCCTTGATTTAGTCATTGTTTTCTACAAAAATGCACATTGTTGTTGTTTGATATAACCTTAATACATATTATTCACAACTCAGAGATAGGTCTAGATTTCACTTTTAGAAGGTACACAGTATACATTTTAAAGCAGTGATTTATTTTGATATTTTTTCAGATTAATTTTGCAGCTACATTACAAAACTAAATTATGATCTGATTATTGTATGTACCAAAGCTAATTGAAGCAGACACTTGTAAAGTCATTGGGAGGTGAGCTATCTCCAATTCACTAGAATAATCATGGATATTTGGGGGATATTTCTGCCATACTGTATCAGGAGGACAATAACAACCATCACCAAAAACAACAGACATTTAAATTGTTTTATTTAACTAAAGCAACAAGGTTATGTATTTTGGATATTTTTCTTCAACAACCATGTATAATTATTTTAACATAACAAGCATATGCATTTATTTTTTTAACTATTTTAGTTATAAATGTGAAATGTGTTTTTAAGAAAAATTAAGTAGGTGAGTTCAGCCAGGTCAACATGAGAAACTTAAAATACTGGGTTATGCAGCAAAGTCAGTCTTCACCTTTGTCTTCCTGTTTATTCACAGACTAAAAAAGACAGACAAGCTTTCCTGCTTTTTCAGTTCCTAAGCAGTTTCTCAATTTAGAATGAATTAGTCCAAAGGAAGACAATATTCTTCCTACACCTGCAGAAGCTACTGCTGTTAAACTGGATTATCACTTCAATAGTCTCTGATTCATCCAGGTGCTTGGACTTCCACCAGTACACTGGCGTGACTTTCTTTACAACCTCATCAGCAAACATATATTTCTTGAATGGTTCACCCTTAGCTCTGAAATTTATTTATATTTGGTGTTGTGGAGGGATTATTTCAAATTTCAACAGTATCAGCAATAAAAAAGTGATTTCCCTGCACTTTTTTCAAAGCTACAGAAATAAGCTTCAGGATAGTCAGCATATGTTCTACATTTCTCTTTAGCTCAATGTTGAAAATTTGGCTATAACAGTTCCATTTATTTTATTACAGTTACAATTGTCGTCGGATTAGGCCAGTTTTTAATATATTGCTCAAAACAGGCTGCTACTGAGTTTCATCGTATATCTTGTTGGAAAGTTAGTTTGGTTCCTCCTGCTTCCTTCAGAGCAGCTGCTGCAAAGCGGTTGTTACAAAAGCATTTTGCAATTTCAGCAACATTAGCTTTTATTTCTGGAGCACTGAAGTCTTTGGCTAAGAGGTATCCCAAATGAGCGCTGCAGCCATATGTTATTAGCTTGGGGCTTTCTTCATGTTCTTCTAGATTTCTTCTCATCTTTGATACATTTGCAGCCCTGCCTGTAACAAAGCTATGTACTAGACACTTGAATTTTTTCACAGTTTGTTATAGCTTTTACTGTCACTTGTAAGTATTCTGCTGTGTGCGCATTTCCATTGCTATGAGGGGGTTCTTTATAGGGAGACTTGAATTGATGGTATTCAGATCATTTGGACTGAGTGCTTATTACAGTTTGCTGTGTTCCAAATGCTGTGACTTAAATAGCCATCTCCAGCACTTCTCCAGATGGTTGCCTGGAAAAAATGAGAAATAATTAATTTTAAATAAATCTGTGAGAGTCATTCACCAAAATGATGAATGAAACAAAAGACAAATTGAATGGGGGTGGAGGTTTGGGTGTCAGTACAGAGGGAAAAATAGGGCATACAATTTATTTTTTACAGGGCAGTGTCCTTCCTTCTAGCTAGCATGACTGAACCAAATAGGCCAAGTGTAAACACTATGCAAGGCCTATAGTGTAAAAAACAGGAAACGGACCCTTTTATAAATGCTTTGCATTCCTATAACATCTTCCACCCAAGTATCCAAAAGCATTTTACAAACATTAATGAGTTAAGCTACAGAATTCCTCACAGGAGCATTCTCACGCCTGTCTGAGTACAGGATGAGAGGTGCAGGGATTTGCCCCAGCTCACATGGTGAATCAGTGACACAGCTGAGAAGAGAATCTCCATCCGGACTCTGAGCTTTGTGTATTCCTGACCTCCTCCTCCCTGACCAGCCTTCCTCTCCTTAGTGACCTTCAAAAGCCACCAAATACCTACGATTTGTAGCAACCTGAGTGCATTGCCTTGCTCTTTAGGCCATTATTAACACCACTAAAAATGCAGATATAAAATGCTGCCGTGCTGATTTTAGGCATGTGTTTCATGTTCCTTTGGCCCCAGGTAAGTGGCCACTCTAAATGTGAGGCAGTGGAAAATTAGCCCAACTTTGTACCTCTTTATATCCATAATAAGGGGTTTAGCATGCAGTGGTTTTAATGGAGCACTGCCCTGCCCCCCATTCATGAAAATGAAATTAAGAGGAAGATGAAATGTGCTTTTGTCTCTATTCTTTGTGCCATTTATAATTGTCATTAACACTAAAGTCTTCAGTAGGAAGAGGTAGCTGCTCCAGTGCCACAGTCTGGAGAGGCAGACAAAATTCTTGGGGAGAGGTGATCTTTTATTTAATTAGACCAGCTAAATGGTTGTAATTTTTTTTTGCAAGTTTTCAGGCCCACATGCCCTTCATCAGGCAAAGGAGAATTTAAAGATTGCAAAATTTCTCCCAGGTAGAAAAGAAACTTCACCTTGCACCGGGGAACTCAGAGATAGAGAGCACATCCTTCGGGAAAGGGCTCTACAGCAGCAGCAGCAGGACTGGAGAGAAAATGCCTGCCTTTCTGTGAACTACTTGGCGATTGCCGCAGAGGCTCCAAGGTAAGTATGTGGGCAGCTTAGGAGAGTTAATGCCTCCACTTAAAGGGTTAAATTAAATGTCACCAAGGAAGAAGCACAGAAATCCATGAAGGAGGAGAACAGAGACTGAATTTTCATAATGCCATGTGAAGGCAGGGTTGAGATCCCACTGCAAAGGATTTCCATGAAGGGACAGCCCAGATGGAGTGAAAATGGAAATTGGTGGAAATGGAGGAAGAACTTAAAGAAGACTGATCCTCCTTGTCGACACACAAATGTGAGAAAATCTTTCTGTGGCTGGAATAGTGAATTGGTGAAGCATCTACCCTTTAAGATAATGAGCAGAGCAGAAATGCCTATGAGAAACAAAAACAACTGAGGAATCAAGGTACAATGCCAGCTCTCTCAAAATGTCAGCAGAAATCCTTGTCACTGTAGGCATCCTAAATGTCCTCCCTAATGTGACAAATGGGACGGAGCTAGTAAAAGTGTGTCTTAGACCATGCAGTGACTTCACCCCAACTGCAGCTCTGTCTTCCAGTGGAGAGAGCAGAAAAAGGGAGGAATGGGTTGGGTGTGGAGGAAAAGAACCATCTATTTGATCAAGTTGGCACTGTGTCTTTTAGCGCATTTCTGTTTCTTCAGCCAATAAAAGAGCCATTGTCCCAACTATTCCCAGCTACAGCAGTCTCTGGTTATTTAATGCTTGTATCTGCCTCAAGCCTTCCAAACATGCCTGTCCTAAATTCATCCTCCCAGCCCCCAAATGAGTACGATGGGAACCATAAACACTCTCTGATCTTTTCTGCTTCACCTATAATTTGCCTAGTGCTGGCAATGAACTGAACTGTCTGCCTTTGTCAGGATCAAAAACAGCATTCGAGCCATATGATGTCAGACTACATTTAACACCAGCCCCCACCATAAATGCTCAGCTGCAAAGGGAGGGGTGTCTTTGTTAGACCATGACATCATCCCATATATAGCCGGTTTTACCTTCTGGGCCCCCAACCCGAACAAGTATGCTCCCCATTTGGAAATTCTAGGATTAAAGAGCTGGCAGAAACAGCAAGAACAGGCTGCTAACTGTGCATCCAAAGTTAAAGCTCCCTCCACAAAGAGCTGGTGCAGGCAATGAGCAAAGACAGACTGCAGCTTCACCCGCTGAGGTCAGGGACCTGGAGAAGTTTCCAGAGATTTTGCTTGTCAGCTATTCAGTGATAAAATGAAACATTTCCATTTGCTTTACAACTTCAGAGCATTCTATGTAAGTGCTAGTTCATGTCAGTAATGCAGATATTGTCAGTAAAGCCCCCTGGTCGTCTGGTAAGTATAGGAGTGGGAGAGCTCCAAGAAAAATCCAGGCAGTAAGATGTGGTGTGCCTACATTGCTCTTCACCTTCAAAAGTCCTCATAAATGTTGATGCATGAATCTGCACAGCTTAATTGCTGAGGCAGGTTAGTGTTATTAAACCCATTTCTCAGGTGAGGAACTGAGGCACAAAAACATCAAGTAACTTGCTGACAGCCACAGAGGGAAGCAATGCAAGAGCAAAGCTTAATATTAAGGTATTCCTGGCTCTGCATTTTCTCATGAAATTGTTTCCTTCTAGGTGTTGATGATTACACAGGTTCACTCCTCAAGCAAGACCTGTGCATTGTACTAAACAGCCCCAGGCTGCAGGAACTGAGGCAGGTGATCGGAAAATATTATTCCGTTCCCTTCTCCTAGTTGCTGACTCCTGCTGATGGGCGCTGTTAGGCTCTTCCATACTCTATTTTAACAGCAGCTGTGTTTTAGTGACCGTGTGACTCCTTTATAGCAAGTATGTGCATTTTTCCACTTCCTATCTCTATCATAGAGCTGGTCAAGCTCCCCCCATGAGCATTCACCAGAGTGGTAGGTCCCGGTCATCTATGCTTTAAGATACTTGGTCAAGTTCAAGCAATGTCTCTGACAGGTATGTAAGCACACTCTGTCATCCTGAATAAAATACTACTTATGCTTGCTTGTGTTCAGGAAAGTAGAGCTTCAGTTCCTGTCAAGAGTGTCCTCATGCCTTGTTATATAATCTTCCAGTCCCCTAAAAAGAGAGCTCTTCATTAACCTTAACATGTGACTTGATTGCTAGGTGATGTCTCTCTAATACAGTAATACCACTTTTTTATTTCAGCTTGTTGGGTGCAAAAAGGCAAATTAAAAGTTAGCAGGTCCTGCTGTGAACTAACACCTGAAAGCTTTCTGACAGCTTAGCCCAAGTAGGACTGTGCATTTATTAGAAATAGCAAGCAAACGTTTATCGAGGAAAAAAAGATACAAACAGCAAAAAAGCTGGGAAAATGCAGTTTGATCAGGTGGTAAGCATGTACTCACAGAAGGACAGCTGAAAGGGAAATTAGGAGTTAATACATATGTAAAAGGAAGATATAAAGATCCAACCTAACAAAGGATTGCTGAAGCTAGACTATGAAGTGACTACAGACAGAACATCAGAACTGAAAGGGTGGAGGTTGCCACTCAGAGGACTGTGTCCTATGTTTCTGGTGTTGGCTAATAAATACCAGGTTGACCTAATCTACTATGGTTGAGCTTTTTCTCTGTCCAACACAGATAATCCCTGGTCTCATGGTGTTTCCATCTCAAGACCTGACCATTAAGAATTGACCACTACCATCTGTAGTCCAAGAGGAACATAATGAAGCCTTTCTTGGCTGTTACCTCTCAGCTCCATGTTCTTGGGGAACCCTAACACAGGACACAGACTGTCTGACTCACAAAGAATTCCTCCCCACTGTCCTCCTCTACCTAAACAGAAACTGATTAAAGTGCAGTGAGAGATGCACCTAAAACCCTCCATATAAGGGTGACAAAAGTGAAACAACTGCCCTAGGTCTCATTTGCATCTGAGATGGGACCGGATGACCATTCATTTACATGAGAGATGGAGAACAGAAAGCCTGAAGCGGAGACTGCAGTGAATTCTGGGATCAGCGAAGCAGGGGAGCACTGCATGATGGGGAATCTGTGCTCCAAATGCTAATCAACCCTCACATCCAGCTCAGCATTTATCAGACCAGTTCTAATCTGGATTTACAAAGGACTTCCCCCCCCACACACACACACCTCTAAGCAGAAGTAAGTTTACTAGGCATCTCGTGCCATACATTCCCCGGTCCCACTATGGGAGACCTATGTAAACTTAATTGGCTAAAACTCGGTTGCT
>NW_017729022.1:59433998-59448896 GCF_001723915.1 Gavialis gangeticus
GTCAGCTTTGCAACCCAAGTGCCTTGGACTGGTGAGATCCCAGCTCTCTCTCTTTTCTCTTCTCTCTCTCTAAGCACAGATTTCTGAACCTGAACTGTATAAGTTAAGCTTGAGCTAAGTTTCCCCAAATACTTAGTGAAACCAGGGTATACTGTGATTGTTTGTGTTTGTTTTTCCTTTGCATGTCTATTACTGCTAGTGCCATTGTATATTTCATATACTTAGCAATAAATAACTTTTATAGTCAAACTGGTGGTAACTGGGTATATTTTTCCTTCTTTATTTCTCCTTTCCCACTTGCTCTGCAGCCATGTTTCTTTTACCTAAGCTAAAGATCCCTATGAAGCCCAAAAATACGGTGGGATCTGCTCATCAAGAGGCTAAAAGATTGGGACGTGCTGAGTTTGAAACAGATAAGGGGATCAGCTTGTACAGGCTGATTGACCCAGTTTGGCTCATACGTGTCCTAATGAACTGATGCTGGCCCATGAGGGTGTCATATGGACACCCAGCTGGATTCTTGTTTAACTATGTACTTGTGTCTGACTGCAGTTATTGTTGCTCTGATGAACTGATTCTTGGCATATGAGGGTGTCAGCCTGTCCATGCTGATCAACCCGGCCAGGTCAGGCGTGTCACATTAATCTGTGTGGGTGTATGTATATAACTGATTTGGGGACTCGAACCCAGCCCCACTGAACTGAGTCCTGCAAGATAGCTCCATTGGGGGTAAGGACTTGCAGGGGGAGAGATACAGCTCCATACAGAAACACAAGTAACACAAGCAGCACATTAATAGAATTACCAAGACCCTAGCCCTAATAAATGTGTACACCCCGAAGTAGCAGGCAAATCTGGTAACAGGCAGTACTGAACAGATACTGAGGGGCATTCAATAAGTAGATCAATGTTCATAATAGTAACTTTGCTGTACCAATCAGAACTCATAAATTGTACAGAAACAGATTCCTCCAACCATCACAGCTCTGGTCTTCTTTTTGTCCTATGATGATTGGAAGAATCTGCCCAAATTCACAAATTCTGGTTGATGTTATGAACTTGTTTCTGTGAAAAGTTGCTGCTTTTTGGAATATCTTTCTTTCTGTGTGTACTCATTTTTACTGACTGCCAGTCTTGCATTCATACCAGCCCAGCCTCTGGCTTCTTTACTAATCATCGCATCCAGGAAAAGCACACACCAACTGCAGATGCTTCCTCAGCCTGATGAAGGGTATTTAAACCCAAAAGCTTGCTAAGAAGAATTTTTCCAACTATTTGAGTTGGTCTAATAAAAGATATCAGATCAACCCAAAGAACCTTGCCTGCCTTGTTTTTACTGATACATGTATGCATCAAACTAAGGACAATGACAAGTAGTTAACCTAATGACTGTATTGACTGAAAAACTAGTTTGCCAATAGGATAGGAAACCTAGGAGGTGTACCTCCCTGTAGGAAATGGATCTGGAACAGCATAAAACTACTGAAGGCAGAACAAAGAAGCTGGGTGTTGAAAAAGGATGCATAAATAAGGCAAGGCTTACTGGGGATTTAGGGCAGAAAGGGGAAGATACAGAAAGGCTTTTGTTTTATGGATGGCTGTCCTAACTGTAGGATCAGTTAAGGTTAGAGAAGTTTGAACTGAGCTGAGCTGGAAAGGCTGTGATTCAGACAAAGTATATTATGATCTTCAGGAGGATCCTAGATGACCTTTAATGATCTTGGCCCATCCAAAGATTGCTGCAAAGTAGTGAAGAAGGGGAAGTAGGGAGATGCATGCATAGCAATCTGTTTTTATGTGGTCATGTACTCCTACTGCTAGGGTCCTTGACACACATTATGTTTAGGGTGCTTTACCTGCATTTAAAATGATAGGATCTGAGCATTCAAGCAGTAAAATATGTACTAAGTGCCATTGTAGTATAGCAGTTGGGGCTTTTCTGACAAGGAGTACCTCCACATCGTTTTACCTCAGACATGTTGAGCTAATATCAGGGAATATGATCAGGAGAGAGGAGACTCAGGTCCTAAAACAGTGCTAAAGCTGGGTTATCGTCCCAGCACCAAGCCACAATCAGTTCAAGACTCCAGCGCAGTGGAGAGGCCAGGCCTGACAGAGATGCCAGGTGACGCAGGACATCAGACAGCACCGGTAAAAGAGCAGTGCGCCATCGCCTGTGCACTGCGTGTCGCAGCACGTGACGCCCGCAACAGGCGGCCAGCAGCCTGTGCGCGTGCGCAGGCGGCAAGCGCCTCAGCGGCAAGCCGCAGGAGCAGCCTCCTGTTCCACCTCTCCGATCGTAAACGCCACACGCGTTCCCGAATGCCTACGGACTGCACGCATGCGCATTGGCCCGCAGCGCTTCCGCTTCCCGACGCAGGCCCCGCCTCCACGCACGCTGCGTAGCGACGACGTTATGTGCGGCGGCAGCAGCAATTTGAATCCCAGCGCGCGAAGATGTCTGTGGTGCGGCCCTTCGACAAGCTGCCTGTGCTTAACTCCGCCGCCATCCTGGTGAGCCTGGCAGGGCAAGCCGCGGCCGCTCGCCCGCCTCGCGGGGCCTGAACCCGGCGCCCGGCCCCAGTCCGAACCCTGCTCCCTGGCCCCGGCCGAGCGCGGGCGGCTGTTGGGACCCGTCCTGGCTCCCGGTTGGTGCCTTTTGTTCAATATGCAAATGTCCCTTTCCCTGGCCCCGCCCCTCGCGCTGTGGGCGGGGCTTGTTGCGGGGCGGGGCGGGGCGCGCGCTGGTGGCGGGAACCACGTGCGCCTTTGAGCGCGTCCAGCCCTGGGCTTGGCTCCGTTGCCTGTGTCGGGCCACCCGCGGGGACAGAGGGACAGGCTAGCTCGAGGCCTAGATGATCCTGCCTTAAGGAGCAAGGCTCGGGAGCTGCCCCTTCTCGTCTGTTGTGCTGTCTTGCCCACGCCCTCACGCTTCTTGCCTTGGTCCCTGGGCTGTGTCTGGGGCTCCCACCAGGCCCAGGTGCAGGACGCTGGTTTATGGCTGCTCTCGGGGGTGGATTAAGACTTATCAGGGAGCTGGGCAAACAAAATTGGAGGCCCCCCACGAAGCAAGGGCAGGTTTTCTTTGCACCTGCAGGGGGCTGCAGCTGGGCCTACCTGGCCTCCTCGGCGCGTCTGGGGCAAGCCAGGGAGGCAAGCACTGCCGAGGTGGAGGCAGCCCCAGCCCAGCTCCTCTGCCCAGTGTATATCATACAGCTAGGGCTGTAGTCCAAAGCACCAAATGATGGGCGAGGGCTGGCATGGGGTGGGAGGCATGAGCTCTGCCCCTGGCTGTGCACCTGACCCGCTGCCAGCCTGGGCAGGGTGGGATGGGGATATCCCATCCTGTCACAATGGTGCTGGTGCTGGCGGCTACCCGCAGACGGCAGGGAGCAGGAGTGGGGCCACCTGGCAGGAGACGGCCTGGGGAAGCCACTGGTAGGGAGCCCTGTGTGTGGCCCTGGCCAGGCCAGAAAGGAGGAAACATGCACTGCTCACCCCAGATGCCCATGGCCAGAATGTCTGCGTGCTGCCCCTGGCGCCCCAGGCCTGTGCATTACTCCACTCTTCGCTGCCCTTTGTCTTTAGGTAGAGATGCTAATGCCTTTTTTCTTGCTGAGCAGATGGTGGGCACCGATGAAGATCTCCAGCAGCAGCTAGCACAGACTATTCTTAAGGAGAAAAAAGACTTCAAGATCAGCATGTGAGTGATGAAGGAAGGAGAGGAGAGAGAGACCCTTCCTGGTTCTGCCTCCTCAAGGCTTCTCAGAGTTCCCCTCTGCTTTCAGACCCCCCCCCCCCGACATCCTCTCAGCTCCCAGAATCCCACCTTGTCAGGGTTTCTTCCCATCCCCTCTGCTCCCAGAGCCCCGCATCTCAAGGTCTGCTCAGTTAGCTCTATGCAGGTTGTATAGAGCCTAGGCCTGCTTTGCATGGGTGACAGAGTTAATGTGGAGGTGCTGTGGGAAGCACTGTGGCTCATGCTTCTTAAATGCAGACTTCTGCAAGCTAGTAGTAACAGTGGGAGCAAAGCCCAGCTGAGTTCACTGCTTTTTCAGAGTGCCCAGAGCAGGCTCTATCCTGCTGTGTCTTTGTGACTGACACTGACAGGTAGAAAAAGACACAAATAGCTTTTTCTTTAGGCAACAAAAGTTCAGGCTCGGGGACAGGTGTGGAAGGGGGATCTTGACCCCATTCTTTTTGAGTAATATGAGTGCTTGACAGTCCTCCATGTGTAGTATGAGCATTTGACTGTCACTGTCTGGTGTAGTATATTCATATTAACTAATTTCCACCTTCATGCAGGGGAAAAAAACACTATAAGGGCTCATAAATTAATGGTAGGGAGTTGAAGGCAAGTATAGCTTCCTGAAACTGCTTTATTTCAGGTTTCTTTGTAAGATGTCAGCTGACTCTCGTACTTGTTCGGCAAAAGTTTCTAGCATAGTGTCTGGGCATGCATATTGCTTGCCTTCTTCAGGTCACTGAGCAGCATTTGGAATTGTAATTCCAGCTGCAAGATGGAATGACTCTATCTTGGCAATCTGATTGCTTAGCTTGTTGCTAACGTGATGACCTTGTCAATTGTCTCCAAGAGTGAGTGGAACTTGGATCTCAAAGTACATGTTCTGTTCCTGGAGTCCTAGAACTTGATGCTGGAGAGACATTCATAGCTAAGCCATGGAATACTTTCAATTCTTAAACACGGTGAAAGGCACTAGATCTTTTCCCTGGACTTGTCAGTAAATCTCACTTGTTTTTACCACTTCTACAAATGAGATTACAAAGGAAAGTGTTTCAAATTTAATTTTATAACTTGCCTTTAACTTTTAAATTCTGACATCTCAGAATAACTTCTACAGTCCCCCCCTCCCCCCAAATCTGGCCAAAAATTCTCCTCCAACTATACATTGTTTCCTCTACTTAAATCAGAAAGATCCCTTTGAGCGTTTTGGGGGATGGATGTCCATAGATCTCAGTGGCCCCACACCTCTGTCTCTTTCTAGAGAAACATATGTCTTTCCATAATAGACCTTAGAACTATAGGGATGGAAGGGGTCTTGAGCACACTTCTCTTGCTCCGGTGTAGGATCAGGTTTATATAAGTAAATGATAATATCTTAGGTTAGAAAGTAGTTCCTATATTCATATTTTATAGGATAGTCCTAGGTAGGAACACTGAAAATGTGGAGAATTTCTCATGTTTGCAGGGATTATCTTCTTTGTAGTCTTAGACGAAATTTTAGGGGGGTTATTGGATCATGTATACTGCAGAAACAGGAATTATTTTACATGCTTACACACTCTGGCCTACAGAAGTTCTAATTATGGCTTGTCTAGTGCTTCCATTTTCCTTCAGTGAAATGGGAATTAAGAAGATGGTGTTTTCATTTTACATATTAGTACTGTATTGCTCACAACATCATTGACACTGATCCTACACACAGAACAGCCTCTGCCCAAAAGAGGTTATACATAAAAAAATTTGCATTTGAAGTGTTTGTTATTAAAATAAACAAGGAGGTAATCCTCTCCATGAAGGAGGCAAGGCACTCTGTAGCTCTGTTTGCCACTTCTGTGCAGTCTTTAATGTGGTGCATGCCTTCCTTTCCAGCTCTGTCCAGCAGGGGAGGGACCATGTTTGCAGCATTGCTGGTGCTGCTGCTTTTTCTTCTGTTTGCTCATTCCCAGTGCCATATGTGCAGAATCCACAGTGTCACTTATAAACTTTCCTGAGTTTTCCAAGCTGTTGGAACTTGCTCAGTCCTTCAGGATGCCTAGGAATTAGGAGATTCCTCCTTGCCTTCCTGAGCCATCCCAAAGTGCCTGTCAAGCTGCAGTGCCACCAGGGGAATTCTTTACACACATGCATTAGTTACTGAGGTTGTCCTAGACAGTCTCTGTCGCTGTCGCTGAAAGCTGCCAAGCCAAGATCCTATCTACTTGCTATGCCCAGCTGCTGACCGTGGGTGATCTCCAAGAGATGTTGGTTGCATATGGTTGGGATTTCAGGCACTCCCTTCATTTCTCTGTCTACCTGTAACTGGGAGGTCTTGTGAATGAATTTCAGCCTTGGCCAAAGTTGACAGACCTGGGTTTGGACAGGAAGGCCCCCTTATCTGTGTACTTCCAGTGTGTGGACAGATGCCAACAACCTTAGATCCTCATGCAGGACAGAAAGAGCCATACTCTTCTGCTTTTAGCCTCTGCTGCTTTGTCTTTGCAAATCCTTCTTTTTTTTTTTTTTTTTTGCAAGTTCTTGGCTAACTCCAGCAGCCAGATGCTTTTGATCCCTTGCAAACCCTGTAGAGTTCATTCAGTGAGGGCTTCCTTGTGGGTGGTGTCCAGTAACTAGCAACCCCTTAATCTCTCTGGTCTCTGCTTCACCTTACTTCTGATGTAGCTTAGATGCTAGTGCTGCTTGGTTTGATGCAGCATCTGTCTGCCTATACAGTTTGATCCCACCTGGAGGGATGGAAGACTCTACAGTTTATGTAGTGAAATGGTAGTTACTGTTTTCTGTGGTTTGTTTTTGGTTGTTTTTCTTCTTTCTTGGATCACATGTTACTGAAGTAGGCTGGTGTGGAATGCTGTTTGCTGACATCTGTGATGCTGCTTTTGAGTAGGATAAGGAAATTCTGCAGTCAGCTCTCTTTCCAGGGGGAATTCTAGGTCACTGCAATGTATTGACTAGATATTGCCACTTCCCTAGGAAATCAGTAATAATGGATGTATTATGGCACATGTAGTGATGGGTATGTTCATGATTTGTTCCATCTGTATTCTACATATTGGTGGAAAATGGCTCTTTCACACTTTTTCCCCCCCTCTCCTGCAGCAACTTGAGAGACATCATGGGGAGCCATGCTACATTGACTTTGTTTACAGTAGGAACATTATGTAATTCCCTTCTGCAGTTTCAGTAATGATGGTAATAATGGAAGTTTGTGACAAACTCAGTCCTGGTCTCTTGACTACTGTCTGCTAATCTTATCACCACTGAGGCAGTAGGAGAAAAGGAAATACTGACTTTAATGCAACTGTATGAGCTTCATCTAAGCTACAGAATCCTGGCTAGTGAAGCTGTATTGGCAGTTAATGTCTGGTTCATAGCTTAGATACGACACGATGCTTTGCACCTGTGTTCAGAGCATAAAGTGAATTCCCCTAGTCGGATATGTGACTAATCTTTTCAGGATTGGAGTAGATGTGGTGGGATCCTCTTAAAGGACATACATAGGCAGAAAAAGAAATATGGCCATGAAAGCTTTGGATTTGATTATTGGAGGTTTGACTGGACTGAGAATTGCTTTAACAATTAGAATGGGGACAGCCAAAATCCTTGGAGAGAATTCTTCATGTGAGATGACTTCCTTAAGCACTTTGCCACTAGGTCTAGTTTATGCTGGTGCATATCAATTGTAGCTGTTGGTGGTAGTGAGCAGACTAACATGGGACCCTTATGTTGCTTAATCAGATAATGTCTCCTTTTAATCTGATTAGGCACCAAAACTCATAGCAGTGAATATGTTCCCTGGTAGCTATCCTAGCCAAGCAGCTAGCTGGCAAAGCAGGATCTGCTTTGCCAATCCATAGTCGTTGACTAAACCTATAAACCTTTTTGTCTTTCAGCCATCTGGCGACCTCTCTTCCTTTACCTGCCGAGAGAGATCACATTCGGCCCCGGATTGATCTTATTGTGTTTATGATTAACGTACAAAGCAAATACAGGTAAATAAAGAAGGGGTGGGAATGGGAGGAGGCAGGGGGTAAGCAAGAAGTGAGTGTAGCTTGGAAATGAAACTGATCCAGCTGCAAAATCTATTGAGTTGGTCAGCAGTACAGAGTCAGAGCCATTTGACTTCTGGATTCAAGACTGACTGGGCTAGAACAGTGGTTCTCAATGTTTTGGCCCTGTGGGGCTGTTCTGTGGGCTGAGTTAAACCCCCACCCCTTGTGCTGGGATTGGGCCCCAGGAGCCCAGCACAGAGCTCGGACCTCCCCATGGATTTCCCCCACTGCCAAATTTCTGGACGTGGGCTGGATGACACGGCACTGTGGGCTGGGGCAGGGAGGATTGAGCAGCCCTGTGCTAAAATAATCCTGTAGTACAAACAGCTGTCATCTTTCCTCTGCAAGTGGAGGAGACGGATGAACCTGCTGTTCAATGACAAACCTAAGTGCTCTGTCATGGAGGAGAGCAGAACTTTTCCTGATACCAGGTAGTGCTCAGTGGTGGAAGGGATGCAGGCTGTAATCTGGAAAGGTAGTATATCCAAGATGGGTAGTTTCCTCTTTTCGGTATTGGTAATATGTGGTTAAGCAGGCTTAGACTAGGCAGTCTAATTGGACTTGAGGCAGTAGTTGTGTGCGCACCTTTGTTTGATATTTGCCAGCTAGGTCTGCTCAATGGGACTGGGGCTCTATCAGTTAGCCCTGAAAAAAGAACCTCAAATTGAAATTGCCATTTATTTCTCTCTGCACCCTTGCTCTTCCCTTTTCACCAGTGCCTTACAGTCTTCGGTTTCCCCTGGTACATATGTTTTGCAAAACAACTCAGTTAGCAAATGTTGGTTTCCCAAACTTGTCACCTCTGATTCCAGGTTTAAACTTGGCCTTGCAAACAATGAGTTGCTTCAAGCATCCATCAAGAAAGAAAGTGTTAAAATATACAAAAGCTGGGAATTTCAGAGGTTGAGTGAGCTAGGCACCCAATTCTCTCCTTCAGTCCCAGTGGGAGTTGAGTGCTTAACTCCTGAAAATATCATCCAAGATGTTGGTTGGTTTGGACAATGTTGTTTTGCATGTGCATCTCTTCCTGCCTGTTATATGAACAGCACTGTTATCTAAGCAAAAAAGAACGATCTTCAGCTGTGCAGATTGCATTTGCCCAGCCCCCAATTGATGCTCAGTAGAAGATGGATGTCCTTAGGTCTGTCATTTGTGCCTTGGCTTCCTGCTGTGGTAATAAGGGTACTATCATTAGTCTTGCCTCCTGGTCTAACTGGATGATTTGTTGTGCCGTTCTCCAACAGCTTTAAGAATATTGAAGCTTCATTAGCCCATGTTGATGCCAACTTCTTCCTTGGGAAAGTCTGCTTCCTCGTTACAGGTGGTACGTATAACCAAGTATCAACTTCTGTTTCCCCTTTCGGTCTTGCTCAGTCTCTGCATTGGAGGTGGGAAAGCCTCTCTTTAAAACAAGCAAAGCCTATAGCTTGCAGCACAAGCTCTTTTTTTAGATATAGTTGTTTTCTTTTGACTTCCGCTGCTTGGATCATGTCTTGCTGCTTCTTCTCGGATCTTTTTCTCTTTGCATCCCCACCCTTCAGATCTGAATTGCTATATTGATTTGTTTGGTGCTGAAGAGGGGTTGTTTGGGGTATTTTTTGAGGGCTCCTCCCCCTGGACCTACGTCACTGGTAGTGTCAACATCATTTTGTTTGTTACTGCCTGAATGAGCTTTGATATGATGAGGACTATGCTGTAAACTGGCTTTGGATTCTATGAGGAACTGAACGTTCCATGGGAGAGCATGGTCAGACTCTCTTTCCCTCCATAGTTGGTCGGGTGAATCGCTGCAGCGTAGAGATGAGTGCTGTCCGGAAACTGGGAGAGGCCTATTGTAGCCCCCTCATATACTGCGAGTTGGAGGTATGGATGCTTAATTTTGTAGCTACAAATGGATGGGGTGGGGAGAAGGGGAGTTGATCAAAACTTTCTTCTTGAGAGCAGTATTGGTATGCCAGCAACAAATCATGACAAGGGATATAGCTTAAGCCAAATCTTTGCTAAAAGCTAAGTTCCTTTGTCCATTTTAGAAGGATGGATACTGGAATCAATACATGGTTTGAAATTTGTTCTTGCTTTCATTTAGGCACATGAAGACCCAGTTCCTCCACTAAAGGGTGCACTAGCTCTAAAGCAGACTCCCTCCTGAGCTACCATCCCCACCTGTCATGAGATTCCCCTCTTCCCTGCCCATGAAAGACACTTTTCACCACCCAGACTCTGCAAAGTGAGGCAGTCCTGCTTCCGAAGGGAACTTCCTTCTGCAGGGTGCCATGTCACTTTTTTTTTTATTACTTGTCTGAGGGACAGAGTCTGCAGAATTCAGCATGGCGTCTTCCATCTGCATGTGGTCACTGATGAACCTATGGTATATCCTTGATTATCCAAACCCTTTTGGAAGGTGCCTCTAAAAACTGTCTGGCTAAGTGTGACCACAGCATTTTGTGAGGCACTACGCATGATGCATAATAGAATACCATACTGAATATAATGGCTCACATATGCTATACAGTAAAACTTGAGAGAGCAGTTAGTTTGTACAGTTACTGCATTGCTTAAGAGTAGAGATACAGTACAGTATAAAATAGGGCTTAAAGAGAAACTTATTATGTAGTACCAACAGTGCCAAGTGAGTTATACAAATGGCAGCTTTTGTTTTGGGGTGGGTTCCGAAAATGGGGGAGGTTTCAGTGAGTGGAATGCTTCTCGGCCTCCACTCAGGAGATCAACTTTGACTCTGCCCTCCTGTTGATCAGAGAGAAGTGGGTGGTGTTCTCCACCATGTCTTCAAACTGTATAACCCTGCCCTGCCTTCTAGTAGGCTCTAGGCAAACGAATGGCAGGCTTAGGAAGTGCTCTGTCCAGTTGATATAGGCCACAGTTAATGTGGGTTTCTGTCCTCAACCCAACAGCAGCAAGCTTGGCTTATTGCTCCCTTTGTTTCCTCCCCTCTCTCTTCCAGTTAGAAGGGATCAGAATCTCCACAGCTCAGCGGCTGCTCCGGATGTTGCAGATCTGTGCTGGTCATGTACCGGGAGTTTCTGCCCTGTTCTTCAGCTCCTTGATGAGAAGCTCCAATGATGAATAACCTCCCAACATCAGTCCAGTAATGTTCTTCCCCTTTCTGACTCGGTGTTAAGATACTGAAACAGGTACCCTGCTGGGAAGTGTCTTATGTTCTGTAATGAGGCCACCTTGCCCAGAGCTGCCTATTTTTTTCCCCTACAGAAAAGGTTGAGTTCCTGTTCAGTGGCCAAAGTTACGGAAAGGAGGCCCTTATGCATTGTTATTACTTCTGAATCTCCATTCCCCTTTTTCCAGTTAGCACCGCTATTTTCTACTGACCAGGAGCTATGTAACACTCAGAGCTGTGAGGGAGGAGGGTACAGTTCATCAGGTCAATGCATATCGGGAGCAGGTAGCTGTACTTCAGAAGCACTGCAGTGAGGAAGAGTAGCACTGGAGTACTAGTGCTCCTCTCCCACCTGGCGTCTGACTGACTGCCTCATCACAATTTGGCTCTCTTGACTAGGGTTAAAAATTCACTTCCTCAAACAATGGCCTGAAAGGAAGGAACCAAGTTTAGAAGGAGCCGGACATACAGCAGCTGGCAAAAATAAACCATCTGCTGATCTGTTGTGAGCAAAGACAAGCTGGCTCTGTCGTTCTAAGACTTTGACATCTAACAGAAGATGGTTGTGAAGGGATTAAAAGGGACTGTCTGGCAACTTAGCTTGCTTGTTTCCTTTCAAGGAAAAAAGTACCTTTTCCGAGACAGGACCAGCAATCAGTGTTTGGTGGGGAAACTGTACCCTCACTATGCTCCTGAGTCACAAGAATGGCTGGGATGCTACAACTCAAAAGCTCCCACAGGTCTGCATGCATTTCAAGCAGTAGATAAGATGTCTAGAAGGGACTGAGACTTGCCCAGTAGGCTTAGAAAGGGTGCAGCTATTAAAAATGTGTGTAGAAATTTCTTAGTCCTGTGAATGAAGACCCATAAAAACCTTTTGATTTCAAGGTCTAACTCAAATTTGTTGATCGTCTCCAATTCTTGTTCACTTCTGCAACTCAAGCCTGTAAAATCTGGAGAGAGATCTTTTATCTCTCCCTCTTCCACAGACCTAGCACTTCTTTGCATTCCACCCCCACATCTCCCAAGGGAGGATGGGGATGGATATGACTAACCTGGCTGGAAATGTGCTGTGTAAAACGTGCATGCTGCTTACAAGTCAGACTCAAAATTTTCACTGTCGATAATTCTCTAGATCAGACTGGTTTGACTTGTATAGCAGTAATAATGGAGTAATCTCAGTGCAAATTAATGCCAGGGATTGGAAGTTTATTTTAATAAAATGTACAATAATTAAAAAAACTAATCCAACCTCATGCTGTTTTCTGATTATGGCTACATGCTGTGAGTATCTTTGCAGGGAAAACTGATTGCTTTTCATGAGTGGTGCTGCTGTTCTGATGTAGACAGTGGTGGGGTAACACTGAGGATTTAGTGCAACTTCCGTTACTTGAAATGGACTGCAATTTCCACTTTAACCAGGAGATGGTGCCAAGAGCTTGTCAATTGTAGAAAATCTCCTGCGCTAATCTTTTGGGTACAAATACCCTTGTCAGGCTGAGGAAGACTCTGCAGTTGGTCTATCCTCCAGGAAGAGCACAGACCAACTGCAGGTGTTTCCTCAGCCTGGTGAAGGGTATTTGTACCCAAACACTCGCAAAGAAGAATTTTTCCCACTATTTTAATTAGTCTGATAAGAAACATTGGATTTATTCAACCTTGTCTGCCTGTGTTCTTAGACCAATATGCTAAAACATATCCCTGTGCTAAACTGCTCTCAGTACAAAGCAAAGGCAATGTCCTTACTAAACAGGTCTTGGTTTAGGCTTGACATTATTTGAAATGAATAAAAAGTCAAACTGTTAGGGAGTTTACTTCACATCCGGACTGCTCTAATGTTCCTAACTTTGAAGCCCCAGCTTCTAGTGCTGTAGTTTCCCTATAGCTTGCCTCCAGCCTTTCTTTCTCAGCAGCAAAAAAACAACAGTAGCAATGCAGGCTTAATTAGCTATGCATTTTGGCAGTGGTCAGAGGTGGCTCAAAAAGACATGGGTCCTAAATCCATGCTCAAGGGCTGCATAAATCCCACCTGCAACTGGCTTCTCACTGTGATAGTAGGACTGAGGTGAAGGGAATGGAGAGGACTCTTATCAGTCAGCTAGAATAATAACTGCAACATTTTTAAACTGCATTTTGCTGGAGGCAGAAACCCACTCTAGCTGCAGCCCGTGACAGGGAGCTCAAGTGTATCCGTGTCTACAAAGGATTTGAAGCCTATAATGCCTCAGTTGGTATGTCCTGCTTTGTGGATCCTCGCTGCAGTAATTCAGGGCCTTCCTGTTATCTGGCAGCATTGTGAGGCCAGAAAGTGGGGAGGAAAAATATTTCCAGTGCTTTAAGTTTGCTGTCTGAGCCTAGCCTTCCCTGTGGGTCTCTCAGCACGTACCGGGGCACAGTTCAGAGACTGAGTGGTTTCAATTTGTTCTTGAAGCACAGGTGCAACTTGTGTTGGGGGCAGGGAGGATGAAGGGGGGGGGTCATAGAAAAATGGTAATTAAGTGTTCTTGTTCCCTTTTCTGGTTCATGTAAGATGGACCCTTATTGTGTCCGCTGTGCTTTTGTCGAATCCAGTTCATTTAGAAGTGGGCTGGACAACTGAAGCCTCAAAGTAATTTAAAAATCATTGCGTCCTTGGTGGGAGGGGAAAAAACATTCCCCAGTGAGATCTTTTAAGGCTTCATAAAATATTTTCAGCATATCTCCCACTTGAACTACTTTGCCCAGTACTTCTGTTGTATCATCAGATTCAAATCTGGAATTAGATATGCTTTTAATACAATATACCCTCACCCACCACTACTGTCAAGGGGAATAAGGGGGTGAATGCTGCAACTTGTTTGTCCTGTTTCCTTTCAGATACATTTTCTGTTTAGAATGACATCCAGTTCCTTTAAGAATAGCGGCAACATTTTTAAACTGCATTTTGCTATAGATCACTAGACCAGGACGAAGTGGTGGATGAGGCTTTCTTCAAACAGCTAGTGGTAGCTTCCTGATCACAGGCCCTGGTTCTCATGGGGGTCTTCAAATCACCCTGACATCTGGGAGGGCAATACAGCAGTGCGTAGGCAATCGAGAAAGTTCTGGGAGAATGTTGGGGACAACTTCCTGGTGCAAGTGCTGAAGCTATCAACTAGAGGCCATGCTCTTCTTGATCTGTTGCTCACAAAACAAGGAAGAATTGGTGGGGAATGTAGTAGTGGATGACAACTTGGGCAGCAGTGACCATGAGATGAGTTCAGGATCCTGAGGAAAGGAAGGGTGGGGAGCAGCAGAGTAAGGACCCTGGGCTTAAGAAAAGCAGACTTTGACTCACTTGGGGAACTCATGGGCAGGATCCCTTGGGAAGCCAGACTGAGGGGGAGAGGAGTCCAGGAGAGCTGGCTGTACTTCAAAGAAACCTTACTGAGAGTACAGGAACAAACCATCCTCATGTGCAGGAAGACTAGCAAGTGTGGCAGAAGACCAGCTTGGATTAGCAGAGAACTCTTCAGTAAACTAAACCACAAAAAGTAAGCTTATAAGAAGTGGAAACTTGGACAAATAACTAGGGAAGAATATAAGAGCATTGCTCGGACATGCAGGAAAGCCAAAGCGCAATTGGAGTTGCAGCTAGCAAGGGATGTGAAGGGTAAATAGAAGGGTTTCTATAAGTATGTCAGTAGCAAGAGGAGGATGAGGGAACATGTGGGTCCCTTACCTCCCCCATTCAGTAACCTAGTGACAGGATGTAGAAAGGGCTGAAGTGCTCAATTCCCTTTTTGCCTTAGTCTTCACAGGCATAGTTGGCTCCCAGACTACTGCACCGGGGAACACAGTTTGGGGAGGAAGTAAGCAGCCCTCATTGCTGAAAGAACAGGTTAGAGACTGCTGCATATGAAAACTGAAAGCTTGGACAGTGTCTCTTGCATAAAAATGCAGAACAGTGGCTGGGGCAAGACTGGATTGTGGTAACAAGACTGCCACAAGAAAAT
>NW_017729022.1:59449335-59449728 GCF_001723915.1 Gavialis gangeticus
GTCTGGAACCAGCTTCCAAGTGAGGTGGTGCAGGCTCCCACCCTGGGGGTTTTTAAGAGGAGGTTGGATGACCACCTTACTGGGGTCATTTGACCCCAGTGCTCTTCCTGCCATGGCAGGGGGTTGGACTAGATGATCTGCTCAGGTCCCTTCCGACCCTAGAAACTATGAAACTATGAGTCATAAAGCACTAGGTTAGAAAATTGGTTTTTAAGTGCAACAGGGACTACTTAGAAAAGCTGGACATGTACAAGTTCATGAGGCCAGATGAGATGCACCAGAGGGTGGTAAAGGAGTTGGCTAATGTGTTTGCAGAGCCATTAGCCATCATCTTTGAAAACTCATGATGATCAGGAGAAGTCCCAGATTATTGGAAAGGGCAAACACAGTGCT
>NW_017729022.1:59454728-59456124 GCF_001723915.1 Gavialis gangeticus
TTTCTATAAGTATGTCAGTAGCAAGAGGAGGATGAGGGAACATGTGGGTCCCTTACCTCCCCCATTCAGTAACCTAGTGACAGGATGTAGAAAGGGCTGAAGTGCTCAATTCCCTTTTTGCCTTAGTCTTCACAGGCATAGTTGGCTCCCAGACTACTGCACCGGGGAACACAGTTTGGGGAGGAAGTAAGCAGCCCTCATTGCTGAAAGAACAGGTTAGAGACTGCTGCATATGAAAACTGAAAGCTTGGACAGTGTCTCTTGCATAAAAATGCAGAACAGTGGCTGGGGCAAGACTGGATTGTGGTAACAAGACTGCCACAAGAAAATCAAACTGTGCTAATGGCTTGCAACCCGTTAGGTGTTGAGACAGCAGAGTGCTTGCAGTACCCAATACCCTACCCATGCCATAATAAAAGTGGTTTAAATTGTTGGCAGAGTCCTGATGCGCTCATCACCTATGTGTACCTAAGAAAGCCCTTTAAAGAAAAGCTGAGCCAGTGAAGGGAAGGAAACTGCATATGTATTTCAATTGACCTAGCAGCTAAAGAAAAAAAAGACTAAATATCCATCTCAAAATAAACCTGCAAAAGGAGCACTGACTATAAAGCGAATGAATGCCTGTTTTGAGAAATGTGAGGATGTCACATGCAGAACAATGTCACTCTAAGGTGTTACACTGAATGGTTCAGACATTTTTTATGTCTAAAGTTATGAGCTGCTACAAATGTACCTCATTGATAAATAAATACCCAAAAACAAGTTTGATGACACCTCTAAGTATCCTGTCTGACACTTGAGGCCCATCATCTGTGATTGACCTATAATTGCACAGGCTGCAGAAATGCACAATCTTTACACCTAGATAATTGAGAACAGGAGGCAGGCAATAAACAGTTATGATATGATGATCAACCTTTTCCTCCCTGTTTTGTCTGGACTTTACTTGACCAACCATCAAGGAAAATGCTTTGAAGAAACTATAAAAACTAAGCAAATTTGTCAACAAAGTGTGTGCAGTCCAGACCAGAAGCCATCCTGCTACCCAGCCAACAAGCGAAGGACCCATGCTTTGAGGCTGTACAAGGACTGGTTGCTGCCTGCACTGGGTAAAGATCTCGGCACAGCTAAGATAATACTAAGGACTAATAGCTTATTTTATATTGGGGAAGAGTCTTTTCTGTCACTTAATTTTTAACTTGTTGGTAGTTATTAAAGCAAGCCTTTCTGCTGTTTCAAGTTTGCTGATGACACTAAGATGTGGGGGGAAGTGGGCACAATTGAGGGGAGCAACAGGCTACAGTTAGACCTAGATAGGTTACAAGGATGGGCGGAGGAGAACAGGATGGGGTTTAACACAGACAAGTGTAAGGTGATGCACCTGGGGAGGAACAAT
>NW_017729022.1:59457234-59473071 GCF_001723915.1 Gavialis gangeticus
GCCATCATCTTTGAAAACTCATGATGATCAGGAGAAGTCCCAGATTATTGGAAAGGGCAAACACAGTGCTCATATTTAAGAAAGGGAAGAAGGAGGATCCAAGGAACTACAGACCAGTCAGCTTCACCTCAGTCCCTGGAAAAATGGAGCAGATCCTCAAGGAATCCATTTCTAAGCACTTGAAGGAGAAAAAGGTGATTAGGAACAGTCAGCATGGATTCACCAGGGGCAAGTCACGCCTGACCAACCTGATTGCCTTCTATAAGGGGGTGACTGGCTTTGTGGATATGGAGAGGCCGGTGGATGTGGTGTACCTTGATTTGAGCAAGGCTTTTGATGTAGTCTCCCACAGCATTTTTGCAGGTAAGCTAAGGAAGTATGTATTGGATGAATGAACTGTAAGGTGGAGAGAAAACTGGCTGGAGCATCAGACACAGAATAGTAATCAATGGCTCAATGTCTAATTGGCAGCTGGTGTCAAGTAGAGTGCCCCAGGGGTCAGTCCTGGGACTGGTTTTGTTCAGTGTCTTCATCAACAACCTGGAAGATGGTATAGAGTGCACCTTCAGCAAGTTTGCAGATGGCACCAAGCTGAGGGGAGTAGTAGGTTCACTGGAGGGTGGGGCTAGGATTCATAATGACCTAGACAAATTGGGGGATTGGACCAAAAGGAATCTCATGAGGTCCAACAGGGACAAGTGCAAAGTCCTGCACTTAGGACAGAACAATCCCATGCACCAGTACAGGCTGGGGGCTGACTGACTCGGCAGCAGCTCTGCAGAAAAGGACCTGGGGGTTACAGTGGCCAATAAGCTGAATATGAGCCTGCAGTGTGCCCTTGTTGCCAAGAAGGATAATGGCATACTGGGCTGCATTGGTATGTGTGTTGTCAGTAGGTCAGGAGAAGTGATTATTCCCCTGTATTCAGCACTAGTGAGGCAACATCTGGAGTACTGTGTTCAGTTTTGGGCACCCCACTACAGAAAGGATGTGGACAAATTGGAGAGAGTCCAGTGAAGGGTAGCAAAAATGGTGAGGGGGCTGGTGGACATGACTTCTGAGGAAAGACCAAGGGAACTGGGCTTATTTAGTCTAGAGAAGAAAGGACTGAGGGGGGATTTAATAGCAACCTTCAACTACCTGAAGGGGGGTTCAAAAGAGGATGGAACTAGATTGTTTTCAGTTGTGGCAGATGACAGAACAAGGAGCAGTGGACTCAAGTTGCAGCAAGGGAAGCTTAGATATCAGGACAAACTTTCTCACTTGGAGGCTAGTAAAGCAGTGGAACAGGCTACCCAGAGAGGTTGTAGAATTTCTGTCCTTGGAGGTTTATAAGATGTAGCCAGACAAAGCCTTGGGTGGAATGATCTAGTTGGGGATGGCCCTGCTTTGAGCAGGGGGTTAGGCTTGATGACCTCCCGAGGTCCCTTCCAACCCTAAGTTTCTATTATTCTATTTTAAAACACTGAAATCCTCCACGTGCCAGAACTTCCTTTCTCTGGCTGGTTCTAGTGTAAAGCCTCAGCTTCTGTTCCTCCGTTACTGGTAAATCTTAACTCTCTAGTAGAGAATGGATGCTGCATCATGCATGTACAGCATGTAGAATGCAACATGTTGTTGGGATCCCAATGGGTTAGGCATGGAAGAGACCATCTCTACCCCAAAGAGCTTATACTCTAATTAATCCAGGATCACACGATAGGTCAGTGGCACAGTTGGCAACAGAACCCAGACTTCCATGCCCTCAGTCTAGTACCTTTTACTGTCCTTCATCATAGCCTCTACATGTAAGCCATGCCCAGTGGAGGGTGTAAGGAAGGTAATCTCCCCGTTATAGGACGTTACTTACACTGTTATTATCATAGTAAGCCACAGATGAAACAAGGCAGGAAAGCTGGCCTCCTTGCCCCGGTGTCCTTTTCTCAGCCTTGCAGGGCTCAGTGGAGTTGGCAGGGCGTGACAAGAAAACCCTTATTTTACATACATGCTGGCTGCCTCCTCTGTAGACAACACCTGCACCTGTGATTCATGTTGAAAGAGCTCTTGGGGGCTCTGTATCACAAGAAGAGAAGCCAAAGGGAAGGCAGTGAAAGGAAAAAATCAGGCAAGCGAAGCCAGCTCCTGCAGGAAAGTCCTCCCCCAACATGGGGGTAGTGGTATTGCCTGTGCTGCTCACACTTCTTTGGCCTCTGTGTTTTGTACATACGGGGCTCAAACAAGCCTCCAGTTTTGAACCTAAACTTCCCCTGTCCAGTGGCTGGGCTGTTGCCATCTGGGTTTGGACTCCAGTCCTGAACCCAAACCTTTTCCCAATTCAAGCTGGTTTTGGATTAGAGACAGACACTCAAGTGGTAGATTTCGCTTCTCATTTATAAAGCACCAAAGTCCCTCTCTAATAATTTCCAGCCCAGAGTGCTGCCAGTGGACAATGGCAAGCATTTAAAAAAGCTGAAAAGTAGCATGCATCGAGCATACTTGTGGGAAATGTTCCTATTTCTTGGCAATGTTAGGTGTTTCTCAGCTCTGTCCTTCCCCAAAAACTATTTGACCTTGCTATGTTTTGCCAAAGGGTATGTCTACTTTGCAGCCAAGGGTGGATTGCAGCCTGTGTAGAGAGATCTGTAGCTAGCTTCAGACTAGCCAGCTAGTAGCCCTGGTGGCATGGAGCCCAGTGTAGGCTAGCTGCTGGAGTATTAAGTGGTGAGCTGGGAAGGTTTTGCAGCCTTCTGTTGAGCTTTGCTATGCTGTCTACATGAAATGCAGTGAAATCTTTCATTGCAGTATAGACACAGCCAGAGTTAAAATGCCTGCATATAGTTTTCTTCTTTAATGTGTCTTTGTAATAGCTCTCAAAAGCGGCAAGTAAAGCTGACATTCATGCTGCGTTCAACTCAGCCCTCATCCTGTGTGTCTCAACCTGTAGCTCTTACTGCGGCACAACACTTCTTGTCTTCAAAGCACTGACTGTGCAGACATCAGCTAATTAATCTTCACCGCACCCCTGGGGAAAGAGGTGATGAAGGAACTTGCGTTGTTATGCTGAGCGGCAGAGAATCAAAGGCTTGGAAGATGGAAAAGTCCTGGTAAAGTGCAGTGTTTCCCATTGCATTCACCATGAAGGCATGCCTTGGGGCAACACAGTTGTTCTCTGCATGCTGTTCTCCAGGGTTTTGTCCAGTCTAGTTTTTAGCAACTTGGAAAAGCGGCAGAATCCATGTTACCTTCAAAGACTATTCCAGAGCTTACTTTATCTTTCTACAGGGAATTTTCCCACTACCCCAAGTTTCACTTTGCTGTTTTCCATCCTGTGGCTCCCTTAGTCTCTCTGGTGCGAGCACCCTATACAATTTCACCTCTTGCGTCTGCACCCACCAGGTCCTATCAGTTTTCCTTCATCAGTCTCTCAGTACTGGGTTGAGGGACAGATGTGATTCACATGCATATGTAGGGGAGGGGTAGGGCTAGAGGATGAAGATAAGGGGAGACAGAGGAGAACTATGGCAGTGTCTGGAATGTGATGGCTTCAATTCTCCAGCTTCTTGTTTAGCTTCAAGAAACAGCCATTTTCCCACCCCTGTAAGCCCTCACAAATGAAGCTTTGTTGCAGCTGTAATGTCATACCAAGCTCCATTGTGGGATATTCCAGTGTAGTTCTTGAGTTTGAAAGACCCAATGGGACCCATTGCATTGGAGCCCTCAGGGTCTGATCACACAGCCACTGCCTATGTATGAGCTGCTTCTAAAGAAGTCACTGAGAGCTATTTGTGTACAGTGGTTGCATAATGGCAATCTAGTTCAATAGCAAGTTAAGGCTGGACATTTGCTAATGTAGCAGGGATCTTCATAGATCACTGGGTAAAACCATATGGTCTGTGCTCCACAGGAGAACAAGCTAAATGGAGATCATGGTCTTCTCTGGCAATAAAGTCTAAGAGCCTGTAACAGAGCCCTCTGGTCTGTGTTACACACTAAGCTGCACTGTTCTTTACCTGCATGTGCTTTTTTGCTCTGCCTGCAGTGGACTAGGGATGTGTTACATGTTTGGCTCAATTCTCCTGTGCTGTATAGCTTACACACAATGACAGTACTACGTAACAATATGGTTAGGTACCTTTACCAACTGCTCTGTGCTAAATGCTCAGAGTTATGTAGGTCACACACTGCACAGCCCTGTACAAATTTCACTAAAATCTGTGTGCTTCTCCTTTAAATGAGTCGCTAATACAGTCTGGTAAGGAGGAAATCCTTTGACCAAGCTGCAATGTTCATTGTACCCAAAGTGATAATTGAAATGTTGCCAGGTTTACATTACTTGTTATTATTCACATCTTTGCTGTAAGGCCAATTTGATACTAACTGAGCCTAAAATGCAGTGAATATTGAATGAAGTGAACTTGCCAATGAATCTACATAGGACAGATGCAAAAAAGGAGATGAAACCCCGGGGTGATTCACAAAAAAATAGGGGGCAGAGAAAGCCAGGCAAAGGGATGCTGGCTTACCCCATACCCTAATTAGAGGTTTCCTGAAAGTATCAGGTTTGGCAGTCACCCTCAGACCTCTGTGCACAAAACTGTGTGCAGGGGGCTGTGAACTATCCAGCTGTGTCTGCATTTTCATGACTCTTTATGCTAAAACTGGCTAGGGGAGCCGAGTGTTGGCAGGGGCCCTAGAGGAGATGACAAGGTATCAGGCAGTCATGCAAACATGCACAGAAAATTTGCTTTGGGGACAAACCCCACCAAAGCCACTGGGAGGAACAGGGAAAGGCCAAATGAAAAGTTCTGATTCAAAGTGGCTGGAATTTTTCAGTTATCCCAGAATCTCTGAGCTACTTTATGACCACTTCTGCTAAACAGTGCCTTAGCCTATGTGATGCCACCGTTCATGTAGGTTCATGAATTTGAAGCAAAATTTTGTTCTTACACCAATTCACTTGACAGACTGCTCGGACTTGGGCTGCCTGGCTTTAACTGATGGCTGAACTAGTAGGGCCTGTCTTGTGATAGCTTTCACTGCAGAAGGAAAGACAGGGTGGCACTTTAGAGACTAACTTGCTTGAAGATGATTATCAAAATTTTCCAGAGGACTTGCAAAGAGCCAAGTGGTGGCTTGCAGAACCAGCCTCCCTGCTCCATGTAGATAGAAATGTGGTTCTGGAGATATGGCATTTTCCCTCTGCCTGCCCTGCAGAGAGACACACCCAGAAATAGGGTGAGTTTGCATACCAAGAAAGTGCTCTCACTTGGCATCCCACCTTTGTTCCTTGAACTAGCCCTGAACCTGTCTTGTCCCTTGAAAATCTCTAAGGTTCAAGCCAATAAAGCGATGCTGATTTACACCCTCCAGGGGTGGCTATACCATAGGGGTGTCAAGTATATGGATCTGAAAGTTGGGGGAATGGCCTGCCTTGGGATTTGGGGTACTTTGGCCTTGCTTACCATGGCTGTTGGCAGCAAGCTTGGCTCTGGTGCTGCCCCTAGACTGCTGCAGTACACTTGGACCCCCTCCCCCAGATTCCTCGCTGCCTCAAGACCCCTTGCCATTGCTGCCTCACCTGCCCATGCCTCCATGGCCACCGTGATCACACCAGTGCCCTGGGCTGGATTTGATCTAGGAGGAGCCCTGCAGTCTGGATCTGACCCAGAGTCCCAGGTGAGTTTGGCAGCTCTGCTATACCACTTTCCCAGCACACCAAGGAAAGGCACTCTATGCCCAGACACATCAATATGAGAAATGCATCAGGGAACCAATTCCCATGGCACCAGCACCTAGGGCCACCCTCCAGCTTTCCATCTCCAGCAAGCCTTAGGAGTAGCTGCAGGGTGATACCCTCAGTGCAGCTTCAGAGCTGCATTTTCAGGTTTGGCATGTGGAAGCAGGATGGGCAGGTGGTGTGTTCCCAAGAGACTCCCTTCCCAAGACCACTGGCTGATGCTGGAGGGCCTTTACTACTGCTGTCTAGACAGGTCCATGTTGCTTTTGCTCCTGTTTAGCTGCCCCCCTGTACCTTTAAATCTGTCTCTGAAATGCTGGTTTGCCATTTAGCTGTTGACATGGGTCCCAATTCAGCAAAGTACTATAGCCCATGTCTAACTGGAATCATGTGAGTAATTCTAATGTCTCCAGTGGAGCTGTTCACATGCTTGCATGAAGCAAAATCTGACAAGCTGTGACCAGGCTGCAGTTCCAAGCAATGTCTTGGGGACATCAACATTGCAGAGAGATGAGTGAATAATTGCAGCAAATCATTTCTTTGACAGAGGTGGCCTCCTGTTTTCTATGTGGGAATTATGTTACCCAGATTACAGGTAGCCTTGTGGGCTGGCTACTGATAAAAGAGGCAGAAAGAGGTTTACAGCTCAACCGTTAATTTGCTTGCACCTTCAAACATGAAAACAAACGTTTATCCCAAAATCTGTCAAGGTACCTGCATAGATTCTCACCTATACTGGCTGGGGAGACTTAAAATGTGGGAGGATGGTAGCACTCAGATTGACAGCAGGTTTTCTTGAATTTTCTGAGTTCTCCAAATACTCCTCTAGTCTATGCCCAATATTTATAGATGGCTAGTTCTAATAAAAGATCTCTGATTGGTTGCATTTAAATTTCTTTGTTTCATTGAAACTTTTGGAACTGGACTGAACCAGTCTTGTGGACTTGGAAGGTGTCAATTAGTTGGAATTTATATCCTTGGGAAAAAGGGAGGGTTTCTTATCTCTTTTCCTTCCCCACTGTGGAATGCTGTTCCTGTTTCTTCTTTACCTTATTTAGCAAGGCTGTTTTTTTTGTTTTTACAAATTATCTAAGTATTTTAACAAAAATATCTATTATAGCAAAATAACATTTAATACATTGGATTACATCAATTATTACTATTTAAAGATAAAGCTATGATATAGTGTGTATGGATTATTTAATGTATGGTCTTCCCTCATCTCCTTTCAGGCCTCGTGCTTTGTTTAACTGTGTTTGATAGTTTCCCTTACTTGCTGAGCAAGTTAGTTGTCACATTTCCTAATGTTCACACCACAGTCACTCACAAACAAGCTTTGGGCTTTCTGCAACACTTCTGCAACTTAGCCAAAGCCCCTTGAAAATGGCGAAAGCTGGCAACACTTATCCACAAACACCTCACTGGGTACATCTGCACATGCAATTAATAAGCATGAATAAACTCTAAAACTAATTGCTCCAGAGTTTATTGCTCTTGGGTGTGTTGTTTGCATGTATTCCCAAGACTATGGCACATTGTGCCAGATTGGAGCAGTCCTGGCTGGCTTGGGACATGGGGGGTCAGCCTGCCAGCCTGGGGCTGCTCATCCTGGCTCAACGTGCTGCAGAGTGGCTGGCTAAGGCATGAGTGTGCTTCAGGGCATTGTTAGCCAGCAGGCAGCCCCCTCACTGAAGCACCCTCAGGCCCCAGCCACCTGGAGCAGCATCTACACTTGGCTTGCTGTGGAGTAAAAAACTCTGCCATAGAATAATACTTGTAAATACTATCTTGCTGCAGAGTTAATTAGGTTACTCCAGTCTAACAGGGGCACACACAATGTAGACATGCGATGTAGACACGCAAGGTTTACTACGGGGCTAACCAGTCTAGTGCACAGTAAATGTCTCATGTAGATGTGCCCACTATTTTCTCAAATTTACTCATTGTTTAAAAATATTTACCAGGCCATCCCCTGCATGGGCCTCTGTCTGTGATTTTCCTGCAAGCACTTCATTACAGATATTTAATACGCAAAATTCAACCTAAGCTGTTTTGTTGATTTGACTCCTTAGTGAGTGTTCCTGTTCACTGATTTGGGGCTTGTTCCCAAGGTCATTAAGATCAAAGGAAAGCTTCCCATTGATTCCAACAGACTTTAAATTAAGCTCTAAATAATCATGCCTCGAAACCAGTGGTTCTCAAGCTTTTTAGACTTGAGGCATCTCCATAAATTTCATTAATTGAGCCATACCCCATTTCAAAAGCAACTGTATTTATTACAGTTCTTACCTCTTTGCAGGGGGGCTGAATAGTGGGGGCAGAGAAGTGGGCAGGCATGGAAAAGCCAGAACTTGCATTTATGTCCTCACACCTGTTTATCTCCTCACACGTCTTGGCACTCTTCAAAAGGTTTCACAGCACCCCAGGGTACCCTGGGAATCACTGCTCTAAGCCCTAGAGTCTAAGGCTACAGCTACATTTGAAGAGCCACCCAGGTGTAACCAAACGATTTAAAAATACATCGGCTGAAAAGATGTATGTAGATGCACAGAGGACATGTCTACACGTGCTTTTATGCATGCCTAAACTTAATGCGCATTTTCCTAATGCGCATTAAGGCGATTTAAGTTCACATCTACACATGCACACGCTAAGGCTTGTTAACGTAGTGTGGGGGCCAGCTTGGGACTAAAGTTAGTCCCAAGTCAGTCAACATACACATCATTAATGTGCCTTAGCATGTCTACATGTGCACTAAGGCACTTCAGCTATTCACACATAAATTTGATACCTGCTTTTGCATGTATCAAATATAAATATTAATAACTTAAAATCACCATTTTTAAAGCACATTAAGGGTGCACACATCTAGATGTGTGCCCTTAATGCACCTTAAGTCAGGCTAAAGCGCCTTAAATTGGTATGTGTTGATGTGCCCAGAGTGCCCTTCCTCAGGTCTTGGAAGCCTGAAAGCTTGTCTAAAATGACCCTCAATCTTGCAGTTGGTCCAATAAAAAATATGATGCCCCTACAATTTTGCCTCTTGCCTGAGATGGAAACTCAGCTGAAGCAGATACATTTTTTGATTCATTCAAATGAATGTTGGGGGCAATTATTTTGAGTGATTTAACCAGCCTGGTACTGAAACATGGTTTTAATTGTTGTTTTGATATTTTGCTGTTTTATTTGTTTAATAAAACTGCTCGGTTAACTAGATCTGCTCCCCTTCCCTCCTTCCCCCGCCCCTTCCCCCCACAAAGCACCCAGGGCGTTCAGTTCTTTTCAGATAAATGTGAGTCTCCCTATCCAGTGAGTCATTTTCTGCTACTTAATTATTTATTTGTGTTATTATTAACAAGATATACTTCTCATTATAGCACATTTAGATGCAAACACTTTGCAGCCATTAACTACTTGTTTAACTTATGCCAATTCAAAAAGATTAATTGTCCCTACAGGATATAAAGAGATTGATATATGCGAGGCCATGGAGGAAGGGACACATATGCAGGCTGAAACTGTAAACCCCAGTCTCACAGTGGTAGGTAGTTACCAGTAGTTCCAAGAAAATCATTGAGGCTTTTTCCATGAGTAAGTGTTCCCCCATGTGAACACAGAATTCACTCTCTAGCTGCACAGAAAGGGGCAAGCAAGTAAGAGAAACTGCAACTAAAAGGACTCAGAAGCTGAAAGGAAAATTGTAGAGTGACAGAAAAGAGTAGAATAATTAATCAGAATCACTAATACTGTGTACTTAGGCAGTGGCATCTTTCAGCACAGTCGGATCTCACAGCAATTTGCAAACATCATCAAATCAGCGTCCCTGTGCTGTGGACTAAGAATTATCATTCCCTTTTTTTTCATATAGGTGCCCAAATAGGAACATTTTGGAGTCAAGCTCTATTAAAAAACCCATGGCAAAATACAGATTTAGATGCCTTAATTTAGACCCCTGAGTTTGAAAATATGGCCCTGAGGGAGTTGTCCAAGGTCCCAGAGTTAATACATGGGGAAAATAAAACTAGGAGTCAGGATTCCTGTCTTCCTAAAGGAGCAATGAAGCAGAGGAGAGCGAGATGTGTGAACAAGAGAAAGGTGAGATGGGTGGAGGGAGATGAGAGAAATGAAGATACTGAAATGGGGGCTTGGGATCATTGAGAGAAAGACAATTGGAACAGAGTAGAAACAAATGGACTGTCTGAGGGTAAGGGTAGAGAGAGCCAGCTTGGTAGTAGGTAAATGTTGTTCTTGGTGAAGACAAGAGGAAGTATAATTAATGCAAGATAAAGGAACTCTGAATTATTTGCCTGCTGATACATACTTTCAGAGAAGGGGGTCTGAAAACCAATGTAGTTAATCATTATATGGGTGTAAGCAGTCTACTAAACTGACTCGCTGCATCACCCCAAAGCCGTGGGTGGGGCAGGGACATGACTATTAAGGATGGCTGTGATGGTGTCATCGAACTGAACCAAGGCATTATCTTTTTTTTTCTGATCCCTACGTGCACATCCAAGGGCTTGAGAAACAGGATTTAAATCAGTGTATGTATGTATATATACATATACGTATAAATACATATGTATCTGTACATATATATTTGTACCTATATGTCTATACATACATGTATATGGAGACACTGGAACTCTGCTGGAGTAACTATTTAGTGAAAACATGTTGGGCTTGGTGTTCTGGAAGCAACAAAAGCTGGGGCTGGATTACTGCTGTTGGCAATAGACTCTTTTTCTGAAAGGGCTGTAGCAGAGATTTGTTACTTCTCACAGAGCCATTGCATAAGTGGGGCCTGTGTAAGTCCATCTCTGCCTGGCTATCTGAAATGTGGCATACAATGTGTGCTGACACTACAGCCCTGGACATGCTGCACACAGCCACAGGAATGGTTTTCATTTCCTAGTCTCTGTCTTTGAACTTTGCTGGTGCATGGTAGCAGAGTGGTTTAGGCATCTTACTACAGCTCCATAGGCATGGGTTTGATCCATGCCAAAGTTTGCCCATAAAACTGGCTGTAAGTAGGGACCTGGTCTTTTAGGCTGGAGAGTCAGACAGCTGGATCTGATGCTCTTGACATACCACTCCTTTATGTGCTCCTGACTCTACAAGCTGATGTATCTTAACCATACTAGCTCAGTGCTCTAGTGCTTAATCACTCTTATACTCAGATTAAGTTGCTAGCACTCCTGGTGTGGAGAAAAGCTTGAAAACACAACCCGGGAGAACCCTAAAGCCTCAGCAGATAGAAAACAAAGGAAAAACCCATTATATATATATTTAAATATTATTTTTCAGACACATGTGATTTGAGGCAGGGAGGTATTGATTCACAATGTCTGGATGCTCTGAATTGGCAGTGCTGGGGATGAGTGAAAAGTATGGAATGAAAAGTAAAGAAGCCAGAGGCTGGGCTGGTATGCATACAAGACAGGCAGTCAGCGGAGATGTAAACTGAGGAGTCAGTGGGTGAGAAACAGGCTAGGTGGTGGGGAGAGAAGGAGGATGAATAGTGGAGAGGTACCTGGGGAGTCAGATGTCAGGCAGGTTATAATGTGTCATAAATCCAATGTCTATATTTAATCCATGAGTTTTAGTATCCAGGAGGCTGATGAAGCAGCGTTCATAGGCTCGTCTCTGGGAAGTGTTTTGTAAGTTTCCTTTGAGGATCAGGACTGGGAGGTTGGGGAGAGAGTGGTTTTCTTGTGAGAAATGTGCCCCCACAGGTAAATGGGTATTCCTGTCTTCGATAGATTTCTGGTGTGCATTCATTCTGGTGCGCAGTTGTTGTTTGGTCTCTCCTACATATTTTCCACCAGGGCATTTGGTGCATTGGATGAGATATATTACATTTCTGGAGGTGCAGCTGTAAGATCCAGGAATGCTGATGGCTCTGTTGTGGGGTGTAGTAATTATGGGGGTGGTGGAGGTGTGTTGGCAGGTTTTGCATTTCTTGTCATGGCATGGTCTGGATCCTTTTGGTGTGTTCTGGATCTGAGGAAGTTTGCTTCTGGTGACGAGGTTAGCAAGGTTCAGTACTTGTTTGAAGGCTAGGATGGGTGGCTCTGGGAAGATATCGTTAAGAATATGGGTCTCTTTCTAGTATGGGTTGCAATTGTTTGAGGGTTTTCCGTATGGGTTCGAGGGGGGGGTGATATGTCATAATCAGTTGTGTGCGATTTGTGGGGGGGGTTCTTCTGTAGTGCAGCAATTCTTCACGTGGTATCCGGGTGGCTCTTTCAAATGTGTGATCTATCTCTCCGGAGGAGTGTCCTTGTTGGGTGAAAGTCTTTTTAAGATTGCTGAGGTGGCAATCCTGGGTGTTCTCCTCAGTGCAAATTCAGTGGTATCTGAGGGCTTGGCTGCATATCACAGCTTTTTTGGTGAGTTTAGGGTGATTGCTGGTTCTGTGCAGGTATGTATGTTGGTCTGTGGGTTTCTTGTATAATGTGGTCTGTGTCTAAAAAGGAGATGTTGGTGCTGAAGTATTCAAGAGATAGTCAGATGGAGGGATGGTGATTGTTGAATTTCTGATGGAACTCAATCAGCGATTGCAGGTTTTCAGTCCAAATGATGATGTCATTGATATATCTTAAGTATAGCAAGGGTTTGATGATGCCGTCCTTGAGGAAGTCTTCTTCCAGGCGGCTCATAAAAAGCTTGGTATACTGAGGGGCCATTTTGGTGTCCATAGCTGCTCCCATGGTCTGGAGGAAGTGTTGGTTATTAAAAGTGAAATTGTTGTGTGTGAGGATGAAGTGCATAAGGTCAGAATGGTTCTTTTTAATGTCCCTCTGCCCGAACAACTGGGCTGACTGGTGCTTCTGCTGGTACTTAGCAGCCTCTCAGGTACCTTCCCAGAGGGCTCTGTTCATGGACTTAGACCCAAACCAATTGCCAGTTTTGGAGTCAGGATGGAATTTTTTTCCACTAGGCCAGGGTGTATTGAAGGGGATTTTTGGGCCTCCCTGGGCATATCTACACAAGGCATTTACTGTGGAGTAGACTAATTAGCTCTGCAGTAAATGTCTCACATCTACATGTGCAACCCTATTATGCTGCAGAAAACTAATTAGCTCTGCAGCAGTGTAGTACTTGTAAAAACAACTACTATCCTGCTGCAGAGTTTTTTTACTCGGCAGCAGTTCACTTGTAGATGCTGATATGGGCTGGCTGGGCCACAAGGGTGATTCAGTGTGGGGACTGACTGCTGGCTAGCCCCACACTGGAGCACTCTTGTGCACCAGCCAGCCCCTCTGCAGCACATTAAGCCGGGTTGGAGCAGCCCCAGGCTAGCAAGCTGACCTTCCCCTCCCCCACTCCGTAAGTCCCCTGCCAGCTGGGGCTACTCCAACCCAGCTCAACGTGTTGCAGTCCTGGGCACATGTGCAAACAGTGCCCAGAAGCAATAAACTCCAGCGTGATAAGCTTTGCCTTAATAGCACATGTAGACATGCCCCCTCTGTAGCCCAGGATATGGTCCTCTTAGATCATCTGACCATTCCCTGCTATTACAGAGATGGTCTGTGAGTGCAGAGGACTAGATTTAATGGCCTGGCAGGCTCCTTCCAATCCTACATCCATAACTATAGCACATGATTTTGGAGGAGTCCTTTTTCCCTGCCACATCCACTCACCCTGCTCCTTTAAGAGTGTAGGGTCAAGGCAATAAAAAGCATGCCCACAATGCCCTCTGCTGTTGGAAATAAGCATGCACCCACCTTGCTTCACCTGACAGTCCTGACCTTCAGCAGGGATAGCCATGCAGCAGAGAACAGTGCAGAAGGCAGGAAAGGAGCATATCCTCATATCCAAGCAACAGAGCAAGAGAAACCATGCAAGAATCCCTCCCAGCTTTCCTCAGGCCTGCAGAGATATTTGTGCTATGTTTTCTTTCCAACTGAACCAAACCAAACTTGCGTGTGGGACAGTTCTGAGTGCTGTGGGGTTTTATTTCAAGTGGTCTGAGAAGATAAGGCTGGAGCTGTATGGATGAGACAGACCAAAGGGAAATCTAGATAAAGGTCAGAAAGTATCACTCTTCTTGCCCCCATTTTAACTCTAGCTGTCAGCCCAGTAAGTTGCAAATTCAAAGTAACAGGCAGGAAGGTGCTTCTGTGGCCAGGAGAAGAGTGTGGTTTAAATACACAGGCTGGGTAGCTGAAAAAGGGAAGCAAAATAAGTTGGTTCAACACAGACAAATAAAAGACACGTGATGTTGCATATGAGTCAACTATGTTCTGAGGCACCTGTGGCTCTGAAGATCAGAGAGGGGAGGGGTTTGGTAAACCCAGGCCCATGCCGAGAGTTCTAGTTTTCCTGATACTTGTGTGCAGCATTGAAACATAAGCACAGAAACCACCACTGAGATACCAAAGGGAGATCTGCAGGCCCTTCTAAGGGGAAAACACACCTTAATTTGGTAAGGAAATCCATTCGGAGTGAGCTAAAGCAAGCTTAACAGAAACTGTGAGTAGCCAGCTGAGAAGGGGGTGGTGAGAGCTGCAACCCAGAGTATGAGATGATATATTTTCAAGTGAAAAAGGAAGTGAAATTGCATGAGATGTGGGACTAGTGGACAGTGACCAAAGGAGGGTTTTAATCTCGACTTTCACTTGCTTGGACTCCTTCAGCACGTAAAGCTCTTCTCCAGAGGTAGAATGGAGAGGAGGACAAAGGAGGTCAATGCTTGGCTCAGAGAAGGCAAGAGCTGGGATATAACACTAGTGGTCTGATGCTGTGTATAATCCTAGCTAACCCAAAGCCTTTCATGGAGACAGGTAGAAGGCATTATTAACTCCACTGTAGTGGTGCACCAAGTACGAGAGTCCCAGGTCACAGCAGGATTAGGATAGAACGTCATACTCCTGTATGCTGCCCCCACATGGTCAGACACCAAACTGGATGAACAAAGGGTCTTCTCAACAAAACGACCTTCTTGTTTCATCCCATCAGGCAGAAGCAGGATATCAGAAAAGACAGATCATGGTCTGAGTCAGGGTGACCAGAGACAGCATGCTGGACACAGCTTATTTAACCTGGTAGGATACTGGAGAAGAAGATTAATAGTCTGATCCAGTGTGGAGGCTCCTTTGTTCCCATCACATCCTCCCATGAGTGACTCCCCTTCCACATCACTGTTTGCATTATCTTAATTCTCCACTGTTGACTAGTGATGAGAGGCTGCACTCTCCAGTGTGGCAGCCTGGTCCTGTATAACTGCTGTTGGTGAACATTTTAATAAGAGTTACTCAGTGGCAGGACGTGATGTTGAATGAAGGTCTGGTCAAGCCAGGGAGTATGTGGCCTGAGATAAGCTGGTGTTGGGGAATATATGTGTGTACATGTCGAGTGGGGCTTGAAAGGACTGTTACCTGTGGAGGCTAAGGGGGTGATGCATGGATAGGTTGAGAGAGGGGTACTGGCTGATGGGCACGCTGAAGAAATTGGAGGAAAGATACTGTGAGAAGATGAAACAGCCTAGAAGCGGTTAACAGCACTTGCCTGTCACCTGGGTCAGCAGACTGGAAAAGAACTAAATGTGTCCTTTTTTCCAGAGGTAGGGCAGGGGAAGCAGGCCACATATCCCATCACATCCCCAGGCGAGCTGGTGGACCCATTCATTCACTATCCCAAGAACAAGCCAGAGCAACATCCAAATCTCTTTCAAGCTCTTGCTTCAAGTTACAGTTTATTATTTGAATGCAAAGTAACAAAAGCCAGAATCATTCCCCTAGGACAACCAGATTCCAAGGTCCCAAACGCATTGCCTTTCCCCACCCTATCTCATTCCACAGGTACTGGCATCAGCGGAGGCCTTTCCTGGGAGACCTTGTAGTCTGCCCAGCATTCCCAAGATTAGTCCTGTACCAAAAGTGCAGCCTGGTGTTAGGGCAGGGGCGGGCAATTATATTGGGTGGAGGGCCGCTTACTGAATTTTGGCAAGCCATTGAGGGCTGCATGACAGGCAGCCCAGGACAGATTAATATTAATTTTCTAATTTTTTTAGGGGCCCCGGGGGCTGGATAGAATGGCTTGAAGGGCCGCATTTTGCCCACCCCTGGGTTAGGGTTTTTCCACAATTCCCCTTAGCCGAGAGCAAGCTGTTTACC
>NW_017729022.1:59478071-59491605 GCF_001723915.1 Gavialis gangeticus
AGGACAGATTAATATTAATTTTCTAATTTTTTTAGGGGCCCCGGGGGCTGGATAGAATGGCTTGAAGGGCCGCATTTTGCCCACCCCTGGGTTAGGGTTTTTCCACAATTCCCCTTAGCCGAGAGCAAGCTGTTTACCGAAAGCCAATATCTCTCTGAGGTCTTACATTGTACAGGAAAAGTGGATTATGATAGCTGAGGGAAGCACTACGCAGACACAGCATGTAAATCTACTGAAACCAAGGAAAGACAGAAGCTTTGTTTGTCTACCTAGTGATATAAAAGCAGGATTCAGGTGCCACAGACATCAGAACCAGATGTCTTTAGTGCCCTCCCAAAGAGGACTCATTTGCTGGACCTCTGTATCCACCTTAAGCTTGGGAACCTAGTTCAGACGGGGCAGCTCTGAATCCCTGAGCTGCTGTGCAACACAGTGAAGAAGGAATCGAAGAGTACACTCCAGTTAGGAGAACAGAGAAGCCTAAGAGCAGCCCAGTTATATGGGTTCTGTAGCTAGGTAAGATTATCTGAGTCTGCATTGGCTTTAGAAAGTAAATGCAACATCCAACTTGAATGTCTGTCCCATGCCTCAGGTGGAAAAGACACTGGAGAGACTAAAAACAGGTCACATGTATAACCACTCTGGTCCTGGCCAAGGGACAGTAGCAACTGCCCTTGATTCCAGAGTCCAGGGAGATAATGATCTTTGCTACCACATTTGGATTATACTAGTTTCAGACACAGCTCTTTGACTTTGGCTCTATTTGAGTGGCTAGTGGATTGGGTACACTTCTATCATTAAGTCTGTCTCAAAAAGGTGGTCGTAACCTATTTGAGTATAGTCCAAAGAGCTGTGGAAGTGTTACAGAGGTACAACAGTCCTGCAGGGCAATAGACTAGACACAAGGTCTCTCGGGGTCAAAAAAAACCCCTTATGCTGCAAGGTAGCAGCGCGGGGAACACCTGCATGTGTGGTGCCACAGACAGGTCTGCAGTGCCACTTACCACACATCTGTGCTCATCTGGATGTGGCCCAAGAAGTTAGGTTGCTCCCCTGGGAAGAGACCAGTCAGGTCTCTGGCCTTGCTAGAATCCTTGGTCCTACCTACAAAATAACAGGTTGAATCCTTCTTAAAGTTAATTCCTCAGTTCTCCCTGGGAATACCTCACTTAACAAGTCTTCTGCCCAATTAGGTGCCATGGAAGATACATTTACTTTCTATTCATGCAGATGCTTTTTGGGACACCAAAAGGATCCTCTGCTGTGTAGTCTAGACTTCTCCATGGAGTTTGTGCTATAGACAGATGTCTCTGAATGGGGCCCTGGGATCATCCTCTCACACACAGCAGTTAGAAGAGTAAGAGCAGTTGTGCTACACTTCAGGGGAATACACCTTCTTACAAAGAAGAATAATTTGGTTGTGCAGTGTTCAGCAGTAAATTAGGTAGTATCTCTTTAGGTATTTATTGCCTTTTCCACTCCTTGCCAAGCACACACCTCTGACATGGTTGCAACCCACAAGGGAGAGTAAACCTTGGCTACCCTGGTCTTCAGATCTAGGCTCTTATCATATACTAGACCCCTACAATCAGATCAGAATACTGTTGGCACCTCCTGGCATGCTAACAGACATGGGAGAAATGCATTTTGTTGCACATGGGATTAGACAGGAAAAACATGTCGGTTTATGGAAGCAGATTTTTTACTTTATTTCAAAAGTCTGTTCCCAGTACAGCAGGAAATGGGTTGTCATTGCAAATGGGAGAAGAATAACATGTAAGAAAAAACATAGGAGTGGATGCAAAGGTGATGTTATAATATGTTAGCTAAATATAATGTAGTTTATGTAAGAGGTAATGGTATGTCTAAGTACCTGTATCTGCTAAGTACCTGCTCTTATACACAATCTCTAAATTCCCAGAAAGCCCTGGCTTATTAAGTAATGAGAAAGAAAGTAAGAGAGTTAAACTGCTAATGTTGTCAGTGTGGCATGTGCTTAGAATTAGAAAAAAGAATAAAATAGAGCAAGAGGGAGGGAGGGTATCTTTGCTAGTACTAGCTGGTTCTGCTGAAGTCAACCAGCATGGGACAGCTAGAATTTTTCCCTCACTAGCCCAAGTCTTACATCTGATCAAATGCTTGCAACTGCTGTAATTACTGCGAGGTACAAACGTTACTAAATGCTGCAACATTACCAGCTAATGTATAGTTAGTATGTGATACTATACCCCTTTTTCCCCATCCCACTTTCCTGCCGGGGAATAACTGTCCTTTCCCTCCTACCAGGAGAAGCACCCACCTCTCATGTCTCCTTGAGTGTTAGGACCCTTGGTTGAAAAGGATGTTCAGAACCACGTCCTGGAGGGTTGTGGGAGGGGTGAGAAAGGGTTTAGTGCTGGCTGTTTAACACCTAGCACATTTTTCCTTTAAACTCTGCTAAAGCTTTTCATTTGGGGGTGGGAAGAGGGAAGGGATGGAGACTCAAAGGGAAAAGCCACTGGGTTCCTGCAGCTTGTTTTACTTCATATTATTTTATGAAATGTACATTCAACTAAGACTCCATTCCTGGAGGCAAGGGGCTGAGAGACTTGGGTGAGACACTGGTATGGGGTTAGAGGAGCACTGCTGGGGCTGATGGGGGGTGGCAGTACAAGCTGAGGGGCATTATCCAGGCTGAGCAAGTGGGGAGTACAGATGACAGGGCATTGCAAATGAAGGTGGGTGATAGTTTTAGTCTGAGGGAGTTTTTCATGGGCAGGGCAGTGGAGGAGAATGGGCTGGAGGGTGGGGAGGCAGGCTGAGAAGACATTGCAGGACTGAGCCTGGGGAGCAGGATAGGTTTATGGGGCACATTGGCCAGACGGGAGAGAGTTCAGGCTGAGATGGAGTTGCAAAGGCAGAGTGGGGAGGAGCTGGGCGTAGGGAGTGCAGGCCCAGAGGGGAGGAGTACTGGCTGCAGGGCGTTACATGGGTAGGCTGGGCTGATGTTTTTAGCATGCATGTTTCTTCTCCTCCCACAGATAAAGGTACGCCCTGGGGGAAGCGCAGAGAAGCCCCAAGGGATGGACCCAGCTTGACAGACTGTATTTCCCTCTGACGGGCCACAGGTTTGTGATTTCACACTTGGGCGGCACTTGCCTAGCCTGCTGCGCTGCACCGCAACTCTGAATCTGACTCCAGCATGCCATTGGACTGGACAAACAAACATGCAGACATCAGCTCTGACTGTCCCCAGGACCTGTGCTTCGACAAGCTGATTAAGCAGTGCCTCAGCTGCCATCTGTATGGGACCTCCAACGCAGACACAAGTGAGAGGAGGGCAGCAGGCTCTATATCCCCTGATTGGGGCCTGTGGTGGGGATTGGGCCCCATTTGAAAGCAAAAGGGATCCCAGGGACTGCATAGAGGATGGGAGAAGTGGAAATGAGATGGAAAGAATTAAGGGGGTGGGGTGCTTCTCCTGGTAGGAAGGAAAGGACAGTTATTCCCCGGCAGGGAAGTGGGTTGGGGAGAAAAGGGTATATAGCCCTAACACTCAAGGAGACATGAGAGGATTGCCATGCCTGCCCCCATGGAAATGGGAAAGTTGGCAAGGGAAAAGTTTCCCCACCTCTTGCTATGGATGTGAGTTAGGACCCTTTTGAAGATGAAGGAGATGAGGAACTTCAGTGTGTGGTGGATGGGCAAGTGTTGGGAAGACAGTTTATCCTTCTTGCTTTGAAAATGTTGAAGCTACCCCATGTGGTTGAACTCCCTAGCCCCCATCCTCAAAGCTAGGGCCATCTAAGGTAAGTGGCAAGACTGCTGCCTTTATGTCCTCACTGCTCCCCTCAGTCTGACTGTTTTTGACCTTGCTTTGCTTCCTTCCACAGGAGACCTCACCAGCATGGCCCCCACTCCAACTCAGCTGCCCCCGCATCCTTCAGGGAACATGCCAAGCCCAGTTTTGATCTTTGGCATCCCTGTTCTCATGGGGCTAGTCCTGGTATTGGCATCAGTTTGGGGATTTGTTACCTGGAAAATGAGAAGGAGGCGGAGGAAAAGGGAGAAACCAAACAAAGAATCCAAGGGTAAGTGTCTCCTGTCTCTCCCTTGTCTCATAGATGTATTCCCACACACAGACTCAGGGTCTGGAGAGGACCTTCAGGACCATCTCTAGCCTGATCTCCTACATGACAGGCCATAGAACCTCAACCAGTAGTTTCCTTGTCAAGACCAACCCTTTGCAGCTGAATTAGGGGCTATCACTGGACAGATATTCTGTCCTAATTGACTAAAGACTCAGCATGAAAGACAGTTTTTTCACATCCCCTGAAGTCTTTCCAATGGTTCATTACTGTCACTTAAAATATTGTGCCTTACTTGCAGCATACACTCTCTGCTGACTTTTTCTTCAAACCACTGGATTTTGTTAGGCCTTTGTTTTGTAGGCAGAGAGAAGATATCTGAGACCCGTTTCCACCCTGGTTCTCTAACAGTGCACGTGGTCCAGATCTAGTCCCTTTCTAGTGACTGCATTGGTTAACTTGGTTAACTTGTGCAAGAAAAGGTTATCTGGATAACTTGAGAGGGTCCAGAGGAAGGCTTCCCGTATGGTTAAGGGCCTGCAGGTAAAATCCTACAAGGAGAGATTGAGGGACCTGAATCTCTTCAGTCTCAGCAAAAGAAGGCTGAGAAGGGATCTTGTGGCCATCTACAAATTCATCGTGGGGGCAGCAAGGAATAGGGGACACTCTGTTCACCAGGGCACCCCTTGGGGTTACTAAGAACAATGGCCATAAACTGACAGGGAGCAGATATAGATTAGACATTACAAAAAATTTCTTTACAGTGAGGGTTGCCAAAATCTGGAATGGGCTTCCGAGGGAGGTGGTGCTGTCCCCTACCTTGGAGGTTTTTAAGAGGTCATAGGCTTAGCTGCGGTCATCTGACCCCAGTGCTCTTTCCTGCCCAGGGCAGGGGTTAAACTCAATGATTTACTAAGGTCCCTTCTGACCCTAAAAATCTATGAAATTTATGATGCTAGAGGGTTCTTTACTCTAGAACAGCAGTTTCCAAACTCTGGCAGATTGTGCACCACCAATTTAAAATGAAACAACCTTAAGTGCCACCAGCAAATTTTTGTCATCTAAAGTCATTATAATAAATCTGTTAATGCATACCACTGACAGGTTGTCTGTGTACCACTAGTGGTACGCATACCACAGACTGGGAACCGCTGCTCTAGAACCCTCCAGCATCTGATAAATTCTTCCTGCCTAGTTGCTTGTAGGCAGTGGTTAAATTGCCTCATAACCTTCTCCTCCATAAACTACTGTGAATAATTGGGCTCCATTCATAAGGTGATAAGATCTTCCAGGACTCTGGGTGAGATAAGTCAGGGCAAAATACTATTCCAGCTTTCTTCTATCCGATCTGCCAATTTGAGACAGAAGTTTTAAAGCTTTTGTTCAAAAAGTAAGAGTGACATTTCCAAAGCAGGTTCAACCCAGATGAAATTTTGTGGACACAAACCTTGTCCAACTCCTATATTCCATACTTTTATCTGTATTCACAGAGTAACGAGTTCTCTTACTTGTTACAAAGGCTGCTCCATGGAAATGCAGTGGGGTCCTGTAGGAAATGTGGAAATACTCTAGAAACTGACAGACTTGAACAGAGAAGGAGAGCTTTTCTACACAGTCTCGTGAAACACCTTACAAAACTTGGTTGCAAAGTTATTAATTGCTATTTGATTCTACAAAATGGCTCATAACTCCATAGAAAAGTTGTCATTTTTGCCAACACATATTCATGTTCTCAAAGCTGCACTGGTGCAAATGGATGTCAGGATTTGAAAATCTGGCCTGAGTTTTTGCACCTTTTCTCTGTAGAGAAAATGTTCTGAATGTGTTCAGTGCAGCAAAATGGACCTGGGTCTGCAGATAAAAAAAAAACTACATAGTTTACAAGGCTGGCCCTCTAAAAAGCTAGGAACTCTCAATTCACAGTGAGAGTTCAGGTCTCTGAGCACTGCACAGGAATCAGTCCCTCTCAGGGGCATGAGCTGTTCCTTCCATCTCAATGGATTGTTGGCTCTAAAGCAATGGTTCTCAACATTTTTAGACTTGAGGCAGCCCTCAGAAAATGTCAGCTCTTAGTTTTCACTTGTTTTTTGACTACAGGAAAATACATTCTTCTGTTGCAAAGAACTCAGAAAGATTACAGCCGATTAGAATGCTTTTGGCACTATGGATTGCTATTTGAAAGCTCTGGGTTTATCTTGTGAATCATGTGTGCATACCTAACAGAGCTAACCTTGCCAGGGACCCCACAGCACCCTTGAAAGGATATCAAGATACCAAAGGATGTCGTGGCATCCTGGTTAAGAATCACTGCTGTAAAACTTGAAGATGACAATGTGGAGTCTAATTTAAAAAAAAAAACAATAATGGAGGCATATAGGCACTATAAATATGTAAGTAAAGCTGGTAGTTGTATAGGCCTCAGACCTTTTTTCAGTGGGGTAATATATATCAACAGCATTCACTGGTTTGCTGATGATCATTTCTGCAGAAACTTCCAGCTCTGTGCTTATCAGAGAAACTAGAAATAAAAGAGTGCTCATCAGCTCATCTCTCCCTTCCCAGGGAGCCATTCCCTGCAATGTGTTCTCCAGAACCTTGTCCTCTGCTTTTCCCCTGTGATGGCGCTCTACAGGCAAATTCTCTTCACAGTCTGAAAGGGTTCCCAGATTTTTTTCCCAGCCTATGCTTTTCCTTTTTTTTTATTTTCTCTCATTACCCCTGGCTATAGGTCAGGGCCAGCCCAAAGTGAGCCATCAGGGAAAGGGGAACAGAAACCAAGGGCAGGGGAGTGAACAGTCATCAGGCTAGAGGATGAGGAGGACACAGGGCATGCTCCACTGCATTCCTCCTTTGACTCCTGGGTCTTTGAAGAGGGCTTGGATGGAGGAGCAGGAGCAACTCTTGTCCCCCAGCACAGAGCATATGTGGGTATTAGTGGCTGAGGGAGGAGCAGCAGCCATTACTGTGAGGCTTTCTGCTCCCCCTTTTTTCCTTTCTTTGGCTTCTGTCCTCATTTCATTTGCTAACTCCCCACCTCACCCCATCCCCCATTCAGCAGATCTGTTTCCCCATGAAAAGTTCATGACACCACTTTCAGGAGGATAGGTGTCCTGCTCCGTCCTCCCCACCCCCTTCCTGATGAGGCATAGCTGACCTTCCTTCTGCTTTTCTCAGGTGTCCTGCTCCCTGATGGGGAGACATGGCCATTGTAAGGTGTGGCCATGTCTTTTTTCCCTAGGGAGCCCATGCCTCATCGCTGACTCAACCCCATGCTCTCATTTCGGAAACTGTTATGCTTCATTTCACATCTCTGAGCATATCAGAGTCTTCCGGAGAGAGATGTAGATGTGTTTTCCTGTGTTTTTCACCCTTCTGCTTCTGCTTGTGTGTTTCTGCAAAGCCAAGGTTTTGGAGATAGAGGGAGAGAGTGGTCGGGGAAGAACAGGAAAATTCCCTGTGAAAATCATATTGATTAAACCGGCCCTGTGGGTCCCAATATGATGTTGCTGGTTACGTAGCTAACTTCCTCATAGTATTTGTGAAAGCTAGGGTGAAAAATCATTTGGGTCCTTTCAATTTTGAGGCAGAACATTTATCAAATTTAATTAAGGAAATCTTAAAAGAAATCTAAAAGATTTTCTAAAAGAAACCTAACTATGAACAAGTTAGGAAATGACAAGTTGAGGCGATAAGCATGAAGAATCAAATATTCTATGTTCAGACATCCTTGAATGAGACCCCACGCATTAGGTATTCCATTTGCATATACCTTTGACTATGAGCCCAAGACTTAACCACATAAAGAAAGTTTCATATGACTTCAAACCAAAAGTTTCAGGACCAGAACATGTACACCTACTTTGAGTGCATAAACAATTCTATTTTTAAGTGATACTTTCAGGAGAAAATCTCTCTTCCTAATACTATAGGGAAGAAAATCTCTCTTCCCTAATAGCAAACAAAAAATAATTTGAGGCAAAAATCATTTTTTTTCTTTTCCAAAGCAAGAGGTGGTGCGAAAACTGAGGTTGCGGGGGAACCCCAGCTGAGGCCATAACTCCAAAGAGCCATCTGCCTCTTTACCTCCTGTCTTTGAGAGGGCACTGGGCATGTGGAGGTCCAGCAGAGCAATGGGCTTTGACATGCTGGTAAGGAATAGTCATGGCACCATTGGAAGGACCGATGGCTCTCTTGGAGGCTTGTCTACATTAGAGGGATCAGTCAATGCTAACGCAGTTGGTTGTTCAATCATCGCCCTCTGAATTGGTGGCAGGTTTGCCTCTGCATTCACCCTTTAATTGTTTTAAATGGATTTAGTGGAGGTGGTTGTCATCTATGACAGAAAACAGATTTCTGAGGTGATGAAGCTCCTTTATATGCTGACTGACCTTTCTGCTCCTTCACCTGCACCCCCATAAGTACTAGCCTCTCCAGAAACATCTTCTACATCTCCACCCCCTTCATCCATCCCACCCCGCAAAATGCACTTTCTGTATTCCACAGACTCTCAAACAGCAATCTCACTGGGTATCCTGCTCACTGAGACTATAACCTGTTTCCATCCAGAGTCTGCTTCAGTATACCCTTCCCTCAGACATGCTCCTATCTCCTCTCTCATTTCCTTTCCTCTGTAGTGATTCTCTGGAGAGGTGCAGGTCTCTGAAGAAGCAGGTCTGGGAGCTGAGGCAGCCCTCCCATGTCTGCTGGAGAAAGTGGTATAGTTGTTGGTTGGCTCACCAAGTTTCTACTGTGCCAGGATGTTGCATTTTCCTTTGCATGCAATTGTCTGAGTCTACTCCAAATCTGACTATCCCAGTTCATGCCCCTATTAAAAGATTGGGGTAAATTACATGCAGTGCCTGCCTGGCAACTGCTGAAGCTCTTCAGGATGTGGATGTAAGGTGTCTGTCAGCAGGCTGAACTGGAATCTGTTGGCAAAACTTCTTTAATGCACACCAGGCCTATTGTGGGGATGAAAGACAGGATTTCTTCCTTGCCACACATCTCCCATTTGTGACTGAAAGTGCAAGGATATTTTGACAGCAGAGGCAAGGATGAGATATTGGGGGTGCAGGATTTGACAGCCAGAGGGCATTTGGAGCTGCCTATTGAAGGCAGGGGGAATGCCCACTCATGACATCCCCTAGGTTTGTAATCCCCTCCTTCACGGCACCACTCCAGCTTCATTTTGCATGATTCACATAAGGATACTGTGGCAGAAGGTTCCTGCCTTTGTGCTCTGTACCATGCAGTCTACCCCCACCTTTATGACTCCTACCCCCACCTTTATGACACCTTACTAATCCATCTCTTTGCTTTCCCTGTAGAAAATCAGGACTTCGTTATTTCCTTTGAAAGCCAGGCCTGTACAGGACCAAAGCTTCCAGAAGAAGATGATCTTGTTCTGGCCATGTGCCCACACCTGAATGGCTCCCTGAAGACAGCTGGGCCAACTGGAAAAGGAGAAACCTCAAAGTGGAAACTAGCCTACCAGGGAGGTGTGGGAAATGAGGTCATTCAGCTCTCTGCCCTGTCCCCCTGCAATGAAGAATGGGATCATGGCTTTCCACTGCCAGCAACTGAGCTGGGGGCCACTGTCCTGGTGACTACCAAAACCATTCAAAACAGCTGTCCAAATGAGGAGAGACCCTGAGAACTGGCAAAGTTGGGCTGACACTAGCTGGCTCACAATGCAGATGAGAAAATCGCCTTCACTGGAGTGCAGAAGGTGTTGCATGGAAATGACTTGAATCAGAACTGGTCTGAAGCAAAGTCAGCCTTCTTTGCCTTCTATATATTCTCCTTCACAGCCACGTTGAAATCAGGAACCCCTGTGGAACAAAGCCAGCTTACCCTTGTTTTTTCCCATGACATGTCTAGCTGGAGCAGAGTTGTGTCTGGGGAAGAAGCACTTTTGTTCAGAGCCAACATATGTAGACTTTGTTCAGAGCCAACACATAGATGACTGCGGCATCAGCAGGCATGGATGAATTAGTAATCACACTTTAAAGTTGGTGGTGCATGTTATAGAAGAGGGACGGGGAACTGCAAAGGGGAGGATAAAATGTCTATTGAATAAACATTTAACTGGAGCATGAGAGTTAAATTAGGGCAAAACCCTGCACCATTGACCTCAGTGAGTTTCATCATTGACGTCCATGGGAACGGAGTTGAGCCCTTCATGCAGATTCAGACTTAGGTTCCAGGGGCATGTGGGGGGTGTCTGTCAGACCACATTCAACTTCTGTCTCCCTTACGATCATGTTCCTGATCCCCTTGATCTTTGGTGTACCAGCACATGCAGTTACCCACCTCCTAGAAGCCTCTCACACAAGTGGCAGAACTTTACCATCTGTTTGCAGGACTCTGGGAATTTCCTTGCAGGGGGTGGGAAGCCAAGAGATGGAGAAGTGCCTCTTTCCAAGAAAGGAGTAAGGGAAGGCAGGAGAGGAAATCTCTCTTTTTCATGTGGCCAAGTGACACTGGTGTCAGATGGTCATGGACAGGGAACAGGAGCTATGCACCTGCCTCTGGAGATGTACTGCACCCTGGGCAATATTATACCCCCTGTACCTTGAAACTTCCCAGGTCTGACAGTGGGGAGAGAAGAGCAATGGCAGCAGTGCAGGAGCAGTGGCTGGAGGTTACCCCCTTCTTTTGCTGCCAACATGCATGCTGGGTGGCAAAAAAGGAGGTGACATCTCCCACAGCAGCATCACCAAATCTGCCGCTGCTGCTCCTGCAATACACATGGCTGTCACCACTCTGCCCTTCCCACAGCCAGAGCAGTGAGGGTGTGGGGAGAGTAGGGGGATGGGGGACAGGAGGGTGAGGCTCCCCCACAACTCCATTGCAGTGCCTTCTCTTTAGGCAGCACTCGAGGCTTGTGCCCTGCTCACCCATCTGTTATGTTACTTCACATCACATCCACCTGAGGCCACCACTGCTTTAGTTCCTATTTCTTCATGCCTCTCTCGTGATACAAGGCTTATAGGAATGAACATTTTCATGATAAGTAAAACAAGACTTAAGCATGATTTGAGTGCCGGATAGGCTGTTTAGCTTATAGCTGTTTCATTAAGGGCTCATCTATGTGTGGAAATGGACAAATAGCTGTTCCAGAATAACTCCCCTTGGGGATGCTCTATGCAAAATAAATGTGATTTGACTCTGGAATTATTACTCTGCTTTAGAAGTGGCATAATTATCCCAGAATAATATTGCATGTATTCCTGAATGTTATCCTCATGAGGGACTTTTTCTAGCATGGTTAAAATACACCAGAATAGCTGCAGCAGAGTAGTTATTCCAGAATAAATATCCAAGTCAAATCCCTTTGTGTAGTCAAGGCTTGGCAAATGTATCTCTGGTGACAAGCATTACTGCGCTAAAGGGGCTGGTTATGAGACAATATCAGTGATCTAGACAATAGGATGGAAAGGGAAGACTTATAATGCATAAACAGCCAACCCCATAGAAATGCTGAAAAATTGCTCCATTATAAAGGGCATTTGCCTGCTTTAAAGGTACTTAATGTAGATTAGGAACAGCCATGAAAAGGCAAAATTATAGTTGTGTATGTTTATCCTTGCCATCATTTGCCTGGGAATCTGTCTGTGGTGACAGCAAAGTACCCTCTTGCTTATACTCGATCTGACAAACCCTTCATCTGCCTTCAGCACCTCTGACACCTACATGGTTATACTGTAAGATGCTGGTTCCCTCTTTTTGCCTACCATGGGGATTAGTGCTGGTTTTGTTGCCCTGCTATGGAGAATTGTAGAAGCTGCTATACAGCTCAAAGGGCTGAGCCACTCACTGCAACTGGTATCTCCAACTTCCTCACAGCAGCCACGACAAAGCAACAGAGTGAAGAGCTTTAACCAAGATGCATTTTGACTGGGATGGTGGCAACCTGCAAGTGACCTGGATTCCAGTCCCAATCTCCCATGGCCTGTCAGCAGAGAATGCTGCAGAAGCTGGGCTAAGTAGTGATCAGCTTCTTCACAGGAAATCCAGATTTGGTCACCTGCTTCCACATTTCATTGCTCTGGCCCAGAAGAGCAATGGAAGCATGGGCACTCACCTCCTAGGCAGTCCTCATATCACCCTACCATGGTTATTGTAGTTAGTACTGCTCCTGGACTGGCTACCACTGAAGGACAGTCCGCCATCCCCATGAAACACAGCTTCATAATCTTTGTGTACCAGGGTCCCCATGATCAACCATTCCCAACAGCTTTTCTTCGCATGCTATCCCAGTATCCTTTGCACCAGTTTCTATAGTGGCTTCATGGAAAGCGCTATTGAAATTAACATCATGATATATGGGGCAATCCTAGCACATATAAATAATACATGGTTAGAGCAAATCTGCTTCAGTAGAAAACCGGAGAGAGAGAACAGGAGCAGGATCCAAAATATCTCCCTTGAGCCCCACTTCTTCACTGACAACTGCCTCTGACTCCCAGGATGAGAACTGTGGATGTAAAAACTATCCCTTAGGAGCAATTAAATCAAACTCTGAAGGTGGTGATGGGACAGGCATATTGGATGAGCACATCTGCTTGTAATGGCAAAATAGTTCCTTGCAATGCACTTCTGCAGGGATCATCCTACGTGGTTCAAAAAGGTGCAAGTGCTGGAACTTCCATCATCTCCTGTAATTACGACAGTGAAACAATTTCCTTGTGAGCTATCACTAAGCTTTGACCATACCTGCATACCATTTCAATCCATATTGGATTATTCTGAGGCAAGTCACTTGCTATCTGTTTTGGGATACATGTTTTTTTGCTCACTATCTTGACCATCTGAGCCAATGATAGGGGATAATTCACCAATAATAGTTCAGCCTTTCCATCCTGCAAGCCCATGAGGGAGATCGAGACAATTTGTCTCATTGCTGCAGCATTCTTTGTAGATGCTTCTTGCTCTTTTATTTCCAGGGCATGGGACTGGCTGGGTCTATTAATTCTATATTGGGAACAGTGGGAAAGAAAAACAAAGAAAAAAGCTGTAGAATTGAAGAATAAAATGAACCTGCTCCAAATCTGTGAACTCCTCTTCTGCCTTTCTGGGGTTTATGTGGGGAGGGTATACTCACTTCTCATACTGGTGTTCTTACTAACTTGGCTAGGTCTGGTACACAAGTCCTTTTTCCATGGAACAGGTGCAGCATCTCACACTGCCTTTGAGTCATACTGGAAGGTGAGAGATTAAAGAGATTTCTCCACAAGATGAGGTTTCTGTTCCTCAGCACCAGGTCCTTCTCATATCACTTTGTCATCAAGCTTCTTGTTCTCCATGCAAGACAGGACTGCGGGAAGAAAGGACTGTAAACAAATGGGAAGAGTATTTGAAACGAGCCAAAGACATGCCTTTTCTTGCCTCCCTATTTCAAGCAGTTCATTTCATCTTGAATTGTGCATCAGTGTGGCAGAAAGCCACCTTGGTTTCTCCCCAAA
>NW_017729022.1:59491616-59493012 GCF_001723915.1 Gavialis gangeticus
GTGTTCCTGAGGTGGGATCTCTGCACCCGCCACAATCAGCACCATAGAAAAAATGGATAGGAGATGTGCATAGCTGTGGTAGTGGTATAATTGCTATGGTGCTAGGCCAGTGATGATATGGTTTAGATATGCCAGCCTGTTTTTGTTTTTTTTTGTTTTTTTTTTTATCTGGTGATCTTGATTAAGTCACTCGAGAAACAACTGTGGTGGATTGAACAGACGCACTTTTAATCATCCCTTGTCCATGACACAAAACTACTAATACTGAGCAAGAGCAAGAACCTTAGGACATGTTGTAGGCCAACGTTGAGTTACACTGGCAAAAGCTATTTGTGAGCACTGGATGGAAACAGCAGGGTCTGGCACAGGGCAGGGGTAGAGACCATTGGCAAGGACAGTTGGGAAAGACTGGATTAGGAGGTAGCTGAAGGTCAGGTGTGAGGTGTGCTGCTGAGGCCATCCTTGCCATGATGAAGGATAAGGGATGCTTGCCTGTTGCTGGCATATTGTAAGAGTCAAGGTGTTAAGCACCATGCCCTGTCCAAGTTCTAGTTAGGGTAATTATATCTCACCTGCCTAAAATTGTCCCTGCAGTTCCACATGAACATAGCATTCCTCCTCACTTTTTGTCCTCAGGTGATGTCCTGCACTGCTCACATGCTCTTAAAAAATGCTGAGCAAGTTTGAAATGGCTACACGTCAATGATGTAATGCATATGTGGCTTCTGTATAGGCTAATGATAAGGAGCTTAAGCTCCATCATGATGAAATAAGCTACAGTTGTGCAGAAAGCTGGTCTCAAGGCAAGGCCACGGAGCAGGACACACGAGTCAGATCCAACCTGTCTCTTTCACAGACTCCCTGTGGGACCTGGGCTGAGTCCCTTCCTCTCTCTCTCTGCCACAGTTGTAACATTTGGAACAAAATACTTTCACCCAGCCTGTTGCTGGTCTTGTTTGCTGACACAGTGAACTCTTCAGGGCAGAAAACACCTCTTCCTATGTGTGCTGTCACAGGCCAGGGTTGTAACAGGGCCTTCTGTCCCCTTAAGACCCAATGGGTCTGAGGCTAGCAAGACCCTGAGCTATCAGACCCAGCTGGGTAGGTAAGGGGTGCATCCTAAAAAAGGGTCAAGTGCACTCAGCTGGAGAGGGAATTGGAGGAAGAAGCTTGGCTCCTAGGTGTCCCCTCACCTCTGAGTGGCTGCAGCCTGCCTTGGTCACAGGAAAAGCTTTGTCTTGTGTTCAGATAATATGCTGTTCTCTGAGGAAAGGGTCAGAAAGAGACCTGAGCGAGGTGTCAGGGCTGGGGAGACAGGACAGCGGCTGGTTTGGATCCTATCAGCTCTACTGCTGTCCTGCACAATACCCGCCCCTCACTTTCTCAAGCAATGAAT
>NW_017729022.1:59498012-59499079 GCF_001723915.1 Gavialis gangeticus
AAAGAGACCTGAGCGAGGTGTCAGGGCTGGGGAGACAGGACAGCGGCTGGTTTGGATCCTATCAGCTCTACTGCTGTCCTGCACAATACCCGCCCCTCACTTTCTCAAGCAATGAATACCACATTTTCTTGCATACAGTATGTCCTAGAGCAAGGGACACATCTTGTTTTTCGACAGGCAGAATGAAGAATAAAAGATCTTTCCCTGTAGAAAATCCCTGCTCATTGTTCTGCTCCCTGTGAATCGTGTAGTTGCACTTCTGCTTGCAGAAGCTTAAATGACAGAATCTGCTCTTACCATATTTCGTTATGTATAATGCACACCCTGATTTCCATCAGCTTTGGGGGGGGGTGAGATAATATGGTATTACCACACAGTCTTAAAAAATGTAACTGCTCTTGTGCCTTTCAACACATGTCACTTCCTGTGGCCTGGCCACAGCATAGGTATAAGGCTGAAGTTTCTGTTTCCCCTGACAGAAGGGCAGGGTGTCGCATAGGAAGGCTGAACTCCTGAAAGTTGCACCCTTCCTTCACAGCAATAGTGCAGCAGTTTGGGAAGTTAATGAGAGCTTTCTTTTCCTCAGTGAAGAGCACAGGGCAGAGAGGGGGGAAACATGGGGGGGTGTTGACAGTTGACTGTCCTCCCCGCCCTCTCTGAGTTTCCACAGCAATTTTTCACTTCCCCATCCTGAGCAGGATGTGCACTTCCTCCCGCTGCTGAAAGGACCTTCCCCTCAGCGTGTATATATACCTTGAACTGCTTGGAGGTCAGGGACTTCACCTGTTTTGTGTGTGAGGGCTTTTCAGCGTTGTAGGGGGGAAAGTCTGTGGAAACCCCAGTACAGGTTTGACAGAGCTGGGTCTGAAACCCACCTCACAATAAAAATAGGAGGATTTTTAATCATACAGCTGAGAAGCAACCTCTCGGTCTTGCTGGAACAGGAGTGTGGTTCCAATACAGTCCTCTCCACAGCCAGGTGTGGACAGGGGCAGCTCCAGGAAGGCAGGTCACCAGGGGAAATCAAGGCCTTTTGAACTTGAGAATGTGCAGAGGTGGCATCAGAC
>NW_017729022.1:59499090-59500184 GCF_001723915.1 Gavialis gangeticus
GCCTTTTGAACTTGAGAATGTGCAGAGGTGGCATCAGACACCAGGCATCCTATTGCAGGCCTGTGGTCCCCGAATCGATGCCTTGGGCCCAGAGTTGACATCATCTTTCATGGCAGGAAGCAGCTGGGGCTCAGCTATAGGGTTCATAAAAGCATTCACGCACGGCACTGGACCTTAGCGACATAATCAGCCAGTTCTGCATGCTGGCAGACTCCTCGCTTCTGCGGGGCTCAGGTACAGAATATCCACGTGGCATCTGCCCCTGCCTTCCACATTTACTGAGGAAGCAGAGTCATGAGAGGAGAAGCTACCTCATCCCCTCACCTCATCTTCTTTGCCTTGTTTTTACCAAACACAAGGGAGTACCAGCCTTCTGTGTACACTGAATCTGACCAAAAGTTTGAGGTCGTGGGAACCACATCCTCATGACATCATTCTGCACAAGCGGCCTGCTAATCACGGCATGCAAGCCACTGATCAGAGACGGCCAGAAGGGTGCATTAGGAAAATACTCGGGACACATTAAAAATATAGAAAAAGATTATTTTAAATGCAGAAGTTCCTAAGAAGTATGTCTACTGGAGTTACAAATTTCTGGCACCAGCTTCGCAGGGAATAATGGATCCGTGCATGTGTGTATGCATGCGCACGTGTGTACACATGGTTGTACTTTGACAGGAAAAGTTTCTAGCTGAAGCCTTTACTTGAACCAGCTTGCCAACCACCAGCTCTTCAGAATTCAGGAAGATCCCCAAACCAAAGTAACTTTCTGAGCTGATACTAATCCCCCCTGAGGCTAGAGCGCGCTTCTGAGAAGAGCTAAACTTTCAAAGCAGAGCTGGATTCCTGAGTGAAACTGAGAAGCTGATTTTGTCTTGGTTTAAGTCTTTTAATTAAAAGTGCACTCCCAGAAGGGAACCCTTCACAGTGGTGGAGCAAGTGTTTAACTAAATTAAGGTCTAAAGCAGAGTAGGAACCTCCACTGGTCTGCCAAGCTGAAGTCCCTCAGCTTTGAAGCAGCCTGTACGGTCCCTTAGCCCCCCTTAACAGGTTCTGGCCAACCACAGCCCCCTGCCCAGCCCAAAACAGAATCA
>NW_017729022.1:59500195-59506405 GCF_001723915.1 Gavialis gangeticus
GGCCAACCACAGCCCCCTGCCCAGCCCAAAACAGAATCAAAAAGCAAATGATGCAGCATCTCCAGGGTCTAAGAAAATTCCACCCACATAATACCCCAAAGTTATACCTCAGTCCCTGCTATTTCAGAGCAAAGGCAACTGCAAGATGAAGCCAAACACACAGAGCATAATTCACAATCATTTTTTAATTTCCTATTTTTCCTTGGGACTCACTGAAGAATTTGGCTATAAACAGTACCCATTACCCAGGCGTGTTTTCTCACACCACCCCTCTGGGCCCCTACAGTCTCTGCAGCAAACTGCTCCGTCAGCCTGTGTGTGGGGATGCTGCCTTCCCACCTTGTGACATCGCGTCATTCTATGCTGATTTTTTTTTTTATTTATTTATTAGGGGGGGGCATTTTTTGAATTCCAAGTCAAATTAGCCAAATCAGTTCCAAATCCTTTTGATGGAGCAAAACTCAACCATTCAAACACCATATGTGGCACTACAACCAGCAAGTATCTTCCACCCCAGACTTTTCAGCCTGGGGTTTCAGATATTCCTAAATCCATTCATGGGCATCCTACATGCAGGCCCAAGCCCAGAGGCTTGGGGTTCAGATGCTCCCAAGTCTCACTTGCCTTCAGCCAATGGCCACAGGAGCAAGCTAGGGAGGAATCCCTCATTTCCATAAAGTAGGCATGTAGCTGAGATCCTCCCACTGGAAGCTGGCCACTGGGAAGCTAATTACTAGACTCTTGTAGGGTGTCCTGTCCATAGTGCATTGGACAGGGGTGCACCCTCCACTGCACAATGCCATTCAAATCCATCTCAGTCTGGGCAACAGACCTTGATCTTAGCCTACAAGAGACCATGAAGCTCATAAGTCTATGCTGTTGCAGCACCTTGATCTTATGAAGCCTGAAACACTGCAGGTTTCTTTCATTCTTCTGATGCCAAGGCTAAGGGTCGTCCTCACCTGCAGCTGCCAGTCCTTTCTGCTAAGTTTTCCTCCAATCCCCACAAAAACTGCTACCTTTGCTGCTGATATGCCTCAGCAATCCCCAGCATGTCAGGTCATCTGTCCAGTTACCTGGCCCTCATTCCTCTAAAAGAGATCCTGAGCACAAACCTCCCCCAAAATGTTCTCCTCCCAGCCACCTTGGATACTTCCCACTTAGGGCTGCCAAGTGATCTCCACCCAGCTGTGGGATTGTACCCACCAGGTGACCTACACGCAGTGCAAACTGTGGCACCTTGGACAACAAGTATCTGTTCACTCCCCACCAAGGACATTTCAACCTTCCCATCCAATTGCCACATCCTTCTCGATGTAGAGCAAACTAGACCCACCTCAGCTTCTGTTGTACTACATATACCTTGCTATTAACAACAACAAGACTGGCTTTCGGTCCTGGGGGCACTTTTTTTCAGGCATCAGGTACTAAAAAATACTGTGGATATCTTTCTGACGCATAACCAATTTTCAAGCATCTGCTAACAGAGCATGAGGACTGCCCCGTGGGCACCCTGTTTTCTTGTCTGCTCAGTATCCTGCCATCAGGTTTCTTCAATGAGGGGCTCCCTAGCACCCACTTCTACCACCCAACTCCACAGAACAGCTAGAAGACAAGCAGGGAAGCTGTGGGAAGGACAGTTTGGTGAAATCACTCTCAACCTGCTTAGTAGCAAAAGGATGTAACAAGGGTCTGTCTGACATTGATAATAGGGAGGACACATCCTCATGCCACTAGATGGCAACACAGTACTGTCTGTGCAAACAGAAGTAGCACAGCAGTCAGCCTCTGAGATTCGGTCCTGAAATGAAGCCAGAGGAGCTGCACACCCAGGCTAAACGTGCACTGCTGGGATTATGAGGATGCCCAGTTTTGGCACAGCAGGGCAGAAGAAAGTTGTAACAGCTGGGCTTACTTCTATGCACTTCTTTTTGTCCACAGTATTACCTTCTGCCTGGCTAAGTCTTTGTATAATGCCCACAGGATCAGGGCACTTTCCACACCTTTCTCTTCCTCAGAAAAATGGCCAGATTAGTTGCTGGGCTGAAGTACATGAGAGACAGCAGAAGCATGCTAAGCACATGAAGAAACTAATGAGGGAAGGAGAAGCTGAGGAGATGCATTTTGCATTCAGCTGAGAAGGTGGCTAGTTCCCTGTCTCTTGTCAGATTGAATGCCTCCTGAGAAAGGTCTGTCTCCTGAATACACGTGCCAGTAAAGCAGCCTGCCATAGGGACTCCTGGTCACCAAGGGAGAAAGCATCTCTCGGATTGTTAGGGCCAGCCCCAAACAGTACAAGGGCAGGGAGCTTGAACTGGCATGTGTTTTTGGTGAGGAGGCATGGCATCTAAGCACCAAACATTAGTTATTGCTCCTGTTTGGTCTCTTCTGACCTCGCCCTGATGTTGACAGAATTACAGCATTATCCACTACTCCTGTGTGCTTATGAGCAAATACAAGTGAAGTGCTCTGGCTGTCCCTAGAGATCCCATTGTCTGACCTGCCAGCTTGCCCCCCACCCCAGCCTGACACCACCCTCTACCACCTGCAACATTTCATAACTTAAACCGCCCTGTTTTATTTTTGACTCTTCCTTAAACGGCTGGGAAGAAGAGGCTGGCTGGTTCCATGTGCGGAGCCTGTGGAGGGACAGGACCTTCCTGGTATCTCTCAGCAGCATCCGTCCATAATCACTACCCACTGCGTAATGACAGTAATTAGGAAAAGCAAAACTGCCTCAGGACTGGAAGCGCTGACGGAGTTTGAGGAGCCAGATGGTGTTCGCACTTAAGGAAAGATTTAAACAAAAAAAACCCACAACACTCCACTTACATTTCCATTTCTGTAGTGTCAGAATCGCTTTGGCCCTGCACAGCCTCCAAAAGTTCTCAACATTTCCACAGGTCAGTGTGCAGAGCACCCAGTGCATGCAGAAGTATGACCTGTAATGTGTCAGTGCTGATTAATTTAGCACCCAAGGACCAAAGAGGAAAACCCAGAGCTCAGTAGCCCTGAATCCACCATCTTAGTCTTTGGATCAACATACCAGGGACCTCGTGTCTATCAATCAAACCCTAATGCCCCATGAGTCCACGAAGCCTGGGAAATGCAGGGAAAAGGAGCAGAGGTGGAAAAATGAAGGAAAACTGAATGGGCAGGAAAGATTTGGGAGGGAACTGGGTGTGGGAACATGGAGAGAGGAGAGAGGTGGGACACAAAGGAAGACAGTGGGAGGCTGGCCCTGGGTGCTGAGGAAAGGAGCCGCTTATCCATGGAGAGGAGCTGCAGCCTATCAGCGCAGCTCAGAGAGTACTGCTCCATGGGCATGTTGGCTGCGGGCTCATATGCTGACGCTGCAGTACGAGGGGAGGGTGAGGGCTGCGTCATTCTGAACCAAGCTCCCTCCAGCCCAGCTCTGAAGCCCACCTGGGTGGAAGCGAGAGATGCCCTGGGCCTCTTTTAGATGAATCAGAGATAACAACTGAGGCCCAGCCCAACTTGGCAGAGCTGTTTCCAAGGCCTGGTACTGCAGGTGGGCTTTCACTGTGTACAGAGGGGCTGGAGTGCATGCCCACGCAGTCCCTGTGGCACCAGGACCTGCGCCCCAGGGGACAGGGAAACCATTATTTATCTTTCTAAAACAGTGATATAAATATCCTTCCTTCTCCTTCATCTCACGTTCGCAAGATATTAAAAGAGAGGCTTTGAGAGCAGGAAAGGGGCTGTCTGGCCCATGCATTGGTGAGGGAGGAGCTGCACTGTCATCCCAGAGCCATAATTAACAGGTTCCATCGTTTGAGTCTGCTGGAACAATGGGCTGTCTCTTACCTAGTTATTACCCAGGAAATGGTTGTCGGGAGCAATGGCATATCATGTAACTGAACCCACCATGCTGCTGCTACTGCTGTGCCAGGTCCACAATGACAATGAACAGGAGAGGGGGGATCATGAGGGGCTTCAGCTGCAGGCCATGTGTGGGAAGGGTAGGACATTCGATGCTACTGTCCCATGGCTGGAGGTTCCAGCTTTGCACCTGCCTCTTTGGTCCTCTCCACCATTCAGTCCATGCTAGGCCCCATGTTCAGGGGGGTGTACAACTTCCTTGACCACACAGTGCCACCCTGGCTGCCAGATGGAGGCCTCTGGGATGGATTCAAACCTCTGCCACAGGAGATATTTATCTGTTGCCTTTGTGCGCCAGGATTGCCCAGCCCCTTGTGCCCTACGCTACTCGTGGCATTGCCAGCTGCTGCCTTCCTCTCTCTATTGTTTTCACTCACATTTCTTCTCAAAACCTGTCTCTCTCTCTTCTGTAACTGCCTCCAGCACAGAGATGTCTCTGGAAAGAAGAGCTCTCCCATTTTCTAATGCCATGTGCCATTGTGGCTCCCTCAGCCCACAAACTCACAGCCCCTATCATCAAGCTGTGCCCTGCAGAGGAGATGACTCACAGTCAAGGGCTGTAGTGAGCAAGGATTGCTTCTGGGGTTCTGAAAGGTCAGAGGCATCTGCTTTCAGGAGGCAAAGGGACAGCCCCATTGCTTCCCCGTCCTGCATGGGGACAGGTGCCACTGTGAGCAAAAGCAGGGGGCCCAGAGCCTAAGCCGTTGTTATCCTAGAACAAGGGAAAGAACAAAATGACTTGCCATGAATTAATGAGAGGTCCATATGAGTGCTTTGAAAGAAAGGACTCCTTAGTCCTGAGAGGGGTGACCTCTGAGAAAGAGGAGAGCTATGCAGTGATGCATGCAGTTTTCCCTTTGCAAAAATGAAAAAAAGGAAGGAAATGGGCAGTGCCACAAAGTACCTGTAAGAACAGAAGCTGAGGAGGGAGATTAACTGGTCTGGGCAGCCCACAGGGCTCTAACCAGGCATTATGGAGTAAAACTGGAGCTCAGGGAAAGCTGGATGTCAAGAAACATTTACTGACTGGGAGGATACTCCAGATCCTCTCCACAGAAGTGGTGAGAACTAAACCCATCACTAATTATGCTATCTAGAGATGGCTTGAGCAAGGAAGGCCCTGTCCTCCTTCCCAAACCCCGCTAGGAGAAGGAAGGCTATGCAGGCTCTGCTTTGCCTTCCTCCTCCTACATTCAGAGTGGCACCTGACAGATCCCACACTAGCCGCCTCCTGCTCCCTGCCCTGTTTGGCAGATCTCATGAGCTCTGTTCTCCCAGGTAGAGCTGGCTAAGTGTGGGTCAGACCTAGGAGGTCTGTGACAGCCATATGCAGGGCCCCAAAAAGCCTGAGGTAATGAACCCCAAGAGCAGAGAATGAAGGCTCATTACCTTCCACTACTGCCGACAGATGGGTGTCTATTCTGGGCTTTGGATGTCTGCAGGGAGGGAGATGGCCCTCCTGATGCTCAGACTTCTCCTGCTGCCCAGACTATCTTGTGGGGGTGAGACAGTCAGTCATCCTTCCTGGTTAATCTCAGTTTTCCTTGTTTTCTTTTCTGCACTGGGCAACTAAAGGATACAAAGTCCTTTACCCAAGAGGCCTAAAATGTCCCACCTTCATAATGACAGGTAGCTGGGTGCCTCTTAGGATTTGCAAGACGTTGATTCTCCAAAAGTCTCCCTACATTATAGTTTCATAGTTGATAGGGTCGGAAGGGACCTCAGCAGATCATCAAGTCCGGCCCCCTGCCATGGCAGGAAAGAGTACTGAAGTCAAATAACCGCAACAAGGTGATTGTCAAGCCTTGTCTTAAAGACCCCCAGGGTAGGAGCCAGCACCACTTCACTTGGAAGTTGGTTCCAGATCCTAGCTGCCCTGACCGTGAAGTAGCACCTCCTGATGTCTAGCCTAAATCTACCCTCTGCCAGCTTGTAACCGTTATTCCTGGTCACTCCTGGTAGCGCTTGGGGGAACAGGGACTCCCCCAGTTTCTGCTGGTCCCCTCTGACTAGTTTGTAACAGGCCACTAGATCCCCCCTCAGCCTTCTCTTGTGGAGGCTGAACAGGTTCGGGTCCCTTAGCCTGTCCTCGTAGGGCCTGCCCTGCTGCCCCCTGATCATGCGAGTGGCCCTCCTCTGGACCCTCTACATGTTGTCCACATCCTTCTTGAAGTGCAGTGCCCACAACTGGATGCAGTACTCCAGCTGCGGCCTGACCAGTGCCGCATAGAGGGGGAGGATCACCTCCTTGGACCTGCTTGAGATGCATCTGTGGATGCATGACAAGGTGCGGTTGGCCTTCCTGAC
>NW_017729022.1:59507020-59507374 GCF_001723915.1 Gavialis gangeticus
TCTTTTTGCCCCTATGTATTTAAAAAAGGACTTCTTGTTGTCCTTGATCCGGGAAGCTAGTCCCAGTTCCATCTCCTCCTTGGCCTTCCTGACCACCCCCCTGCATCATCAAGCAACTGCAGCATAGTCCTTCCTGGTGATGGCCCCTCCCTTCCAGTGGGTGTGCGCCTTCCTTTTAGCTAGGAGACGTTCCCGGATGCTTTTGGTGAGCCATGGGGGCTTTTGTGCCCTCCTGCTCCCTTTGATCCGTGTTGGGATTACCTCCCTTTGGGCTTGGAGGATCGTCTCCTTAAGGAGTGACCACTCTTCTTGGACACCTGGCTCCGCTCCCCTCTGGGACCTCAGTGCTTCCCC
>NW_017729022.1:59507402-59511553 GCF_001723915.1 Gavialis gangeticus
CTATTCTCCTTAGCTCATTGAAGTCTGTCCTCCTGAAATCTAGGGCTGCTGCCTTGCTGCAGGCCTTTGCCACCTTGCGCTGAATAGTGAATTCCAGCAGGTGATGATCACTGTCGCCCAGGTGGTCAAGCACCCGCAGCCCCCTCACCAGGTCGTCACCCGTGGCCAGCACCTCCTGGGTTAGATGGAGGTCCTGCATTCTGGCTAGGAACCTACGTGAGCAGTCAGACTTCTTTAGAAGTAAAGAACTGTATTGCTCAAGAAGTTGTGGATCACTGCTCCCTGATCAGCAGCCATGTGGTCTCCAGATGCTGCAGTGAGGCCATCCAGTAGCCAAGGATGAGAGAGATGGAACATCCCACCAGACCATCTTTAGAATTTGGCTAAAGCTAGAGCTGGATCTGGGCGGCTTCCTTCTGCAAGGAGGATGCATCCCTCCAGCATGTGCCTCAGTGTGAATCATGATGAAAAGTGAGGAAGTGACACTAAGGGGTGGCACAGTAGCCCCCTGGAGCTGCGCACACTCTCGTTACCCATCCATAGCCATCTCTCCTCCAATCTGGCCTGTGACAACTGCCCCACCACTCTACTTACCACTGGCCTACAGCACTTCTCATTATTTCTACCTTTGGAAGATGGCCATAGGAGTTTCCAAGAGAGGAATCATCTTACCAGTCTGCATATGAACCTACAACAAATGCCAGGACCACAAAACTGATACCTAATCCCACAATGCATATTGGTAGAATTATAATGTCCACCCCTTGCTCTTTTCTTTGTTTTAGACTGCAAGCCTCTCAGGATATGGACCTTATCTGTTGCTTTCTAGCACTCAAATGTTGCTATAGAAATAATAAGACATAATAGCTAAGCATGGAGGTATTGTGACATAGCAGAGGGGAATCAATCTCTTAGACAGCATGACAGCTTGCTCCAGATCTTTCCTCACCACTTCCACAATCAAAACACTGGTACCAGAAGGGGGAGGAGGGGGAGGGTTAGGAAAGCTTAACCTAAAGAGAGTTTCTTGTGGATGGACTCAAACATGTATATTCTCACCCACTTTACCATGCAGAGCTAGGTATATGGGTTATCTATCCCAGAGAAACCAAACATCTCCCCTTAGCTCAGGGGTAGACAAAATACAGTCCATGAGCTGGATCCAACCCGCCAAGTGGATTCTATCTGGCCTGCAGCAGGTCACTTGGCCCTGTCTGGTCCAGGCATAGGGAGCAGCCAGGGCTGTGGCATGTGTGACTAATCCTGCTACCCCCGGGCATGCAGCGGGACAAGGGTGCTGCAGCAGCTGGACTTGGTTTCTTGCTAGTCCGCATGAGGTGGCTCACTCTGCCTGGTTGCCACTGCCAGCATCTCTGCCACTGCGGCCACCAGAACTGGCCCTGGCCCATCTGGGAGGGCAGGCAGGGTGTCCATGGAGACTGGCTTAGGACCCTTGTGAGCAGGGTGCGCTGCATTCGGTGGGTGGGATGGGTCTGTGGGTGGGCAGGGAGCGGTGTCAAGGGGCAGGACAGGCGGGTATGGAACTGGTGCCCATTGCAGGGATCTGCAGGGAGCAGATCATGGCTCTGCCTTGGGTCCTGGCCCCATATTGTCACCCCCAGTGATCCCAGCCCCACTCCCGCTGCTGGATGCCACTTCCTGCCTGCCTGCAGCCCCATCCCACCTGCTTGATTGAGTGCATGGGGGTCCCAAGTCAGTCTCCATGGAGACCCCACCCTCTTTCTCCATCCAGTGCCCATGATGGTGAGTGTAGGGTGGACGGCCCTGAGGCTAGATAAGAAGATTTTTACTCCCCTTTGCCCCCGAGCCCCTACACCATCTGGGTCAGCACCTCTCTTCCCACCACACTGGACCTAGTCAACACTCCCCCTCCTGCCCTGGCCTGCAACAGCTCACCAAAACTTCTTAAGTGGCCCAAATAATTGCCCACTCCTGCCTTACCTGGTTGTCCCCCATAGTCACTATCAGCTGCAGCTAGGTATTTTAAGCATCAGCTTGATATTTCCTCTGTAGTCTTCTCATTTCAACTCTGAGAGTCCTGTGACTATATCAGCATCCCATGAAAGTGCACGTTACCCTAATGCCAATGCTCTGTGACAGTCAGAAAAGATTACAAATTGGATGGACTAGAATTTGTCTAAGGACTTCCCTCCATCCTTTTACTCCAGTCTTGAAAGGAGTCAGTCTATTCACCTGAGACATTCCTTCTTCCCCATAAGGACATTTCCTTCTCTAATTACCAGTATGTTTCCAGTGGGACCTTAGCTGTCAGGATCCTAGGAAAAGCACACATCTAGCACTTCAAAAGAAGGAAATCTGTTAGAGAAGAATCCTGTACTCACCTCTTCTCTGTGTCTCTCTGTTCCCCTTCTGTGAAACAAGGGCACTACTTCTCTGGAGCGCTGAGAGTGTAGATTCCCGCCTGGCTGTGAGCTGCTCCAGTAGAATGAGGCCAGGGGCCATATCAGTAGCTGGACAGAAGGACAGCGTTACTTGTCCTTTGAAATTTAAGGGTTCATTTTATACAAAGTCAGCCTATATCCATCTTCTGCATTCTCTGTCATTGCCCCAGCTGGTGACTCTCTCTCCCTCAGTATGGAAAAAATCTTTGCTTTGTGGGGTAATATAAGGATCAGACAGGGGATGAGGATCAGAGGATATAGGGATCAGACAGGATGTGGGGCCCTTTCTGCAGGAGATGATATGGGGAACTTATCCTAGGGCAACACAAATGCTTCATGACTCCTGAAATGACTAAAGGGGACAGGCAGCTTATGCAGGGATTGTGTCTGGGTTGGTGCCAGTGCATTGGATGAACACAGGACTTACCCTTTCCCACCTGGGGCATCATAGATTGTCACCCAGAAGCAATGAAAACTGCTCCCACTGTCCACTGTAGCTGGTGATTTAGCTGCTGATGAAATGACTCATTCACATTCAAATAGCTTGAGGTATCTGTCACTGGTGCCTATTGGAGTCGGGATGCTTGCCTAGAAGGCCTAATGCTGGGCTATACTGGACATTGGCCTGTTTCAGCAAGTCAGCTAATGTTTAGAGAGAGGTAGAAGGCAGAGTAGAAAAGCCGGCCCTGAGGGTGTGGATGAGATTATGGGCTGTGTTCTTTTCTCTCTTCAGACCAGGATTAATCTTGAAAACAGAAATAACCACTCAATCCCACAGTCTGCACCAGGTGAGCGCAGAAAACCAGTTCAGGCTCCTTTCCTCCTAGGGGCTGACTCCAGCATTTACTTCAGGTAGACAAAGGAATACAGCACAGGCTCTCCTCTCCTCAGCTTCTGCACCCCAAAGCCTATTCATGGGCAGCAGAGTTATAGATCCAGTTCTTCTTTTGGAAGAGTTGTACACAGAGACCATTGCTCTTCAGGTAAAGAAAGACAATGCTGCCATCCTTTTGGTGTACTTCATGTACACACCACCTTCCCTTACAGGAAAGTCTTATAGAAAGTAACAGTCGGAGTCAGAATAAAACACCTGTAGAGGAAATATTTAATTACACTTTTATAATTAGAGCTTGTGCATGTAAGGAATATCATGCTGAGCTCCCAAGATGTAGTTTCAACTTCCAATCCAGCACATGAGATAATTCAAGAGCAAGATGTGTTTTAGATACATGCTGATGAAAGGTGGGTGGGAGAGAAAGTAATGTAAGAGATTGGGTGTAAAAAGTTAACCCTGAAGGATGGACTATTGCTTCATTCCCAAAGAGTGAGTGGCTGCAAACCTGACAGGGATCTCCTGAGCAATGGTCATAAACAGAACATTTGTGATAGTGAGTGTGGCAGAAAGCCACCTTGGTTTCTCCCCAAAAATCTCTGCCCTGTGACACTGTGATTTTAATCTCTGTGCTGTGACCATTCAGTTAGGATGGGCCCAGCACACAGGGGACCACACCCTCAGCCTGTCTGTTTAGGGAACTGGAGCTGGCTGCATTCCTGAGGGAGGGGGAAACCTGCTCCCTCTGCCTGCGTGACTTGCATCACTTACCTGGGTAAGGGGTTTCTACCTGGGGAGCTGGAATCTGCCCGGTAACAGGTGATGCATTTCAGATTGGTTGGCTGACAGCCAACTGGGGCTGACCTCCGCTGGCCCAGGTGAATGAGGTCACAGGG
>NW_017729022.1:59511638-59514090 GCF_001723915.1 Gavialis gangeticus
TGGGTCGAGTACCCGTGGGACTTTAGGCCTGTGTTACCCCAAGGACACAGGGCCGAGAGACAGTCCATTCTTGGGGTGGTGGTGGCACGTTACCCCCAGACTAGTGAGTGTGCTCCGGGAGAGGGGTCGGCCGGACATAAGGCGCCCCTAGGGAGGCATTCGGAGCCTGGAAGGTGGTCGAGCGCAGGGAGGTGGGTGGCTTGATGCAGGAGCACCCCCTACTGGCCTGCCTCACGTGGTAGAAACAGAGGAGGGATACAAATACCCAGCTGTGTTCCTGAGGTGGGATCTCTGCACCCGCCACAGTGAGAAGAACAGATGTAATGTAAAATAGAGGGGACATTGGCACTGTGTCACCTGTATGCCAGGAATGGCAAAGGGTGGTTGCACAGGAGATGTGTATAAGAAACTGTTGCCCTTATAATGGGGCAATGAAAATGGTTGGGCAGATGTGGAGCTGGGGAGACCTTTGCTCCATTGTGGGTTTGAGGGCAAAGTGTGAGGAATACAGGCATAACCATGCTTGAATTTTCCTTTTTGCCAAGCACTCATGAAAGCAGTGCCTCCTGGGAGTGGCAGATAGTGCCCTTCATGCTGGCAGTGGGAATATGTCCTGCCCCTGCCAGCTCCGGTGTCTGCCAATAGCAGCTCACTGGATGTTCTTGAATCCTGGAGGCTATTTTAAGCACAGATCAATGGCCCAGTACAGGGCCTGGTTTTCAGTGACAGGGGGTAGAATACAAGGCAGCTGGGATGGCTGTGTGAACTTGGGAAGGGGAACGAGAGCAGCAAGATTGATTTTGTATTGCTCTTAGAAAATGTACAGGATGATAAAAGCAAAAGTGGAGCAAACGGGAAGGGGGGAGGAGGAAATGGGAGGTGTAGGGGGGTCCAGATGGCTTTTCAGTTCCACACTATCCTGGACTGCAACATCGTCAGCTCTCCTGGGCTGCACTGGATCAGGTCTGGACAACATGACATTTGCATGGGAAGCCTGTAGGGGAAATCAAAGGGTTGCAGAAAGAGATATTACTAATTTTTGCCTCATCCTTCTCAGCACAAATGCAGCAGTCCATGCGGCTGGTGGGAGTCTCTTTCAGGTGAGACCTAAAACTAATGACCATTTGTGGTCAGTGAATATCCAATGGGATTTTCAGGACATTCTGCCAGTCTAAACTCTCTCGTGAAGTTTCAATCATATCAGTGTTTGCTTCATTTCCTTCCGTAACTATGGGATAGTTTGGCTTTGTACTATTAAAGAGCTGCTGCTTTTTTGACCCATAAGTACCTTCATTTGGTGGCAAAGAGTCTAAAAAAAGGCACTGGGAGTAAGGGGGCTTTGCATCAAAGTACCAGGTTATGATGGAAGCACAAGTCGCAGTTCCATAGCAAAAGTTCAATTGATTTTGGACCTTCAGCTCTTTGCTGTGTGTGGAGAGGAGAATACTATTCATTTTCCCCTAAATTACTATACTTATGGTAATTTTGAGAATAGAAATTACTTTTTGAGACTTAACAAGCAAATCTATTAGTTCATTTTTTAATTAAAAACAATGTTCATAAATTCATGAAATAATTTTAAGTCCTCATCGAAATTTAGCAATAGAAGAATAGTGCAGGCTCCTTACACTTGTCATAATGTTGGCTACAAAGCACCGACTCACAGGATCATCATAAAATTCTAGTTTATTGGACAGGTGCAAAAGTCAGACCATAAACCTTGGTGCCGATCCTCTCAAACACACACACAGTCATGCACACACACGCACTCACAGTAGCTAGCTATGAACACTAAGCACTGGTATCAAGATATACCTATCCCCAAGTGCTGGAGTCTGCTGTCAGTGGCCAGTCGAGGCTTCTTTCAGTGTGATGTTGCTTCAGAAGGGGATCGCCAGCTGGTCCTTCTGGCTGGACAGGGAGGGTGCTGGTCAGGTCAAAGACGGTGCCCTTAGGAGTCATTCTTCGCCACCTTTTATCCCTCTCTGGCAGACGTTGGTGACTTCCCAGTTCTCGGGCTTACCCAATCCAGGGGTCGTTGACCTCGAGGGACGTCCCTCTTGGTAGCTGCTGGATGGCAGCTATCAGCCCCAGGGGTCACGTCCGCAGGTATGTGCAGTCTCAGGAGTCTGTTGATGAATTTTGATTGATTCACTGCCATGATGAATAGAGCTCTGGAAGTGGTTGATCAGGGGGTATTTCAGTCTCAAGGGTCTGTTTTCAGCGTTTATTAGTTCAAACCGGGGCTTCATTTCAGGGAGTTCCTGACTGTGTATTCATTCTTTCCTCTTCTTGGTCTGTAGTTCTGTAGGTGTTAATTACCACTCGTTAACTTGTTTATCCAGACTAGCTACTGTGTTACACAATCAACCATGATTCATTCAGGGACCCACTCCATACAGAGATTCCTGCCCTTGCTAACATTGTTACATGGTACAACTTACTTTTAAAG
>NW_017729022.1:59519090-59523594 GCF_001723915.1 Gavialis gangeticus
ATAATAAAAGAAAAAGAGAGAGGAAGGAAAAAAAGGTAGAAAAGAGAAAGCATCCCCAAAAGGGGACAAATACTGCAAAAGGGGCTTTCACCATATGGAGGACCTTCACATTTGAGGGGGGCAGGCAAAAAGGTTTCTTGCTACAGTATGGTTAGCACTTCCTTAAAGCAGGGGTGTCAAGCATACAGCCTATGGACCAGATCTGACTTGCAGAGCCCCATAATTCAGCCCTTGGTGCTGCCCCTTTTTCTGGGCCAGGCCACCCCTGCACACAGTGCCCACGAAATGTGCCCAGGCCACACTGCCTGCAGCACTTGTCAGTGGCAGATCCCATACTCGGTACTCATTGGGGCTGAGTCCTGGGCCGTGCTGCCCACAATGCTTGTTAGGGCTGGGTCCTAGGCCAGGTCCCAGGCCATGCCGTCTATGCCTCCCACTCTAGCCGATGTGCCACACCAGCTCAGGATCAGGCACATGGGCAGGGGCAGATATCCATGGACTTGATTCAGTGTGGACCAGCCCCACACCACTCCTCCAGCTTGAGGGGCCAAATGAGTTTGATACCTCTGCCTTAAAGCATGTGCACAGGCTACACTTGAAGACTTTTGTTAGGGTTATTGGTACTTTTGTTGCTATTCATTGTTGAAAGGCTCTCTGTCAGCAGCAGATGAGGAATAATCTTCTTCAGAAAATTCCAGAAAGAGCTGCCCTTGTTCAAAATGGGCTGCTGTCTCCCTCCTAGAGCTCTCGGTGGAATTGAGGACACAGGCTCTCTTCCCCAGAGATGGCCATTGCTATTCACCATTCACCTGCTCCCCATGGCACCCCTCAGCTCCTGAAAACAGAGTTCACAGTCTTCCCTGAGGAAAACTTTCCTTTACTCTTATTGAGAAAAACGGGAGCTGGGGGTCATTTTGAAGGAGGATATGTGAACTGGGAGTAAAAAGTGGCCTATTCTTGCTCAGAACAATAGGAGATGGCAGCCATTTTGGAAGTGGGCAGTGTTCTGTGAAGTTACACGTGCACCTCTGCAATATCCCGTTAGAAAAAGAACAACAAAATAAACACTATTCCTAAATATTTCATTGCAAAAAATTGCTGATTGCTACAGATGTATTCACCAAGGAGAACAGAAGAGGGTGGCTGGGGGTGGAGGACTAGGTATGTGTCTGTGTGCATGTGTGTATGCAAGATGAGCCCATGGAAACAAAATGGAAAGGGGAATGGAGGTATACATTGCAGCTGCTTTATGCTGTTTTTGCTCTGCAGAGAAGTTGTAAATCCATTATAACTGAAGAATATACTTTGGTGACTGTATTGCCTCTGATAGGAGTAATATAGACAGAACATATCAGGGAATCTGACCCTAAAAGTTAAACTAATTTAAAAAACAGCTTTAAGGCTGATACTATAGATCGTGGAATCGTTAAAAGTGTCCCATGGTAACACTGCCTTTGGGTTTCCTGTTATTAAATAACATATTAAATTATTGATAATCTAAAAGAAACAAGAAAACAAACAACTCTGGTCTGTACTGACACTATGAGGAACACCTTCATGAGTCTTTAAAAATCAATTGCATCTAAAACAACCAATTTTTTGTATCCAAAATCTGGGACACTTCACAGAACAAGAGCCCACTACATCCTTCTGCAACCAGAAATCACTTCACCAGAACCAAGGGACTGTAGTGTGGCCACTTCAGTGTGGTGCTGTTAGCAGGCTAATTATCCCTGCTGAGAGAGTGAGCTAATTAGCTAGGGCATAACATCATACGAGCACTTCTGGTTCTGGAGGTATCCTGAAGATTTCTTACCAAATGAAAGCAGTGTACCTGGTTTCACATAGCACTTCACCTGGGTCAATCAGCTCGACCTCATAGTAAATACAGCATACAAATACAGATACAGATAGTTGGTACCATAGGTGCATTCTCTGGGGTATTAGTTGATTCAGGACCAATTTTCCAAGTTCAGGACAAAACACATATTTAGTGGACTACTGAAGACACTAAGACACGGCTCCAACATTTGGAACAGCTCTGAAAAAATCAGGCCAGTCAGTAACTTTAGTTTAATTTAATCTGGTTTCACAACTACTGCTATGTAGTAGGGTTACTTAATTTATAGCATCATCTGAGGGCAGAGTTAAAGTTGTTGGGTGCTTGGACTGTGCTTTCTTTCTCATAACCTGTTCAGGGTTGCTTTTAGCTGTAACCCCTACTCTGACTTTCCTAGGTTTATAACGCAGCACCGAGTTAACGACAAGATCATGTAATTTGCCCCAAATTAATCGTCCATTCTCTCACCCCACCTTAATGCAGTGCTCGTCTGGGACCAGTATTAAATATGCATCTTTGGAATGCAGGAGTAAGGAGGGACTCCCAGGGCCTTTGTTCCCAGTCCCCTACATTTGCAAGAAACCAAAAGAGCCCAGAATGACAACTGCTGCATCCCCCTTTGTGCACTGCTGCCACAACACACCTGCTAAAAAAGAACTGGCAATGGGCTCCAGGAAGAGAATAGGAGAGACAAGTGCACCACCAATGCTGTGGGCATTTCCGCAGCAAGCAATGCATGAGTCAGGCTGAGTTGCGGGGACTCTGGGCAGAGAGGCAGTGGTCACCTGTCATCACATCAAAGGGCTATCTGCATTTTGCTTTTTTAACCCCTGCTCCCAGGCAGGCAACTGTAGCCCAGCCCTGTCAGAGCAGGAAAGGGACTGACTGTGTGTGCTCAGGAGCGGGAGCTGCATCGCCCTTCCCCTGGGGTCCTGCCAGCTCCCTCCTGGGTGCTGTCAGGCCTGCAGGATGTGCAGTGCAGTCCTTAGTGCTGCCTGGTGATTGTTTCTGGCTGGCTGGTTTGGAGCGTGTGGCAGTCCATGTGCTCAGCGTGTGTGTCCGTGTGTGTGGCGGGGGTGGGAGGTGCTGTTTATATCCATGCACGTGTGTGCGCGTGTTCTTCTCACTAGAGGCAACATCGTAAAGCGGTTCAAGTGACTTGGAAAGAAGTAAGGCATCCATCCACTGGGAGGATGTGCTGGGCACTGGGGACAAGCCCCTCCCCAGCGCCCCTGCCCCATGCTGCCCTGCAAATGCTTCCCGCCGGCTCTCTCCGGCCCACCCATGCTCTCCTCCGAGCACGGAAGGGGCTCAGGATCCAAAATGGCAACTGGAACATGAAATGAAAAGCGCCCCTCTCTGCAGCGGCAGCAGTGGCGGCTCTCCGTATCTGCCTAACGGGCTCTGACAGCTCACTGAGGAGAGAGATTGTTGCCTGGTAACAGCAACGGGGCCCACTGCAGCCAACAGGCGCACATCAGCCTGTCCTGCAGCATCCCACAAGGGAAATTAATGGTTTTGCATGGTGGGGGAAAGAGAATCGCCCTATGATCAAGGCTCAGCCTTGTGGTACCCCCTCCACACCCCTTCATGAGCTGCTAGAGGCAGACGTAGGCCCCCCCACAGTCCCTTCCAGGCAGAAGACCCACTTTCTCCATCCCAGTTTAAAGCTTCTATAGGAGGAAGGTCATGCCTTTGTTTTATGTACAGCATCTAGCGCAGTGTGGGTGCTACTGAAGTGCTCAGCGCCACCAAATGCCTCCGTTTTCCAACAACCCTTTCCTCATGTCTAACCATCTGCAACCACCTCACTGGTACCTATTCTTGACCTCCTTCCTGCTGCCTGAAACATCCCACCAGTCCCCCTCCAAACACATCCAAGTGACAGAATCACTGGCTAACTTTCCAACCATGCCTTTCCACTGCTGGCCTGTTTCATGCCCAGTCCTGCTTTTCCTTCCATCCCTCTCAGTGTCACACAGTCTCCTAGGTGTACGTCCCTCAGAGGTAGTACTGAGTATCTTTCTTTAGGGTTCACACCTGCTTCTCAATTCACCATCTGCATTTGCTGCTCTCCCTGTGGTAATGGGGAAGGGGAAGCAACCAGGGCAGCTATCGACATCATTTCACTTTCAGACACAAAGAGTATTCAGCCAGTCGCTCCTGTAAAACCTAGAGTCTGGTTTCTGTACGCTCGTAGGCCCATGCGCTAGAACAAGAGTGCAGCTGAATTTAGCCAAGCAGCTTCCACCAGTAATAGAAGATGGTGTGGTCTTCAGGAGTGAGCACAGGACTGAAAGCCAGAAGCTCCTGAGACCTAATTCTGACTCTTCTACTACCTGGGGCGAGTCACTTAAACCATCTGCGTACATCTACACATGCAATTATCGCAACACAATAAACACCAGTGCAGTTTGTGCTGGAGTCACCTGCTCCTGGGTGAAGCATCTGCACATGCGCCTGGGACTGCAGCACTTTGAGACAGGACAGAGCAGCCCTGGATTCACAGGGGGCATGGGGTCAGCCCTGGGCTCTGGATAGTGGCGTTGGGCAGCAAAGGGGCTGGCTGGGGCACAAGGGTGCTACAACGCAGGGCTAGGTGGCAGGCAGCCCCCATACTTTAGCATCCTTGTGCCCCAGCCAGCCTCTGTCACTGTCTACATG
>NW_017729022.1:59528594-59536635 GCF_001723915.1 Gavialis gangeticus
CAATTATCGCAACACAATAAACACCAGTGCAGTTTGTGCTGGAGTCACCTGCTCCTGGGTGAAGCATCTGCACATGCGCCTGGGACTGCAGCACTTTGAGACAGGACAGAGCAGCCCTGGATTCACAGGGGGCATGGGGTCAGCCCTGGGCTCTGGATAGTGGCGTTGGGCAGCAAAGGGGCTGGCTGGGGCACAAGGGGGCTACAACGCAGGGCTAGGTGGCAGGCAGCCCCCATACTTTAGCATCCTTGTGCCCCAGCCAGCCTCTGTCACTGTCTACATGTACATTGCAGTACACTTAATGACTGCTGTAAGATAGTACCGTCCCCAACAGTACTATCTTATGGTAGAGTTAATTAATTTACTGAGCCCTAATGTTGGCACACCTGTAGATAGTGATGCATTACTGCGGAGCTCATTAGTCATCTCTGCAGTAAAGCTAATGTGTAGATGCACCCTCTGTGTCCCACCATTCCCATCTGCTGAAGGGAGATAACAATATGTACCTCAAAGCTTCCTTAGGTCAGTGTCTGTGTAGTGCTGTTGGACTAGTGACTCAATGATCGGTGATGTTGCACTTTTGAGAAGCTCTTGGAAAACATTGTCTTTGGAGATGTTGACAAAGTTTGTACCTAAGTTTTAGCCAAATCCCATAGTCAACTTCATACAAATCCTTTATGTCTGAGTTTACATATGCTTTGAACTGGGGCTCATACATGCAGCAGGAAGCCCAGCTTAGAGCCCAGGTTTCACTTCAAGGCAGAGAAGATGCAGCAAAAACTCAAGGAGTGGACAACATGGATTTTGACAGACCTCTAATCCCATCCCACAATTCCCTAGGGATGTGTGTTTCAGGCCTTCTACCTATTAACTTCCCTACTCGCTTCCCATCCATCAGAAGCCATCTGGCAGTTTATATACACCTGGCTGGTGCTTTACCCTTCATCCCACATAGCTTGCTCCATTTGCTGCACAGATCAATGTAGTCAAACAGATGCTGTTCACAGAGGAGCAGGCAAGGGTTCTGGCTAACCTCCATATGACTACAACAAAACATGGCTTTGGAACAAGCATATGAAATATGTACTGTTACAATAACATCTCAAAGAGGCTGGCAGAGATAGGGATTGATCAGACATCTGCCCAGTGCTAAAGGAGAGCATTCAAAACATAAAGGATCCCTAACACAAGGCAGAGTACAGCAACTGCAAATCCAGCACTCCCCATCTACCTGCTGCTACAGCAAGTCGACTGGGTGCTCACTGCTGCCTGAGTACAAAGCCCACAGTCCTGTATGGCAGAGCCTGAAGCAGGGATAGTCTGATTTTTAGACTGGAAGGAGAGGCAATGGTGGCAGTGCTACAAACTCTGGCGGCAGGTGGGGTGGAGGTCCTCCATCACTTTGGAGCATGCCTCAGAGCAGACATGGACTGGGCATGTATCCCACTTGGGAAGGGGCCTGAGGAGTAACCTCTGCAGGAAGTGGCACCAGAGCAGAAGCAGGAGCTGCAGCATCCTCCATGTCATTATCATGTTATGATGTGACAGGGAAAACTGCAGCCCAAAAGGGAGAAGTTTATAGGTTGTAACCAATGCAGTGATTTTTCTGGAGGGTGTGTGATGTACAAGATGCCTTTAGCTTCAGTTGTGGAAAGAAGTCACACCATTTCCCTGGCCCCTTCCTACAAGTCCACCACCACCACCACATGCAATCCTAGATGAATTTCAAGTGTGAGAAAATACTTAAACATGTGACTAATAATCCTTTTGCACACATTCTTTTTTTTTTTTTTTAAAGAATCAAAGATGAGATTACAGGCTCAGCAAGCATGAGCACATATTTCAGACAGCCTGGGTTATAAGTCCCAGTGGCTGCATTAAGTAAAAAGTCCTTTTGAGAATGGCAGTACCTGGAATAATGCTCTCTATTCACAGCACTCTGGCTAGGCAAAAAGGACCCTCCTCTGTGGCTGGCAATCCCTTGTATCCTGGTTCAACATCTGGAGAGAATTTCCCCAAATTTCCCCCCTTTCTTCCCCAGGAGATGGTACCTGAGAATTTTTCATACAGGAAAAACTCAGGACCAATGAGATCTGGGCAAAGCAAATTTCCAGTCGCTGCCCTATACTTTGCAAATCCTCTCTACTCCTTGATGTGCTGTTCAATCAGTGGACAATGAAAAATCTCCTTATCACAGATTGGTGGGACAGACCACTAGCCTGGAAATGTTGTTTCTTCTTCCTCTCAGGGATCTCCAGCAGGTTAACATCCTCTAAGGCTTCCCTGACTTGAAATAACATTAAAATTGGCCTCTGGTCTGATTATGACACCATAGCCAGATCCGCAAAACAGACTTCATTAAAAAAAATTTAAAAAAAAAACCTAAACTAAATCTACATCTTTACTCTTACCTGTCCAGCCTTCCTGGGGAAGGCCGTATTGTGGCTAGCAGCAGTTTCTGGACAGACCAGAGGGATGAAAGCGCTGACTGACAGTTTGGCCATGACAGAGCAGAAAATTGGAGTTCTCATTTTCTTTTCATGTACAAAAAACAATAGGCTCTTCCATTGCCTGGACAGGGCCTTCCACCTCTGGCAGGTCAAGGAAATCAGCCAGGAGAAGACCCTGAACTGACAGGGCAAATAAAAAGGTGCAGGGGTTGGCTTGCTGCATGAAATGAAACACAAGAAGCCCTATCAACATGTGGACTACCAGAGAGGGGATGCAGAATATGGAGAGGGAGGGAGAAAGCTAGGAGGAGGAGAGAAAGGTCTTTGAGAGTGTCCAGTGGATGAAGGAGAACGAATGGGGAGCAGCATCTAAGCAGATGCTCCCTCTGATGGCCTCCATGCTTCAGCCCCCAGTGTGTGCACCAACCTCCCCATACCGGACTAAGTGGGGAACAGGCTGTGGGAAGCATTTTCACACTGCCGCTCTCTCCCTCAGTCACTGATCTCTGCTTTAAATGGGTCAAGAGGGAATAAAGATGCTGTAGCTCGCTCACTCATTTTTTCTGCCTGTCTCAAAGCACATTTATCAATAGCACTGACTTTCCCTCCTTGTCCTCTGCTTTGTCACAGCAGATTTGCTCTCATGCTGCCACGGACCCAGACTGTTAGAGACCCCAGAGACATCTCCTCTGGTTGGGCTGTGTCAATGGCAATTAACTTCCAATTAAAAGCCTGGTCCCTGGTGCAGCCCGCTGCAGAGGTGCCACATGTCAGGACAGGATAGGCTGTCCCCTGTGACTACTGGGAGGGAACATGGCATCCACTAGGCAGAGAGCAGGTCCCAGCTGAGATAGCTCAACACCCCCCCCAGCTAGGCCAGGCAAAGGCACAATTTCAGCTCATCTGCTAACTTTACTGCTTACAGTCTTTGCACAAGTCCCAGGTTCTCCTCTCAACCTTAGGAACAGGTGAGATGTAACTCATCTGCAGTGTGTCCCACTGCCAGGAATAGGATTTGGGGAAGGGGAGAATGGGGAAAAGAAAGAGATCCCCAATAACTGGCTTTGTCTGACACATGGATAGAAGCATCCAGGCAAGGTGATGATGCTCAGTGTCCCTGCAAGGCCCTTACAGCTTGTGGGGAGGAGCAACTCATGTCCTTACTTGGCCACTTTTCAAGCTCTGTGAGCTGTGCCTGGACCCCACCTGAGATGTATGTAAAACCTTAGTTAGACGACAGAGCACAATAGAACCGATGAAACATCTTGCTGCAGCTTTTGACGTTAATGATCTCCAAGTGGTATTGCTCTTCTGAAATACAGTATCACTCGTGCAAATGGGTCTCCACTCACTTTACTGTCAGATTGTGCAGACTAGGGATATGGCTATACAGTCATCCCAGCTGTGACCACCACATAACACAGACACACCTGAATTAGCTTTGGACTGGCAAGCTTAGGGACTGGTAATTGTCTAGCTGTGGCAGCATGTAGCTTAGTGCAGGCTACTGTATTCAGCTTCTTGAGTGGCTTTTGCTGCTGCATTGAGTGCCATGATTAGTGGTCCCTGAGCTAGCTGCTTTGAAGTTGGCTTGGGTATACCTCGACTGAAATGCCACCACAGGGATGGCTGCTGCCCAGATGTATGCTCTGTCTGTGAGCATCACATCACCCGCTTGCGAAGCATGGCGACTTCTGGAGTGAAATGCATGGGAACTGACATGACAGCACTGCATAGCTCTTTGGGGCAGGAAGCAAATTAAAATCTAAAGGACTCTTCAGGAGGAATTTAGCAAAGCAGAGAATAATTAACCCTACAGCAGTTGAATTTGGCTGGAGCGGCAGGGACTCCTCCAGGCTGTGGTGCCAGAGTGGTTACAGCACCGAGTCACAGATCACAGAATCATGGGATCATAAAGAAGCAGGTCAGGAAAGGACTTCTGGAGGACTTCTAGTCCAACCCCCCTGACTGAGACAGGATCATCCCTGTCCAAACCACCCTATGCAAATCCATAAACCTAAACTCTTCATAAAATTACAGTCAACCCTGACACAACACAAGACATAACACCCTAACTTGCCACAAGTAAAGCAAGGGAACCAGGGTAGCCAGCGTCCTGCTTCTATAAAAGGTTGTTAATATACACTCAAGAAATCCCAGGTAGAGGGCCATGTCCCATTCTACAGAGGAAAGCAATAACGTCCACAGTCCATGCCAATCTGACCATGGGGTAAAATTCCTTCCTGACCCCCAGTATGGTGATTGATTGGTCTGACCCTGAGCAGAGGAGCAAGATGCTTTAACCAGGATCTAGAGGTGTGATTTCAAGCCTTATTCCAGCCACTCCACTCAGCCAATGAGTAAATGGGTACCTTGTCATTCAAGGAGGGAAGGCAGTGGGGGCTAGGTATAATGCTACCTGTATCTCCTATTTGTGTACCATTAGCTACAAAAACTGGCATGTTTTAACCATGCTGGCCCAATGGGCCACTTTGGCTTGGGTGGACATTTGAACTAATGCTGCAGTCTTGTTCCTGTAAAGTTCTTTTCACGATGTTAATACCTGCTACTAGTCAGCCCTTTATTGTAGCATCCCATCTGGAGAGTCAGCACCTTATCCCCCACCCTCACATCATGCTGGGCTCCTGGTCCAATGCTGAGTCAGTGGGAGAAGAGAACGATCTGTTGAGCCATTGCTACTCCGTTCCATAGCACCCAGCCTCCAATCCAAGTACCATCCAGTGCCTGCTTTACTGAACTGGTGTGCTTGGATGAGAAAAGGATGCTTTAACCACATCTCAACATGTGCCTCTCAAGCAGTAGGCCACAGGGCTCTCCCAGGAAGCACATGCACCCAGTTCTGTCAAAACGCTGAAGCATCTGTCAGTCTTCAAGCAGTGACCCTGGTGCTGGCCCACGCCGGGACTCTTTGACAGTCTGCCAACTAACACCAGCCCCCTTTCTGCCCACAGAGTAGGAGCTTCCATCTGTCCCTGTCCAGTATTTCGTTGGTGTAAATTCAACAGTGGTTGCATTTGCAAATGATTCCCAATTTGGAGAAACCAAACTGCAATGTGACCTTGAGAGATGAATGTAGGGGGAGCTGCAGGCATCAGGGGGAGATTCTGCCCTAATAAATGTGACAATTTATACCCAGGGAGAGGGAACAAATAGCGCCGAAACAAAATCTGGGAGGGGGCACAACTAGGCAGCTGCCTCCATCATGTTACAGGGAGTTCATTTTCATCTTGTCTCCTTAAATCTGTCCTCATGCTGTGCTTTCATGTAACCAAGCAATACAGTTGCCCCAGGGAAGATGTGAGGTTTGGATCAGATTGGCTGGTTGGGAGATGTCCATGAGAGGGGCTGTAGCTGCAGAAGTGCTTCACAAAATGAAATAGCTTGAGAACCATCATGTTACACACACGCGCGCGCACAGACACACACGCACACACACACACACACGCACGAGCACACACACACACACACACACACACACAGATACAGTATTGCATTTTGGAGACACAAAGCAGGAAGCCACTTCCCTGCTTCTCTTGAAAGCACCATGGCTTTGAGCCTTCTTTCCAGTGACTCAGCTGGCTAAAGAGTCTCCCAGCCACAAAGTAAGTGGGTAGCTGGGGGTCTACTGTTTGGAAGACCCCCGGCAAATGCAAGGTCTGTTATTAATGATCTCCCTTTTTGGCAGGAGTATCAGCCATGGAAGAAACAGTTCATTGGCAGGCTCTTCCCCCCTGCAGCAAAATTGGGGTGGGGGGAGGGGCAGCACAGGGCTTGGGCTGTAAGCCCCACAGATTGCAAGGCTGGGGATAACCTGAGGCTGGGACTCAGGGCCTGGTGTTCCCAGGGAAGGGGAGGAGGGGAAGATGTGAGCAAGCATCACAGGATACTCTCTTTATCCCAAGGAGCAGCACTGGCTTCCCCCTGACAATGCCATCACTGACAATGCCAGAGGACAAGGCAGCGATGGGGAGGCAGGCAGGTCTGACATCTGCTGGGGGCAGCGAACGTTCCCCACTGCTGTCTCTGCTCTCCTTAGTCCTGGCAGCTGGTGTCACAGCGCATTCATCACCCTGGCTGCAGGTGGAGGATAACAGACCCTGATGGAGCACACAACCTGCCCAAGCCTTCCAAGGAGGTGGCTTTCTGCGGTCTCTTCTTTGTGGTGCTCAGGGGAGCAGGGTCAAGACAGCCAGGGCACAGGAAGGAGCTGCACCAGCAGTCCTGCCCCCTCCTGTCCCTCTGAGAGCTCTAACCTACAGCTCCCCTGCTACTCTGCCACTGTGATCCCCCCTCAGCTCATGCCTGTGGGGCCCCTGCCATCCCAGCACCAGGCTCTGCAGGCAGCTCTGCACCTCCACCCCATGCTTTTGGGACTGCACCTTTCCCCTCCACCCCCTTATCATGGCCTGTGGCCTCCCCTCTGCTATTCCAGCCCCAGACTTGCCCTGCTCACTCCTCCACCAGAACATGCCCATAGTCCTACACAACTGCACCATCCTGCCTTTTCAGCCCTGGTTTTTCTGTCCTACTCACAGCTCTGCCAACTCATGGCTTTCTACCACAGTGAATCCTAGGCCCACACAGCCGTAAGGCCAAATTCTGCTCTTCTTTCCACTTAGCTACTCCAGGGTCAAAGGTTTGCTCAAGCCTAGGTGGCCCAGTAGGCTGACACAGGTAAGGGCTCCCAGGTTTGTACCCAGTGGCACACAAGGGGGTGTGATGTGGCAGCATTGCAGCCAGCCACCTTTTGACTCTCCATTATGACCCCTTCACAGTGAGGTCCTGTGTGGACACTGCTGCCAGGGAATCAAAGTCAGGATCTGGCTCCCAGTGCACTGTTAAGGCATCTGGCAAGAAGCTGGCAGAGCTTAGTCCCACCACCAGCCTCATCTCCTTTTCCCCTTTTCTCAGTCAGTTTAGCTATCCTCTGTGTCAGGGTTTTGATTTTTGCTGAGAAGTGTAACACTTAAAACCTGCAAAACACCCCGGTAGGAAATAACACATGAAACAAATTCCAAATCATTTAAAGCACTACATTTTTGACAGTTAATTTGCAGGTTTGCACTCCCCCTCCTTCCCTCTCCCAAGGACTAAAGGCTGCTGCTAACCAGCATGGAAAAATCATTCATAAAGGATTGGGAGAAGAGAGTAGAGAAGGCTTCCACTTAATCAGCACAACGTCGCAGGCTGGAAGGGGAAGCAGCTAGACCAAGCTGTGAACTCACTCAGTTCTGCTAACCCCAATCACTTTGAAACTCGTAAGTCAGGCCTGCAAAAATCATGAGAGGGGCTTAGAAAACAAGAGATTTTTTTCCCCTTAAGTTTTGGGTTCTTGTGTTTGTCCCTAGCATAGTATGGGGCTGGAGCCTTCATACTATGCCCGTTTCACATTTGCAAGCTTCTCACTGCAACCCTAAGGAGACTCAAAACCTACTTTTTTCAATGAAGGCTGAGATTTTTGCTTCTGACCTCTGAGGCGAGGGAGATCACCAGCTCTCATAAGATGCTTGATAAACCAAGGAGAGTTTGCTTTGTACCATCATGCACCATTGCCATTGGTGCTCACTACA
>NW_017729022.1:59541635-59545601 GCF_001723915.1 Gavialis gangeticus
GCCGGTTTCACATTTGCAAGCTTCTCACTGCAACCCTAAGGAGACTCAAAACCTACTTTTTTCAATGAAGGCTGAGATTTTTGCTTCTGACCTCTGAGGCGAGGGAGATCACCAGCTCTCATAAGATGCTTGATAAACCAAGGAGAGTTTGCTTTGTACCATCATGCACCATTGCCATTGGTGCTCACTACACCATTCCCTACTTTGCCTCCTGCCAGGAGAGAGCTGGATGCAGCAGTTAATTGAGAACGTGCCCACATGGTTCTTGTCTGGAAAAGTGGCCCAAGAGTCAACGTTCCCTCAGCAGTCCCTATAAGGCCTAGCCCAGCTGTAAAGTCCTTATAGCCGGTGCTGCTAGACCAGTGGGGGCCATCTTCTTTGGCAGCTGTGCCACAAATTAGCCCTGCACTGTCCCTGAGTGTCACTCTGATCCCCTTCCACTGCTCGATCTGCTGCTCATCTTTCCAAACCTTGCCCTGTGCCCCCTGACCAAGCTGCTGCTCTGCTTTTGGCTTTCTGCCCTGTGCTCCCTGCCTGATCTGATGCTCTGTTTTCTGCTCCCTGCCTGATCTACCACTGCACTGCCTGTCCCTTCCCCAGTCTGCCATGTGCCACACACAGAGGCTGCCCATGCCGCTTGTGGTACCTGTGCTGCAGCTTGGCCAGCCCTGTTCTAAACTATCCTTCACAGCAATTCTTGCTGGAGAACGTCGGCACTCGGTGCAGCCCTGAATCTCACAATGCCCCTTACCCTTCACTCTTCTGGACATGAGTTCCTGGAAAAAGAGGTTGTACTAGCTGACAGCTCATCCCAACCCAGTGCTCTTGCACTGTACCCCCATTTCACACTTGAGGGGATATTGCTTGTTTTGTCTCATGCCCTTATTCCATCCTCACACTGCAAAAACCACATGCTGCCTCCTTCCCCCTCAGCAAGTAATAAATTCCTCTTCTCAGCTCCTCTCAGTGTTGTTTTATTCTTTCAGGTTTGTTTTTTTTTAATTTGAGGGAACCAACCAGAGAACACAAAAATAAAGTGTCTCAGGAGCCTCAAAAAAGCTCCAGCAGATTAAGCCTCCAGTTCAAAAGCTACCAGGACTCTATTGTGAGAGTGGAGAGGGGAGGACTGGCAGCAAGCGCGAGCTGCATTAGAGAGGAGGTGAGTTCACTGCAGTCCACCACGCTGTCTCATCCCCCGGAGGTAAAACAATCAGAAAAAAGAGGCAATGAGAAAATGTCTCCAGCGATGATGTGGAAGACAGTGGAGGGGCCGGTCAGGTGTTGCTAATTTTTAAGACTATTTTTTCCCCTTTCTCGTTGTCTTTACAAGGCAGCAGAGAAATGAATTGACTTTGCTCATCAAGGCATGCCATTTCCTACCACCCGCCTTGCAGCTCTCCTCTCCTAACACACACACACATACACACTCGTGCACTCCCCTCACCCACTGACCCCTGCCACCAACTGACTGGGGAAGATACGCAAGGGTTTCCATAAGCAGATGGGCTGAAAGGCCCCTAGCTAGGATAGAAAAGCGATCTGGAAACACATCACAGAAAATCTCCCTAAATCCTGTGTATGTGAGGAGGACTTAATGCATTCCTTGCAGGAGGATCTCAGCACCGCAGAACAGCAGAATACCCCATGACCATCATCCCTTCTGCCAAGGATCTCAACAGATTGTATGCACATTAATTACATCCCTCTGATCTCACTTTTAAAGGTGGAGAAACTGTGGCAAAAAAGTGGCCAAGACCCGGATATTCAAAAGTATGTCTAAAAGTAGGTGTATTTGAAAATATATCTAAAAGGGCCAGGTGTCCTCTGTCTCTGGTGCCCAACTGAAGGCACTCGGGGTCTGATTATCTTTGAGGTGCTGAGCAACTATATGCACTCATCCCCTCTGCAAGTGAAGTTCGAGGTGTCTCAAATTAAGCACCTGAGGCACAAGTCAGTGAGCATTTCTGGAAGTGTCACCCTAAGTGACTTGCCTGAGGTCACACAGGTACCCTGAGGCAGAGCCAGGAATAGAGCTCTGATCTCATTTAGTTGTGAGCTTTCCCCACTAGCCACCCTGCCCTTCCCTATTCTCTCTCCCTCTACGTGCACACACAGCTTAGGGGGGGGCCTGTCTACTTTAAGTACAATTCTGAGGGCTTTTTCTTCATCTTTTTAACACAAAACAAAAAAAGTTTCACTTATTTTCAAGAGGAATTTCCTTTCAAACAGAAATTGTTTTCTTGCTAATCACAACTTTCTTCTCCAGTACCCAGCATTAAAAGATGATAGCACAAAACATGAGAAGCCAGGGAGGGGATACAAGACAACTAAACACAGAAACTGAAGCAAAGCTGCTGAGTTCTGCTGTCTCAGCTCGGACCCTGCTGCTGCCATGATCTCCTTGCAGGCTTGTCAACCAGTTTGGGATTTTTTTAAAGTTTTGCTGTTTCTGAGAATGAGAAAGCTTGAAAATATCACACAGGTGTGATGCACAAGCTTGTAATTAGTCAGGCAAAAAAAAGAGAAGCAATAATTATCATTTAACAAATTCTTGGGATTTTTAAGCCAGCTTCCTGATTTTGGGAGACTTGCTCGAGAACCAGTGGGCACTAGCCAGTGTGCTCTGCTCCATGTCTTCCCTTGGAGCATTTGCATTATTAACTTTTGACCTCCTCTCCCATCCCTGTTTTCACACTTGTTACACACTTAGTGCCCTTCTTCCAGAAACAGGGAAGGGCTTGCAGTTTCTGAGAGGACTTAGCCTACAGATCTGGTGTGTAACAAATGGGCCTGAGTTTGGGAGTCTGATTCCTGATTTTTTTGAGCTCTTGGGGTTGACAAACATTGAAAAAGAGCAGCAAATCAAAACCATGTCAGTGATGAAAGTAAATAAGTTTTAAAATTGCCGTGTTATTAATCCTGGCAGTATCATCCATAATACAGATTGGAGCACTTAAAAGGACAATTAGTTGTCCACCAACCCTTGCCATACCACTGATTTACTGTGTAATCTTGGGCATAGCACTTTTTCCCTTCTCTGTTTCCCTTCTCCCTTTTGTCTGGTCTGCTTAGATGTAAATGTATTGGGGCAGGGGTCATCCCATACCATGGGTTTGTGCACAGCTTCACTCAGGGAGGTCCTAGTCACCACTTCAGGCTGCAAATACTGTTCTGTTTTGTGTGCATCTTAGCAGCACCATTTCCACATGCTACAGGATGGTGACCTACTAGCAAAACATAGCCAATGTATTTCATCCACTGCATCCTGGCACCAGGTCATAGAGCAAGGAGATGGTCTCTTTCCAAGCCGCTTTTGTGAAGTGTTCCTCAAGAAAACTGGGCTCAAAACCATCCTGAAGCAGGAATCCAGAAGAGAGCTGGCCAACAAAAATGATCACAGGAAAAAAGCAAAGGAGGCATATGAGCAGGAAATGAGGGAATCTGAATCCTGATATTGGGGAACAACAAGGCAGCAGAGATCACCAGGATCAACCCTGCATCGGGTGTAGCAGCAGGCGAGAGGGAGCAGGTGATGCAACTTACCATACAATTTCCAATTCATCCTTTCACAGGCTGTTTTCCATAGACTGCTTCTCGGTTTGAAGCTGTTTTTCCGCTTTGCTTTGAAGTGAATGAGCCAGATCCTCAGTTGGTATAAAACACCATCGCTGTACTGTGGATCTAGGGCAGGTTGTTTTTTTATTAAAATATATTTCTATATATAGAGAGAGAGTTACATATATACATCCTTTATCATAAGCTTTCCATCACACATCTTAAAACTGCATTAAGAAACCCATGCTTCCTGTTACAAGAAATGCACCCAATCCCCTGCGCACCCACCCCACCTACCCAAATCACAGTCCTTCAGTTTCCACCAGCTGAGGACAATCCCCAGTGAATCTCAGCAGTGGGGAAAGCTCTGAAGGCTGATGTGCCCTTTCTGTCCCCAGAACAGGTGAAGCA
>NW_017729022.1:59550601-59557747 GCF_001723915.1 Gavialis gangeticus
GCTTCCTGTTACAAGAAATGCACCCAATCCCCTGCGCACCCACCCCACCTACCCAAATCACAGTCCTTCAGTTTCCACCAGCTGAGGACAATCCCCAGTGAATCTCAGCAGTGGGGAAAGCTCTGAAGGCTGATGTGCCCTTTCTGTCCCCAGAACAGGTGAAGCATGGGCAGCAGCTGAATAAGCCTGACTCCCCCTGGCCCCAGCACCATCCTGGAGAAGGAAGAAGAAACATCTTTCCTCCTAGTCCCTCTGTGATTTGATTTAGGACAATTGGTGTCTACTGCATTAGGGTGGATTTTATTTGTCTGGTGTGTTGATTGCTCCGATTCCTACACTCAGGACTGCTTCCAAGGTCCACCCCTCTCTGCTGCTGCTTCAACTGGCCAGATGACCTTTGTTCCTCCTCCTAGGACACTGCTGCATGGTATTGCTTATGGACAATGGCTGCAGCCCTCCTGCCATCCAAGCATTTGCAGTGGCAAATGAGATGTCTTCTGAGTGTTCATGACATGCTTTGGGAATGGAAGTTAGTACTAGAGGGTTTAAGAAGGTGGTGGGGAGCTCAAGATGAGGGAGGAGATTTATCCAGCCCCCTAGGCGCTCCTGTTTCTCCCTCTCCCACCCTTCCACAGAAGCTGACAGTGGCCCACTGTGGCCATTTGGAGGAAACAGACTGGAGCTGCTGTACAAGATCTGCTGTAGTTCATTAACCACAGTGTTTTTTCTAGGCAGCACTTTCATTTTATGCTCCCCAGATTGCTCCTCTTGCTCTACACCCCCTCTTGAGAGGGCCTGTTGTATACAGCCAAAGCCTTTGGGTAGGTGATTGCTTTCATACATGCAGTTGAAAGCTGTTCCCAGAGCCAGCCTGTAGCTTCTTCGCTGACAGCAGGTGTGTCCAGCCACATACCCAGAGGGCGTGTGCTTCAGTGTGGAGGCAGACTTGTTCAGGATGGTCCACAGGGGAGATAATTAGGAGGGGAAACTCAGTGACTGACAGTTCAGATTGAATATCAGGGGAGGTTTCCCAGTGGCAGGATCTACTGGGTTTTGAAGTACACTCCCGTCACATGTTTTGTAAGACTATTTTAAAGCTGTATTGAATAAAGGATTGGAGAATATGTTATACAAAACCTAGCCTGCTTTGGCCAGCAAAAGCGTCATTCTCATCTTGAACTCCCCTCATTCTTGGTCCGAGTTTAACAATCCCAATATTAGCCCTAGCCAGCATTTGAAAAGAACATGCACAGTAGGCTTAACATTTACACCTATACACTCGTAGCCATGGCACGCAGGGGCTCCTTGACTTGAGCAAGGCAGGTGTCCAAGCACATGCTGTTAGCATGTGTAACTCATACAAATTTGGGACAGCCCCAGTCCCTGGATCCTCCAGCCCATCCTAGCCGAAGTGAGATTGTTGCTTTCGGGGGCATTTTTCAGTTGTTTAGCTCCTTCCAGTTTAAGACCCTGTCATAGCCAAACAGTTCTTCCTATCAGGACATTTCTATTGCTGCTCTCCTTATTTTTTCCCTTTCATAATTTCATCCTGTTTCTCTTTATTATACCCCTGCGAGCACACATTCAAAACTTCCTCTCCCTCCTTCATGTTTGCATCCTTCAGATATTTTCAGACTATTATCATAGTCCTTCTCAGCTCTCAGCAGAGCTTTATATAGTTAGCTTGGGGGGGAAAAAAAGTCCTGTTCACAGAAGACTTTCCCTCTGCTCCATTCTGGAGATTTTAAACTGGTCATCCTTGATCTCCATCCTGTTTATCAATACCTTTCAGGTTGTGTGATGTTGAGAACTGAACACAATTTTTCGCCATACCAGCACAATGTGTCCTCAAGTCTAACCCCCCACAGATTCAAGACTGGCTTTTCCTCAGACATCCCAGATATGCCTCTGACTCAAAGCTCCAATGACATCTGAATTCATGACTTCTGGTGTGCTATGACCCTGAGTTATGAAGCCAGGCAGTGTAAAATGCTTTTCCCCATGGAAAGCAGCATAGTCTTTGACTTTACACAGCTATGTTTATTCAAAACTTATGGTCTAATTTGCTCTCCACTCTTAGAGTAGACACAGTTGAGATGCGCAGGCCATGTCACCAAGATGTCAGATAAGCAACTGCCAAAGAAGATCTTTTATGGTGAGCTAATGGAAGGAAAGTGCACTCAGGGAGATTAGAAGAAATGTCAAGTACTCGCTCGAGTCATCCCTGAAACATTTCAACATTGACCCAAAGTCCTGGAAAGATCTCACTCATAATCACTCCACCTGGTGAAGCCTCATCCGTATGAGCAGAGCAGACCTGCTGAGGCAGAGCAGAACCAATCTCTCAACAGCAGCATGTCTGCTGTTGATCAAACAACCCAAAGCGGCATCTCTTGCTCAGCGTGCCATAGACCAGTGGTTCCCAACCTTTTCCAGCCCAAGGCACACTTATGTTAATACAAATTTTCTGCAGTACACCTGTTAAGGCATTCCCCATCCTCGTACCTATTGTAGCTCATTGCCATGGCAAAATTCTGTTCACTTTTGACAGCACACTTCTGTGCCGTGGCACACTGGTTGGGAGACACTGCCATAGACAGTTCAAAGCACAAATTGGCCTGGTCAGCCATTCACATGTTCACAGAAACCAAACCAAAAAGCAATGTCACGGTCATCTTGAAATTCGAAGGACAAAAAACAACAGACTCCTAAACTACTTTGAGTGTTTCCAGGTTTCTCCTTGCCTCACACAATATGACATTTTTGAGATGCTTTTCCCCCAAGTGTATTGTCTTGAATTTTTCCAAGCTGAGCATCACGTTATTTTCCCCAGCGGTTCCTCTGTGATCTAATTGTGTCACAGCAGTGCTTCAGTGATCCAAACAACATCAGGATCCCATTGCAATCACCACTTTACACACCGTTCAGAGTCAGTCCCTGCTCAGCAAAGCCTCCAATCAAAAAGATAGAAGGGACACAGAGAAATGCAGTGTTACTTGAGGCAATGAGTCACAGCAGGTTAATAGCTGAGATGAGGGTAGACCCTCAGACCCCTGAATGCCAGTCTGGTGCCTTGCACGGTGGTCTCCACAGCAGCCTACTTTTCAAGTTGATTAGTCCACTGTCTTATTTCTCTTACACAGCTTGCATTTGGCATGCTCCATGTATCTTAACTCAGTATCATCTGTGAACGTCATCAGTGTGGCGTTTACTTCCATATGCCAGGTCATTAATGAAGCTGTGAAGTAAGGAAGGCCTGTGATTAAACTGATTCCCATACTATTCCACTGGTCATGCTTCCCCAGCTCAAAACATGGCCACTTATCAATCTGGATCCAAGCTGCTGTATTTTAATTTCAGTGCCATTAAACCATTCCTGTGCCCAGGCGCATGAGTCAGGGTCAAGGACATCTGGACTTTGATTCCAGGGTTGCCCCAGATTTCCTGTGTGAACAGGGGCAAGTCACCCATTGGTCTGTCTGTGTCTCAGTTTCTTCATCTGTAAAACAGGAATGAGAAAAGTGCATGCCTCGTTTTGTAGTCATTCTGGGACCTTCAGGGAGGAGGTGCCATAGAAACGACAATGTACTGTTACTGTTGTCATTGTTGTGCAAAAGCTGGTAAATCTCAGGTGCTGCCACCTGTAGCATCATGGTGTCCCTAGCAAATCTCCCATCCAAAGACCACCTAGGTCTAAGATGATTTGCTGGGCATTGGCCACAGTCTAATGGTGGGAAGGGCTATCTGCACCTAGCCCCCTATATGCAAGCCCTTTTCCCTCCTCTACAATACATAAAGCCAGAGGAAAGTGAGACACAAAACAGCAAGTGCTTCTACCAGCTGGGAATGGCCCTCTGCAAGCCAAGGACAAACAGTGCCCCAGGTGGGCAGCAAAACAGAAGAGGAGGGAACTGTGGGTGCGTGTGGCACAGAGTGAGAGGGGCAGAGGGCTCCAGGATGTGTGTATGGCCAATGACGCTGAGGGGGGAACTGATTGAGGCATCTGTCACACTGCTCTGTGCATCCGGATGGAAAAGTGACACACGCAAGCAGTCGGGCACCCAAGCTTGGCAGGAACCATTGGGGCTGCAGTACAGAGAGTTTCCTGCTGGGAGCTCCACGCTGCCCAGCGGGGCTTTGCTGCCTCTTGCTGTTCTCCAACACTTTAGGGGCAACCAGTGTCACCGTCTCCTCTTTCCTGCGTGCCACAGAGCTAGGTGGCTCATTACGCTTGCCACTTAGCCTCTCCTGAGCATCTTCCCTCCTCAGAGAAAGAGAAGGAGGAGGTTGAGAAAGAGGAATTCCAAACCAAGTTTTTAGGAAGCTGAGGCCTTGAGCAGAGCAGTCTCTGACCCCATGCTTCTCCTCATGTCATCTGTCCCTTGTCCTCCATTGTCACATTTGGTGCTGTGAGATCCCTTCTGATGGTCTCAGCAAAGGGGATGAGCACTCAGTGGTTCAAGGGACTGAGTGCATCTCTCACCCCAAGCCGTCTCTGAGGCTTCTGCACAACCCTCTGTGGCACCCCATGGAGGCGAGTGGACCACACTGACTCCCAAACAATTCCTATCTCCTTCAACCAAGCAGGACTGAGTGCTCTCTCCACCAGTTCCTTGTGCCACCCCATCTGCCTTGCAACACTGCTACAGACCAATGGTCTCCCTAATTTAGTGTCTCAACTCAGCTGGTGACTAGGCAGAAGCAGCCCCTCTCCCAGGGCACTTGAGTTTGCTAGGTTGTACCAGAAGATGAGGATGAAACTTCTTGCCATCAGCTGGAGCAAGAGGTTAGACCCTGTTCATTTGTATCTTCAAAGCAGATTCTCTTTGTGTTTCTAGAAGCATGTGACCCTTTTGAGCATCTCACAAGGTTATTTGCTCAGGGAATATCCAGCAGCAATGAGTTCCAAAGGTAAAATGGGATTCCTTGTTATCCAACCCACAGTGCTTTTGATTTGCCTCGCTAGTGCCGCTCTACCTTGTGGCCTAACACTGAAAGGGGAAATTGGAGCATCCTTCTGGCCTTGTCTTCACCATTCAGGGTTTTCTATACCATTGCTATCTTGCCTCTAACTCTTCCCCCTTTCAGACTTGGTAAGGATCCTGTTCTCTTGTCACTCACTGCAGTGAGTACTCCCTGGTTTGCAGCATGTGATGGCTTTGTTATTCACAGAGCACATCCTCAGCCTGTACTGTGGCCCTCCTTAAAAAGGACAGATGAATGAGTGGGTGCCTGCCTTTCTATGGATAGAAAATGTGGTCCCTAAGCCCTGGGGGGATGCTACATCCAAGCTTTGAGCAGTTCTGGCCTCCATCTCATCCCTTCACTCTCTTCCAGTTGAATTGCAACCTGTGGATTCAAAGGGAAAGTTTGGGTTGTCAGCTTTGCAAGATTAATTTCTCTGTGGATTTGGTTGCGGTCCTCATAGCTTTGTTTCCCAAGAGGAGGTTCCCTGTGGAGAGGAAAACAGAGGGTTGGTATTACCCCAGAAGGTGCCATCAGGTCTCAGAATTTCTAAATGATTAATCCAAGGTCACACAGGTTGTTCTGTTCCCATGTCCCAGTCCAGCACCTTACTGGACTGTTATGGCCCATGTTGCATTTAGAGTTCTAGCTGTAAAATATCCTATTGGAGCCTGTGTATACCCATAAAGGATGAGATTAGTGACAGAAAATCCTGTGCATTTCACATTAAGAGTACAGCATGCAAACCTTGTCAGGATATGGAAAATTCAGAAGGTCAAATTCTGATCTCAGTTACAGCTGGAGAAATCAAGAATATGGCCATCAAACCAGAGGACTTAACCTAGATTTGTTCTCCCATATCCAAGATCAGAATCCAGCCCAGTAACTTTGACTTATGTATATGGCAAACACAAGAGCAGCAGTCTCACCCAGAGATATGTCTGTGCAGCTCCTACCGAAGACATTAGGAGCTGTGTGCAAACACCAGAGGCAGAAGAGGCGGGTTGCATATTCAGTTTATATTTAACAGTGTAACTAGCAGTCTCGGCTAACCCAAAGATACCACGTTGAGTGATGGTGTCCAGGGTGAGGCTGACATGAGGAAGAAGCTCAAAGCATTGGAGTGCCTGAGGGAAGTCCAGCGCCATTGCAATGGAAGTGCAGCTCAAGCATTGCCAGTCACTGGAGGTAAAAGAGGGGCAATGGTGTTTGAAAGGGGAGCAAGACAAATGCAAATTAGTGCAGGATGCTGGCTACTGACCTTTCTGCTGCAGTAGCATAACACAACCTCAGGGCAATTATACAATGTCTGGATTGAAGAGCCCCCCTCCCACTTTTACTTCAGGGGTGTTGCATTGCGCAGAAGCTGGCAGAGTGAAGCAGCCAGTCCTGACCTTCCTTCCATGATGGGCCTGCTAAAATCTTGACATCACGATTTCTGCGTAAGAAACTTCCATAAACCCCTTGTAAGTTGCAAAATCCAATAAAACAGCAATAAAAGTCTCCTTTTGTTCAGTGTTGTGTGAGTGCCCAGCAGGGAGAGGTGGGATGGGAGGGAGAAGAGCACTCACAGCATCTCACCGCTGGTGTGACAGGAATTTATGGTGCTACAGAAATAACAATAATGTGAGGCTCCCTAGTGAAAGCACAGCACTAAGCCCCGCATACAGAGCTAACATGGACACTCTCAGTTAGACCATGGTTTCAGTTACCTGGACATAAATCTAAAATAAGCCCACTGAAACTAGTGGAATCACTTTGGATTAGCACTGGTGCCCCTGACAGCAGAATTTGACCCTATTTTTGCTATTCCTTAAAACAGTTAATAGCATAACTCTGAACAGACTAGAAATCCCGTACTGCACACACAACAAAATGATTTTGCAGGGATGTGACAGAACCAAAAGAGTGGACTAGGGGAGGGAGATGGAGACTAAGCATATTAAAATTCCAGCAAAAAGCAGAAGACTGCACATAGTTAGGAAAACACAAAACCCAGGAGGAGGGTCATTATGGGAACCTGAGCAGAACCTCACTGGTAACCAGAGCTCCCTAGCCAATGTTTAAATACCAGGTGTTGCTAGTATCCATTAAAGGCAGGTCATTACCTGCCTCCATTACAGACCCCTCAACATCTGTAACATATTGATGCTATCTCTTGTGAGATGGGGCAGTGCTACT
>NW_017729022.1:59586064-59587414 GCF_001723915.1 Gavialis gangeticus
CTGGATCACAGTCCAGGAGGCGGCCTCATCTTGCCTCACAGTCCAGGAGGCAGCCCATCACCCCTGGAGTAAGGGGCAAAACACATACACATGCGCTCTTGTGTGCCACCACCACACGCATGATATAAAACCTGAGCTTGCAGGAGGGTTGCTCTGCATCCCCTCCCCAGCATCTCTAAACCCACCCCACCTCCAAAGCACTTGGCAGAGCCCTGATCAATAAATCCTGAAAGGCCCAGAGGGAACCTGCACCTTCCACCCTACCAGTCTTGGCACAGCACCCGGGCTGAGCTCTGACAGCACACTGCCAGGGCACTGAGAAACGCCTATTGAAACGTACAGCACGGGGGCAGGTAGAAAGCAGAGGGGAGCAGGAGCAAAAACTCTCCAGGCCCAACAGGTCTGCACAGCCCCCCATCACACCCCTCCCCTCCCTCCATGCCAGCCCCATGATGCTCAGTTCCTACACCTCTACCATAGCCTGCTATCCCATTTCAGAAGCAATCGTGACAACAAGGCACTTCCAAAGAGCATCTGAAGTCAGGGGCCGAGTGGGAGCGGACAGGGATGCTAGGGCCACAGGTGGGGGAAACCTGTTTGTACTGGACATGGGTTGGAAGGTGAGGCTGGTCAGGCAGGCGGCACGTAGGTAGTCTCCAAGGTCGGGAGCAGGAGAGCCAGGGGATGGAGGGGGTTGCTTCTGAATTTGGCTTCTTGCTACAGGTGGGGAGGAGTTTGCTCTTATGTTCCTATTTTAATTTTGGTTTTAGGTCCTTTTTCTCTTATATTGTAAGCTGCCCTGAGCCTTTTTGGGAAGGGCAGTATATACATCTAGTACAGGCCTACATACATGGACATGGCACAACTCTTCCCTCCTTGTTAGGGGATTGGGGGGGATCACCTTGGCTTGTAGTCACTCACTTCAATTGTTGTGTTTCTACTGCCCTCTGGTGGACATGAGTATTAAACTCACTCTGTGGGTCTCCCCTTCCCTCGCCTTGATAGGAATGCCAAAAATTAGCCCCACATCCTGCAAAAGGGTCACTCCAATCCTCTTCCCCTGCCCAATCTGCTGCTTTCTGCTTCACCTGCCACTGTGCTGCTTGTCCCCTCCCTGCTCTGTCACATGCCACACAGAGGGCACCTTTCACTAGCAGCATGCATGCTGGAAGCTGGCCACCCCTGCCCTATGGTACCCTAGCAATAGGTTCTCTGATGGCACCTTTAGGGAAAGGGGTGTTCACCCATGAGCTAATGTCCAGTGGGTTACATAATTCAAGCAAGGAGAAGTGCTCTGTGCTGGTGAGAACAGGCCAAACCTGGAGCTTACACTTCTACCAGTCATTACTG
>NW_017729022.1:59592414-59599315 GCF_001723915.1 Gavialis gangeticus
GGACACCTGTCACTAGCGGCACGCACGCTGGAGGCTGCTCAACCCTGTCTTATGGATCCCACACAAGCTAATGTCCAGTGGCTTAAATAATTCAGGCAAGGGGAAGTGCTCTGTGCTGGCAATAACAGGCCAAGCCTGAAGCTTATACTTCTATCTGTCATTACTGCTTTCTTGAAGGAGTTTGATCTCCAGCTGAGAAAAAAAAAAAAGAAGCAACATTAGAACAATCCTGATGGTCTTCAATGAATCCGATGCTGGGGAAGGAGGAAAGAGGCAGCACCCCTGTCCTACAGCAGAGATATCAGAGAAGCTGCACCAACTTATAAACTGAGCACTACGTTGAAGATCTTTTCAGCAAAGATGAGAAGAATGGGAGGAAAGGGGAGAGAAGTTATGGTCTGGGAGAAGCATGAGGACCTGCATGAAGTGGAGTAATCTCCATCACAGCAGCAAGCTGATGTAGCTCTAAAGGATAAAGTGGCAGGTGGGTTAAGGGTGGGCCACGGAGGGCGCGCGCACACACGCACACGCACACCCCCGCTGTAAAGCAAGGCCATGCTGGAACCAATCCAGACCTAAACCAAACCTGCAGGCAAAGCTGAAAAGAGTGACTACCATCAAGCTTCAAAAAACTTGTCAGTGTTTTTTTCCCCTGCCCTTCCCATTCCTCCCCATTTACACAGCTTCTGAAGAGCCCAGTCTCCACAGCATGAAGGCAAGGGTGCTTTCTATAGAACCTGCATGGAGCCAAATCCCAAGCTATGAGAGTGCAACTATGCTCAGAGCACATCTACAGCTGCAAACTTACGGCACCAATAAAGCACTCACACACACACCCACACCTGCTACCTGAACTGGTGCCAGCAGAGCTGCATTTCCACAGCACTGCAGGCAGGCTAATTAGCACAGACTTGGCAGAGTCCAGCTACAAGGCCTTACAAAACAGTTATATGCCTTCTGGCTTGGGAAGTAGCCACTGTTGGCATTAAATGCTTCATTATTAAACACCCCTCAGTTTTACAAATATGCAAACGATCATTTCCCCTTTAATATACCAGTATGCCTATATTGCTATAAAAAAAGATATGCCATTCTCTTCACTCACACTCACCCCTTAAAAACATTAACACATCTCAATCAAAATCCACTTCCAAATCACTGCCCTCTGCTGCTATATATACTTGCCTTTAGAGGCACTATCACATGCAACCTGCTTCCAAGCATGTCTGTTCACAACGGACAACACCAAGACAATTTAAGATTACCTGAAGATGGAAAATTGATAAGATATTAAACTCTGTTCCAAAGAAAGCATTCTTTTGATCTTCCTGAACTCTCAGACATGTTAGCTTCTTGGTAATTATCTGTCATACAAAGAAATGAATTTACTGTCTAAATGCAACAATTATTTGCATACCTGGCAACACTGGTGATAGCCCACAGGCATGATGTGACATGACCTATTTTAGGTCACTGCTGCTTGGCAGGACAAGTCTGCAGAGTAGACATGCCCCAAAAGTATTATATTGCTCTTGATCATACTGAGAAAGAGCAAAAAGGGAATTGGATCAAATACAAATTGAAATAATGGGGATTTTCAGCCGTTGGCTTATAGCAGGTCAAAATAACATCCAGATAGGGTTTAAAGGTGCAATTTGCCCAACAGTTGCTGACAAGTTTAAGAGGGCATACAAGAGGGGACACACCAAGAGGTCTGAGGGGGTTTTTTAAGCCAAAGGATCCTTCAGAAAATACAAGTGTAGTCCTAAAGTGAAGCCAACTGGAGAACAAACCATGAGACAACCTCTAAAGCGAAGGGTTAGAGCAGTGGTGCTTGACCTTTTTTTAGACTTGAAACACCTGTCAGAAAATACTAGCTCTTAACTTTCATTCATGTTTTGACTGAGGAAAATACCATAATTCTGCTGTTGCAAAGAACCAAGAAACACCACAACAGGTCAATGTTTTTGACACAGTGGGTTCCTGTGAAACCTCTGGGTTTATCCTGTGAATCACATATAGATGTTTGCATGCCTAACAACTGTGCTAATATTGTGCAGGACCCTTAAAGAGATCTTGCAGTCCCCTGGTTGAAAAACCACTGGGTTGGAGGAAATTTTGAACAACAGAAGACACTGAAACAACTAAACAGCTGCTGTATAGACACCAAAACAGGAAGCCTCTAAATGGGAGACTGGCATACCATAAATGTAACGAGATCAAGACAAATTATATTGTCTCTTTGCATCAGTCTTCAGCAGAGAGGATGCTGTGGAGCTGTATCTGCAGGAGCTGGAACAAGGAGTAGACTCAAGAACAAAAACAACCCCCCCCCCAAAAAACTACAAGGACTCAGTGATACCCACTGGATCTAAAGGAATTTTAACACGAAGCCATGGAGCTCCAGCAAATGCTACACTGATCTTTAGAAAATGCACTGAGGTGACTGCTAGAAGTTTCAGACATGAGCTCTCTGGTACCAAGATAACTGGTTAAAAAAAATTAATAATACACAACATGTTGGTTCAAATAACAGACCATAAAGGAAGACCCAGTCTCATCTACTAGAGTTCTTCAAGCACCTTGACCAAATAATAAGTAAATGAAAGCCATTTGCTGTAATTTATCCAGATTTCCAAGGAGATCCTGATGGGCATCCCTCATGATCAGCTACAAAAGAAACAGTGAATGATCAAATGAGCAAAAATAACTGATGGCAGAAGGCATAGGCTTCAAGAAGGATATTCAATAATTGTCCATTGCAGGGCTTTATGCTTTTCCCTGAAAAACTTAGTTCTAACCATAACCACCAACTGCCTTGGACTGCCTGGCACACAGAAGTACAAATACTAACCTGGCAGGAGACACTAGTCATTTGCCTGATGGAAAGTATAAGTCCTTCCCAAGCAGCTTTCTAGTCTTATTTTGCAAACTTGCGATGCCCAAGAAAAGATTTGGTGTTTGTAGGTATTTCTAGAAACAAACTCTCTGAAAAGCTCCGGTGGGTCTGGACATCCCCTACTGTCCAAAGCCTTCCACTCAAGTTAGTAAAAGGCTATTCCAAAATAGTGCCTCAAAAAACAGTAGGTGCACTGAAAAGGCTCTTAATAGACACACTTGACACAGGACTTGGTGATACCATTTGCCTTTATTAGGTAGCTTGCTCCCTAGCTCTTGGACAGAGTACATTATTGGACACATCTCAACAGCAGCAGAAGCATTCCCCTTAGCCTATCACCAGCTACATTTTTTTTTTAAACAGCAAAGTGTCCCTACTCCTAACTCCATTTGGATAAATAAGCCTCTCATATAAGACACAAAACAAAACCCCAACAAAAAAAAAAAGCTACAGTATATACACATAAAAAAGTGTAGGGATAGACAGTAGATCCATAAATAACAGTGTATAAAAACAGGCATATAGAGGCACCTTGCATCAAAGGGAGAAATGCCAGCTATGGGAAAGAACACACATCACAAGGGTAACCTGGCACAAGCCACTTGCAACAGGCCTCTAGAATCAACTACTGCCCTCAACACATCTAATTAAATCACACCACCTCCAACTCGCCTCTTTCAGTTGATGATCCCCTACAGTGCATTGTCTAGTATTTTGTTCATCTGTTTGAGAAGCAATGGACACAGATCGCCCACTTCCCTCGCATTGTCTCTTGCTCTGGCTCTACTTACTACCAGTGGCAATGGATGCTGAACTCCCTCCCCACCTGCTGCTGCCATCTCCCTAGTTGTGCAAAGCTTTCCAAGGATTGCACACAGGCTAGCCACAGTTTGAAGTGACACAGGAGGATGCTACATGCAGAGACGAAGAGAATTTCATAGGTGTTAAAATGGGTCTAAGGCCAAGGCATCTTTGTGGCAGTGGCATGTATGAAAATAAGAGCATTGGTGTAATTCCATACTGGAGGACTGAGAACACATTAACCTCTCCCATAACAAATGGTATCCCTGTCCTGCCTGACCAGCCAAGGAGCTGTCCTATCCAGTAATAAAAAGTATCACCCATTCTAAAGCTGAGCCCCCAGGTAAGTTAATCACATCAGGCCATGCTCAGGATGGGAATGAAAAGCAGCAGCAGCAGCTCACTGCCTTTAGAGCATCATGTATATTCATGTATAGAGGCACACCGACACACTGGAGGCCTGAAGGCCACCCTTAAACTGTGGGCTTCTGACATAAAAAGGGAGATCTAAAAGAATGACCTTAGAATGTCTGCCCCCACAGAGACAAACACACACACACTGAGGCAACCACAGTAGTTTTCATTTAAAAAAATAATGATTACCATTATATGTTTCTCCCATGACAAGCTCTCCATTAAGATCAGGAGATGGGTGGCATTTGCTGCAGCCTCCAGAATCTGTTGCTGCCCAAGGAACATGCTGCAGCACTCTTAAGTAAGTGCATGGCTTGCTCTGGGCGTGAGGAATTACCATCAGGAATGGTTACATCTGGTGTCAGGGACAGTGTTTCCCAGAGCAGTAAGGAACTGTGGTGTCCGAAACTCCCTCACTCCCAAAGCACACTAGAACCAAGGCCAGAGGAACCCCCATGTATCAGATGACAACCTTTCTGTTACAGTCCCCAAAGCTTGCTCCTGCTCTGAGAAGAGTCTGGTGATACAAAACAGGGTAGGACTAGAAGTGACAATGTTCTAGGGCGATGTTGTAGCCATGATGGTCCAGGAAAAATGCAAGAGGCAAGGGCTTTGTGGGTGGTATCTTTTACTGGACCAACTGCATAGTTGAGAAGGATGCAGGAAAGCTTCTAGGTACCATGTACCCTTCCTCAGGTCCCTGGTACCCAAGAGCTTGCCTGTAACCCACCCAACTATACAGCTGATTCAATAAGAGATAATCACCCATAAAAACTGTTGCCTCTTGATAGATCTAGAAGTATTTTACCAAACTCAGAGTTCTGGCTTCTGCAAGGAGGCATCAAGATGCATAACAAAGGTCTGCAAACATCTGAGGGGAAGAGGACTGCACTGTGTAGTTCTAGCTATACATGTACATACAGTGCATCCACACAGATGCAGCAATACATTCCCATGAAGTGTTTGCTTTCTCTCAACTCTCATGACAAAATGTTAGGCAAGTTTTTGGACAAAAGCAGTGGGAGGAATGGGGAGAAAGGGTAGCCTGGGTGACTACTGTCTATCCCCAGGGCTCTCTGAATGTCATGATTTGCTATTACTGCATGTGCAAGGTGGATTGCTCCAAGTTGCAGCAGGCACCAAGTTAAATGTGAATTCCTAACCCTCATGAATTCTGGCTACCGACTAGCCAGCATCCATGGGGACACGGACATGGGAAAGCAGGGTGTCTCCATACACACCCCCAAGACCCAAGCCTTGAATTTAATGAAATATAAAACCTTGATATATTAAAATAAAAATTTTAATCTGCACCCAGGCAGTTCTCCCCCTTCCCCCTCAGGTCATGTCTCCACATGCTCTATTAACCTTCTTCCTTTCTTCCTAGGCACAGCCTCTGCATTCACTGCAGCTGATGCCAGACTGACTCTAGAGTCGGGGCACCCCATGCAAAGGAGGCAGGGGACAGCTCTAGCCTGAAGGAAGAGGGACAGAAGGCAGAGAGGATGAGGAGAGAGGCCTACTGCAACAGACAGCTCCCTACATCTGGTAAAGTCACAGATGTTGCTATAAAACAAACAAAATACACAACCGTATAAAAACTGCAGAGAGCTGTCCCTGGCTGGTGCTAGCCTCACACGCCTCTCCCAGAGCTCTTCCAGAAATGCATTTATAGAAAAAGGCTCTAATAAAAACCTGTCTCAGGAAACACCCCTTGAGGAGAGGCAAAGGGCTCTCCTCAAGTTAACCTGTAGGTAGAGAGTTGTCTTGGATGCTGGTATCACCTTGGAATAAGTTCAGGGCAGATCCCTAGGTGCCCCACCCTCACCAGAGGGTCCTTTCTGCAGATCTTTGGGAGGGGAAGAAGGGAAACAGCCCCTCAGTAGACCCAAGAAGTGCCACTGGGGTTGCAGACTTCTCCTCAGCAAGGATGAACACCAGCACTCAGCTAGGAGCATCGGGGTGGCCAGGGACAAGGGGAGGGCTGCAACCATCACTGGCCTGACTGATTACACAAGCAAGCCACGTGGCAGTGCTGGGTGGCTGACAGTGGCTTGCATGGCTAATGCCTGGGCTAAGTTATAAAGCCCTCCCCTGCCCAGCGTGATTCCACTTGCACAGTCCTAACCTAGAACTGTTTGCTCTACAAAGAGGTATAAAGGGGCGAGTCCAGAGGGACTGTTCTCAAGGCTGCCCGTGTCTCTTAGAGCCCCTGTGTGATGGAGCCCTCCCCCTGGGATTAGGAGGCAGCAATCGCGGTGCCCCCACTCAGTTTGACGATCATCTGCTGGCAGTCATTGCAGGAGCGCTTGTCCCCCACCTTCTCCAATGTGCGGGCTGCCTCGGCCAGCAGGACTGCACGCTGGCCAGGGGAAGAGAGGAAGGACAGCGGAAGGTGGCGGCAGGCCAGGAGGATTGCCGTAGCTCGCTCTCTCTGTCCAGGAAGGATGTCCAGCTCACCTGTGCAAAAAAAAAAAAATACTGCAATGAAGCTCTGAATACCTATAAACCCTTGGTCCAAAGAAGCCCTCAGCCCTCTGAAATAGAAGGCAGGGAACACACCAGTCCTCACTGCAAGGCTCCTCTGAGCTGGTAAAATAGCTGCCAAGGTTCATACATTACACAGGAGAGGAGGGACAAGAGCTCTTAGCAGGACACCAAGAGTGTTTTCAGTTAGGAGGTGGTGTCAGCTTCTTAGGAATGTGCCCAGGATTTCAGAGTGAACAGCCTGCTTCTGAAGAAAACATTGACCAGGTCTTGGGGGGGGAAAAAAAAAAAAAAAAAAAA
>NW_017729022.1:59599464-59604255 GCF_001723915.1 Gavialis gangeticus
AAAAAAAAAAAAAAAAAAGAAGAGGCCAGTGCTTCCTTTACGGTTTTAACACTTTCCAGCACTAATGCCAGGGATAAGCAAAAACATTTCCTTATCTAGTCCTGAAGGATCTTTGAGATGAGCAAAATACCCAAAGTCTCAAATATTAGCCTTCCTTCTGAAATCCCCGACTTCCTCCTTAGAAGAAAGAGTCCAGTGCAGAGCAACAAAAATGATTAGGGGCCTAAGAAGCAGGGCTTTGGAGGAAGAGCTGAAAGACCTAGGGTTATATAGTCTATATCGCTTTGAAGCGTTCCAAGCCCTGCCCTGTAATAATGCCATTCTTGTGACTGGTTTCAGTTGCTAAACCATTTCAGCTAACTGGTAGGACCTTCTCTGCAGGCAGCTACAGAGGCCTCACAAAAACCCACTCCCAAGCCAGGAGTTCTCAACATGAGAAGCCAGGCAACACCTGAGGCATTAACTGAAACAACTTGCAGGGTAACAGCTGTGCACAGGTGCAGGTGGCATGCACTGGGAGTCAGGCATTTGCAAGTGTGAAGAACTGCAGCGGATTAACTGAGAGAGGTAAATGTGCCACAGTTGAGGAAGGGCTTTTTCAAGGTGCCATCACACACTTGCCGCTTTCTTAAAAATCAGGACAGCTTCACTTGCCACAGGTTAACCGTGCATGTATCCACAGCCTCACAGCTGCTGGCTTCAGGACAATCTAAGAGGCCCCAGTGTCAGCAAACTACAATTACCACATTTGCTTCATTCAGCAGTCACTGCTGATGTGCATCATGCTGGGCAGCTTGCACCAGTTCCTCACATTAAGGCTTGTTCAATAAATAGCCTCTTTCTTACTAAACATAGCAGAGATGGCTGCAGCAGTCTCCTCTCCCAACAGGAAGCCTGTTCGCAAGATGAGAGGGCTGCAGATTAGGACTGCAACTCACCTTGCTTACTGGTCTGGGGGGTGCGCCGCCGCAGGCTGTGCTCTAGAAGTTGGTGGGTGCGGGTAGGGCTGGCACCAGCCATGAGGCGCACAGTGGCCTCATGCAGAAACACCTGGGAGGAGCAAGAGAAGAAGACAACGCCAGCCAGCCATGGACCAGAGATCACACAGTCCTACCAACAGCAGAACAAGGGCATCGTACCCATCCCACCCCTTGGCTTCCCACCCCACAGCCAGGGTCCTCTTCTGCAGTCCCAATGCAAGGCAGGGCAGAGGGCATGGGACAAGACAAAAAATAAAGCTGTTATACTAGTGGATTAAAGGGAAGGAGGGGAAGGGGCTGGCTGGAAGTAGGCAGGAGTACACAAGGACTGCAAAAAAAGGGCTGAAACCAGGAAGCCCAATCCCTTCCCAGCCCTAGGCATGCTCCTCAGTTCAGCTACCACTTCAGCAAGAGCCAGACATGAAACCCAAGGACCAGAGAAAGCCCTGTCATTAGCGTTATTAAAGCAGGGCTGCCAGTATGTGTATCCAGGATTAGACTGGTTACAGTTCTGGGGACTTGCTAAGGAAAAAGAAAGTGGATGCAGAGGTACAACCCTGGGGAAAACAAGTCCCACCCCATTTTCTCTAGCCACTGCCTCAGACTGCCTGGTAAAGCCAGAATATTTCACACAGATTATCAACCCTATCAGAGGGGGAAGGGCTCTCTTACTCTCTCACCACCAAGGGAAAGACTGGCAGTGGCTGGAGATACAAGAGCTCCACATACCATCCCCAGTCCTCTCATCCACATCAGACCTTAAAACCTCAAGCATTAAAGCTTCCACCAGCACCCTGGGGCATGCACCCTGAAGTTCTGTGTTGCACAGCACATGCTAACATCAAGCACTACTTCCCCCCAGGATCAATGGCAAGGAAGAAGGCAGGACCTTACCTTGCGGTAGGCAGGCCTAAACCCATGAGCCAGCTTGCGCAAGCTGCCAAGGTCGCGCTGGAACCCTGTTAGCTCTGAGGCCGAAGCATGGTAAGTCTCCCCCAGGGCCTGGCTGGAGTTGGCCTGCTTTTGCCACAGGCTGGTGCGCAGAGAGAGCAGCAAGTCACAGGCTAGCAACTGGATCGTCTGGAAGGAGCCCCCCAAAAAACAGTAGGTAAGGAGTGTGACCTAGTGACAGCCTGTCCACTGGTATGGGCCCTGACCTGTGGCAAGATGATGCAGGGCCTCTGCCAAGACCTGCTTACCTGAGCAGGACCATTTCACTAACCGCACCTTTCCTCAGTGGAGCAGACTGATGGCTCTGGAAGAACCAAGCCCACTCCCTAGCTTCAATGCCAGCACAGCAGGGGCAGGCCTTGCTTGCACAGCCCTGCCTAGACTTACCATTCCTAGAGGGAGCTCCCTCCTTCTTAGGAACTTCTGCTGAAGCTGAACATGCAGGACCATCCATCCCCCAGGTCTGCAATGCAGACAACTCGTGGCAGGAAGCAGATAAAGACTCAAACCCACTGTAGATTCATAGATTGTAAGGGGCTGGAAGGGACCTTGATCATCGAGTCCAGCCCCCATATACTAGGCAGGAAAGACAACTGGGGTCAGTCTCTTCTTGAAGATTTCCAGAGTAGGTGACTGCACCACTTCTGGAGGGAGTTTATTCCAGTCTGGACACCTTAACACTAGGAAAAACTTCAGTTAAGCCTGAAACAGCCTTCCAAGAGTTTGTGGCCATTACTCCTGGTCTTCCCCAAGGGTGCCCTGGTGAACAGTTTTTCATCAAGCCCTTGATGTAGTCCCCAATATAGCAGTAAGCTGTTACCAAGTCCTCTCTCAGTCTTCTCTTTTTTAGGCTGAAGAGACCCAAGTCCCTCAGCCTTTCGTCGTATAGCTTGCCTTGCAAGTCTCCGATCATATAGGTGGCTCTTCTCTGGACTCTTTCAAGCGTTTCCACATCCTAGTTGCAATGCGGCACCCAGAAATGGACACAGTACTCCAGCTGCAGTCTCACCAAAGCTAAGTAAAGCGGAAGAATCACTTTCTTGGTTTTGCTTGAGATGCACTGATTGATGCATGCCAGAGTATTGTTTGCCTTGCTGGCTACAGCTGCACACTGACAGCTCATGTTCATACTATGGTCCATTATTACCCGTAGGTCTTTTTCGTTATGGTGCTACACAGTTTGGCGCCAACAAGCTGGTAAGTATGTTGGGGATTGATCATCCCCAGGTGGAGCGCTTCACACTTCTCAATGTTGAACTTCATCTGGTTCCAATCTGCCCAACTTGCCAGCCTGTCTAGATCCACCTGTATCTGCAGCCTATTTTCAAGCGTGACCACATTCCCCTATAACCTGGTGTTGTCCACAACCTTGGCCAGTGAGCTCTTCACCCCCAAAATGATCTAGATGGGGATGGTCCTGCTTTGAGAAGGAGGTTGGACTAGATGTGACCTCCTGAGGTCCCTTCCAACCCTCATTTTCTATGATTATCTCAAGCCCTTTTCTGATCCCCAAGCCATCATCCATCATCTCCCATACAGAGCCTGTGCTCTTGGCTCACAGATACATTACTTTGCATTTGGCCACATTAGAACAGGCTGTGTGGATGGTAACTCTCTCATCAGAGAACTCGAACCCTTCTGTACAAGTCACCTGTTCCCCTTGCGCCATCTGCAGACTTCACCAGGAATAATTTACACTGCTAGATCCTTGAACAAATACAGCCCTGGGGCGGAGCAACAGCAAGGTCACTGGCACCCCACTCCCGTTAGCCACCATGTTTTGAGATTTGTCAGCAAGTGACTTGTAATCTGTCTGATGTGCCCTATCTGCTTTGCACAGGGCCAGGATTTTTCACCAGTGTCATGTGGTATGAAGTCAAGGGCTGTAGATAAAGCCAGAGATCCAAAATACCTTCAGATGGGGCCAAGCACCCAAAGGCAAGACTCTGTATTTTACCAGCCTGCTAGAGCAGGGATGCTCAAACCCTGGCCCACAGGCCAGATCTGGTCCTTTCCTCCGGCCCATGTGGTTCTCTGTGCTGGATCAGGCCCAGTGCTCCCTTGCCCATATAGGGCCTGGGGATGGCACATAAGACTAGACAGAGGCACTGTAATCCTGGCACTCGGGACCAGCCCAGGGTGGTGTGGGGCCCCAGAGCCCAACCCCAGCATGTGGGACTGGGTGGAGGCAGCAGCCTGCCCCTCTCCCCCACCCAGAGCCTGATCCCAATAAGTGATGGCAGCACTGGATACCAGGGCCAAATTCTGGTGCATGGGGTCCAGTTTGGCCCAGAGAACATTCCCAGACCTCTCATCTGGCCCACAGAGCCAAAAGGGTGAGCACCACTGTGCTAGAACCATCTGATTCAGTTAATGGCGCGCTGCAAGTAACAGTTGATTTAAGCAGCATCAGCTCACCTAGCACCCTTAAAGCTATGGGCTGCATGACACCTGTGCCTGAAGCAAACCAGCACCTAGAGCACCCTTTGGTGGTATGGGCAGGTCCCAATTTATCACACCAACAAGCTACAGAAGAGACATAACCACAATTAACACTTGGTTTTATCAACCACCTAAATGGAAAATATTCTCCAGAGACATCTCTGCAGCCCTCTGCTGACAGGCAAGTTTTTGTGTGCAGAAAGAGCAGCCACCCACCCCAGCCAAGCCAGGCTGTCCTCCCAAAGTGACGCTATCTATAGACCACGTATTTGAATTACATGCCAAGCTGGCACAGTGAATAGAATCTGCAGCACCTAAGCCATCTTTGAAGGCTTTGAGCTCTACCAGCCAAAGTGAACATGGCTTATACCCCAAGAGAGCTCTACCACCTGCAGGAAGATGATACCTTGTCATAGCC
>NW_017729022.1:59609255-59611919 GCF_001723915.1 Gavialis gangeticus
ACCACGTATTTGAATTACATGCCAAGCTGGCACAGTGAATAGAATCTGCAGCACCTAAGCCATCTTTGAAGGCTTTGAGCTCTACCAGCCAAAGTGAACATGGCTTATACCCCAAGAGAGCTCTACCACCTGCAGGAAGATGATACCTTGTCATAGCCTCATCTGCTGCAAAATTCCCCTGTACTCCATATGAGGCTGCTTCCAAACATGGCACGGATGAGGAGGCAGGGAAGGAGAAAGGGCATTATTCTAGGCAATCAAGAGATCCTACCTGCACTGCAGACATGAAGAGTGCCTCTGTACTGCACTGCAGAAACACTGCAGATACTACCAGAACATGCAATGCAACTACAATGCACTACAGCGGTCACCCAGGAGTAACAGAGGGATCCAGGGCTCAGTGTCCTACATGCCCTGCAGGAAAGCCCCAACTCTATGCTGTCCTGAAAAGTGAAGACACACAGATGCACATGGGCAGAGAAGTTTAGCAGTCTCACTTCTGTCACAGAGGAGAGTCTGTGAAGTTCAGACCAGCGCAAGTGCCTGGCTCAGAGAGACCAGAGCTGTTGATGTAAAGCCCCTTCTTTACAGTTATCAGTGGCCTTATCCAGAATGGGACAGAGATGAGGCTTCTATGGGAGCAACTGAATGAGGAGATGGGGCCAAGAGAGACAGGTGGCAAAACAGGAAAACAGGCACAGGCAAGCACCCAGCTGAGACCAGGCTTGGGAGAATGGGCATGTGAGCACAGCACATGTCATCAGGCAAAAGTTAAGGAAGCTAAGGATGTTCAGTCCTCTTCCAGCCACAAACTTGGGAGAACTGAATGTGGAGAAGGAACGGAGTCCTTCTCCAGCCTGGAGCCCAGCCAAATAAGGAAATGACAGAAGACCACAAGCCCTAGTAAAAACTACCAGGTATCTTCATGTAGGAAAGCAGGAAGGAAGCATAACCTAATAGTCATCATCACCCAGCATCTTGGCCCTTACATTGTTGAGGCCAGTGCTGGAGACACCGCTGCTCATGTTAAGGCTGTTCCACAAGTGGCTGCTGGCCCTCTCGCTATGAGCGAATGAGCTCTGCTGCCCATCCACCTTCCCGGACAGGGAGGCCTGCATGGCTTTGCACAGGTAGAAGACAGCTTTCACCAGGGCATTTCTGAAAGAGAAATAGGACAAGGCTTTCAAACTGAATGGCTGCCATGCTGTGAGAAGGGTTAGCCTCAGCGCTTGCTCTACAGGATCTCATGACTTTGACGTGGCTAGCCTTGCACCTTCAGGGAGTCCCACTGAACAGGCTTCTAATCCTATGGGAAATGTGGTGTCTCAGCCTTTCCTCCCTCTCCCTTTGTCCAGATCCCCAGGAGACCATGACCTGACAGAAGCAGACTGTCAACCTCAAGAAGCCAGGCACATACATGGAAAGGATGCTGCACTGGCAAAGCTAAGGGCATGGCAGCACTCTCCATGACAAAGCTTGCGTCTGTACAAACACAAGTAGCTCCCTAAACACTGAGCTTCCATCTACCAAAGCCTTTGCCAACAAAACTAGATGGGGTTTTCATCACACTGAATTATACTAGATGCAGCTGCATTACTCATAGGACACATTCATATCTACTGAACGAAAGGAGGGTATCAACGCCCAAAGGACTCAAAGGACAGGACCAAGCTTAGCATCGCAATCTTCTCCCTAGCCCATGTTTGGGTATGACATTCCCTCCAGATCCTAACACACTGGCCAAGCCACTGCACACAAGCCCTGGCCCATGTATCTGTTCTAGGACAGTAGATACCTGCTCTAAGGAACACCTGCTTCTGCCCAAGGTTTTTAGGGGCATGAGGTATTTGTTTGGGGGGTTTTGGAGGAGGGGTTCTAAATAAGCTAATTTCCTGAAAGGTCTGGTGGTTCAGAGAAGGAGCGAGGCCCACGCACTCCGATGTCTCCAGGGCTTTGGGCATGCGCTCCACCTCCGTGAAGTGTGACCGCACAGCTGCATCATCCCCTCTGTGCCAACTGATCGCCATGGCAATTGCTGCTGACCACCATCTGCACACCACGTCAGGGCCTAGGAAAACAGAACACCAGATTGGAACTGGAGAAGAACACAACAGGCTACATCAAGTAGATGAAAGGCTGTGGCCTGAGCTCTTAGTGCCTACTGCCAGGACTAATCCTGAAGGACTTGTTGGGGTCAGTATATGAATAAAAGATTACTTCACCCAGCACTTAAATGCAGGTGTCCTCAGAGTAAGTTGCTGGGACACCCAGACAGCACACAGCAACACTGGCACAAGTAGCAAAAGCCACTGTATCAAACTGAAACTGCAAGGGAAATTGAAGGTCTTTTTAATTTAGCTACAGCTAATTCCCGTCTCCTTAAAAAAGTTGAGATCTTTAGAGGGCAGAAGGCAGGATCTCAGCATTATCATCTCAACCCAAGAACACCTTGTTGGACCTGGTGCTTGCCACGGGTGACAAGTTGGTGAGGGGGCTGCAGGTGCTCAACCACCTGGGCGACAGTGATCATCGCCTGCTGGAATTCACCATCCAGCGCAAGGTGGCAAAGGCTTGCAGCAAGGCAGCAGCCCTAGATTTCAGGAGGACAGACTTCAATGAGCTAAGGAGAATAGTCGGGGAAGCACTGGGGTCCCAGAGGGGAGG
>NW_017729022.1:59612347-59613002 GCF_001723915.1 Gavialis gangeticus
GAGGACTGGAAGAGGGCCAACATAGTTCCCATCTTCAAAAAAAGGGAGGAAGGACGACCCAGGGAACTATAGGCCAGTTAGTCTTACCTCGATCCTGGGTAAGCTTTTTGAGAGAATTATTCTGGCACACGTCCACGAGGGGCCAGCGGGGGAGGTTATGCTTAGGGGCAACCAACACAGGTTCATTAGAGGCAGATCCTCTCAGAACAACCTGGTGGCCTTCTACAACCAGGTCACCAAATCCTTAGGTGCAGGGGTAGCAGTGGACATAGTCTTCCTGGACTTTCGGAAGGCTTTCGACACTGTCTCTCACCCCATTCTCATTCAAAAATTGGGGGATTGTGATGTCGACACCTACAGTCAAATGGGTTGCCAACTGGCTGGAGGGCCGCTCCCAGAGAGTGGTGGTGGAAGGGTCATTTTCGATCTGGAGGGATTTGGGCAGTGGGGTTCCCCAGGGCTCAGCCCTCAGGCCCGCACTGTTCAACATCTTCATCAGTGACTTGGATGAGAGGGTAAAAAGCACCTTGTTCAAATTTGCTGATGACACCAAGATGTAGGCACGCCAGAAGGAAGGAATAGGCTACAATCGGACCTAGACAGGTTACAGGGGTGGGCAGATGAGAACAGGATGGGTTTCAACACTGACAAGTGC
>NW_017729022.1:59613863-59626925 GCF_001723915.1 Gavialis gangeticus
TGGCAGGGGATCGGATTTAATGATCTGCTCAGGTCCCTTCTGACCCTACCAACTATGAAACAAGCAGCTCCCACAACACACACCATGCTCGCTCATCAGCTCCCACAGACTCAGAACACATTTTACTTAATCACCACCATCACTTCCCTCGGTTACCTAATGTTCCCTGGATGGAGTCCCATCCAATCCCAGGCAAACCCCGAGGGTGTGGCATCTGCTCTCCCGACCCATTTCCAACTCAACTAATTATATTCCTAAACACTTCTCTTTCTGGAAGGCACAAAGTCCTCTCAAGCAGGCTGTCTTCCACATGCTAACACCCTCTTCTGAAACAGCCAGTTGCCTCCTGCAGACATTTTTGCTTATATGCTGTGCCTCTCTGCCTCATCCTGCAATTGCTGGGTGCAACAGCAGTCTTCCTACACATGTCCAGAATGTATTGGGTACTTCACGGACACTACTGAAAGATAAACAGCCACTGCAGCCTAACCCATCTGCCTAAATTACCACTCATGAGTTCCTTCACTTCCTGCCCTGAACTGCCACTGAACCCTGTTATGAGCCGTTAGACTGGTATGTCTAATCTAAGAAGGTACCACATGGCAATACAGCTGGAAGAGAACACCTCCCTTGTCTGCAAACCCCTAAGATGAAAGGTGCTATAGCAATGTGGGACCCTCCCTATAAGAGTTACTTCCCAGTGCTCAACAAGGTTCAGGTCCATGACACTTACCCAAGGTTGACTTCAACACAGAACCGCTGGCAAAAGGTGGGGCCCCACTTCCCATAGAGTCCACAAAAGAGTTGAGTAATTTCAAGTATTCCATAGCACTGGTAAACTCACTGAAAGTCAAACAAGACAGACTCCATTAGGTTACAAATAAAGGGGCAGCTCTGGATGAGCAGCCCAAGTTATTACTTTACAGTGGAGCAACTACCCCTTAGCCCGGAAAAGCATAGGCTGGCTCAGAAGTAGCCACGTGCAGGACTTGCTTGGAAGGTCCTAGAAGCTCTTACACTTACATGGATCCTGGTGCTCAGCCTATGGAAGTGCTACCTGCTTCCCTTTCCTTTTTTGCATCCTTGTAACAAAGTATTTAGCAGAATTCAGAGATTCGCTGAAATCTGACAGGACCACGCCATGAGTGCTTCTATCGTGGCCTCAAACGTGCGAGCTCTGGACTATCATCCATGCCATCCTAGCATAGCAGCAGCCATGACTCTACCAGAACTACCCCAAAGGTCAGAAAACAGGGGGAAGGGGAGGAAATAATAATAATAATAATAATAAGAGCTACAAAGAAGCCTAAAAAAGCCAAACAACACTATAAGAAGGACTATTTTGAGCAAACAGAAAAGAGGATTAAACACATGGAATGAGCAATGTCAGAAGGAAAAGGAATGTTCATTAACTTTTTAATTAGCACTCTTCATTTTACAAGTGATATGTGAGAAGACTAGCAGCAGTCTCTGAATCTTGCACCTGCTGATGGAAGATGCAAAAATTCTCACAAGTCAATTTTAAGCTTCTTTCCATGTGTGGCTTACCAAACAAAGTCACAAAGCCTGTCCAAGACGGCCTTGGCCAGAGAAACCAGTAAATGCCATTTATGTAATTTTTGTGCCTGCTACAAAGAATATGGAGACCTAGTATTGAAAAGATCCTCTGCCGATTATAGAAACAGGGACATTTTTCCAGATAGCTAGACAATCTGTGCAACGTATACAATATCTTGCAATCTTTTCCCCTTATCAGCGCAGAAGTATCTCATAATTCAATATGCTGTATCAAATTGCTGGTCACCTACTTAAAACTACTATGTGGGTAGCTAAACATCTAAATGGAAACTAGTTTAAAAAAAAAACGATTTTTTAAATGGTCTGGGGGGAAGAAGCGTCTTCCTACCTACTTTCCAGGGGGTCACTGCAAAAATTAATATGGATTTATATGAGATTCTTCTGATAGGTCTAGAACAGGCATATCCACAGCTCAATCTCAAAACAAGCTGCAGCTCAGAGCACAAGAAAGGCAATTATCTGGTTTTATTTCATTTTGCTCAGATAGAGGGAGAAGCCTCTACAGACCAAGGTCTTAAACTTGAACCAAATGCTCTTCTGTTTCTGCATCTATACCTTGGTTTGATATTAACTTAAGACACTTTACTCAGATACAGACAAAGCAAATACAAGAATGATACAACAACAGGAAAGTAGGGTTGGAAGGGATCTCGGGTGGTCATGTAGTCCAGCCTCCTGCTCAAGGCAGGATCATGCTTGACTCAGGTGACGAGTCAAGATTTGATTTCAAACAAGTGTCTGTCTAACGAGCTCCTTATGTCCAAGGAAGGAGATTCCACATCCTCTCTGGGTAGCCTGTTTTGATCCTTAATCATTCTTCCTAACTGCCAACCAAGTTTTCGTCTATTGCTGTTTGAGACCACTGCAGTCAAGATTTCCTCCTCAAATTCAAGCAGATGAACTTTTGACCTGAAGCCCGCCCCCACCAATTCAGTCCTTGCTGACAACAGGAGCACCAGTCCTGGGAGTTTCCTTATTTTGGCAAGCTTGATTTAAAAGATGTAAACTGAATGTGTCCCTCATGGCACTTGGGGCAAGTGACTGACAGTCATTAATGCCCCCAGGCCCCTGCCCCCATCTGCGACAACAGTAACCACAGCACTGAATCTTACCAGGGCTCCTCCTCCTCCTGCCCCGCAGTCCCTTTCCCAGCCTGAGGTTTCACAAGGGCATCCACAGCTCTCTCCAGCAGGTTCTCACAGAATGCCTGGTGGACCTGTGCAATAGGGTCAGCTGGAGAAAAGAAAACAAAAGCCTTGCTCTTCTCGTGAGCCCAGCCATGCTGCAACAGGAATCTACCCAGGAAGTGGAAGCAGTTTCACAACAGGGGAAATACACAAGCCACCCAAACAGAGCTTCTTCACAAACTGCAGCGACTAAACTCCCAGTACCTCTCCACACCTACTGGTTTGTTCACTATTAGTGAGCTCTTTGCTGCCTCAGCCCAATCGATCCCCACTGTTAATGCCACTGACCATGTAACAGAATAGATGCAACACTGTTTAATAAAAAGGAACCATGGTCTTCCTTCTGAGTTTCATATCCTCAGTTCTTGAAGGTACATGTCCCTCTGACAGGATAGAAAGATGGAGTTGGGATGGCACACTGAAGCCAGGCACAGTGCTAGCAAGCAAAAGAAACTTCTCCCCAGCCCAACTGTCTCTCAGCTGTCACAAATGGAGGCAGGTTTCTACAGGAGGAACCTCATTATTAGATGTCCAGGAATTAGACACATCTGGGACCATAAGCTGTCCCTGGTGTTAAAGGGGAGATATTCCCCTCTCCAGAGGTGCTAAGTCATGCACCTAGAGATGGGATGTCTCTTACCAGGGTTCCGCTGGGTACAGTACAGACTCTCCTTTGCAGCTGACTTCACGGTCCAACTCCGTTCCACAAAAAACTTCTGTCCTAGCGGATGACACAACCAGCGCAGGGAGTCAGGAATGGCGCTCCGCTCCGAGATGCAAAGGCTCTGGGCTTGACTTAAGAAATAACTCTACAGAGAACAGAGAGGCCAAGGGTGAGAACAATGCCAAAGGAACAAGGGGAATACAAGCGTCATGCCAAGTCCCACAGTGACAGCCCGTGCAGGAGAAAGGCTCTTTACAAGCCCACTCATTGGACTAATTGGAATGGAGCTCCAATTAGTTCAACAACCACTACACATGAGCCCCCAGCTGAACCACAACTGCTAGATCTGGAGGTCTTCCCTGATCCAAGTGCTGCTGGGAAGTGCTGTGGGGAAGAAAAGGAGACACACGTACTGCCAGGAAACCCAGTTTGCCACCACAGCGAGTCTTCAGGCCAACGGCAGCAGTGAGGTGGATCTCTGCCATGGTGTTAGCCGGGATCTTCTCTTCTGCGCACTCTGCAAGATTCACAGCACACAGGGCCATGTGCAGACCTGAGTAGGCCGAGCTGGATGTAAGTTTACCTGTATCAGGAGTGAAATAGAAAGAATTCACCTTCTGCACAAACATATGTAACACAGATGTGACAACTACAATTAAAAATGCCTGTTACAATCTGAACTCTCAATAGACTGGATCACACCTTGCAGGCATCTCCATGGTTCCCCTGTCTCTCCCTCCCAGCTCTACAGAAGCCAGAAGAGCCATGGAAAAAACAAGACAGTTGTTTTGCTGCATATTCATTACCAGAATAACCAGCCTTCTTCAGAGTCTGGAAACTTACAGATATTTGTATAGTGGGATAAAGAAGGGAACAGTCTAGGACATGGATCAGCAATGTTTTTGGGCAGTGCCAAAAACACGTAACCTCAACTTACAAGATGTTGGCATACCAGGGGCAGGATGATGGGGGAGCCATGAGGGGCCTGATCCTTGCTGTGGTAGTGCAGTCCTGGCCCCTTCTCTGCCATTCACCTCAAGGCATGAATGCACCTGCCACTGGCAATGAGCCAGGATGGGGCTCCTTGGACCCTGGTGCAGCTGACTGCAGCCTGCCACAGCTGACCTGGGCTCTGGGCAAGCCTGAGCTGCTTGCAGCAGGCAGCAGGGAGGCTACAAGCAGCTGCACTGGGGTCTGCAGAGCCCTGGCCCAGCTCACTGCCGATAGCAGGTGCACATACGCCTTGAGGTGAACAGTGGGGAAAGGGCTGAGACAGGCCCTTCATGGCTCCCCTGCCATCTGCCTCAATATGCACATGCCAAGCAAAATGGCACACATGCCAGAGCATGGCACTTGAAGACAGAGGTTACTGACCCCTGGTCTTGGAGGGGGCATAAATCAAAACTACTTCAATTAGACTGGGAAGATATAAGTTTAAGCTGAATGTCAGGAAGCATTAGGGACTTGTTAAACTGCGAACAGTTTTACTAAAGGAAGCAGTAAAGCTCCACTCATCACAAGGATGTTTAGGTTCTCATTCCAATGATTAGCTATGATACCTACTTTCACTTCACACATTCACATGTGGTCCTCATCTCAGGATCCACACCAGTAGCAGTGAGAACCAACAGAACTCGTGAATTTTTCCTCCATTCACTGCTGCTTGGGATAAACCCAGCAGCTGAGGAGGCATCAAGCTGTCTTCAGGACACTTGGTAGGACAGTAGAGCATGAGGCTACTCTAGCCAAGTTCTCTCCACAACCATGCAAGAAAAACCATCGAGCAAGTTATTTTTCAACGACATCTTAGAACCTGTAGCAAATGAGGACAATGGCTTTGTAAAGCACCCTACACCTCAGAAAGCACCAGTTTGTCAAGCCCAATACATATGGATCACTTACTATGAAGTCTTACAGGGTGGAATGCAGCAGCTGTTTAACAGAGGGCTGGTAATACAATAGCTCAGCTGAAGAGGTGTAACACCTTTTACACTGAAAGAACATGACCCTTAGGCGAGTGCAACCCATCTGAAATATGTCCAGGACACCAGCTAATAGCTTACTCTTGCAAGATGCATCTTTAGTTCTGAAGACCATCCACGCCAACAGTGGAAAAGGGAGATCTGGTTATGCTGTGGTACAACTGGGTCAGGGGATAAGCACATCTCCACTCCATTATCTAGACAGGGCCTTCAACCAGGTTCACTAGCATCACCTATAAATTCAAGCCATGCCTTGGCTTCCAAGCTCCACAGCAATCACAGCAGTCCAGGGGCACAGCTACCTTTGCCACAGGAGTTGTTGCTCTCACAGGACCTTTTCTCTGCATCACCCTGCTTCTGTCATCAGCTTGCAAAATTAAGTGTGGATGTGACCTGCTCCCCAGGGCTAGTAACAGATTTGGGGGTGGGGGAAAGGCTAAGATGCTCTTCCCGCATCAGTGAGGAATGCAATTCTGAGCTTCCTCATTCTGCAACTCCAGCCTTACCAGTGATGTGGAGCTGATGGAGCTTGTGATAAGCTAGAGCTGCATCCCGAGCACTGGTCTTGGCCTCATCCTCAAAGCCTGCTGTAGCCTCCCTTGCCCGCTGTTGCCGAGAAGTCCTCTTCAGCAACCATCGCACCAATCCCAGCTTCTGGAGACTGTAGCGGATCACGTTCCAGGACAGGCCACAGGCCAAGTCCAAGCGGGAAGTCGGCAATGCACGGCCCAGCACTGACAGGCAGATCTGCAGATTTGAAGCGGCAGCAGCAAAATCCCCCTGCAAACCCCAGGGACAAAGGTAAAAGGAAAACTGTTGAGGCTAGTGAGTGCTACTGTACTAACAGCCCTGGAGACTGCAATCCCCTGACCTTGTTGTATCTTTTGGGGCTCAGTGTATTTTTTTAATTTCAGTGCCAATTTATACCAAATGAGCATCCAGCCTAAACATTTTTAAATGCTAGACACAGGTCTCCCACCTATTGAAATGGCTGCTGCAACTGTGAGACAGGACCTTAGGGAGAAAAAGCAGCTGTGACAAACAGGCTAGAAATGTTGAATTTTCTCAGTTAGAAACAGTACATTGCTTCCACCATTAAGTTGTGAAGAGAGGTCTTCAGTGGCTTCTAAAAAGCGAGAGGGCAGGCTTTAGTCTAGTTCCTGGAGAGAAGCACCTGTGCTAAAAAAGCAGCATAACTGTCCCCTTTGTTATCAGTCCCAGCAGAGGCCAACTGCTACATGGAACAAACACAATACCCTCTTTTTGTTTCTCCTATAGGTAGTAGGGCAGAGCAGGACAGGTCACAGGAACAGGAGCCAATGGAAGCTTACGGCACTGCCACCTAGGCTCACACCTGCTTTACTGACCGTGAACACTAATGTTCCAGGCAGATCAATCTGGTACCAGTTTCTTTAAATGATTTCCATTTGTAACAAAGCAGGAACATGAACCCTTATAAATACTACTTTCCCCCGCACTCAAAGCCAGGCAAGAAAGCTTTTGGACCCATCCACCTGCACCGCCAGACAAGTCTTGAGGGAAGGAAGAGAATCTACTCTATGCCACAAGGAGTTGCTTTACCCTTGCCAAGTCCAGGTCAGCCTGCTTGCGATGGCGCCAAAAGGTTACAGACGATCGGGAGTGCAGTCGGGTCACTGGTTCCCCATGCACAAGGAGCTTTATAAAGACACTCAGGACAATCACACCATTCACCAGCCACAAGATCAAAGTAGGCATCATCCAGCCGAACCAGCCCCCTGAATCTGGCAGGAAAAAAATACAGGAGAGTCAGCCTGGACACCACGCGTGACAAAGAGCAGCAACAAAAACTCACCGGTGTCCTAGACATGCATCCTCCCCACTCCCCTCCAGTTAACCAGCAATGCATCAAGTCTTGGAAAGACTCAGCCCTAACTGGGAAGTGCTATTAAGCTTTGATTTTTCTCAGAGAAATTCTGATTTAGATTTTTGCAGTGAAAAAACATCTCACTCTTCCAAGTTAAACTAGAACTGATGTGAGGGTGCATGTGGCTTCAGCTTCACCAACAAATGGTGTTCTCCATGATTCACAGATTCACGCTTGAGGACAGAAAAAAAAATGGCATTCAAGAATTAAAGGCACAAAGCAACATTAAGGCTACATAATTGCAAGCCAGGAAAAGAGGTTTCTACAGGGGTCCCTGCCCTCTTCTTACAAAAAGCATATAAAATTGCACATTTAACAAGACACTAAACACATTCTAGAAACCACACAGGCTGGGCTGCCTGGCTGAGCTATTGTTCCTATAGAAGCCTGGATTTCTGCACTGACTCACAAATAGCATGTTTTCATAACTAACTAAAAGTGCTTATTTTTCCAGAGATGTAAAATGCACTGTTTTTGAAAGTTTACATATATTTATGCCTTCTTCAAAACTCCCTGGCAAGCTCTAACAATACAGGACCATGGACAAGTGCCTGATTTTGTTACCTCCGTTTCTAGTTACTAGTCATGTCAGAGCATTTGAGTCTCTCTCTCACATCCTTTACTGCAGTGTTGTAGCCCCCTTCACAATGCACTAAGGGGAGGCTCAATGCACAGTCAAGATCAGTTAAGTGGTTACCTGACTTGATGGTCAGCACACTCCTTCCAGAGCCATGATACACAGGGCTGTCAGACTCAGCTGTCCTTCGACCCTCCAGGAGGGATGTCAGTGGGTTGAAAGAGAGGCAGAGGAATGTGAGGGCACAAAGAAGTATACGGGAGCGATCCACCATGCCAAGGGCCACAGGGGGAGAGTCAGGTTCATCTTTAACCTTTACAAAGGGGAACAGGCAACAAGCAACACTTCAAATACATCTTTCTTCTTTTATAGTTTATGTACAACAGGGGGAAGAGTGGGCTTTAAAACACCTGATTAAATCCACCAAGGACTCTAGGTCAGCCTTTCCTGGCTGAGTAAGAAGGACCTAGATTAGCAAAGTGGCCTTAACTTCACTCTGTTCCCTCTCAGTTTGCTTCACTTGGATTCCCCATTTTAGGCCATCACTTGGCTTCCCCAAAAACCCTAACCCTTATCAAGTCCTCAGAAGGCCCATTTCTGCTGTGAGATCAAATGAAGGGCTTTGGTAGGCAACAGCTAGGGATGTGCTTAGTGCTAGAGGTATTACTCATGGGCTTGGTACAAATAACCCACCCCAACCCTGGCAGAGGGAAGATCTTTGATCCTTTTGTGTACATCTGCTTCCTCCCTATACATTTTTCTTCCCTGCCTTACACAACATCAAATCACCACAGCTCTGATCCTCAGAGCTCCATTAGTACTGCTCCTGAATAACCAGCAGCGGTCACCCTGGCCATTACATACCCCTAAAGTAAATTACCTCTCCCGTTTCTGTTTAAGGCTGCAAACTACAATACCTTTGCATCATCCAGGAGTGGGCTTCCTGGCTCTGAATCAATGGAATAGGGGGAGAAGCCAGCCTGGGACCCTGAGTCAGATGCTGGGGGAGACATCATGAGAATGTTCTGGTTGAAGTCATCCATCTTCAGGTCCACATCGGTGTCCACCAGACTGCTCAAGTCAATGCCCTTCAACAGCTCTGCAAAGATCACAGATTCCATTTGCTACACATATATTTTATTTTCCCCCCCCCTGTCAGGCCTGCTCTGCTTTACCCCCTTACCTCCCCTCAGTTCATGGTCCATCACTGATGCAATTTAAACATGCCCATCCACACTAACAGTGAAATTGAAAGATGCAACCCACTCTCCTTCTGTCTACCCAAGTCCCACTTCTATCTGGCTCAAACAACTTACTGTTCTTTTGGTTAGCCAGCTTCAGAACCATGTTCTCCTGTCTCAGCTTGTGGTTGACTTGCTGTAGGTATTTGATGTAATCAATGGCCTTCCTCAGTACTCCAGATTTGTGCATCTGCAAGGAATTAACATGCATGGTAAACAGTTCATAAAAGCAATCAACTTGGCTAAAATGAGGACTCAGTATGGGTTTGGGTGGAAGCCAAATGCTGGCCTAAAATAAGGAATGTAAGCAAAGCAAACTGAGAAGGAATACAGTGAAGTTAAGGGCACTTTGGTAATCCTAGATCCTTCACACTCAGCCAGAAAACACTGCCCTTAAGTCCATGGTGGATTTAATTGTTTTAAAGCTCACTCTTCCCCCTCTTGCACAAACATATCTTGCTTCTTTTACAGTATATTTGAAGTGTTGCTTGTTGCCTTGTCCCCTTTGTAAAGACTAAAAATGAACCCAAATCTCCCCCTTTTGGCAACTGGCACAGTGGATCACCCCTGTATACTCCTTTACACTTAACAAGCTGCCCATCTGCCTGTAGCACTCCTATCCTCTCCCCACCCCTCCCCCCACCCCCAGAGGATATACAGGATGTGGAAAGGGCTCTCCAGGAACAGCAACACAGCTGCTGAAAGTACAAGCTCTATCATTAGCAGAAACAGTGCCCCAAAAGATTCACAACTTTGTAAGTAGGAGCCAAGTCACTGTATATAGAAACAGAACTATAAAAACATATTTAATATTAAAACAAGTAGAAACAAATTAAGATCTATTAGAATAGAGTACTTGGAAAGTCAGCTCTCTTCAGCAAAGGACAAAGCTCCTATGGGTTTTTCATAGGACCATTTTTCTCTCTGCCACTGGCTCACTCTGTGATCCAGCACAATTCCCATGACCCTCCCTACCTCAGACCCTGAATCCATTCTCATCTTGAAAATGAAACTCTCTCCCCCTTAGGAACAAGCCTGGGTTCTGCAGCACACCAAAGTCCAAAGCACTAAGGAACCCCAATTTCCTGTTTTCCGAATGATTAGGTGAAGACCTCACTACCACTGAAAGGAATGGCAAGTTTTGCCTGATCCACAAGAGCAAGGTTGGCAAACAGCACAATCCTGAACTCAGGTTGTAGGTAACAATAAGCCCTTTCAATATCTGAACAAATAGTGTGCCACATCAATCAAAGCAACACAGAACCCAACTGCCTGGATTAGTATAAAAATAGCTTTCCATTTCTATAGCTACATTCACCCTCAAGCTGTTCAGAGGCTATTTATAGATTTCATCTGCCCTTCACTAAAATATAGCCACATTCAAGCAGCTATTTAACAGCACAGAACAGTTAGCAATGGAAGCAAAAAACCCATGTCTTAATGGGGAACTGACAGAAACAGGGCAAAATTATCCAAGCTGGGATTTGACCAGAGTTGTTATATACCCTGTCATATAAAATGTCCAAGGGATCTTTAAACTCCAGCAGTGCTTTCCATCTTATTTTCCAGCAACAGTGGGCACCTATACACGTAACAGATCTCTGCTCTGACATGTGCTAATTAGCTTGCACTGGAGTAGACTCAATTAACCAAGTTTGCTGCGAGTCGGCTGGAGCGTGTTAACTGGCACACCCCAGCAGCCTCTGCATCATGTGTATTCAGTGTTCCACATTTCAAAATGGCAGTGGAGGTGGTTTAACTAAAGCTCAAACAAGCTCCAGTTAAAGCACCCCTGCCGCCATTTTGAAGCGCATAATGCTGAATACACATGATGCTGAGGGCACTTTAATTACAGCATCTCAGAGCCTCTCTAATTAAAGAGGCCCCCCCCCCAAGCACACGTATAGACACCCAGTATCCCTGGCACACCAGTGAAACACTGAGTCATCGGTGAAGTTGGAGGGCAGGGTGCCACTTACCTAGTCCCATCAAGTCCTCCAGCATACATCTCCCTTGTCTACTTGGGAAAGATTGACATTAGAAGGCACTGTTGTGAACAGGTTACCACCCTGCCCAGCTACTTAGCCTAAGAGAGCTATGTGCACCTGAGAGGCTCTGTGCCCTTCAGGGCAGTTGCTGCCCTCTGGTTTCATCTCTTTACCTTAGCATCTGTGCCCATGACCAGGTCCTTCAGTTCAATGATCTTGTCATTTATAGACGACCGATACCGCTTCTCAATAATGTTATGGGTTGTCCTCCTCTCTCCTTCTTTGGGTGGCTCTGGTTGCTTGACACCACCTGGCACCTGTTTGATAGGCATCTTTTCCTGTCCCATCATCATGGGCATTGTGGTCAAAATGGTCCCATTACTGCCAACTAAGGTCTAAGAAAACAGAACATGCATCGAATTACTGGTTACAGTTAAGGAAGAAAGGAGTTATGAACCATGTAAACATAAGGAATGTGAAAAATTAAAGCTAGAATTAAGGGTAAAGGGCTACACAAATTAAGCACAATACACCTCTCACTTCTAAGATGGGCCCCTCCCCTCACTACATCCTGTTCCATTCCCTCCAAACCCCACAGATAAAACACACTGTAGAGCACTGCAGAAGGGGTAAGCAGTACTACTGCCTAAGCCAGTACCTGTATGGTAAAAGTACTTAAGTCTCCATGTTTGCTGACCCCAGCACTTCACAGCACTGTTAAGCCACTTTCATTTTCAAAACTGAAGCAGAAAACCAGATTCATTCCAACTCCCAGAACCCTCTGTATTATCTGTTGGGTCTCAGCCATCCTTGCATGATAAATAGGCACTGTATCAATGGCAGGTGATCCTATTTGAGACTTCAGAAGCAGCAAGGATGTTACAGAGAGTCAGGCTACAAAACATATCTTTGGGGGGAGCAATCCCAACATGATTCAGTTTTGGTAAAAAAAAAAAAAAAAAGAACTAAAGTAAGCCTATAGGGATTTTTTTCATTTAAAAACAGCAATTTAACAAATAAAAAGGAACTAAACAGCAAAGTCAAATAAACTGAAGACTTCAAGAACTTGAAGAAAGCTTGAAATTTTTTTAAGCTAAGACAGGGCTGTCCACCTGGCGGCCCACAGGCCACACGGGTTAAATTGTACCCCCCACACACAAGCTCCTGCCTGACCGTCACTGCCTCCATAGCTTCACCTGCAACAGCAGCCAGAATTCCCTCCTCCAGCTTCTACTTCCTGCCCTCCCACCCAGGGGAGTCAGGCAGTACAGCATGGCACAGGAAAGGGAAGGGAAGGGCAAGACCACACATGCTGTGCAGGGGGGAGTAGGGGACAGTCTTTGAGTGCAGTGATGTAAAAGCTATCTGGAACTGGTATCCTAAGCAAGGGGGAACACCTGGTATGGAAAGGCTCCAAGCCAAATTGGATGGAAAAAACCCACCTCTAAAAAGACAGCAGGAGCAGGTGGAAAGTGTACAGAAACAATGGGAAAAGGGAGTTCTCAGCAAGGAAAGCTGTTCCCTGGAGGCCAAGTTTAGGGATAAATACCAGAAGTCAGACTGAGTTAAAGTTTGCAAAGGAAACTGGAACAACCAGTAAAACATTCTTCAGGTCTTTAACCACAGAAGTGTTCAGAAGAGCTCAGAAAAAGTGCTCTGTTCAGAGTCTTGGGATTAAAGATTACTTAGTTGTGGCCCCAAAACTAGACCAAATTCTTTCCTCATGCTTCAAATTAAGGATGAGGAAGTTGAACATAGGTACAAAGGAAACCTGCCTAATGGACATTTAGATGTAGGAAAGTTTCTAATAAAGTACTCTGATACTAGACAAGTTTGGGGACAGGTTTCATTTAATGTTTTCATTAATAATTCTGGTACTGAAAGAGGAAACGTGCTAAGGAGATCTGTTAACACAAAACTGGGAGGCACTGTCAATGCA
>NW_017729022.1:59631925-59640088 GCF_001723915.1 Gavialis gangeticus
CCAGAACTAGACCAAATTCTTTCCTCATGCTTCAAATTAAGGATGAGGAAGTTGAACATAGGTACAAAGGAAACCTGCCTAATGGACATTTAGATGTAGGAAAGTTTCTAATAAAGTACTCTGATACTAGACAAGTTTGGGGACAGGTTTCATTTAATGTTTTCATTAATAATTCTGGTACTGAAAGAGGAAACGTGCTAAGGAGATCTGTTAACACAAAACTGGGAGGCACTGTCAATGCAGAAGAGAACTGCAGTGTCCCACAGAAAGGACTGAATGGCCTTGAAGACTTGAATAATAAAAACAAAATGAAACTTAATGGTACAAATTGCAAGGTCACATACATAGGGCCTAATAAAAATACCTGCTATAAACTGGCAGTTTCTCAACAGAGATGGAAGAGACCTGTGTGCAGTAGTTCTTCCCAGAATGACTGAAAGCCACAAATATGAGCTGGCTAGCAAAAATCAGTGGTGTCCTCAGATGTCCCAGAAAAGAGATTTCCAGCAGGGAAAGAAATATTTAAGCCACTGTAAAAGGGTCTAATAAACCCTCATCTTGAATGTACAACGCTGGTCAGCCATGTTCAAGAAAGATTAATTCAAACTGGATGAGGCATAAATAAAGTCCAGTAAAGGGAAAAAGCTATTTAAACTAAAGGCCAATAGTGGTGCAAAAACAGGTATGAACTGGCCATGACTAAAATTAGGCAGGAAGCTGAAGCAGTGAGTGAGGTTCTGGAACAGCCAGTTGGTAAGAGCAGCAGGAACAAAAATAAATCTTAAACCAGCTTTAAGACAGAACTTAGTATGTGCAAGCAAGGGATGATGCATCACATCTGCCAGCAATAGCAGGGGACTAGAGTCTATGGTCCAGGACATACCTTTGTTTCCTATATCCCACGTTTCTATGCACAGCTCTTACAAAGCACCTTGTGGGAAGAGAGGCCACACTTCCTAGAGCTAAAAAGGTATGGCCCAGATTTTTGCCTTTTGAAATCCTTCTGTTGCTCAGATAGCATTTTTTGCCACCAAGGGCAGTAACTCCTCCAAAGAAAAGAAAGCAGCAGCAGCCACAGTCAGCATTCTGAAAATGTTAGTCAATTTGGTCACAACTACCCAACAGGCAAATCAACCTGGAAGCCAGAGCAAAACAAAGCTTAAACCTAGATCAGTGGTTCTAATGTTGAGACTCCCAGCATCCCTCCCTAACTTCTGTGAATTGAGCAGCACCCCAGGTCAATAGCTACTTTATTTACTGCAGCACTTAACTCCTGGAAGAGAGGGGAGGGGACCAGGAAGAAGGAATGAGCTCTTAGCTCCCCGCAGTGCAGTGAGACAAGGACAATCACGTCCTTACCTCCTCACAACAGAGCCCCCACAAACAGGCCTTTGCTTAGCTCCTTACACAGGGGGCAGAGGGGCGGGGGAACACAAGCACGCACTTGGGTCTTCACATGGGGGCTGTCAGGGATATGTGATGTGACCTTACCCCAAAACAAGCCCTCACTTACCGCCTTGCATAGGGGCTGGGCAGGGAAGAGGGTGCTTATCTCCTTACACCACACAGCACCCTCAAGGAGCCTACCATACCCCAGAATGCTACAGCATCCCTGCTGAGACCCTTCTTCAACTATGAATGCTTCCAGAGGGGGCAGTAATTCTTCCAAAACCCCCTGCACATTATGAACCACCAGAATGTGCTGGAGAACGAGATCCACTCTTTGAATCAATGATATGCTCGTAGCCTGCAGCAGATTTCACATTTCCTGCAACTGGCACATAGTGCCACTGCAGAGGCACTGCAGGCAGATGCTTAAATGTTTGCTAAATTTACTAAACTATTTGCCTCAATGGCAACAAATTCCATAAATTGTAGGTTTTGTGGGGAGTCAGGTGGGGGAGCGCAGCTATTTTAATGTTTAATTAATGGCTTTTAATTCTGAGCACTCCCTTATTCTAAAAGAGTTAAAAATGGCAGAAAAGTATCGAGTCCTGTTCCTCAACTATTAAACGCAAGGAAAAAATACGTAGGAACGTGCCCTTGGTCTTTGCTCTCTGAGCAAAACAGGCTGCCAAAAAAAATTCTAAACTGTGTTTAGCCTTGGTAAAGACAGGATATCAGTCCAGGAATACTCAGAGCAACCATCATGCTCATTCTCATCCTTGGATGGTACTAAAGGACAAATGTTCTCAACACGCAAGGGAGGGAGCCACAATCAGGTCAGAGGAAACTAAAGGGAAGGTCCATACCGGTACCTGCAGAGCTGTTGTCTGAATAGGAGTGGTCAGCGTTGTGAGGGCTGGATTCTGAACCGCAGCCATTACAGGGTTACCATCTGCTTTCAGAGTTGTCAAGACAAGAGAGTCGGTCTTTATGATCTGAGGCTGGACCAGGACCTAAAGGAAGAAAAACACATTCACAGAATACAAGAGGATAGCAGACGAGGAACAAGAAACATGCAATAACTAGTAGCTACAAGGCTGCCACAACAGTCTTCACATTAGATCTAAGATGATGATAAAAGAGCTGCATTAGTACACCTAGTTCCCTTGCATGGCATCACCAGGATTCTCTCTGTCCACACCAGAAGCCAATCCCTGAAATGAGATGGCCCAGACACAAAGTGGGAAGAAGGGAAAAAGAGTACTAAAAGGGTCTCTGGTTTTCAATTTCTATGAGTAAAGGTAAAGGTGTCCTGTTTACAGGCAGCAGAGGCAGGGCTCCTCTGTTTCTTTAACCTTCACACAAAAAGTAGGTGACATGACACCATGCTCTAGCTGCCTTTACCCCCAAGGAGCTCCTGGTACCCCTCAGATAGTAAGCTCAGTGGGCCTCAAGGCCACACAGGAAGTGGAAAAGATGAATGAAAACACACCACCCTCATCTGTAATCAAACCCATGTCCTTCCAGTCCAACTTCTATGAGTAATTATGCAAAAATAAATGTGAGAGAAATCTTTTCCTAGCACACCTCCAGCTGACCCTATAATTTGTCTTCATATTACTGGGATGACCAATCAGTATCCAACACTGCCAGGCAGCCACCCAGTTTGAAGACTTCTCATGTACAGCCCAAATATTAAGGACAAGTTTTACCACCTGGGTTGAAAGAGACTAGTTATCCCAAATCTAATTGAAACCCAGCCCATAAAATTCTACTACCATTTACCCCAATGCCTGTTATTACTTTTTCCAGTTGCCTCCACCATTCCCAGTTCTAACTGGGACTAGAAGTGGCATGTCACATATGATCTTATTCTGAATTAACATCCTTCATACAGAGCATATCCCACACTCCTCAAGCACTTCATATAATAGAGAGAAAAAAAACTGACATCTCTCTCTGCTTTTGCAAGCTTATTTTCAAATGAGATTTAGAAGACACTGAAACAGCAGGAAGATAACAGAAAACCTTCTGTACGGCAAAGGTGAGCTGATGAAAATGTTCTCAAACAAAAGATACTCTAGAGACTGTTTAGCTCTGCCTTTCAGGTGCGCTCTCAACTTCAGTGTTTGCTCACCGTCACTAAAAGTCACACTGTGAATTAAAACGCACATTCCAAAGGATGTAGGGTCTCTCTTATCTGAATTAAATGAAGTAAGAGGTAACACTGGAGTGGTGTTGCAGCCATGATAGTCTAGAAAATATACAAGGGGCAGAGATTTTTTTGGGAAGGTATCTTTTATTGGACTACTTGTAGTTGAGAAAGATCTTAGACAAGCTTTTGGGCACAAGGGTATCCAGTGCCAACTATATAGTTGGTCCAATAAAAGATAGCATTAAAAAAAAAATCCTTGTCTTTTAAATTAAGATATCTATATCTATATTATATTTATCTTTAAAAGAGCCACTTTTCACACACACCATCCCAAAGAAACTGCAAGGCCAACAGCAATCAAGCAACAGAACCTCAATCATCCTTATAACCTACCTCCACACCACACCTGGAATTCTCAAGGGACTCATCTTTCCTAGTAATTCTCTCCCCACCAGGAACCTGAGGATGCCTCACATCCTACAGCTGCATCTTTTCTACTGGACCTGCTGAGCGGACTGGACACTCTTCTCTATTTATTCATATTTTTACTTACTGGAACTTGCTGGACCTGCGGAGCAGTTACGGTCTGAACTGTAGCTGGGGTCAGCGTCTGGATAGTGCCATTGGCGGCCTGCGTTAATACCCTCTGGGCCTGCACTGTCTGCACCTGCTGCTGGATGGTCACTGGCTGAACTTGAGAGGATGTCACCAGGCTCTGAACTTGAGGCTGAAGAACTGAAAAGAAGAAAGGAGGAAATGAGGGGCAGGCTGATAACAAGGTTCTCCACCTAGGGGCTCTAAACCCAATAGAGATGGTAAAGCCCCCAGTGCCACCAGCCATCGCCTGCTCAAAAGAGAACGGCTCAGCCGACAGGGTACGACAGCATTCATCTAGAAACCATCACTCTACAAATCATCATTACAAAAGAGGGAAGAAAACTGAGAACCCTTCAATCTAGCAGCGCATGTCTTCAACACGAACATTCACTTGAGTTATGCTAGCATTTCTGGTCAGACCTTCATGGGAACATCTGAAGATCATTTTCCCATTAGAGCTCCTTAGAAGTGCCTCAGCTCAACAGGAGCATTCCCTTCCAGTACACAGCATCCAGAACTCATGTCTCATTCCCTTATTTTATTGCTACAGGTTCAGTCACAGCAGAAAGCAAATATTTAAAAATCCAGTGACAACACAACACAAATCACAGGAGTTCAATCCTGGGTCTGTTCGCTGCACCCAACATCGGGAGTATTACAAAAGCCTAACCATTACCTTCAATCCTCAAAATGCCACCTACAAAATCCCCTGACGGAGCCAGTTTGGAGGACTGTGGGACCATGTCTAAGGACAGCAAGCCTTGATCTTTTAGTCAGTTCTCCTGCAAAGACTTACAAACCCATTTACTAGAGTTTCCCTATTTTAGACTCATAACCATAGAAAAGCAGGGCCAGAAGAGACCTCAGGACGTAATGTAATCCAAGCCCCTGCTTAAGGCAGGATCATTCCCATTTGAATCATCCTAGCAAAATGTATGTCTAACCCAGGGTTATCCAACCGGTGCCACAGAAGAGGTTGATCTGGGGCAGTCGGGCTTCCACCCAGCCGCCATTCCCTCTATTGTTCCGACTGCAGCGGGGTTCTGGGCTTCCCTTCCCGCTTCCGTTTCCTGTGCCTCCCTCAGCCAACTGGCACTGCATACAGGAGTCCACAGCTGGAGAGTTCAAGCATGTGCGCATGCATGTGGGGAGGGGGTGGAAATACAGATGCACAGTGAAGCTGGACAGGGAAATTAACACATTTAAAACTGCATGAACTATCTTGTCACTGAAACTGTCCCCTTTATTTGAGTCCCCCCGAACATTACCTTGAAAACTTGTGGCTGCATTCTGGTATATTAGCGGCTGCTGAATGATCCTGGTTTGGGGAGCAGTGCTGAAGGTTGGCGTAATCATCACAGTCTGCTGCTGGAGCTGGGGTTGGAGCTGCGGCCGAGGCTGAAGCAGAGGGGCAGACCGTTGAGGGGCAGGTGCTGTTGCCTGGGGCACTTTGACTTGCACAGCTGGGAGCTGGGGAGAGGAAGCAGTGGGCGGGAAGGACTGCAGCTGCACCTGGCTATATGACTTCTGCAGCTGATGGTCTGCAATTCCACTACCACCATTTCCACCGTTACCCTGGAACGTGGCACATAACTGTTCAGAAAACAGATCTGGGAACTCTCCAACCTGGTTGCTGACAAACTGCAGCATCTCTGTGAAAAAAAAAAGAAAGGATTTAAAACGTTATCTTCCTGCTGCTACATTCTTCTATCACACTTCAGTCACAACTCCAAGGCTATGTGCATAACCACAGGGAAAAGCAGGGAGAGTTCCAGCACAGTCCAGAACAACAACAGAAAGACTCCAGTCACTAACTGGCAGACACGTAGAGAGCAAAAGATGAGAAGTTGAACAGTGTTTGGAACAACACTACTAGTCAGGACAGAGCTACATTAACAGTCTGTTACAACCTGTGCTACGTGATGACAGTCAGTTCTACAACTCCCACACAAAGAAATTAAAGCAACTTCCAGAAGTATTACCAAAGGTATTAAAAACCTAACATTTACCACAGCCATCTTCTAAGGCAATAAGATGCTGTACAGCAGTGATACTCAACCAGAATGCTACGAGATCCTTTTAAGGTACCACGGGGTGCTGCACAATATTAGTGCTGTTAGGTATATGAACACCTACATGCGATTCACAAGATAAATCCAGAGATTTCAAACAGCAGTACAGTGTCAAAAGCATTCTGATTGCTTGCAGTCTTTCAGAGTTCTTTGCTACTTGAGAATTGCTCTGGTATTTTTCCACTCAGGAAATGAGCGAAAGCAAAGAGATGTCTTGCCATACTATTTTTCCTCACTCCCCCCCACCCCCAATATCACCAGTCTGAATGAAGATACTAATAAAATGGGATAAACCCCCAAAAGTAAGGATATTCTGTGTTAGAGAGACACTTGAATCTGGCATACCCACATTTTAAATGGTGGTGTCCTCTCAACCTATTTATAACTTTGAGAATAACTGACACTGTACCAGCTGCAAGAAGCACAGATTACCTATTAACAAATGCTACTTATCCCAAAGGAGAACAGCTACTACACTTCTGACCTCAACTTTTGGCCAAACGAATGAAGGAAACATTTTTACTTCCCAGGCACCATTCACAAAATGCTGTTGAAACAAATGGAAATATTTCAAGATGATTAAACATTTAAGCATGAACATCATGCCTGGTGCCAAACAGGATGCAGTTACCAAAGCTGTTAATCCTCATAAACTGGGATTAAATGATCATTGGCTAGGACCAGGAAATAAAAGACACTTAACAGTCCTAAACTTTAATCTGATACACCAAGATGCATTATAGGAGCTAAGGATCCCTCATAGTCCCTTCCTGGAAGTAGAATACAGATCCAAGTTGGGTAATTTTTTGTTATGAAGAGTAGTTCTTATTTAGGAACCTATATTCAACTACTGTTTTTAAAGACACGTGACAGAGCATTGCCTAACCTGAATTTGACCAAAGGGAAAAAAAAAAAAGAGGGTGAACTTCAGGAAGTTCAGCTGTTTATACAACAAAAATGTTTTCTAAAATACAAGGCAAAGAACATGCAAAAAAAAAAATCTCAGGCAGCCTGCATAATCATAGAAGGCTGCCAGCAGGTGTCAGCTACACAACACACCCACAATTGCAAGAAAATGAGGTGCACTGCTATGGGTTGTGAAGGCCTGAACCACTAAAACAGGAACAAAACAAGTTATTATGGAACACTCTTCTAAACAACCCTGCACCAGGAAAATGTTAAGGTGTTTTGAAATTAAATCCATCTATGGTTTTAGCCAGCAGTGTCTATGAACTTTACAATGATGAATGCTGGGCAATAGACAACACTAACTCCATCCCCAGATGGCTGAAAAGTGTGTGTACAGTTTTTTTCCCTCTTAATATCACCATGAGAAAATTAGGTTAAAATACCAAGGAAAGGAACAGACATAAGCGGTTGAAAGGGTTGATTCAGGTGGAAAAAAACTATTCTAAATGTACATGTTCTGTGCCAGATTCACTTTTCCAGGATAGGAAAAACATTTTTGATGTCTTGTACAATCTGGATCTCAAATGCATCTTTTTGCAATGTTTTTACAGCCAACATAATGTTTTTCTTTTTAAACTGTGTAGCACTGCAGTAAGCTGCATGTGGACATTTTGTATGGACAGACCTACATTTTATACAGTTAGCAGGACTGATCAGTGCTCTCACACAACACTCCCTGGCCTCATTCCAGGTCCTACTCTGCAACCTGAACTCGCAAAGTACTAACTTGTTAGAGTAGTCAGCACCCTGGGCCACTAGTGCCTGGACACTGCACAATCACAATAATTTACCTTGCCATGTATGTTCCAGACTAACAAGCTACTGTAAACTACTGTACAAATGCATGCATTTGTGAAGAATGGACTGCAGAGAGTACTCAAGCCTGAAAGAGCAGAGAGGAATATGGTGTGGCAGGACTGCTGCTGCTGCCCTGGCAGTGAGATAAGAAAGATTTATTAAAAAAAAAAAAAAAAAAAAAAAAAA
>NW_017729022.1:59640150-59642116 GCF_001723915.1 Gavialis gangeticus
AAAAAAAAAAAAAAAAAAAAAAAAATCAAAGTTATCTGACAAGCTCATGCTGGACTACAAAACACCAGGACATTGCTCTTGCTTCACCCCATCTGAAAATGTAACTTAGGGCTGAGCCAAACAAAATGCTCCCATGCTTCCTTTCCCTCTGCCAAGGATGAGTTGCTCTGAACTATACCAAATTGGTTGCATCAACTAGTAACACTGCTGACCAATAACTGATCAGAAAGTCTGCCTCTTGGTTCAATCTACCAACATCAAATAGCTGTTACACACCAGGTGACAGAAAGAGCAGCTATTATTTATTCTCTGAAGAGACCACCACATATAATGCTTTACATATTCAATGAGCAGCACCAATATAACCTACTAATATTAAGCTTCGGCACCCTTTTGTATAATAAGCTATTACACCACCTAGCCCCATTTTACAGATTGTAAAATAGCAAAAAATTGCCTAAGGCAACATTACAAGTTAGCAGCAATTCTCAACTCCAGTGTGTGACTCAATGTTGTATTGATCCACCAGGGAGGATGCTGTAAAACAGATGTGCTCCTCCCTTCGTGTACTACACAATCAACTGTTGAGCAAAGCCAGAAGAGGCACCTGAACAAGAGCAGGCCGTGTTAGCAAGTCTCTTGTTTCTTCTGCAGGCCAGCATTTATATTCAGTCCAGATCAGGTGTTCGCTAACAGGGAACACCAGAAGGAAACTGAGCAAAGGGGGGGAAAAAATAAAGCATCTGGGAAACGTCTCCTTTTGGTAAAGCATATTTAGGATCCTGTGGAATACCTGCTCGTAGAAATCAGTGAAAGTCCAGATGTCTGAGTCATTTATACCAGGGCTTGAAAAGGCACGAGGAAGCACATCATTTCAAGCAACTTACTGCTGACTTCAGACAGCACAGAACTAAGGGGAAGATGCAACTTAACTTGCCCGTCTCCTTTCTAATTTCTTTGATGCTAAAACCAGCTATTTATAGGCCATGACACTTCAGGTTATTAGTAGGAAAGAAGTAGGAGTCTGGTCAATGAGAAAAAGCTGCACAGTGTTTACTACTGCCAGGACAAAGGCAGGTGCCCCAACCCCAAATGTCTGAAAGGGCACTACCATTCCCATACCCCACACAGGCATTCACGCTGCACTTATTCCCAAAGTCAATCCCACAAAAGGGCCCCCCAAGAAAGCAATGGCTACGATGAAACAGAGAGTTGTTGACAACTGCCCCATCCCTTGCGAGCAGTTCTGCTGTTAGCCAGAAACATCCATATGCCAAACTCTCAAAAAGCCAGAAAGAAAAGGAGAAAAAGCCTGGTGTAAGCTGACAGAGATCCTGTTCCCAGGGGCACTCTCTTGCACAGCAGCCAGGGACACAGGAAGGCAGCACACACCTTTCAGTCGGTGATGCCAACAGAAATAAAGACTTCTGGGATGCAACTGTCCGTGTGAGGAGCACACCCACGGCAGGCACAGCGCAAACACACAACCCTGCCTGGCGGATGTGGGCCAAGAGTGGCAAAGCCACCTAGCAGGAAGCCCCACAGCGCCCACGCAAGCGAATCTCGCCCAACAAACCCCACCTGCGTGGGATGGCCAAGCCCGGGGCAGAGAAAGGCAGTAGCGCCCCAACACCCTACACCCACCCAGGACCCTCTGCCCGGCCCACGCGAGGCAGGAGAAGAGTCTGGCCCAGCCAACCCCACCTGTGTGCGAAGGCCAAGCCTGGGGACATACTAACGCACCCTGCACCCACCAGGCCCACCGCACCCATGACAGGGCATCCCCCCACGCGCGGGCCCTCACCCAGGGCGGCCCCCACCCCACGCGTGACCCCCGCGCTCACCGTCGATGTCGCCCAGGGTGAGCTCGTCGCCCAGCTCCGTGAGAGTCTCCATGGTCTCCATGCCCAATTCGCCGCTCTCCATGGCCGCCACCGCGCGCGGGCCCGCCCCGGCCCCGGCCAAT
>NW_017729022.1:59642323-59648033 GCF_001723915.1 Gavialis gangeticus
CGGCCCCGCCCCCCGCCGGGCCGCCCCTCCCCCACCAACGCGCCAGCTCTCCCGCGGCGTGTTGTCAATGAGACCAGGGCCCCTTCGACCAATCAGCGGCCGCGCCGGCTCGTGGTGTGATGGCGCGTCGGCGATCAGCAGCTTTGATTTGCATACGTAGCCCCGCCCCTCCACCATCTTTTTGTTCCTCCCCGCCTCCTCGTTTGGAATATTCATGAGGGGGAGGGGCCTCCCCGCTAATTATTCACCAGCACGAAGAAGCATTTAAAGGGGCAGGACGCAGGAGGGGGGCAGGGCAGTGGCAGCACCAGGCGAGCTCAGTTGCTAGCAGGGCTAGAGTGAGGTGCTGGAAGCTTGGCTGAGCCCCGCGAGCTACCAGTCCTCCAGGGCCTTCCCACAATTCTCACCTCCGGGGGCAAGACACAAGTGCTCCCTGCCGGCAGGGCCAGGCCCTGCGGCTCAGCTGAGCACAGCAAAGGGGCCTTCAGCCAGGGACGGGCTGCCCCTGGACCCTGGCAATGCTGAGGCCTAAGCAGGCATTGGGCGCCCCAGGGCTTCACGGTGCAGGCAGAGCCCAGAGGGAGCAGCCCTGAGAACACAACAGTGACCGTTTCCAGGCACTGCCCCTCAGACCCTGGGTCCAGCATCACATGGCAGGGAGCGGGTGCAGAAAGGGGGAGGGAACTGGGTGCTACCAGGGTTTTCGGCACTGCTCCTCTCTCACTCACAGCTTCCAGCGTTCAGGGTCTAGACTCCAGGCCCAGGGTGCTTAGCTTCCAGCCTGGGGGCCAAATGCGGCCCACAGAGCCTCAGAAAGCATGTTGCTGGGGTCCCTGCAGGGTGGGAAAGTTGGAGCAGGGGCACAGGGGCAATTCAGACTGCCGCTGTCTCTGCTGTCAAAAGGCCAAGGCCCTTGGGGGGGCTCAGAGCCATGCCCCATTCTCCCCACATGAGGCTGGGCCATGTCCCCTTCCATCTGCCCAGCCAGGTTGGGGCTGGGCTATGCCTGCTTCCTTCCACAGGGCAAGCCATGCCCTCTCCCATTTAATGGCTGGTCTGGGGTTGGGCCATGCCCCCCAGGCTGTAAGCCACACCCCTCTCACCTGCTCTACCAGGTTGGAACCAGGCCCTGCCACCTCCCTTGCCAAGCTGGTCCAAACCCCCTTCCCTACACAGCTGGCTGGGAGCCAGGCTGGTCTCCCATTCCCCTCTGCACAGCTGGATGGGGACCTGCCAAGCATGTCCCAGGGGCTGGATTGGGTCCACCTCCTATTTAGCTGGCCAGGCAGCTTCTGTTCCCTTCTGCCATGTGTCTTTTTCCCTAATTAATCTTCTCTGACCACTTTCTTTTCTGAGGCTCTTTTGGTAGGGAGTCCAGCAATACAGTCTTGGTGCTCTGATCTTTTCTCACCTGTCTTCTCCGCCCACATCTTTGTTTCTTCTTCCTTTTTAATGTCACAAAATCCATTATTTCCTTTCAAGCCCCACTACCGAAACCTTTGTTTGATGTTGCTTTTATTATCACAACCTTCAGCCTCTCTCCCTATACTGCAGTCACCTCTCCAAATTGTTGTATTGGCTTCCTGCCTCCACACATCAAATTCAAGCTCTCATTCATTTGCAAGTCTTTACATAATCCCCTACCTACACCTCTGCTGTTGCTTTCCCTTCGCTGTCCTCAAATGCTCTACACTCTTCCCAGTCCCTTCTCTTCACTGCTCCTTCTTCCTCTTCCCTTCCCACCCAACCCCATGACCAGCCCTTTCTTCAGCCCATCCCCCTGTCCTCACCTGCCAGGCAATTCTTCTCCATGTCGATTCTGCCAGCCATCTTTCCTCCTCTGATGACTAATCCGCAACCTGTCCCAGCCCTCAGTCGTTGCCCTGTCTTTTGTGCTCAACATAGTATTATAGTGCTGCAGGGAAGAAAATACTGCTCCATGAGTGAAGTGTGGCATTAGCCTATAGCTCTATATGAATAAAACATTAACTATTCTGAAATACAGATACCTCAAAAATGAGATGGAGAAGACATTTGACAGCAATTTTGCACAACAGTTGAAGACCTGAAGTAAAGGCTGTAGAATGTAACTACCCAATACAAATTTGGCCATAACACTGGGGCTAGAACCTTCACTTCTGTGACAAGTAATATTAGATCTGACAGTTTTCAGAGGCCACAGCTTCGTTTGTAATGTGCAGGGATCCTGGTTTTCTCTGTTTAAAAAATCCAAATTCTCTGATAAAAAAAATTCCAAATTTTCTGATTAAACCCCCAAAATCTGCATTTTCCCATGATTAAAATGAAACACCACTATAATCATTTGAACACAATGTTTTATTGATATATTTGCAATTTTAAAGCAATTTGGAAGCCTACTAGTGCCTTAATCATTATAATAAAATAAATTATAAATACCTATATATTTTGGTGTTTGATTTTTTTTTATCACAGAAAATAATAGATAATCAAAGCTCCCCTTACCCACTTCGCTCATCAGGACATGGGTCAGCTGTGGCTGTTCCCTCCTGCTGCTTTGTGGTGCTGAGCAGCCCCAATATGTCAGTGACTTCCTCCTGCCCATCCTGTTGCTCTTCACTCCCAAGCCACGGTTCTCCCAGCCCTGCCGATTCTCCTCACTCCCAACCCACAGCATCCTGGCCTTGCCAGTGCCCCTCACTCCCAACCCACACCCCCTTGGACCTGCTTGTGTCCCTCACTCCTAAACTACAGCCCCCTTCTCCCAGCCCCCCAGTGTAGGAAAGGGTGTGCGTGGGCACGGGTGATGCATGGGGGGTGGGAGCGGCACAAGTAACATGGGGGGTTGGGGGCATGTACCCCCTGAGATTTCTGTGGCCACAACGGGGCACCAGACTGCAGCTGAGCTGGACAAGCTCTGGGGCAGGAGCTGCCTCCGTGGCTCAGCAGAAGCAGTACATGGCACAGGAAGGAGTACTACCATGGCCACAAAGCTAAGGTGCCCCCACCCACCTGGCAGCAGTGGGGGCACAACTCCATGCTCCCACCACTGCTGCACCTCACTTTGGTGGCCCCTACTCCCCACAGCAGCCCACTGCAGGCTAGAACTCCCACATTTTTCTCTGTTAAAGGAGAAATCTGTCATTTTCTCTTTTAAGTGAGAAAATCTGCATTTTTCTCTGTTAAAAGAGAAAATCCACATTTTTACACAGTGAATAGAAAACCCGGATCCCTGGTAATGTGCTATCCATAAGGCTGCACTCTTTCCTGGCACTACACTGTGGCACTGGTTTAGTACGTACTAGATCAGGGGTGCTTAAATACCAGCCCCTAGCACCTGTAATCTGGCCTACAGGGCAGACCAGGGCCCAACCTCAGCACTCAGCCAGGTGGAGGCAGTGTGGGGACCCAGAACCCAATCCTGGCATGCAGGACTGGGTGGAAGCAACATAGGGCCCCAATCCCTGCGCACAGAGCCTGATGGAGGCAGTGTGGATCTTGAGGCCCAGTTCCTGCTCATGAATCCGGGCAGAGGTACCAGCCCCAGAGCCTGACCTCTAGATGTGGGACCTGGCAGAGGTGGCATGGGCCTCAGGGGCCCCAATTCTGGTATGCAAAGCCTAGAAGAGGCAGCATGGGGTCTGGAGTCCCAATCCTGGTGTGTGGGGCCAGGCAGGGACAACACAGGGTCCTGAGGCATCAATGCCAGCAAACAGGACTGATAGAGGCAGCACATGGAACCAGGTGGAGGCAGTGCAATCTGAATCTGGGCTTGTGGGCCTGATTCTGAGGCCAAAAGGTTGAAGACTGCTGGACTAGATTCAGACCAGACCCAACTCTTCTTAGTACCATTATATATGCTCAGAGGCGGTCACAGTCCAAGATGGTGTGTTTGCTTCCTCCATACAAAACAATGCTGAAATGCAGCCTTCCAGACCAGCTGCTAATACAACACTCACAGGAGAGAATAGAGACATTTCCAAAACAAACTCCCACCCATGGATTCTAAATTGAGCAAGGAAAAATATTTGACCAGAGATGTCTTATCAGGCAAATCCCACCCCATGAAGCATCCAACCTGTAACATGAGTAGTTCTGCAAAAAAAGGGACCTATTAGGACAAGGAAACTAAAGAGGTTTTTTTTTAACTGATCCTTCTCGGATTTCTTTCTAAATCCTCCACTTCACTTCCTAAGGTGATGCAAAGGATACTGCAGGAATAGATGTGATGGTTCATACCTGGCAGCACCATTTGAGCAAATTAACTTTGGTAGAAGACAGAAGGCAGGAAATGAGAATGGTTCAAGCCTTCCCCACCTCTACAGGATTGCTAGGACAAGGAGATTGCAGTTTACCAGATGGTATCTCTAACCCATGATCCAAGAAAAGGGAGCTATGCTCTCATTGAGACTGTGCTGCTCCCTATATGATTGTGTCCCTGAACAACCACACACCCTGCTCACCGCTAACCCACATAACTTCTGGGTATGTAAAGACCATGTCAGGCCTCCTCACCCCCTTCCCTCTCTATCTCTGACTAATCTGTGAGAGCCCATCTGCTCGGTGGTTAGAAGAGCTGACACATGCAAAGCTGATGCATCCATTGCATCAGAGCCCATACTGTGGCATGGATGCAAGATTGGGAGGGGGCTGTAGGCAGTGGCATGTGGCCCACATCAGACATTAGAATCCTCCTCCATCCATCTCCTACATACCTGTCAATGAAGAAGATTCAGGGAAGATTGACATAGACAAAATGGAACAGGCCAGGACAATTCTAATAAAACAGGACACTAGGATTAAGAGCTATGTTCTCACAGAACTGCAGTCAAATTTTTAATGAGCTCAAGTTTTCATGTCTCAGTTGTATTAACCATTTAAAGGGCACTGATGATGACAGCTCAGACCTAAATAAGCACCATACTGTGATACTGGCTCAGAACCAAGAGCAGAGAGAGAAGACAACCACCACTTCCTTTATCCATCAATACTGCTCCCAACAGCCATCTGCTTATGCTTGGTGTTACCTGTCAGCTCCATGTTCTTGGGGAACGCTGACACAGGACCCAGACTGTCTGACTCACAAAGAATCCTCCCCCACCACCACCTAAACAGAAACTGATTAAAATGCAGTGAGACACACACCTAAAACCCTCCAGATAAGGGTGACAAAAGTGAAACAACTGCCCTAGGTCTCATTTGCATCTGAGATGGGACCAGATGACCATTCATTTACATGAGAGATGGAGAACAGAAAGCCTGAAGCGGAGACTGCAGTGAATTCTGGGACCAGTGAAGCAGGGAAGCACTGCATGATGGGAAATCTGTGCTCCAAATGCTAATCAACCCTCACATCCAGCTCAGCATTTATCAGACCAGTTCTAATCTGGATTTACAAAGGACTCCCCCCCCCCACCTCTAAGCAGAAGTAAATTTAATAGGTATCTTGGGCCGTACATTACCCGGTCCCACTATGGGAGACCTATGTAAACTTTATTGGCTAAAACTCGGTTGCTGGGTTAGGGAATGCCGAGGCAATAGACTGAGTCAGTGGGGTATGGACAACATTTGACCAATGGTACAGGGTTCATCACAGCATCCAGCCCGTTGGAGCCCTGTCCACGAGTGTTGTCATACTTTTCCTGGGACGACTGGTGGATGTCCTCTCCACAACAGGTTATGAACACTCCAATAATTGCCTGAAGTCTGTTAAAAGACTATAGTAAGATCT
>NW_017729022.1:59653033-59656197 GCF_001723915.1 Gavialis gangeticus
CGTGCGCGTGCGCGTGTGTGTGTGTGTGTGTGTGCACGCGTGTGCGCATGCGCCCCACTGAACTGAGTCCTGCAAGATAGTCCCATTGGGGGTGAGGGCTTGCAGGGGGAGAGATACAGCTCCATATAGAAACACAAGTAACACAAGCAGCACATTAATAGAATTCCCAAGACCCTAGCCCTAATAAATGAGCACACCCCAACGTAGCAGGCAAATCTGGTCACATTGGACACATGCATCCAGGACCTGCTTTGCAGAAGTGCCAACCTCTTATCATTTCTACTTCAATCTGCAAGAATTATGGATGTTCAGCATTCTGAAAAAATCAAGCTAATAATGCTCAGGCATAAATGTATTTCAGTCCTAAGTTCTGATACAGCCTGAAAGACTACAGCAGCTAGTATCTAAGGATGGTGTCCTTCCTTCCGCAACCTAGTCAACAGGAATTAGGTGCCTCACTTTGCTTAGATGCCTTTGAAAATCCCTTATGGTGCCTTTCAACAACCTCAGGTACACAAATACTTTTGAAAATGCCTAAAGAAGCTTGCTAGACTGTGGGTAAGAGACAGTCCTTAAAAAAGCCCCAAATAATTACACTGCTTCCATTAGCTAAGTAGCAGTAGCTGGTATGTTATGAAAGCCTGGGGTGATTAAAGAGTGGATGGCACTTCCGTAAGAACATGGCTCTTTATCCCAGTGTCCTGATCTAATAGAAATGTCCTGGACTATTCCATTTCACTTAGCTGAATCTTCCCTGGAATTTCATTGGGAAACAGGTGGCATATTCCTGGTGGTGGGACAGGATTCTTAGAGCACGCTTGCACAGTAGTTTTAAAGACAGTCTTTTAAACGAATAATGAAGTGCTATGCTAACAGATTGTCCAGGTACTCAGCCCTGATCCTGGCTGTATCTCAGCACCAACACACCCTGGAACATAGGAGTTCACAACTCTCAGAGACATCACTCAACAAACACCCCCTCCAGATGAAGCACTAACAAGATCCAGATTTGATTTTAAAAAATTCAAATTTATTCAAGGAAAAAAATGTTTTCCATTTCAATGGATGTCAAAAAAACAAAATGTCACTGATTATTCGGTCTTTAAAAATAGAGAATATTTCCCGATCTCTGGCCTGCAGAATAGTCTGAAGGCAACAAGTCAGATTAGTTTCACACAATGGAATCCCTCCTTCCCCACAGGAGGACAATCCCTTGGCAAGAAGGACCTAGGGTCTAGGGCTGTGCGATTCAATCAGCAACTCAAAATGCAACAAAAAAAAATCCAGACCTGGATGAAGAGAGTGACTTTGTTGGGTTCTAGTGCTTGAGCTAGTGAAGGCAGACTGCACTAGCTGGAAGCAGGCGGATGTTCCTCAGATGCAGCTCCCTCAGTTTCTGACCTATGCGCCCTATATTCCTTTGCTATTCCAGTCCTAAGACTCCAAGCAGCAGTAACCACTTGTGCCAAATTGTGTGGTGATTTTGTGCTGTACATGAATGTCTGCTGGGGGCATGGTGGTGATCCACCAAAATCATTTCACTGGCAACCAGCGCTGGATTTAAACTAGAGTGGGTGGCAAACCCCTGCCTCACCAATGAAAGAAAATGTGAACACGGGGCAGAAACCAGCTATTTTCTAGTATGCTTAACTGTGCAAAACGGCTGAATGACCAAAAGAACAGGCTTGTTCCAAAGCAAGCAAGCTAGCTGGTTGGTAACAGTGCACTCCTGGTCCCTCTGATCAGCTGGTGACATCAACCATCAGTTGCTTGATCCAAAGCAAAGAGCCAGTATTTTAAAGTACAGTCATTGGCTTCCATTTCTTCCCAGCATTTCCACAGAAGAGTTTCCTACCCTGGTGATAGTGTGGGCTGGTATCTTTTATTTTGCTGTATTAAAATAAAAGGTTTTCAAAAAGAAAAAAAGAAAATCCAAAAAACCCACAACCCAAAATATATGAAGAGTGCAAGATGTCAAAGCAGCAGCCATGGAGACAAAACCCCCCTCTTCAGCTTTTATTACATTTCACATAAAACTTCCCCCTGCCTCCCCAGCAAAGTGACTCAGACTTGGAGCCTGAGGGGCTCTCCAGAGGTACTGTGAGAAAAAGAGTTCGGTCTCCAGACCTTATTCCTCTGGCTTTTTTAGCCAGAGCACCCCTGTATACCAGTGGCAATATTGTTTGTGATGTGGGCACCCCTCTGCCATGGACTGGGTTGAAACTTGAAACCCAAATTGATTCCTTGCTAGTTACCAATATCAAAAGCTGCCTTTGATTTTAAAAGTCCACGCTTAATCTTTACCCCAGGTCTTTTGTTTGGACACCTAATGATGACAATACCCTCCTGTGAGCCCTCTCAGCCTGTCCTTGCCAACCTGGCAGCATCCCACTCCCCTCTATCCCCACCCTTCTGGGAAACCTTCCCCTAGCAGCTCTGCGAACACAGGCTCCTTCACACAATGTGGATTTAGGATCAGCTGTGTTGGCTCTCTCAAATCCAAATCAGCCAATAGCCTTATAAAAATAAGCTCTGTTTAATAAAACAGCCACTTGGAGATGAGAGGTCTGGTTGGCTGAGGGAGAGTGCAACACAACAGAGATTTAGTGTAACTGGAGAGGGAGGAACTTGTTAGCTAACTAACATACACAAAAGCAATGCTGCCTTTAAAGCCACTTTGTTCACTGCCAGCCCCCCTTTTCCTGGGGGAGATGGGGGTTGTTTAACATTTACAAATGCATTACATTTCTCCAAGAATGGAAGGTCCATGAAGCAGATGGGTATCTGGTCCCACCACACACCTTGTTATGCACTCCCACTCTCCAGAAAGGCAGATATCAGGTATAACTATGCAGCTCACAACACAGTCCTGGGGTCTTGCCCTCCAAGTTATGGCTCGAGGGAGCAAGTACCAGTATAGTCCCACCCCAACTCCACAGGTTCACACCTTTAGCATCAGCAAAACCTTCGGGCGCACACACACACAATAAACATTCTCTGCCAGACCCTCTGACGTGCTGATTTGGTCACCCTGGAACACCACATCACACACTATGGGAAAATAGCCAGATTCAGGTACAAACATGTTTGAACTGTCAGGGCCATGATGTGCCTGCCATATGTTTTGAGACTCTGGGAGATTTCAGTCTTCTTCAGCAGCAATT
>NW_017729022.1:59661197-59667941 GCF_001723915.1 Gavialis gangeticus
TGTATTCCAGTTTATACAGAGTTTTCTCACAGGGGTTGCACTGAAAGGGCAGGATTTCCACCCAGTTCCTTGTCAGGATTCAATCCAGTCCTTACTGATACACCATGGAAAAAAAAGAAAAATAAAAAATCACCACACAGATGAAAGGTGAACTGCCCGGCCTTTTCCTGAGGCTGCTGAGGGGGTAAGACACTCCATTTCCACTTGCTGCATCTCCTGCCAGCAGGGGTCCCAGTGATGAGGTGGGTCCCATCATTACAACTCAGACTGTGAGCGTGAGATCCGGGGCCCCTTGCGGATTTCCTTCCTTTTCTCTTCTTTCTTTCTGCGTTTCTCTTCCTCTCGGAGGGCCTTCTGGAATGTGTCCGCGCCAGGAAAAAACTGCAAGTAGAGGGACAAGCTTGGTACGCACAATGGAAGTAAAGGGAAATGCAATTGTAGCAAGTCAGAGGTCTCAGAATATGCCTCCCCTCGCCCTCCCCTCCAATCTCCTCCCCCCTTCCCAGCTACTTAATTAAGCCTCCAAGTACACAGAGTGATAGATTCTCTGTGCACATACCCCTGTGATAGCCTGGCTGATTTCAAGGGATTTACTTCCAGCTAAAGGCCTGATACAAAGCACACTGAAGTTAACAGGCTGACACCAGAGGGCTTTAAATCAGGTGTCAAGGAAGAGACAAACCAGGTCCTAATACTTCTGAGAACAGGAACTACAGTCCCCATTTTGAAGACCCGATCATATAAGTAGGGCAGGAAGGGACCTTAAACGTCATCTAGTCTAGTCCCCTGCTCAAGGCAGAATTGTCCCTGACTAAGCCACCCCAGCTAAGTGTCTGTTTAACTTGCTCTTGAAAATGTCCAGGGATGGAGATTCCACAGCTTCTCTAGGCAGCCTGTTCCAATGCCTGATCACCCTCATTGTCAGAAAGTTCCTCTTAATCTTCAACCTAAATTTCTTTTGCTGCACCTCGAGTTCTTTGTTCATAGTCCTGTCCACAGAGAAAAGCCCATCTCCATCCTCTCTGTAATCATCCTTTGGGTATTTAAAGACTGTTATAAAATCCCCCCATAGTCTTCTCTTCTCCAAACTAAATAACCTTAGGTCTTTCATATTTTCCTCATAACTCTTGCTTCTGAGGTCCCTAGTCTTTTCTCTTGCTCTGCTGGACTCTTTCTAATCTGTTCATATTCTTCTTCAAATCTCAGGCTCAAAACTGGACACACAACTCCAGTTGATGCCTCACCTGTACTGAATACAGTACAACAGAAGAATCACTTCCCTTGATTTGCAAGTGACAGCCCTATTAATACAACCCAGTGTGCTGTTAGCTTTTTTTTTGGAACAAGAGCACACTGTTGACTCATATTCAGCTTATGATCTACTGTAACCCCAGGTCCTTCTCTGCAGTGCTGCAGCCTAGCCAGTCATTCGCCACTCTGTATTTGTGTGTGCAATTATTCCACCAAACTGCAGGATTTTGCACTTGTCCTCACTGAATCTCATCTGGTTGATCGCAGATCATTTCTTCAAGCTATCTAGGTAATTCTGGATCCAACCCTACTCTCCAGAATGTCTGCAACTCCACTCAACTTGGTGGCATCTGCAAATTTGCTAAGCATGCACTTGATCCCATTGTCCATATCTTTAATGAAGATACTAAACAATTTCAAACCCAGAACAGACCCCTGGGGAACCCCACTTGATACACCTCCTTCCCAAGTAGATATTGAGCCACTGATGACTATTCACTGAACGTGATGATCCAGCCAACTGAGTATCCATCTTACAGTACTTTAATCTAGCCTGTAATTCCTTATCTGGTTAATGAGAATGTCATAGGGAAACAGTGCACCTTGCTAAAGTCAAGGTATATCACATCCTCTCCCCTCCCCAACATATCAATGAGCCTGTCACCTTATCACAGAAGGAAATCAGTTGGTCAGGCATGATTTGCTCTTGGTGAATCTATGCTGACTGTTCCTGATCAGCTTGTTCTCCTTTAGGTGCTTCACACCTGCTCCACGTTCTTTCCTGGTTTCAAGGTAAGGCTGACTAGTCTGTAGTTCCCCAGATCCTCCTGCTTCCCTTTTCTTAAAGATGGGCACTATAGTTGCCCTTTTCCAATCATCTGGGACCTCTCCTGACCTCCACTAGTTCTCAAAGAGGACAGCCAGCAACTTTGAAATTACCTCAGCCAATTCCTTCAGTACCCTCAAGTACATCCCGTCCAGCCCTGCTGACTTGAAAGCACTTGGCTTCTCTAAGTAATCCCTAACCAGTTGTCATTACTCTAGTTTGTTTGACTCCTCTCCTGGAACTCCTCTCAGGATATTGTCCCTCTCCTGCCCATCCAGAAATGGTATGAATAAGCTCTGGGAAGAGCTGCACCCCAAAGGACAAGTGGGGCCCACTGTGAAGACTTTAAGGGCAAAGTTGGAGATAAATGGAAGGGCATACAGACCTACCATTCCCCAAGTTCAGTGCATCTCTGCCGTCAGCAACAGGTGGAATAAACCTACTGTCAGAGCAGTAAAGTTCTGTAGGGTGGGGCAGCTGTCACAGCTATCAGGGGGAAGTGGGAAAGGGATTGGCCACCCACTGCCATTGTGAACAAACTTAAAATGGTTTGAAGTAAGCTCTGACTTCTCCCCCCTTCCCCCTCCCTGCCACTTCACCCCACTCTTGGCCAGTTCCTCACCTTTGGCCTCTCTACTCCTAACCCAATGCCTAGAGTACAATTAAAAAGGAGGAGGAGGAAGCACACCCATCCTGGCTTTGCCAACTTACCTCAGAATGGTCAGTTTTGAAGGGATTCCGGTAATCTGGAGATTTCTCACTAATTCCCAGCTCCTGAGCCATCTGCAGAGCAAAACAAAACCAGAGCTGGACAGCAGCATCTTTCACTCTGTATTATTGTGGCAACCCACATCTCTAATTCCTTCCTCTCCCCCAGCCTGATTTCTTTTCTTTCTTACTCGCTTCTCTCCTCTCAATTCCATCCAACCTTCCTCTCCCCATTTCTCTGACTCAGCAGCTGTGCTCATGCACTTCCTTCCCCCTCTGGCCATCTCTGCCCTGGAGGATGGGACAAGGCAGGGGCCAGGATGAATAACTGCAGCCTTACCAGTCCAAGCACTTGGGAATGGGGGCCCTGGTTAAACACTCCCGTCAGGTTGCAGAAGCCAATCCCCCAGCGGATCAGGTTGTTCCAGTTGGAGTTGCGATCAAAGTAATGGTGCACGATCTTGGGGAAGCGTAGAACCACATCTCCAAAAAAGGCAGTGTTTTCTACCACATGGGAATATGCTAAGGAACAGAGTCACAATGGCAGTCAGGAGACTAGCCCTGTTCTTTTAAACAGAAATGGACAGAGGTCACCTGCTAGCCATGAGGTGCTCAGGCTGGCCTTTATCTGCTTGGCCAGAGCAGAGGGAGAGGCTCCCCAAGAAGCTGCCAAAGGACTTCATGACAGTCCCACTTTAGGACTCCTTATCTGTGGTCCAGGCAAGTGCTCACACTCCACCACAACAAGCGTGGCAAACCCTGCTCTCCTTTCCCAAGCAGCAGACATAGCCTCATGAAGTCCAGGACCGAAAGCACTTCCTGCTGACTCTAATGAGCCATGTGGAAGATCATTCCCATTCCAACCAACAGGGAGTGGGGATGGAAGAAAGGGCAGTTTTGTCTCCTTCCCCTTCAGTCTACCTAATGCAGGATAAGCCACTACACTAAATTCCCCAGACACTGTGCCCAGGACTAACTTTAAAAAATGCCGGTGATGCAGCCTCTATCTCTTCCCACCCACCCTTGGGAGACTACTGTCTGACATCACAGACCCTGGTGTTAGGACATGTTATTTTGCTGCCCTGCCATCCTGTCCTTTGTTATCATTCAGCTACATTTTTAAAACCAATTCAGTTGTCTCATGGCAAACAAAAGGATATTTTGATAATCGAACATCAAGACCATTAAAAAGGAGATAGGGTTGTTAATGCTTGTGGAGGGAAGCAAGACTGACAGGAATCCAGTAGATGATAATGAGCCATGAAGTTCATTGATTCCTTTAGTGCTGCCTGACTAGAAATCAGAATGTTTCCCTCAGCAGGACCTGCACACATCTCTCTGCAGTCAGGCCTTTGTTCCCTCATATATCAACCTTCCAACCATCCACAGACACAGGTAGAAGGATAAGGGACAACACAGGCCTTGTCATCTTCCATCCTTGGGGTGTGATTTTTTTCAGAAGCTATTATTAGTCATCAACAGCTCCAAGACATGGAAATTGTCTGAGGTTCCTGTATTCATGGCATTGTAAGGGCTCTTAGTCCTCATCCTTCACGTGATAAATGTGCCATTAGCTAAGCTCAGGAAGAAGTTTCTCCCCCCGCCCGACACAGTATGTGGTACTCCACAGAGAGGTGCATTATGCAAAGTTGTACACATTCCACTGAAGCACCTGGCACTGCTGACTGTTGGAGACAGGATGCAAAACTAATCTGTCTTTATGGTTTCCAGGGCTCCCTTTGCAAACTAGACAAAAAGAGGCAGGCACTCTCTTTCCATGGGCCATTCAGAAACAGCAGCAGATTCTGTTCTGCTTCCCTTGTAGCAGGCAGAATCACTGGGCTCAATTCCCATTTCAGGACCTTCTGAACACCAGGAAAAATGATGCACAAAGCAGGGGAACTAGGAAGGAGAAAGAAATTTGGCCTGAAGTTTAAGGCCAAATGGACCCTTAGATCATGTAGTCTGACTTTGTTTAACAGAAGTGAAGGGATTTCAGACAGCTTCCCCTGCACTGAGCCCACCTGAACCAGCAAATCAGAATGGGAGAGAAAGCTGAGAGAGTAATGGAAAAGGAAACCAGGACTAGAAGTTGAAGTCCTACCGTCCTTTAGCTTCTCATCCTGAGGGAAGGGCCCATCGGGGGGCACATCTGCAGCTATAAGGACTGCCCGCGAGTCTTCAAGCACCTGAACATTCAGAAAGAGAACTCAAGTTATTCTATCCATCCCCAAGATGACCTACCTGCCCCAGCTTTTCTGCCAGCTCCAGCCTCCTCTTAGGCCCCAATCACCTCTCTTCCTCTATCCCTGGTGTGTATTTTGCTTGGTACTGCAGTGTGCTCCAACCTTCCCACCCTGTTTCCATGCACTGCTCCATCTCCTCCTACCTACCATGACCCAAGGAGCAGTCTCTAACCTTGCAGTTCACTTTTACTGGCCCTATAGGCCTTTATTGTTACATCTCCTACCTGTGCTCTCCTGCCCCCGCTTTGACATTCCTATTGCGGTGAACACTTTGGATGGGGACACGCTCTTGGGAACACATACTCAAATTAAGCTATACTGGTCATCTTCTTTGCTCAGTCAAAGGTTGGGAACCCACATCCATGATTAGAAGGTAAACAAAGAGCACCCCCAGCCCTAGAGGAGAGAGAGTAGCTGTGCTCATTAGACAACACTCACTTTAAAGAGCCCTTTCAGCATGATGTCAATGATTTTATATTGCTGGTTCACATCATTGAGCTCGATCAGGTTCTTCAGTGCATTCATCTGGTCCTTGCGCTTCACTTCAAACAGCTTCTTATCTGCAGCTCTGTCAAGGACACCACATGCCTCACTGAACCCCACTTCCCACTGCAGCCTAAGCACACAACATTGGGGCTCTCTTGAAAGCCTCCCACAGACATGCCACCTCCTCTTTTCCCAGGTGCTGGGCTAAGCTCCATGACTGATTTTTAAGTGCTTGTAAGTTGTTTTTCTTTTTGCAGTTCCAAAGTCAACCATTCCCAGCTGAGTTTACCCAAAGCACAGGTTACACTCCTGGATGCTGGTTCATGCAGTGCCCTGGAGGTAACACTACCCAAAGCAGCAAAGCCACTCCTGGGGCCTTTTTTGGTGCATGAAAACAGGATGCAACTGACTGAGCCAATCCATCTGGATTCAGCAGTTCTGGACTTCAGCAAGGCCTTTGACACAGTCTCCCACCCCATCCTCATTAAAAAATTGGGCGGCTGTGGCATTGATGCCTACACAGTCAGATGGATTGCAGATTGGCTGAAGGGTCACACTGAGAGGGTGGTGGTGGATGGGTCATATTCGACCTGGGGGGAAGTGGGCAGCGGAGTCCCCCAGGGCTTGGTCCTCGGGCCCGCGCTGTTCAATTTCTTTATCAGCAATTTGGACGACGGGATGAAAAGCAACCTGTTTAAATTCACTGATGATACCAAAATTTGGGGTGAGGTGAGCACGCTAGTAGGGAGGGAAAGACTGCAGCAAGACTTGGATAGGTTACAGGGGTGGGCTAGCTAAAACAGGATGCACTTCAATACTGACAAGTACAGGGTGCTGCACTTGGGTAGTAGTAACCAGCAACACACTTATAAGATGGGAAACGCCCTTCTTGAGAGCACGGAGGCAGAAAGGGATCTCGGAGTCATTATTACCTCCAAGATGAACATGGGCCGACAATGCAAGGTCACGGTTGGCAGGGCTAACCGGACCTTGTCATGCATCCACAGGTGCATCTCTAGCAGGGACAAGGAGGTGATCATCCCCCTCTATGCAACACTGGTCAGGCCATAGCTGGAGTACTGTGTCCAGTTCTGTGCGCCCCACTTCAGGAGGGACGTGGACAACACTGAGAGGGTCCAGAGGAGGGCCACCCGAATGATCCAGGGACAACAGAGCAGACCCTACAATGATAGACTGCAGGACCTGAACCTGTTCAGCCTTCACAAG
>NW_017729022.1:59672941-59689468 GCF_001723915.1 Gavialis gangeticus
CACAGCAGAACAGCAGAGAGAGACAAGAGGAGACTTTCAGCCACCCCTTAAGCCAGACAACCCTTTGAGAGTAATTACTACTAAGCCCTTATACAATTAGAAATGTGTATTTGTAAACCGATGTAACTGAAGGACTGATAACAGACCCTTTTCTTTTCTTGCCATCCATCAGGTCAGGATCAACAATGCAGCTGAATGCAGTCTTATCATTCAGTTAATTGTCTTGATTTACAATTTGCTAAGTGGGTTGACACAATGCCTTGGCTTGATTCTGTGGTGCCTGGCATTCCAAAATAGCTGCCCATCCAAGCACTACCAGCCACGTCCAGGACTGCCTACCTTTCAAGAGCTGATGAGATCAGGTGTATTCAGTCTCACATGGCTGCTCAACAGCTACCTTACATAAAATCTCCAACCTCGAAGTTCTCACATATGTGGTGGGCTTTGAACATCTCAGACATACCTGTTAAATGCCAGTCTGGTTAACCTTTCATCAGAGGACACTGGCCCACACCAAACAGAATTTGTGCTCGCTGCTATTTCTACCTGACTCGCTAGGAATGATAAGCGCAGAAAAGATGTAAATCAGGCTGAGTGAAACATGTACCACTCCAACAGGGAACCCTGAGCACTAAGCCATTGCTCTCAGCTACCGCATATGTCTTTGTTAAACTTTTAGTTCGAAGTTGCTTTCACCCAGCGATCATTTTTATGGGCACCAAGATGTTCTCATTAAGAGGCATTCTCAACCCCTGTGCAGCAGGGGCGATGAGCAGAAAGAAATACCGTGCTCCAAAAATGTATGTGTCCTGCTGATAAATTGCCCCCTGCCCTGATAAAACACTAAAGGGATGCAGGCAGCATGCAAGTAAATCAGTAGAGGGGACATGACAGCAATCTACAGATACTCAAAGGACTGTTATACAGATGAGGAAAAACACCTTTTTCACTTGCTGCAGAGAGTAGGTTGCAAACCAATGGCTTGAAGTTGCAAAGTAGATTCAGACTGGATATCACGAAAACTTCTTCACTGTTAGAGCAGTGACGCAGTGGAATAGACCGCCTAGGGAAGCTGTGAAATCTCCATCACTAAAGGTCTGACAAGCACTGGTCAGGGATGATCTAGGAGTAAGCTAGCTCTTCGTTCTACTATGGGTTTTTCCTATGCTTCTGGGCTTTGCTGGTTGCCACATGGGGCGGAGAAGGATTTTTTCCCCCTCCTGCTGCTACAGCTGTTGTGGGAGGGATTTGCCTCCCTCAGAGGCACTGGGCTGCAGCAAAGGCTGGGGATTTTGACTGGAGTGTGCCAGTGCTCCTCCTGGGACTTAAATGTAGAGATTCCTGGCTAAAGGATCTTGCCCCTCTACTCAGGGTCAGAACAATCTCTGTATTTGGGGTCAGGAAGGAATACTACCCCATGGTGAGATTGGTATGGACTGTGGGAGGTATTGGTTTCCTCTGTACCAAAGGGCCATGGCCCTCTTTCTTGGATCTCTCCAACATATTTTATCAACCTTTGCAGCAGCAGAACATTGACTGCTGTTGTACTCTTGCTTTATCTGTGGCAGGTTACGGTATTATGACTTGTAGTTGTATGTAGGTTTGCTAACAGGTCAGACAATGGGTTTGGATAAGGATGATCCTGCCTCAGGCAGGAAGTTGAAATAGATGACCTATGGAAGTCCCCTCCAGCCCTGTTTTTCCATGATTCTGTGACTCTAAACCCATAAACCTGATTAAATCCTCTCTGCAGAAGAGCAAGGCAGCAGCAGCTCAGCAGTTCTGGTGCAAGTGCAATAACAGAGTCGACCTTACAGTTCATCTCTGGGTCCTCACCCATCTTTAGCTAACTGCTCCACGCTGTGCTTTCTCCATTCTTTTGCTCAGCCTAAAGGATCTAGTTGATGCTGCTTCCACCACCTCTCTTGGGAGATTATTCCACTCCTATAAAATAAGTGCCATTATTCAATCTGCATTGTCCTTAGTTCACTTTTATCTTCTTATCCTTGATTATAACCCCCTCAAGTGCCCTAATTAGCACCTCTTCCTCCTTGGTGTTTAATCCTCATAATACTGAGAGCTCTCTCCTAGTTCTCCTCACCCTCACACATAGCAAAGGTCCACAAAAAAGGATACAGATTTCCAAGCCAGAGTCTGTCCTCTGCTTCTCTGTGTCTGAAGAGTTGCCCTTGGACAATACTAGGAGGAACACAAAGGCGCCAAGCCATAGAAAATCCATGTCTACAGTCCTGGATTGGAACAAAAGACTTCACAAACTAAATGAGACATACAATCTTCCCCAACATGTCCCAGCCACAAAACCCATCAATGACGTCTGGTCCAAAATAGCTTCCCTAGGAGACAGGATCCTTTTACAGAAGAATACCTGCTTTCTCAACTTCCTTGTTCCCATTTTCCCCTTCCCTTTTCTAATTCCTGACTTCTATTCAGCGCTGGTTAGGCCTCACCTAGAGTACTGGGTCCAGTTTTGAGCAGAGCACTTTGGACAGAAAGCAACAAAAATTATTCAAAGTCTAGGAACAGGGGCGGTTCTAGGGAGTGGAGGGGTGCAGCTGCACTCCCCCTTTGGTTCTTGCTCCACCCAAAGTTTAAAACCAACTGCTTGGCAGGGGCAGCAGCATTTCTAGTCAGGCCATGCTGAGGGAATCAACTAACTTCATGGCTCATTGTCATCTATTGGATTCCTGTCAATCTTGCTTCACTCCACAACCGTTAACAACCCTCTCTCCTTTTTAATGGTCTCAATGTTTGATTATCAAAATATCCTTTCATCTGCCATGTTACTGCCTGTTAGCCATTCCTAGTAATATCTCTTTTCCATTTCACAGCCCTTCAAACTGTTCTTGGTTCTAACTAAAAACAAACTTACAGGTGGTAATGTTAACTCAGATGAATGTTAATTCAGGTGTGGCAATGACTGACAATGAAGTGCTGAATGCTCTGTCAAGATACTCCAGAAGACTAGGTTTCATTTAATAAGTCTGAATAAGAATTGTATATTTAACTATCATGATTACAGGAGTAATGAAACAATATATTTGTTCTGTTTTTGCCTAGCTTGTTGTGTTTGTAAACTAAATCTAGAAAATCAGCGTACATACCAATAAAACTGTATTTGTTTTTGCTTTGATCTTAAACTGAGTAATATAGTGCTAGTCTCTAGAAGAACTTGGATGATTTAGTCAAGAGAAAAGAAGACTGAGTGGGGATTTGATAACAGTCTTCAAATTCCAGAAGGCTGGTTATAAAGGGGATGGTGAAAGATTATTCTTTGTGCTAGCAAGGGATAGGACAAGAAGTAACAGTCTTAAAGTGCAACAAGGGAAATTTAGGTTGGATATTAGGAAGAATTTATTTACAATGAGGTGGGTTAAGCACTGGAACTGATTACTTATAGAGGTTGTACTTCATCCTGGACGTTTCCAGGTGTAGGTTACCCACACACTTCTATGGGAAAGTTTAACAGGGATGATCCTGACTGAGCAGGAGGTTAGATTAGATAACCCCCTGAAGTCCCTTCCACACCTGTTTTCCCATTATTCTGATTCTACCAGATCTGCAGATAAGAGGAATGAGGGCTACACCATAATCTGAAGTGGCAGCCAGTAGTTACTGGTGGAAGCAAGGTAGATCAGGTGCCAATGTTTACATAGCTGAAGGCAGAGATATTAGACAAGACAGGCCTGGGGTCTCATCAAGATCAGTAATTCCTTATCCTTGTCAGTGTCTGAATTAATCTACTCTTTTAACCTTTGCCTTCTATCCCAGTGGCTTAAATCACTTTCACAACAACTTCCTCCTGACATCTCACCTGCCAAGTTTTACTTTTCATGTTAGGCTGTTATGCCTCTTCTTAGACTTGTGCTATTAGCTCCATGAAGGTATTATCTGCACAGTCCTGTTAGGATTCCCCTTCTTAATCTCCTTTTCATCAGACTCTTAACACAGCTCCCTGCTGTTTTACATGCTACTCTTTTTAAATTCCCACTTTGCTGACACAGGCTGCTGACATACATTATAATCAAAACTGTATGTAAAGGGCATGCTACAGTTTTAGTTGTAAGCATATTGATAGTGTTTAGAGAATTACTTAACTGTATATCACCTTTGTACTACAATATGGTTAATTGTATACTCATGCGCTGGCTTTAACTAACTGCCCAGAAGCCTCTAAGAAAGGCATAAAAAATGTGTTACGTTTAGCGTAAAGTATGTTAAATAACATATGGATTAATGGGCACCCTCCAGTCTAGGAAGGCCAAAATAATAAACCAGGTAAAGATGTGGAATCTTCCTTCTTAGGAACCAAATCTTTCCCAGAGTTTTAAATCTAGTCTGACACCTTCCCTGGACCAATGAGAACTGGTTTGAACTGGTTCTCTAGGACCCTGAGAACAACAGAAAGCCCCCTTTAAATGTTCCACCCTTTTCCCTAGACCAATAATGCCCATCCAGAGGGATGCAGCACTCTGGGATGTCATGAGAGCCTTTTAAGGGTGCTTCAGAATATTAGTGCCATTATGTGTGCAAACACCTACATGTGATTCATAAAGTAAACCCAGAGATTTTAAATAAGAATCTCAGAGTGTCAAAAACATTCTGGCCTGTTGTGGTCCATCTGAGTTCTTTATAATGGAAGAATTGCTCTATTTTTTTCCATAGACAAAAAGAGTGAAACTAGTTCCTGAAATGTGGTGCTGGTAAATTCAGAAAAGTTATGGAGGGCTGCCTGGAGTCTAAAAAGTTTAAAATTACTGTCCAAGCCTATAAAAGTCAGATCCCCAAACACTAACTTCAGGAACAAATCTGGAAATATGTAGATCTATTCCCACTGTGCCCTGTGAGCCCACCAGGAAAAACAGAAGAAGGAAGGCTTGGCAGGGAAACCCATACCTTGTACTTTTTATATGTTCCTTTGTTTTCTGTTAAGGTGCTAATTAGTAGAGTAGAACTAATCAAAGTCCATTTGCCTTTGGATGGCCTAAACAGTCTCCTTGTCATTTAAGAGATTAAGTGGAAAAGTGATAAATCCAGCAGAGGGGGTTCAATTGGTTAAATGTCCTTTAATCCATTGACTCCTTTCTTTGAGCACACATTCCCACTCTTTGCAGTTGCCTATAATTCAGAGGTCCAAAACAGTATACAGGCAACCCCCACTTAGCACTCTTGATTCCCAAAAAAACGAGTGTTAAGTGGAATAGTGTTAAGCAAAACCATTTTCCCATAAAATGCCCATGAATGTTATAACAAAACTTGCTGAATGGAATCAGGTATCAATGTAAAATGAGCATTATAGCAAAATAGCACTAGGCAAAACAGTGCTAAATGGGGGTTGCCGTATAGGTTTCCAAATACAATGGTACCAAGCACTACAGAGTAGCATTAGGCACCCTGGCAGCCATATTCCTTACTAAGACCCTAATGCTACAACAAACTTCATGCAGACAGTCCCATCAACTTCAGTGGAGGTCTACAAGAAGAATGGTGGAAGCAGGGTCTAAATCTGTAACGGGAACATCCTTTCCCATCACACAAACTGTGCTTTGGCAGAGGGAGGACAGATACAGAAAAAAAGGTGTTTTCTACTTCGCTCCATCCTGACACTACAGATACATAACATGGGAAGCAGTTACATAACCTATATAGTTGCATGTAATCTCCCCACATAATTAACATTCTTAAATATAAGCATTGCCAGATGTGAACTGAGAAAGAAGCAAAGGAGAACCATGGCAGGGTAAGAAGAGTGCATAACTCCTGGCACAAACAAATATCTGCTTCCTCTCCAGGCACTGGTTTCTTTGCATGTGTTCTAGGACTGTTTAGGTGTAAAAAAATTGCTACCTGGTTATTCAGGCACTGGGATCCACAGCAGCCAGTTCAGACAGATGAGGTTTCCAATAAGCCAGCCAGCAACCAAGAGATTACAGCAGGAACTCCTCGTGGGACATCACAAGCTACTCCTTCTAAGACTTTCTTCTGCTTATCTGAGGGAAAATGAACACAAACAACAATGTTAAATTTGGAGAGCAACAATACCCGCAAAATAGCCCCTGCCCTATCCCCATACCAGTTCCAGACCACCAGAGAGGAAAGCTGATACATGACTACACCAAACCCCTCACTGCAGCATAACAAACACTGCAAGACAGTTCTTCCCAAGCAGAAAATCTGCTCCATGGAGAAGTGGAGTAAATTCAGATTGGTAGCCTTAAATCCCATAATGTGAATCAATCAACTAAACTTCTCTCCCCTGGAATTGCCACCACAGCAGACTAACCCATTCAGAGGCACAGTACAACATTCAACAGAAAGGTAAGATATCAGGCAACATGAAGGGTGCAGTAAAATGTATATATCTTTTGCTTAATTTCAGAGACCTCTAGGGCCAAAGGCAGCAAGTGCAGATACTAATGTATCAATGTGTTCACATTATACAACAAGACTCAGCTCCCATACACTGCTTTTCATCAGCAGATCACAAAATACTTTACAGAAGAGGTCAGTATCATTATTCCTATTTTACAGGTGGTGACACTGAGGCACCAGCTGACACCAGATTTCAAAAGCCGCTATGCGGTGTTCCATCCCCAAGGTCAAGCCTCTCTGATAAGACCATAGATGGCAAAGTTTTCTCCACACATCATGATAATGCCCTTGGCTCTCCAACTCAGTCCAAGGCCCAACTGGGTTACAAGAAGAAAAGGAACAACCTACAGACCAACACAGGATTGGCAGCATTGGCTTTGGGATCCAGCCACCTGCTTCTGTGCGCCCCTGTGCATATCATTGAGAGCAGGCACAGGTGTTGAATATGCAATGACATGGCCATGGGATGTCAGAGGGAGCTGGGGGAAAAGCATGCCGCAGCTGGAGTCAGCCAGTCAGTCTGCTGGGGTTCTTGCCCAGTCTGTAAAGTGAGTGACAGCACCGGTCTATAGAAAGGTCCAGGACAGGATTGCTGCCTTCTAAACTTTGCATTCTGCTGCCCAAAATGGTTCCATGGTGGGTTCTGCCATGTCTGAATCATCTGGGTCAGAGCCTGCAGCTGCTTTTTCCTCAAAAGCTCTCTTGAAACAAAGGCTTCTTTGAAGCAGTTCACAGCATTAAAAACTCTTGTTTTCTATGATGAAAGGAGGAGAATGGCAAAGAAGCACCCAAGATCCCCCTCAAGGGAGGCAGAGAACCATTGGTGAAGGGAAGCAGTGGCCAGTCTCTGCCCTGCAGTGCTGACATGAAACAGTGACTACAGGTAGCAGCTGACACAGGTAGAAGAGAAGCTAATTGAGGCTGCAAACAACTAACCAATTCCCTAAGGGGAGAGGCAAAAAGTAAGAAAAGCAGGGACCCAGACGCCAGTTTCTCCCAGCCTTGTCCAGCACATGACACAAGTAGGGACTGCACAACTGCAACGCATATCAGTGCAGCTACAGCCACTTGCCCTCCACTGATTGGACTCTCCTGCAGAGACAAGATTCTGAGAAGACTGGATCCACGCAGATCAGACCTTCTGGCCCCAGAGATGAAGGGAATCTGCTGGAGTGAGGGAGTACCACTGGGTGTAGAGCTAGGATGGTGGAAATTAGTTTGATGCAAATGGCAAGGAGCTGATTTTAAAACATCAGTCCCTCACTCGGATGATTCCTGAAGCCCCAGCGGGTACATTTCCACCCCACTAATCCCAGTTACTTTCTGATGACCACGTGCATGCATGCCAGTCTTGTCTACACAGGGGAAGTTACCCCAAAACTGTAACAAGCTGTAAAACCAATTTAACTAAATCAGCGATGGTCCAACTGGCTCAGGAACCCTGTGAGCATTTGGCATTAAACATAAAACACAGTAGCATACATGTGCCTTGGTGAATTGTGCAAAAATGCTGTGGTTCAAAAGAATAAAAACTACAGCACATTAATTCACCCTGAGAGGCAGATGACATGCGTGTTGCATTATTCACGATTGCAGGAAAGGCCTACCTAATACACGCAGAAAACACCTTTGATAAGGTGTTTTTTGGTATGCTGAAGGTGACCAGCTGAAGAGTGATGCAGGATCCGCAGTCTGAGTATTGCTGAGCTAAACTGATGTTAATACTAATGTTAAATCAGGTTCTAACCCACCTTTACTCAGCAACCACCATCTTCAGCATGTTTCGAGAGTAGATATGGCCCTCCCAGAATGGGGTTCACACAGCTGTTCTAACTATTCCAAATCTCTTTGGCTGACCTGGTTTGAAAGCAGGTTAGAACCTGAGGGATTGCCAGGCCAGGACATGGGATGGAAAGCATAGATGTTCTTCTGCATTTTCTCTAGCAAGCTTTCCCCTTTGGCCCCACTTAGGGATCAGACAAAAGAGAAAATTTTCAAACAGGTTTTTGCTTTGCTAAAATAATTTCTGCTGAAACAGAACTTCTGCCAAAAGCCCAGGTTGAGGGAAGACCTGTGCTATGGTCTTGTATATAGGGAGGAGTTGCCACTAATATTTTTGGCAGCTCTGTCCAGCTGCCTAGGTAGCAGAAAACCCACTAGACTGGTGTTTCTCCATTTCCCAGAAGCCAGAATGATTGGACATGGCTTTGTGACTGATTAACACATTTGTTTTAATGTTTTTTGTGGGGGGAAGTGGTAGCTTTAAAATTTATCTTGCAGTAATCCAAAATCCACTTCATCCAGAAAGAAGAGAGTACATAAGCTATCTATATATTTTGCAAGTCCCTGATTCCCTGTTACCCAAATCTCTCAGAAGCTGACTTCCCCATGGGGATTTATCCTCACAGCAACCCTCTGAGACAGAAATGTAAAGTGGGGACAATAACACATTTATCTGGAGGTAAATCTCTCCCTGCTACGCACATATGCAGGGAACTAAGAATGACAGCCTGAAGTGACTCCGCCCAAGGTCACCTAGGGCATAAGTGGCAAAGGTGGGAAGTGAGTCCAGGACTCATGAACCCACAGCTTTTACCACAAGACTGCTCCTTTATGAAAGAGATTGATTTAGCTTCCTTCTCCAATCTGACCATCAAATGCAAAAAAAACCCCAAACCCACCCAGAAAACATCAGTGATGAAAACTAAATGAGAGACAAACTTCTTTCCGTTTTAGATGCATAAAATAATACTGATAAAACAAGTCATGAATATTTAAACACAATTAGTTCAACAGCCCCTTAAACATGTAGATAAGATAAATATTCTGGGACAGATCATCAATTGGTGGAGCTCCTACTGAAACCAAGAGAGCTGCCTTCTTGTGCACCAGGGATGAATCTGGTCCTGTGTATGTTAGTCGTTTATGTTCCACGCACGAGAAGCAGCAGCAGCACTAAAGCCTGTGTGAGATAGGCCTAAGATGAAGGGACTTCTCTTTAAATGCTCCTGAAACCAAACATGATCAAGCAGGGCCAAAGGGTGAGGAAATCAGATTAGCTTACATTGCACCAGCTGCATGATGAAAAGTCCAGCCATCTACCCATCCCCTGCATGCTATCAATTACGCAGCAGCAAGTGCCACACAGGGGGACATAAACCTGTCAGAATACGGCTGGGAAAGATCTTGGCAGGTATCGGCATTTGTCCTTTACAAGACCTGCTTGTTCAGAAAACCTAGGACACAGGGTGAGGAAGAGCACAGAAAGAAAGCGCACAGCATAAGGTAGAGAGAAGAAAGGAGGAAAACAGTGAGAGCACAATGTAAGGGAGGGAAGTCCCCTATAATTGGTACCCTGTATTTTAATATAATGGTAACAGGGGTCATGAGTGTGGCTATGTGAGACAGCAAGATCTTAAATACAAAGCAATCCAGTGCCAGACTGCATCAGAGCCTTTTTTACAACTGACACGTTTCCTCCCCTGGAGAAAGGGTAAAGAAAATTATTTCTCCTAAGCATTTCAGAGGGATTATCTATTGGGATATGCTGAGAAGAAATGGCAGAGGAGATCAAAGCAATCTAGAAATGTGAATTAAACCATCATGAATGCTCATATAGACTCTGGGGGCACATTAAGCAGGGGTCATCTGTCACGGTCAGACAAGGTAGGTCCTATACCAGAGTAACTGAATGGCCCTCAGTGTCTTTTAGCATCATCTTGAACACCTGCAGCAACTGGGAGGGAAAGGTTGGGGGCAAGATATGCATGGGATTGGGGATAAATCCTCCCCCACTGTGATACAGTACTGACATGTACTCCAGGGAGTTTAAGCCTCTCTCTAAAAGGCCTGACCCACTACAAGGGACACCAGTTCACACAGAACCCAGACACCTCTTAATGGTATTCCTTCCCTTTCCTTTCTAAGCTTGCACTGTGGTCACACACAAGGTACCAGATCTGGGCTTACCCAACATGACGATCCAACTCAGCATTTTCAGAACCAGGACACCACTTTCGTGCCCAGAATATAATGGACTTGGGTGCAGCCAGAAACTGACCCTTGTAAGTAAGAACAAATGATCCTGGGCACTGCCCAGTTTTAAGAATTAAGGCCCAGAAAATGAAGGCAGTTTAAAATTAATGAAAGGAAGTTCCTTTCCACACAGTGTGTCATTACAGTGTGGATCTCCTTGCCATCAGGTGCTGTGGACGCTGACAGTTTAGCCAGGTTCAAAAAGAGATTGGATGCATTCTTGAAGCAAAGGGGCATTAGTCACTATTGAGCAGAGGAGTGAGGGGCACCATCTGAATCAGAACTTCCTAGGCCCTAAATGCTGGAGGCTGTAAGTGGGAGAGGAAGTGGGGAAAAAACCCTTGTCATACCCAGTTCACTCTCCCTGTCAGCATCTGCCCTTTGCTACCATGTGACACGGGGGCTCTTGCGTATACGCCAATTGATTTTGGGGCACAACTAAAGAGAAAACAGGGAAACAGGGGCAGGAACAAAGTCAGAAGTTCAAAGCGAGTTCTCCATGGGGGGGTAGGGAGAGACAAGACACCAACAGAGCACACCAGCCAGTGCCCACTGGCCCTTGAATGTATCGAAGGAGCCAGCGGACCCCACCTAGTGAAACATGAAAGGATGAGGGACAGGAAAGCGGCCCCACAGTCCCCAAGGGTCCTCCCAGCCAGAGCATCCACACCAGTAGATAGATTTTTTTATTATTATTAATAATATTTTTTGTGCTCCAGGTCAAATTAGCCAAATGAGTTCCAAATGGTATCAGCTGAGCAGAACTCAACCATCCCAAATACCGTGTGGATTGAGCAGGCAAAACTCAATCATTCTCAACACCTTGTACGGCATAGCACACTTGTAGCAAGCTGTAGCCAGGCACTACTACTGGCAAGCATCCTCTGTCCCAGGCTCACACCCTGGGACTTCAGATGCTCCTGAAACTGCTGGCAGGTGTCCTACCCACAGGCCCAAGCCCAGGTGTTGGAGTTCGGATGTGCCCAGATGCCACAGCCAAGCATCCTCCATCCCAGGCTCTTGAGCCCCAGACTTCGGATACTTCCTACCATAGGCGACTGGCAGGGGGTGCCGACACTGATGCTGTCGGTAGGGCTGGTGCCCCCTCTCCCCGGCAGGACGGCGGCTTCTGCGGGTGCCCCCCATTTTCAGGAGGCACGGGTCACTCATGCTTCCTACGCTCGCTCGCTCAGCCCACAAGAGGCCGAGGCGGCCAGCGCGGCTAGGGCCAGGAGGTGGCGGCCCAGGAGCCCCTAGCCGCTCCTCCGTGCCAAGCCTGCCCCCTGGGTGGAAGCCGGAGCCGCGGATCACCCCGCTCCCTGCGCCGGAGCTGCCTCGGGCCGCTCCTACAGCCCCCTCAGCGGCAGAGGCCAGGACCCCCGGCCGCGCGGAGCTCCCGCCGCCGGCAGGGCTGGGGGCAGCGCTCCGGCCCCCGGGACCCCCTCGCCAGGCAGCGCGGGCAGGCCGGGCACTGCGGCGGGAGCTCCCCCCGCCTCCAACGGAACAGCGCGGGACCAACCGCCCCGGCCCCAGCCCCGGCCCTCACCTGCCAGTCCGGGCTGTCATACTACTGCTACTGCTGCTGCTGCTGCTGCTCCTCCCCTTCCCGGCCACGGGCCGCCTGGCGCGCAGCAAACCGGCATGCACCGCGCGCCTCGCGTCCCCGCCTGGGCCGGCGCGGAGGCTGGGACCCGCAAGCACCGGCCTGGGGGCAAAGCTCCGCTTCCACGGGGCAGGAGTACCCCAAACGGCCCGCAAGGAGGAAGACGCTGCCAGCAGATTTTTCCCCTCTTTCTGAGGCCACATCTGGAGTCCTGTGTTCAGGCTTGCCCCCTCCCACTACAGAAATTGGACAGAGTCTAACAGAGGGAGGGCAACAAAAAATGGTTGCCCTCCGCTAGAGGTTGGAGACGGTCCAGCAGAGGGCAACAAAGGGGTCAGAGGCTGGGGGACATGACTTATGAGGAGAGGCTGAGGGAACTGAGCTTGTTTCACGTGGAGAAGAGAAGAGTGAGGGAGGATTTGATAGCAGCCTCCAGGTCCATGAAGCTGGATCCAGAGAGGATGGAGCTGGGCTGTTCTCAGCAGGTGACAGAACAAGGAGCAATGGTTTCAAGTTGTAGCAAGGGAGGTTTGGATGGGATATTAGGACAGACTTTCTCACTGGGAGGGTAGTAAAGCACTGGAATAGGTTGCCCAGAGGCGGTGCAGTCTCTGGCCTTGGAGGTTCTTAAGCCCTGGCTAGACAAAGCCTTGGCTGGGTTGAGATAGTTGGGGCTGGTCCTGGTTGGAACAGGGGGTTGAGCTGGGTGACCTTCTGAGGTCCCTTCCAGCCTTACATCTCTGATTCTGACATTGGCTCACAGCTTGCCATCTATACCAGGCTCTGTGGAACTGAGGCCTTAAAAAGGCCTCATGGTGGAGAGCTACAGCATCTCAGTCAAGTCAGGCCAGTGGTTGAAGGGAAGACTGAGAAGCATGGGCTGATCTAGGATGCTGAGAAAAGTGGGGTGGCAGAGGGTGAGATGCCTCATCGCATGTAATGCAACACATTTTTTTCTCCAAGTGAAAAAAAAATAAAGGCTTTCCTCTTCTGCTGGGGCTAAGGGCTGCACTATTCAGCTTAAGACTGACACAAAAATAAATAGTATTTTACTGGAATGAGTTCAAAAACAAATCTGTGAGACTGTGAAACAGGAGCTTTGCATCCAGGAGCAGTGAACAGGCAGCAGAATGGCAGAAGAAAGGCTAGCTTGATTAATGCAAGGGCAAGACCATTAACAAGGAAAGATCGTCGTCACCCGTGGAATGAAGAGTTTAGAAGGAAGTGGGTAGATGATAAGCCATGCAGTCAAGCAACTCACTCATTGCAGCCTGACTAGAAATACTTCTGCCACTGCCAAACAGTTGGTTTTAAACTTCGGGTGGAGCAGAAATCAAAAGGGAAGTGGGGCTGCATGAGTGCACCCCCCCCTGAATCCACCCCTGCCTCAAAGACTCACCCCTTAGGTCTGGTTGCCATGGGGTACCAGCTGCAGGCAGCAGGAAAAGGGTGGGTCTGGTGTCTGTACATCTCGGATGAGGCGATCAGTGAACGAGAATGTGGAAGGGAGGGTTTTAGAGACCTGAAGCAGTAGCAAAGGTTTCACTTGTGACTAAAGCCACACTTGGAGAGATGGCATTGTGACACCAGGTTGAAGATGTGGGCTCCAAGGTGCACATGGATGAGGAAAGGGGATACAATGGATAGTGACCTTCTAGAACAACCTTTGTCTGTGCCAAGTGGTGGCAGCTGGAGGCTGCAGTCAACTTTATAGTCAGTGGAAGGTCACAGGAAACAAGCATGCATGGAGTACATGGTATTTTTAGGAGACCATAACAGGTTTCCATGTCACCACGGTTCTGAAGAACAAGTGATACATAGGCAGAGAACTCTTCTTTTTAATTCCTCTTATCAAGAGGAAACAAGAGGCTCCAACAGGAGACTCCAGGGCAGAGTTAACCAGTTCCCTGCTAAAGGCAGAAGGGAGCCTCTTAACTTCCTTCTCACACTGGCTTGGGTAAGACAAGTCTCGTGCCAAGATGCCCTTCTTTCCTTGGTCAGGCTGAGGGAGCCCTCTCTCCTGTCCCAATCTACTTTAGCCACTCCTGTACTACAAGCTGACAGCGCTCACCCAGATCCACTCAGGAAGTGCAGTAGTATCAAGCACCTTCATCAGCCAAAAAAGGCACAAGCAGCTTGAGGGTGAAAGGGCAGCAGCACACCAATAAGAACCTGCCCCTTGACAGGGCTGCCCAGTGTGGAGTTAGTGCTGTTGGCAAGAGCTCCTTTAGGGCACTGATAAATGTGAGTCTGTGCTAGATGGCTCACTCCCGCAAAGTAACTGCCAACAAATAAAGGAGAGAGAGGGACATTCCAAGATTTTATTTTGTGGTTGCTTTCCAACAACAGCAGAACAGCTTTCAAAAGCAGGCTAGAAATCACTCCTGTTATAAGCCTTCTCCAAACCAATGCCTGGCAAGAAAGGTAGAAATGGTCTCTTATTCCATCTGTTTCTTATTTCTCAGGTCTCTGCATGTCCCACCTCTTATTTTAGTCTCTGATGTGTGAGAGAGAGACTGCCACTCCTCCCAGGCATCTGACACCAATGTCATGAATAAAAAACAAAATGAACTGTGTGCAGGAAAACCTACTTTCAGACACACGCACACACCCTTCAAATGCATCCAGAATCCCTTTTTAAAAACAAGTTCAGAGACCCTCTGGTAGCTGAGGACCACTTTTTAAAAAAAAAAGGAAAAAAGGGAGCTGCCTTAGCAAGACCATAGGACATCCCTTCAAGTCACTCATTCCCTCCTCCATACACAGAAAAGAATTGCAGGAAATCCCCACAGGGTCTCCAGGTTGACAACTTTTACTCTGGTAAAAATGTGAGCTCCCAGCATGGAGCAGTCTGGCAGGAATACCCCCAAGGTTGTGCCTACCAGTCAGTGGATGCTGATTACTAACCAGAGTTTACTGAAAAGACATATTTGGGGATTAGTTCCCATGTGATCTTCAAAGGTGAGAGACATTCCTTCCAAATATTGTAGTACATATGACTCATAACAGTATCATCTACTATGAGCAGAGTCCCCTGCAGGGTCAAGAGCTCTGCCCCAGAGGCATTAAGTAGCTGAGACAGTGCTGCACAAACAAACCAAAAAGGTAAAACCAGACAGAAGAGTCATCACTTAACTAGGCAGGTACTCTAGGCTAACTCATTTATTCTCCAGTCAAGACTAGGGGCAACCCATCCCTCTAGCTGGGAAGGCTGCAGCCAGGAGTAGGGTCCATCTCCTCTGTTTCCAGCTAAAGCAGAGCAGGGGGTGCTGCATGGATCAACACAACCCCCACCAGAGTGTTTGCAATACAGGGAGGAAGGGACAAGTTGTTATCATAGTTTCAAAGTAGGTAGGGTCGGAAGGGACCTGAGCAGATCATCAAATCTGACCCCCTGCCATGGCAGGAAAGAATGCTGGGGTCAAATGACCCCAGCTAGGTGATTATCCAGCCTCCTTTTGAAGACCCCCAGGGTAGACGCGAGCACCACTTCCCTTGGAAGTTGGTTCCAGATCCTGGCTGCCCTGACTGTGAAGTAGTGCCTCCTGATATCCAGCCTGAATCTAATCTCGGTCAACTTATGGCTGTTATTCCTCGTTACTCCCAGTAGTGCTTGGGGGAAAAGGGACTCTCCCATAGCCTGCTAGTCCCCCCTGACTAGTTTGTAACAGGCCACTAGATCCCCTCTCAGCCTTCTCTTGTGAAGGCTGAACAGGTTCAGGTCCCATAGCCTCTCTTCATAGGGCCTGCCTTGCTGCCCCCGATAATGAGAGTGGCCCTCCTCTGGACCCTCTCGATGCTGTCCACATCCCTCTTGAAATGTGGTGCCCAGAACTGGATGCAGTACTCCAACTGAAGCCTGACCAGTGTTGCATAGAGGGGGAGGATCACCTCCTTGGACCTGCTCATGATGTATCTGTGGATGCATGACAAGGTGCAGTTAGCCTTCCTGACCGCGTCCCCACATTGGCAGCCTATGTTCATTTTGGAATCAATAATGACACCGAGATCCTTTTCTTCCTCTGTGCTGACTAGAAGGGAGTTCCCCAGCCTGTAGGTAAGCTGCTGGTTCTTCCTCCCTAGGTGCAGTACCTTGCACTTGTCAGTATTGAATCCTATCCTGTTCTTATCCGCCCACCCCCATAACCTGTCGATCTAGTTGCAGCCTGTCCCTCTCCTCCAGTGTGCCCACTTCTCCCCACATTTTAGTGTTATCCATGAATTTGAACAAGGTGCTTTTCACCCCCTCATCCAAGTTGCCAATGAAGATGTTGAACAGTGCAGGCCCAAGGACTGAGCCCTGAGGGAGCCCACTGGCCACATCCCTCCAGGTCAAAAAAGAGCCATCCACCACCACTCTCTGGGTGCGGCCCTCCAGCCAATAAACAACGCATCTGACTGTGTAGGTATCCACACCACAGTTGCCCAATTTCTTAATGAAAATGGGGTGAGAGATGCAGTGTCGAAGGCCTTCCTAAAGTCCAGAAAGACTATGTCCA
>NW_017729022.1:59694468-59713197 GCF_001723915.1 Gavialis gangeticus
ATCTCGGTCAACTTATGGCTGTTATTCCTCGTTACTCCCAGTAGTGCTTGGGGGAAAAGGGACTCTCCCATAGCCTGCTAGTCCCCCCTGACTAGTTTGTAACAGGCCACTAGATCCCCTCTCAGCCTTCTCTTGTGAAGGCTGAACAGGTTCAGGTCCCATAGCCTCTCTTCATAGGGCCTGCCTTGCTGCCCCCGATAATGAGAGTGGCCCTCCTCTGGACCCTCTCGATGCTGTCCACATCCCTCTTGAAATGTGGTGCCCAGAACTGGATGCAGTACTCCAACTGAAGCCTGACCAGTGTTGCATAGAGGGGGAGGATCACCTCCTTGGACCTGCTCATGATGTATCTGTGGATGCATGACAAGGTGCAGTTAGCCTTCCTGACCGCGTCCCCACATTGGCAGCCTATGTTCATTTTGGAATCAATAATGACACCGAGATCCTTTTCTTCCTCTGTGCTGACTAGAAGGGAGTTCCCCAGCCTGTAGGTAAGCTGCTGGTTCTTCCTCCCTAGGTGCAGTACCTTGCACTTGTCAGTATTGAATCCTATCCTGTTCTTATCCGCCCACCCCCATAACCTGTCGATCTAGTTGCAGCCTGTCCCTCTCCTCCAGTGTGCCCACTTCTCCCCACATTTTAGTGTTATCCATGAATTTGAACAAGGTGCTTTTCACCCCCTCATCCAAGTTGCCAATGAAGATGTTGAACAGTGCAGGCCCAAGGACTGAGCCCTGAGGGAGCCCACTGGCCACATCCCTCCAGGTCAAAAAAGAGCCATCCACCACCACTCTCTGGGTGCGGCCCTCCAGCCAATAAACAACGCATCTGACTGTGTAGGTATCCACACCACAGTTGCCCAATTTCTTAATGAAAATGGGGTGAGAGATGCAGTGTCGAAGGCCTTCCTAAAGTCCAGAAAGACTATGTCCACCACGACACCTGTGTCCAAGGATTTTGTGACCTGGTCGTAGAAGGCCACCAGGTTGGTCTGACAGGACCTGCCTTGAATGAACCCATGTTGGCTGCCCTTAAGCATGATATCCCCTGCTGGTTCCTAGCAGATGTGCTCCTGGGTAATTTTCTCAAAGAGCTTCCCCAGGACTCAGGTAAGACTAACGGGCCTGTAGTTTCTTGGGTCCTCCTTCCTCCCTTTTTTGAAAATGGGGACCACACACATTGGCCTTTTTCCAGTCCTCTGGCACCTCGTCACTCCCTTTGTCCGATAATTAAGCTAACTGCAGTAGGTGTCCAGGCCACCACACCAAAGTCACCTGCCAAAGATGTACAACCTGCAAAAGGATACATCATGTCTGGGTTCTTTAGAGAAGTCCTGGTCCTTGGTGGGAGGGTCTCCAGTAAGGTCTGAATGGTCTCTGCCTGGGCTGGCTCTATCTGATCGCACCTGCTCTGGACCTGAGTAAGCAAGTGAAAAGGACTTCCAGAACAAGAGGTAATGGATGGGCTTCTTTCTTTGCCTCTTCATTTTCTTGCTTTCCCCACCCCCATCTGTGGGAATGAAGCACACACACTCCACCCCACAAGCACAAAGGGTGGGAATCAAGAAGCAGGGCAGGCTCAAAGCAATTGAATAATACAACCTGGGCAGACAAGCTGAATCATTTTGCCTTCCCACTCCACATCACCTTCCTCACTGCACCAGACAAAAAGAGCCAAGCCGACTGACTGTAGGATCCCCGCATCTTCACCTCTACCTCACCCAACCCAAAGGACTTCTAGATCTTCTTAGCAAATCCCAATGTGACCATGTGTGGAATTCCCTCCTTATGGACTCACCCACTAAGGCTGCCTATACACATGCTCAGGGGGTGGGTGTTTTAATTAGAGTGGTTCTCGGACAGCCACTGTAATTAAAACACCTCACTGTCACATGTATTAAGCCCCCACGCATTTAAAAATGGCTGCAGGACACTTTATCTACAACTCAATTTAACAAGTTTTAGATAAAGTGCCCTGCAACCATTTAAAAATGCACAGAGGCTTAATATGTGTGATGCTGTGGCGGCACTAGAGCCTTCTAATTAGAACACCAACAAGTGCATATGTAGACAGCTCACGTGCCTATTTCCCTTTTCCTCCCAGACCTTACCAGCACTCTTACCTGAAGAAGAAAGAGGCGAAGAGCTTGGGATGTGTTTTCAGGAAGCTCTAATAAATTGGCTTTTGTTGCCTCTTGGAGGATCTGGCTAATTTCGCTTTGAGAAATAACAGTGTTGTTCTGATACCTCACAAACTGGAAGGAAAACAGGGGAAGGAAACAAAAATCAACCCAGAAATCCAGTGGTGACTCATTCCCAGCTAAGACCTTCTCTACACAAAAATGTACTTGGTTAACTAAGGACCAAATGTTTACGCCAATCTAATTAAGTGGTGCAAAGAGCAATTGAGACATGCTTATTGTGGTTTAAGCCAGGCTTATTTTGATTTAACTCAAGTCAATTTAGAATCCAAGTGATACTAAACTGAAAATGCTAGTTTTAATACTGAAATAAGAGCAAGTGAACAGGGCTTCACATTTGTTCACACTTGTTTAATTAAACAGGTTTGAAAAATGAATTATGTTGTAGTGGTGCAGCCTTGTCATATAGGTAACACCTGATTCAGAACAGGGTAGAGATTTGTGCACTGTTACCCACCACAGGCTTCTTTCAACAATATCTTAACAAATATTTGACATCAGTACCCTACCCAGTGCTTCCACAATGCAGTAATGCACAAGTAATCAAATAGTCCCTGTATCACTTCCCCTACAGTGGTCCTGACATGTGAAGGGAATGCAACAAACAGTGAAAGAACACACATCTAACACAGTCAGCATTTTCACAGGGGCCTTCTTTCCACATTTCAAGTACATCTGTTTGTTATTCAGTTATGAGACAGGAATATAGTTAACGACTGAGAACAATGGCCACATCCGGGCTTGTGTTTGGGGAGTATCTGTATAATACAACACACCATCACTTACACAGATGCACTATACTGATACACAGACAAAATGGAGAATGGTCTATGCTTTCCCTGCTCACCAAAGTCAAAAGTCTGAGAATTTCTGGACAAAGGAAGGACTTCTCACCACCACTGAGTAGTGTGAAGAGTAGAAATTGGTTCCAGGGCTGTGAAGCAACGTGAAGAGCTGGAAGAGAGAAGAGAAACTACTAGCAGTGACTTTAAAAACTGCCTCATGGCAAGTTGAACGTAGGTACAGGCACTGGTTTATACAAACTAGGAACCCTTTCATTATACCTATAAGGCCCATACTATAAGACATTAATGTGGCTTTTTTTTTAATATCTGTTTCATCATGCAAGAGGTTGGTCATCAGGCCAAAGGCTTACTCAACCAGAGAATAATGGCTTCTGGTCACATATAAGGTCTTACCTAACTCAGGCTCTATAGTTGAAGTATTTGGCAAAAAACTGAAAGTACCAGAAGAGCCATCCCTTGGATACACTGAACTCAGAATCCTTCTGTCCATCTTTGGTGCTTGTATGGGTGGTAGATAAATGTATTTCATGGGGCATTTTCCAATACAAGTAATGGGCAATCCTTCATCCAGAATTCAAAGAAAACCTAGGTCTGATATCAGGAGAGGTTTCCTGACAGTGAGATGCATTAGACTGAAGACTTTCCCTTTAAGTAGAGGAAACCTCATCATTTGAACTATTTAAGCCCAAACTGAACAGATGCTACAGCCTGTACTGTAGGATACAACCTGGGTTGGAGAGAGTGAGATAAAGATTCCCATGCTTTTGGAACATGGACCACATCTGAATACAGAGTTTACTTTGTGGGCACCTCCCCTGCAAATAGTAGTCACATCACTGCCCTTTTGAAGCTCTTCATGGAAAAGCAATGCTACAAAAAGCATTCATGTATGGGTGAGCCATCTTTTAGCAGGTAGAACTGAGGAGAAGCAAGCATAAGCATCATATAACCAGCCTGCTCTCCACATATCATCAGTGGTCCAGTGGTACACATTTGAAAAGCACAGGACACACACAACTTCTCATCTCTACCTTCTGTGATTTTGACCACATCCTTTCTCCAAACACAAGCAACTGGATGTCAAGTACAGAAAAGCTGCTGCATTTGCCTACATGGTCAACATACTGTCAGGATCACATTCACTACTCTGTAAAGTGGTTAGGAGGGAACCGAGGTAGGAATGGGGCTATATAAAACATGGGTGCTATATAAAACATGAGTTGCTCTGCACAGCAACCAAGTGAGTTCTTATTTCTAAACATTATGATACATCATCTGATAACCTTCAGAGCAGTTCAGTGAAAGCAATGACTTATGATCACTGAAGGGAATTCTGCATTGCAGTGAGAATTTGGGCAGGCAGAGCAAAGGGTTTGGCTGTTGCTGAAATACTGAAGCAGCATTTGCTCAGTTTAATCCTGAAGCAATGGAACCTCCCACCAACCCCTTCTTGTCATCCTGTTCTGCTGGGGCTTTTTGCAGAGATGCCCATGGGCTAGTGACTGCCATTCGCCTGTAGTATTCAATTTTCATTCACCAACTTTCTCTCCCCCAACAATACTCTTTTTGTTAAAGGTTCCTTCAACCTCTAGCACTCTCTCTCCCTGTTTGTTACTGATTAGCATGGGTCAGGGAGCAGGGAACTTTTTTTCTGCTCTGAGGCTAGAACCAATGCCCAACTTGGTCACAGGATGCTAAAATCGAAAGGAAACACTTATTTCATTGGCTCAATTGCAAGAAGCCTTCTGCCTGCACTGCAAGGTGGCCTTTTGAGTTGAAGTTCTATGGTTGCTACTTGGTCTCTGGGAGTTTCAGCTCCACATTCTGTTGTTCTGTGTCCTGCAGGTACCCGTAATCTGGAAGCAAATTGCAACTGGCCCCTTAAAATGTGGAGGGCTGCATAACCCATTTGTAGCTTGCCCCCAACCCAATCAACTGGTCACTCTGGGCTAAATGGCTGGAATAAATGACCTGAGTGTGAAAGGCCCTGTACCCCATTCCAGAATCCCAAGAGGACCATCCCTTTGGGCCATAACAGATTTTGGAGCGAGGAAGATTGCTTTAGTCTTTCCAAAAATGACCCAGGGATCTGTGGCCAGAGAAAGGACTTAATCCTGCAGGAAGCTGGACACTGTGGCTTCAGTCCAACAAAATGTTTAAGCATGCAATTAACTTATGTATTTCAGCATGTCTATTGATTTCTCTGGGGCTCCTGCTAGGCTTAATTTAAAGCATATGCTTAAGGGTATTGTTGGATCAGGGCCAGAATGTTTGGCCCATTGCAGGGCTGAGTCCCAACTGAGCAAAGGCTGGGCAGGCTTTACCAGTGTCCTGGTTCTTCACATGCAGGTACTCCATCAGGGCCTCCAGGCAGGCAACCACTGTTTGAGAAAGCAGCAGATCTTTCTGTAAACACAAAGGAATGAAAATGAGGGCAATGGCTGCTACAAGACGGCAATGTGAAAAAACAAGGGTCCCATCTCTCAAGGGCATAGCTTAGACAAATGACACTTTTCATCCCACTCCTGGCATTAAATGTGCAACCTATCTGCCACTGGTGGTATCATGGGGCCACACAAGAGAGAAGAGTTTGGTTCAAAGTCTACAAGACTCAGCAACTGTCTCCTAAGAAAATGAGTAGAAGGTGCACCCATTAGCTGTGGTAGGGAAACACGCCGAGTAAATCTTTACCAGCTCTAACCTCTGTGATGTTTACACAGCAGTGTGCTATGCAGTGAGATACCCAGGCTAGCCTGAGCACCGGAAACAATCTAGGCACATAGCACAGAGCACTGTACAGGCTAATTTGTATGGCTCCTCATTACATTCAGAGGCACTCAACAGCATAGAAAGGCCTGTAGGCTTTGTTATGTCTTTCTAGTGCATTCTTTTAAACATATCTGAAAATATACCTGGGCCAAAAGATTCTGCAGACTGATGACAAGCGAAAGCACCTGCCGCACGGTCAGAGGATACAGGGAGGCATTGTCCTCTGATGGCAAGGACTCCAAGCTGCTCTGGGCTGTGGGTTGGACTATAAGCACCAGCAGGGATGAAGAGAAGTTCTGCCTAATGATGAACCTCAGGAGCTGAAGAATACCAACTGGACAGGGAACTGCTCATTATTACTAAACAATATCTTCCCTCCTTCACTTACAACCCATGAACCAGCCCCAAAGTACCCTGCATGAGTGGCCACATCACAGCTGGGGCAGAGGAGGGAAGGAAAAACTTGGTGGATTCGTTTTCAGTGCTTACTGAAGTGAGACAGACCTTACTTAAAGGCTGCAGGCAGGAATGGTACCCCAACAGGCTTCCCACGTGCCTCAGCCTTACCCTGCAGCATGGCTTATCTTGTTATTCCAGTTCTCAGTCAGATTCAGCCTCTGCTGCCCTACTCCATGGTGGTTTCATAGCATGAACCAATGCCCACCAAGGAGGGATGCCATCAGACTCATTTCACTTTGGTCTCCCCCTGAGCATGCACCCAGGTGCTCCAAGCTGGTCACATCCACACTCCTCAGGCTCATACGAGTACTGACATGCTCTTCTCCAATAATACAGTCATAGAATCATAGAGCTGGAAGGAACCTCAGCAGGTCATGTGTAGTCAAGGCAGGACCACCTCTGTCTAAACCATCCAATAAAGTGTTTGTCTAGACAGATCATTCTCATTTGTGTTCTCCCTGCCTTCACAGGGCTGCCACCCCCTCCCAATGTTCTCCCTACTTTTCACATAGTCTCTGCGGCTGGCAAAGTGCTAGTTACAGCAAAAAAGCTGCAAGAGCAAGTCTTTCAACCAGCCTCTGCCTACCTAAGAGCAGTGCAGGCTTCTTCCTTCTGAAGATGACTACATTCAGGATCTTCTCTAAATTCAGAGAGATTGGCTGGTGAACCTGTAAAAAAAATGAAGTACTGGGAAGAGACACAATGCCTGGCTCTAGGGCTGAGTCAGCAGAGGATCAGCTCGGCTAGTTAGGCTGCTCCCTGAACAATCTTGGGAAATCTGAGACCTGAAGAAGATGAAGTGGTCTTGGGTAAGACTGGGGAAGGACAGCAAGGATGCATGGCCCAAGTCTTGTCCACTTGCCTGCATGCTGCCTGCTGTAGCTGCACAAATAGTTGCTTCTGCTACACTCATCAGCTGCCAAACAGTTAACAAACCAAGCCTAATGCTGGCAGATAAACTGCCCTCATTATTAGCACCCACCTGAAGTGAATGTGGGCAGTTCACACTTCTCTGAACCATTCATAGAATCATAGAAAATTAGGGATGGAAGGGACCTCAGGAGGAAGGGATCTAGTCCAACCCCCTGCTCAAAGCAGGACCATCCCCAACTAGATCACCCCAGCCAAGGCTTTGTCTAGCTGGGTCTTAAAAAGCTCCAAGGATGGAGATTACACCACCTCTCTGGGTAACCTGTTCCAATGCTTTACCAGTGAGAAAATTCTTCCTAATATCTAACCTAAAATTTCCTTGCTGCAACTTGAGACCATTGCTCCTTGTTCCATCATCTCCCACCACTAAGAACAGTCTAGCTCCATCCTCTTTCAAACCCCCCTTCAGATAGTTGAAGGCTGCTATTAAGTCTCCTCTCAGTCTCCACTTCTCTAGACTGACTAAGCCCAGTTCCCTCAGCCTCTCCTTATAAGCCATGTGCCCCACCCCCCTCACCATTGTTTCCATTTAAATATCTGCAGACTCAGGGGGACTGCATGACATCAGTTCACAATCACAGCCAGAAACACCACAAGCTTTGGGCTGGATTCACCAGGATGCTTTGGCAGCTTCAGCAATACTGCGTGAGCAGCCCTGGAGCAGTAACAACAACAGAGGCTCTGTCACTCCTTCCATATTGAAACAAGAGCTTCAATTGCTCAGAGTCTGATGAGACCAACAGAGGAATACTGCTAATATGCTTCATGGCTCATCTGACTCCAAATCATTTCCGAGAGAGTCTCTGCTGCCCATCCTACACCTTTGGTTGCTTTATCTATCTCTGACTACATGGAGTCTGTGGTTTCTCACACTGTTGGTATCCATGGTATCCATCTGGATAGGCCAGTGAAGTACTGTTTAATTTAAACACTAGATTTATAGGGCATTAAAGGATCCCATACTAATGATCAGTACAGGATGGCAAAAAAAAAAAATCAAACCAACTCCCAAAAGACACAACACTTAGGCATTAGGACCAAGCACCTCCCTGGACCCATACATCAATGCAACTCTGAACATTTTGTCCTGTTGGGAAAAGCATAATTCATGACAAACTGTCAGTTTCTCTGCCTCAGGGCCTTAATTCCCCATTTGGTGTCTCATGCTACTAGGTTTGTGACTCCCAAGGTGCTAAATCTTTTGCAGGTTCCTGACATGATTAACAGCTTAGACACATACATCTTTCTGTGCATAAATATGGCTGGCAATATGGAAAAGTCCAGTGCCCAAGGGTTACAGGAAGCAATTTATCTATTGAGGGAGGTTTCCATACTTTATTGGGGAAAAAACCCCTTTCCTAGCAATACAAACTAAGGCCCTGCTTCTGTAAAAAAAATTGCATCTGGGTTAGCTTGACTGACTGGGACTAGCTTCCTCATTTCCATGGGACTGGTGCCCAGAGTAAGTTCTAGCATCTGCTTAAGAATTTGCAGAGCAGAGCCTACACTCACACACCAAGATTTTAACTCAGGAAGGGTGGGGGGGGGCATCAGCAGGTGTTCACAGAGGTAAAGATCACCCTCTTGGATCAGTGTTAAATATTCTATGTACAGTCCCCTGCAATTTTAACAGAGGGGCCCATCCATCACAGCAGTTTGCAGAATGGGGCACTGGCTTCCTGAAAAAAAGCCTTTCAAATATATATTGCTGGAGAAGAGCTGGAGATATTGTTTATCACTGCCTTTTCTCCTGACCTCTCAAATGTTCCACCTTTTAGTTGGCCATGCCACAGGATTCCTGGCCCCTGCCAGGCTGGGAGAACAAAGTACCACATATAGCCAAAGCAGATCTGCCCTATCCACAGGGGCCAGCAGATTCCAAGCCAACATGAAACGTTCTCCCTACAAACAGAGATTTTAAGGTTAAAACTGTTCCTCCAGCAGCTTGTATCCAAGTTGCACAGTGGGTTCTAACCTCGCTGTTGTAACTGTGCTGATGAGCCAGGAGGGAAGCAGTCAGCAGCCAAGCAGAGCAGAGAAGTGCCTCCTCTGAGGACGATAAAGCAGGTTCAGAGGGAGATGGCCATGTCCAGGTAACATCCAGCACTCTCTGAAGCAGCTCCAGCAAAGGAACACTGGAAAGCAGCACGGCCACCACTGTGGAAGAAAAAAGTCATGCCAGTTTCAGGAGTCTGCTGGGATGATGCAGAGACAGTCAACAGGCATACAGCCCAAGGGATCAGAGCTGGCCACAGCATAGACCCACAGAACATGGCTCCTTAGAGTGTTCATCTTATCCAGTACCCCACCTGCTGCTGCAGAGGTATGACTGCTGGGCCAGTTAACAAAATAAACAGTATTAAAACAGTCTAGCTGGATGGTTGCCTATATCTGCTTCTCTCTCTTAAGTTTTTGAATTGTAATGAAGGCCTGAAAGCCCCAGTAAGGCACTATGGTCTCACCATGCTAGGTGCTGGATAAGCAAGTGAAATACAGAGGACTTCCTGCCCCCCTGAGGTCAATGCTTCAATCTATAGAAAACAGCAAGCTCCTCATATACCCTTCTGTCATGCAATCCCCACACTTCCCCACCCATCAAGCACCTAGCCAATATGTAACCAGAATGGAAAATATCCTTCTTGACCTCTCATCACTCTGAAACTCATGTTCTGCTGGTCCTTATTACCCAAACCTGCTCAGCTACAGCTGGGTTGAGATCAACTCAGTGGAACTGCCCCAGCCTATAGCATTTAACGCAACCCTGTTCACCTCTCTGTTGGCTGCAGACCATTGTCTGGTGAAGGCTCCAATACAGGAAGTTCAAGGAGGGTTGCAGGAGCTCTGCATCATCCAGTCTGCACTTCCCACAGAGGTTGCTGACTACAAGACACAGTAATACAGGAGATGACTGAGCATTCCCAAAGACAATACCAGGCACAATATCAAGACCAGAAAGACATTAACTAATTGGAGAAAAGTGCAATTGAAATACTGAAAGGGCTGAAGGAACTGAGGAAAACTTTAAACAACAAAAAGAAGGGGTGAATTTGGCTATTATTCATGAAGTTCCAGAAGCTTAGTTCATACAAGGTGACAACCCACTGCTCCTAGGGAAATCTAGTCTAAACTAGACAGTGCAGCAAGGGATGACAAATGCCAAACAAAGGGTTTGCACAGGAAGGTGAGGGGTCCCAGTAGCGACAGGCTACAAAATAAGTGGTTTGTTGCAGACATATCTTGCTGGCTCCTAACATCAAACCTACAAGGATGGTGTTCAAAACAAAAATCTGGGAGGAAGGCAAGGACTGGGGAGCTGCCGTGGCAGATCAGCCCTGTGGTCCACCCAGCCTGTGGTTGTTTAAGATGGCCAGCACCAGATGCTTCAGAGGAAGGTGAAAAACCTGTCCATCTATTAATTGTAAGGATTACTATTAAAACCCTGAGGATCCAGCACTGTTGTGTTAGGCACTGTACCTGCCCATAACAAAGAGACAGTCCTTACCATGAATACCTTATCATCTAAATAAAAGCAGATGCCTCTTCCTAACTCTGCTCTCTTAGGTTACTGGCCATCTGCAGAGCAGACCCACAGAAAGCAGTGGCAGTCTCAAAGCCTGGACCTTTTAACATGGGACAGAACAGTGCTGCAGACTGCTGTGGAGAATGTTCCTGCATCATCCAGGTACTGGGATAAGAGACCATGGACCAAATGAGTCAGTCTCGTCTACCTTTGACACCCACAATCTCTGAGCAGCTCACACAAACCCACTGGCTGCCCGCACAGGCAGACATGCATGCAATTCCCCACATCAGAGGTGACCTTGTAACCCAAAACTGTTTCTCTGTCACTGATTGTCAGGGACCACCGACTTCACTTTCCTACATAACATCAATACGCAGTGAGGAATGACGCTGAAAGCCCTGTCTGACAGGCTCTGGGGTAGTTTTTAGCTGTTTGGTTCTTGCGTTCTAGTCTGGCTTAAACTGCCACATCTTCCTGTCATATTAGTTACCAGCCCCATTCCCTTATTCCTGGTGACTGCCAGAGGTGGGAAGAATCATCTGCTGCTATGTGGACAAAAACAGTTAAAGTCTCTTCCCAGGGTAGGGGACTTGTCACCTGCTCAGCCTCTGAGCAGTAAGAGGAAGGCAGTGCCTTACTCTGCACCTCCGCCACTGAGAAGCAACAAACAAAAGGAAGGTTACAGCCAACCCCAGGCAGCAGAAAAGACTTTGGCTGCCATGTGAGGTCAGAGCAGAGGTACATTAAGGACAGCCTGATTCCCACATACAGAAAGACTCTTATACTCTGGCCACATAGAAGAACCCTGAAGGGACTGCACACATATTTTACTCCCACTACCACAGCAGTGCAAAGGAGCCCTGAGTTCCAACAACAACCAGGCCCTCAGTCTAAGCACAGAAACAGATCCCAGCAGGAAAAGAAGGATGCAGAGACTCACCATGGTGGAGCAGCTTGAAGTCTGTGGTGTCCAGCTCTCTCTCAGCCTCATTCCTCAGCTGCACTAGAAAGATGAGGCTCAGCAACAATGGCAGGTTCCTGTTAGCTAAGAAAGGAAAGGGATGGCTGGTCAACATGCTCCAACACACTACTGTCCCAGAAGCATTACGTGGTGTTCACCTTGGAGCTCGCTTGGCAGAGGGGATGGGGTCGGGATGGTACAAGCTGATATCCAAAATATCCTCCAATCATTGTTTCCTCCCTCGTTCACTCTAGTCAAGGCTGACCCTGACATCCTCTAAAGGCTGGTTACAGGTTCTTTTGAGTCCCATCAACACCTGCTCTAGGAGTAGCAGGAGAAAAGCCAGAGGGTTGCTGTTTGGGGAAACACTCCAACCCTGGAAACCCAGACCTGCTCCACTCCTTGTGTAGTGCACAGTAAACCAGGAAGGAGAGAGGTAGAACCATGGTGGATAGGACTGGGAGCAGAAAGCAGAGCAGCAGATCAGACAGGGGAAGGGAATTGGAGTGGCACTCGGCAGAGGTGCAGGGCTAATTTGTGACATGCCTACCAAAAAGGTTGTTCCCCTCACCCCCTCTCTTACACCCTTAATGGGCTGGCAAGAGACAATCTCATAGAACCTTCATAGAAGCTAGAAATCCACCACTCTTTCCACCATGATGCTTTCTGTACTTTCTTTATGTAGTCAAACACCTACCCCTGTTAGGCACTTGAGTTCTCATCCCTCCATGGCCAACCATCTCCCAATCTGCAACATATTTATCCTCCCAACACCCCGGCAAGCAGAGGAGCAAACTAGCAACTCCATGTTGCAGCAAGGAAATGGAGGGAAAGTCTACACTGTGGTCAAAGCTGCAACTGCAACTGGTGTAGACAGCCCTGAATTTGTTTCAGATGGGCTCAGGTAGTAATCCCAGCAGAGTGGCAGCAGCACAGAGCTGAATGGGAGCTAGCTGCTTGAGTACATACCCAGGGACATGGGTGGATTTTGCAGCGCACATTGAGCTCTGTGCTGCCACAGCTGCTGGCTTGGGTAATGGTACCTGAACCAGCTGGCTTAATGCTAGCTCAGGTCTGCCTACACATCCTACACTCATGTCTTTGACTGCAGTACAAATATATTTTAAAACATAGGTTGACTGGCTGAGGATAATCTGCCCTCCTTATTGGCACCAGCAATTGTACCGAAGTGCATGGACTCTTCCTACACAGAGAACTGAACCAGCAGAGAGGAATGACTTCCAATCACTATCTGAGGGTTGGTCTACACAGAGATATTTACCAACACGACTCCCTGCCTATACACTCTAATGAGAGTGTTTTTTTCTGCTTTAGCTTCTGTGCTTTGAAAAAGGTACGTTAAACTGGAAAAAGACTGTCCTATTCCAGAATAAGAGTATCCACACCAGTATAGTTCTGCTAACAAGTATCCCTGCATAGACAAGCCTTAAGGCTGGATTACAAACTGTGGCAAAAAGATCAAAGACCTCTTAGCACAGATTTAATCTCTAAACTCTGATGCTGTCTGTTATCGGGCTGAAATTACACAGGAAATTCACCTTGTAAAGTCGCAGAGCTGCTCTCCACCAGCAGCTGTTGCAGAATCTGGAGAAACTGACTTCGGAGAAGGTCACAGACCAAGACATCCTCGTTTCTTTTCAAGAAGACCTTCAGTGTCATCAGCACCTTGTGGGCCACTTCCACACTGCTTGAGCAGACAAGATCCTGGCAGGAAAGAACATCACCATTACACTATATTGGTTCTTAGGGAAATAGGACAACAAAGTGGCCATCTATGTTTAGCATGCCCTGACCACACAGAATACGAGGCAAGAGGGAAATGCACTCTGCCCTTTGAGACAAAAACACCTTCATTAGCAGGTTCTGACCCACTAGAAATATCTGAGTCCCACCTAGTGTGCCTGAAATGTTGGGTGTCCAAGTGGCTTGATTTTCAAAAGTGCTGCTGAGGACCCGGCAACTCCCACTGACTTCCTTAGGGGCTGCTGCTTCATATATTAAGGCCATGTGCAGTCAAACCCTTGGAGGTGAGCACCAGTGAAGTACCCAGGGGTATACAGTGCCACACCAAACAGCTGAGTGTGACAGTTGAAGTGCTCCACATGATTGCCACAGCTTTAATCCGAAGGATGCTGCTTCTCCTATTAGCAGAGCAAGACCATTGATTAGCTTGAACTCACTGGAGAAGCAGCACCCTTTGAAGTAAAAGTCACAGCAATCCACTGCACAGCTCCTCCTTAATTTAGCACCCTGCTGCAAATTAAGTGGATTGTGAGTCACCCAGAGACAAATGATTTGGGTTCATATCTGTATTTAAAGCCCTTAAATAAGGGGCTTAACAAACCTACCATTGGATGCACTTTTTAAAATGTTTGGCTTAGAAGCCCAGCATGTGTAGGAACAATATGATATAAACACTAGGTAATAATTCAACCCCAAAATTAGAAATGGGGGGAAAATGATTCATTTAGTCCCTCAGCATCTTTTTGTAGGAACAATTTGTCCTGGAGTCTCTGGTTAAACCAGGCTTGACTAGCATTGACCACCATTCAGCAAAACCCTTACTCATGTGCCCTGCTGGAAACATACACTTCTGTGCTTTGCTGAATGAGGATGAATTTAGGTATATGCTTAATGTTTAGTTCATGCTGAAGTGCCTTGTGCAACTGGAACTGATAAAGCCTGAGGTATAAAATACTGAAGATATAATAACAGGTTGATATCAAGGAAGAGGACACTACTCAGAGCTGAAATAATGTGTTCAATCTTAGTGACTGCAGCTCAGAAAAGGCACAGCAGAAAGAGAGGGGATTCAGAAACAGGCAACAAAAATGCTTTAACAGCTAAAGCCACTTCCATCTAAAAAGAGATTAAAAATACTGGGAATGTTTAGTTTAGAGAGATGAATATAAGAAAACATGATGGAGGTATAAAAAAGACCAGGGTACAGACAGGGTAAACTGAGCTCTCCTCCATTTACCTTCTTTCACAATGCAAGACTAGGAGGGGGGCTATTCAGTGGAACAAAGGCAACACATTTAAAGATGCTTATAGGAAACCCTCAGACCTCAAGGTAAACCAAGGCAATGACGGGAAGATAAAATATTATCTGGAAGGGACAGGCAAAGATGCAACAAAGTGGAAGGAAATCGTACAAGGTAGGCAGAGATGGAAGGCTGCAGTGAAGGCCATTATAGGCCCTCAAGGCCTACGAAACCAGAGAAAGAGAGCCCTTCTTTATGTAATTGCTTTGTGCCATAAAGTATAACTGAGTATAGTAGACTTCAATATGAGTATTTATATGAGTTATGAGAACACCCACAGCTAAATGAGCTAGGATAAAGTACCTGCAAAGTATATAAACCTTGGAAGGTACAAGGGCATAAGCTGTCTGCTAACTCCTTTGAATTACCTAATATTAGTCAGCATACAATGTGGACAAGTGAGCTGATCTGATAGGTCAGTTCCTGTGTTCATACCTTTGATCAGCCCTATGATCCAGTGCTAATATTTAGTCTTGAATTCAATTTACAATATCCTTTATTTATGCAGTACAGGAGAACAATCTAAAGTTGACCAATTCCAACTTCATGTGTGTGTTAACATGTTTCTTTTTGCTCAGGAACTCAAGGTCCCCAGTGAAGCCACTCACCGTCTATTCTGTTTAGCCCAGAGTTTTAATAAGAGCAATCAAGCAAATAAATCACCCTGGGAAGGACATTCATTTCATCTCCCTATGACATGCAGAGGTCTTTCTATTTTACTAGTGGCTTTACTTTCCTCCCAGGCTGGGGTTATTTATCTCTGAAGTTTGGTTTATATCTGATGGAATATTTATTCCAAGATATTGGACTATCTTATTAGCCCATTTAAATTCAGATTGATTATGCTGTTCCCTTGCCGAGAGGTGAATTGTCAATGTCTGTGATTTATTACAGTTTACTTTAAAGCCTGGAACTGAGTTAAACTAATTTATTTCTGAAACAGCATGTGGCAAAAAGCAAATGAGAAAGTGGGAACATAATGCCATTTGTAGAACGTGCAATAGTTTCTCTATTTCATCATCCAGAACTGGCTTCGTCTTTATATAGCGGTGATATATAAATTAGTTGTACTTTGTTGGGTGAGGGATGCCAAAATTATCTACCCAATTATTTTTGGCAATAAGTCATTCTAGGACATCCTTACTTTTAATTCAGACTGATCTGTCAACTAACCAATCACTTTTAGTGAAGGTCTGGAAATGATTTGCCTGAATATGACTTTGTATTCTGGAACACAGTCCAAAGTGGTGAAGGCTTCCTCTGAGGAATGGACTTTGTCTCTATGGGCCCTCTCAGAAACTGGTGAGAATTAATGTTGCACTGTCTGTTGGATGAGACAAACATGGCCACCCTCTTAAACCATGTTTACACTGTCTGCTAAGGCCAAATCTGCCTCCCTCTCCCATTTTGGGAGGTTATTTATTCAAGAGTATGGCTACTATTTTATCTGAAAGCTCAACAGTTTCAGCAGGAAATTAGGCTTCTCTTCTGAATAATATGTAGCATTCTTCTAGAATCAAGGGGCTGAAAGAGACCTAAGGTTCACCCAATCCAGCCACCTGCACAACTGCAGAATGTGCTGTATCTGCATCATCCCAGACAAATGTTTACCCATTCTCCTCTTAAAAACTTGCAGTGTAGGATATTCCACACCTTCTCCAGGCAAATTTTTCCACCCTTTCATGATTATAATAGGTTATTAAGTTTGATGGAGATCTGCTGACTGATACTAGCTGAAGCCCTGACTTATTACTCCAAGGGCTGAGAGGACTTTTGAACAGTGAAAGATCAATCCCAAAGGTTTCTGATGTTGTCTTTTAAGAGCAACACAGGCATGGGAGGATCTAGGATTTTGAAAAGAGGGTGCAGATGGTATGGCACATCATCACATATAACAACATATTTTTCTCCAGTTAAAGAGAAACTAGACACTTTACTAATATGCTAAGGAAATAGCACTATATTATTTAGTTTAAGATCAAAGCAAAAACAAATATTACCAGTTACACAGTTCCCTTGATCATGGGCTTCACTGTCTACCCAGATTCCAGAGGCAACCAAGCATCTTGGCTGGGTTGCCCAGGTACAGCCAAAGGCTACTTCCATGTCAAATTTGCACAGGTGGTACAGGACTGAATACAGCAGGGGCAGGCAATTATTTTGGGCACAGGGCTGCTTACTGAGTTTTGGCAACCCATTGAGGGCTGCATGACAGGCAGCCCAGGGCAGATTAATATTAATTTTCAAAATTTTTTAGGGACCTTGCGGGCTGGATAGAATGGCCTGGCATACCGCATTTTGCCCATCCCTGGAATACAGTATATACAAAGGAAAATTTTCTGCATGGATCCCCAATTCAGAGAACTGTTTATCTATTAACTGAATTGCTTTCCAAAATCAGGCCATTAGTGATAGGCTGTCCTTGTAAAAGTCACATACCAGTAAAATGAGTAAAATGCTGGAGTTGCCTTTCAGGATATGAAGTAAACTGTTACAGCCATTTGGGCAATCAGGCAAGCCAGAGGAGAGTTCAGAGGCAGCATCTTCAATCTCCATTTGACTGCAGTCTTCCCAGGAAAACCAGAGTTGAAGGATCTGGTGACCAAACCTGCCCACAAGCTCAGAATAACGCAGGAAGAATTTAAGCAGGAGAGGATGATGAACATAAATTGAGCCCACATCTGATATATTCTCCACAATCCTTTTGATGGCACACAGAGGACTCTAATCAGCAGGGAGAGACACAGGGAGGAAAATAATCCCTAGACTCTGAGTAAGCGGAAGCTAAAGGGCATTTATAGGTGGGGACACTTTAATTAGCAGGACTCTGAGAGCCGCACTAATTAAAGCTCCCAGAGTGTCACATGTATGTGTCCCTGTGCTAAAAAATGGCAGCAGGGACAGTTTAACTGAAGCTTGGCGAACCAGCTTTAAAGTGCCCCTGCCACCATTTTTCAGTGTGGGAACATTGATACACATGATGCTGGAGTCTGGTGGAGCACAGTAATTACCATGCTCCAGCAGACCCGATTAATCAAGTCCGCTCCGACGTGCTGTAATTACAGCGTGTTGGAGCAGCCTCCCTGCACATGTATAGGAGTCCAAAGTGACAGGACTCTTGTGTGGGAGAAAGACAGTCAAGTTTCCTGTTTAAACAACTTGTCAATATCATCCAAACACAGTCTTTATGGAGTCCTGCTGAATCACCAGGGCTAAGGACCACTTTGTAACTTCTAGTCAGCGCTCTAAAACTGTGGAGCAGAAGATAAACTCTACAGAAGCATAAGAAATCCTGATGACAAGGATGCCAGTGCATTCAGGAGGTTGAAGTTAAGGAACTTCTAGAAGCCTTCACACGTGCTCATCCATGCCACAAACACCTTCCCACATATGTACAACTTTAATCACTCAAACCTGTATCCCACAGCACTCTCTATGCTGAAGTAATCTGAAAACTCCCCACCTCCTCCTATCATCAAATACAGTTGCTTTCAAAGAGGGTAAGGGCATGGGGAAAGAATTCTGCTTTTACCAAATCTAAGGCTTCAGCTTTGTCTTGACATATAGCCAGAAGGTAAAGAACAGCTCTGAACACATATGGAGGGGGATAGTCTCCCTGATCCTGCACTGACAGAAGGAAACTTCTTATGGCTGAGAATAATTCTGCTTCTGGAACAAATCTGTAAACAAAAAGATGGGAGACAGGAAACCATAAAGCCAGCCCAGCCTCATCTGGGGGCTGCCTTCTTCAGACCCTTCCTTGGCTCACCTGTCTTCCATGGTGTAGGCAAAGTACAAGAGAAGCAGGAAGCAATACTTGTGGCTGTGAAGGGCTTCATCTAAACAAAATGGCTCTGCGGTTTCTGACAGGAGGATGAGGCCTTCAGGCACACTGTAGTTTAACTGAGGCAGACTCCTCTGCAGAAGCTCAGACATCTCTTGCTCTAGAAAGGAAGCTACTTTGAGAATGGCAGGAAGAACTGAGGAATACCAGAACAAAAGCCATATTTCTATTT
>NW_017729022.1:59718197-59735022 GCF_001723915.1 Gavialis gangeticus
TAACTGAGGCAGACTCCTCTGCAGAAGCTCAGACATCTCTTGCTCTAGAAAGGAAGCTACTTTGAGAATGGCAGGAAGAACTGAGGAATACCAGAACAAAAGCAAAGACATCTGCACTGAGAGAAGCACAGGAGAATCAAGCTAAGAGCATTAAATCAGGGAGATGCCTGACTGAGACATCCAAAATCCACTCTTTGGCCCCAGAGCAGGCACAATACCAACAACAGTGGTATACAGCATACTCTTCTGATTAAGCCAGCAGATATGCCTCAGCCCTGACCTGGCAGGGCTCCTCCTAAGACTGAGAAGGGAGTTCAGCTGTTGTGACCTAGTCTTATCCTTGACAGTCTGGTGAGGCCATGAGCAGAAATGGGACCAAGTGTCAACCACATGTGCGTCTTTTCTACTGCAGAAACTCATGCCCCCCCACAGCAGAAGAAAGAGACTACTTATGGACCATCTGCCCTGGGAGAGGTATCGGCATAACTATGAAAGCAATATAAGGTAGCCAGAAAAAAATCATTTTTAGTCCACGGTAGAAGTGTCCTCATGGAGGCTTACACCAGTATATTTGTACTAGTCTAGTTGTGCCAATATACTTCCCCATATGGACATGCCCCAGGCAAATATATTTGCAGAGATATATTTTTAAATGGCTCAAGGCTTGGTTTGAAGAACATCTAAGTATGTTTGGAAAAACCCCATTTCCAGGATGCCCTCTTGGTGGATCAGCTAAGAAAGATAACACCATCTGAACAGGGACACAGAGGATCCAACCACAACAAACCTGATTAAATTATTATAAAATAATCGGAACTACCCAATTAACTAAACTTGCCCTCCTGGGAAGACTTCTTCATCTTCTCTGCAGTTGAATGAAGACTCAGGCACACATTGTAGAGGAAGCAAGAACAGGCCTGATTCAAATCAGGGTTGCTTGAAAGGAGGACAGAAAATACAACAAGGAAGGATATCTTGGTCAATTATATTCTCACCTGCCTCGTGGCATCATACATTTATATGCCAGAAGACTGGACCTAAGGGCAAAGTCTTAGTGCATGTAACGAGCAAGGGCATGTTCAAGAGCTAACACTGCAAAGCAGCAAAAAATTACCTGGAAGGTTAGGACTGACCCTCCTAATCATCTCCCTCCCTCAGCTGGGAAACCCCTAAAGGTCCCTACCACTTTCATAGCATGGACTGTCACATTGTAATGCAGTGGCTCGAGAATCACAGGGCACCTCCTCTCCCATTCGCACTTGCACACACTGCCTTACTCAGGCACCAAAAACTGCAGGCCTTGACACCAGTACTGAGCTAAGAAAAGTAGCTACAACTGGATACAATGTAAGCTAATACCACATGACTAGTCAACCCTCTGCAAACAACTTTAAGTGCACCATAAGCCAGAGGCCATAACATGGGAACTGCTGCTGGACCCGATCCAGCTGTGTGTGGTCTGTTAAGAGTTCTTGACACTCCCTTCCCTACTGATCACCTCACCCACAATATCAGGAGCATGCTGTATTCCTGGAAAGCCAGAGCTCAGTAGGGCAGAACTCGCTGTAGCTTCTCCTTTCTATGCCCTCCAGAATTGTTCCTTGATCATAGCAGCACCATTCTCCTGACTGTACACATCTTGTTTCTTTCACCAAGTTTTCATGGTGCTTTGTAATTCAGCTTTACCTTAAATGCTCAGCTGCTTGCCTCCACCCACCTGACTTTTCCTTTCTAATTACTGTTCAGGTCTTGCAACAAATGAAAAAGAATGATGGTGCCAGGACTGAGGCATCCCCTTCTAATTCAGATGCAAAAATAAAGTTAGATGTTTCCTATGTTTTCTCCTGGAAAAGTTTTAGTTTAGTTGCCTACCTCTGTCCAGAGCAGAATTTGGCCTTCAGCTCCAGTGTTAGTCGGATGAAAGAGGAGGACACTAGGAGGAAGGCAGTGGTGAAGGACAATATAAATACAATGGGAGACAGAACATCTAAGGCAGGGGGTCCCCTGACCAGCCCTGGCTTCTCAGCACAGGAGCTGGCAAAGGTGGCAAGTCGCCCCAGATGGAAGGCATCTTGCAAGCCTTGCTCTCTCAGAGGATCCACAGGCAAATCATCTTTGCAGATTTTGGAGGGAGGCAGTATCTGATTCACTGACTCTACAGGTCCTGGTGGGAAGGGAGAAGTAAGCTCCACCACATGTATAAATTCAAAGGAGGAGAATTAAGTACCCGTGCATCCCTAACCCAGGAGGGCGTAAAGAAGACACACTCAGAGGCACTCTACATAGGAACTGCCGCACCGGAAGAGCTTGTTGGTACATCTAACATGAGCTCCTGTCTACAATGGCCAATCCTGGGTGCTTCCAAGGAAGCAGTGATGTTAAAGTAAGATCCCTTCCATCACGCGGCAGATTTTGTTTGGATCCCTAGTTTTTATCTTAGAGAATGTAAGTACCACAGACACTATGCTTACTTCAGCAAATGCCTACCCTATCCTCCCACCCCATGTGAAATCTTGCTAAACTACTTCAGTAATATCCATCAGCAACAAGTTCTACAGAATAAACAGGTTGTTTATGATGCAAAAGCAGCTCAGTGACAATGATGTCATTGCCTGGCATACCCAGCTTTCTTGAGAATTTCTCACACATGCTTGGCACCACGGTGAACAGGGTGTTAAGGGTTGAGATGAAAACCTCCATCAGAGTTGGGCTGACAGTCTGTCCAGAGTGCTTCTGTGGGAAAAAGATATTCTCAACAAGCAAGCACCATGCCCCCTTGTGACAAGAAACATACAAACATTCCCAAGAAGAAACAGTGATTTTTTTCCAGTGGTTCTCAGGTGTGCCAAGCCAGACAAATATGCTTGACTAGCAACCCCTGTCCCAAGACTGCTGACAGAAAATGCTCTGTCTCAGACAGCAGTCTATGCTAGGTCCTTCACAGACTTAATATCTTCCTCCCCGTGAGCAGTGAAATGAACTATGCAAGACTGTGTACCGGGATTCACAACCTTTCACCTAAGCAGGCTGCAGCTTGTCGCCTAGCCTTTGCTTTGGGTGGCAAGTTTCTGCCCCTCCCCACACTCCAAGCAGCCAGCTGCCAGATATCCAACCCCTCTGCAGCAAGGATAAGCTCAGATGCTGTAGAGCAGCAGGCTCTGCAGTGGATGCAGAGAGGATGGGTGGCACAGAGCAGCTCTATGACACCAATCTCCAATGCCAAATTGGACCTTGGGCCATAGGTTGCCAATCTCATGCTGTACACTAACTGCAGGATACTTCTTCCTGATCCCAGCTGGTAATCAGCTAATGGCCCAAGGCACAAGGATTGATACTGCAGTATAAAACACTTAAGCAGGTAAGGCAAGCAGCAATCTAAATTTCCCAAACCCCACCGATTTCAATAGTTAAGGCACTACCCTCTTATAAAATACCACAATGTTGCAACCTACAGAGTAAGGTGAGTGTAAGGCACCTAAAACCCTAGCCCCCACTGCCTTGTGGGTACTCCTTGGTTGGAGAAGGCCTAAAGGACATCACCCTAACAGAAATGCACCATGGCTGGTGTTAGGCAGTCATCAGTAGTACTTATCTGTTGCTCTCTGGCAGAAGCTACAGCCTTCAAGACACTGATCCTCTGGACTCGGTCTGGCCTTTGAATTCTGTTTCAATGGTCTAAACTGGGGATGGTAGGTCTTGGGCAGCCTCCACTACTCCATACACTTACCTAGGTATACACATCAAAGGTCTTGGTATGATGGTTGCAGGACTCTGTACAAGCAGATTCATCGGATACCTGACTAGACCTTTTGCACCATGATCCAGAGGATCGATGGTTGTCTACTAAACCAATTTAAAAGTACCTGTTAATTTGTGCAGGAATAGCCAGCTCACGGTTTTCCACACTTCATTAATGACCATTACAATGGTGCCCAGAGCTCCCTAGCTTTTGTTCAGCTGCTGACTCTTCATGCAGACTGGTTATGTCATTTCTCATAGCATCTTCTTCTAACAGAAGCTGTAAAATTGTCAGGATCTGGGGCTTATTCCATGGCCACGTAAGACTGAATGCAGCCCATCTTGTCTGATCTCAAACACTGAAAGTTCCTGGGCCTAGCTAGGACTTAGATGGGGACCTCGCTAGTATTCCTGGGGGCTGGAAGCAAAACAGCAGCTGCCAGATGGTACAAGGCTTCTACCAGCAGACAGCAGCTAGCACAGGGAAGTCACCCCAGCACATACACACCTTCACAGCTCCACTACAGCAACTGTACCAGCAGGATGTGCAGTGCATCCTGGGTGGTGGGCATCTGTTAAAGAGCCACTGCAGCTAGCAGAAAGCACAGACCTACCTACACGTGCCTTACGTTAGCTGCCTGGCGGTGGTGGAAGCCTTGTATCACTCACGGGGCTGACGCTGCTCTGACACTAAAATGGACAGGTCCTGTCCATTCTGTAGGGTAGACCTGGCCCTAATCAGCTGCATGACTGACTAGCACAGCACTGACAGTAGTTGAGATGGGCCAAGGATTAACAGCCCATTCCACGTCAGGCAATTTACTGCCACACAAACCTGCTATACAGAGCATGGACTGTATTTTAATATTTTATTCTAGACAGAATCACTCTAAGTGTTATCCAAGTTCAGCTACTGAGGCCCAGAGTCAACAAAGCAGTGAATGGCAGACTTATATATTTAAGCACATGTGTATAGTCCACTGACTTAAACAGGACTTGTAAATCAGTGCCTTGTTGAATAGAGGTAGGCATAAGCACTTACATGCTCTGGTCTGAAACCTGTCTCGAAAGAGTTTAGTAATAGATTTGTATGAAGCATGAGATATAGGTGTAACAACCAACTCCTTTTTTTAAAACCTCAACCTTTCCTCTATCAAGCTCTGAGCCCAAATAATGTCCTACGATTGTAAATTCCACGGGTTAATTGATACACTGTGCAAATAGATGAAAAAAAGGAAATTGCAAATGTTAATTCTGTTGCTTTCCATGATAGTGCCAGGTTTTGAAAGAGGAGCTGAGGAAAAGCAGTGCACATATCCATCACCTCCAGCAGCAGCCAGACCTGCCTTTCATTACATAATTTGGGAGGCTTAGCTATGGCAGAGATTACAAAATCTGGAGATATTTGGCTGTTCTGTACAAGGAGGTGCTTCAAAGCATTTACCCTCTAGACTTCTCTCTTCCCTTTCCCATAAATCAAATAATTTGGAATTTGTTCAGTGGTGAGTCAGGATACACTATAACCCTACTTGCATGAACATGATGCACTGGCTTACCCTCATACTCCTATTCCCCACAAAGATTCCTTTCAGTCATCTCCCATGAACATCCAGGCAACTCAGGTGACCCAATCCATGTGCCTGAGGGACACAAGTCATCCTACCATGTGTTTGGAAGTCACCCTACCATGACTAGAGGGATGCAAAGATGGTCACAAATCCTCAGCAGAAATGCAGAGAAGCTGCTCAGGGTATTCTCACTCTCTGAGCTGGGAGCAGTGAAAGCATTCTCCTGAGCTGAGGGATCGCTTTGACATTCCACTGCCAACCTGCAAATACATATGAAGGTATCAGTAAATGCATTCTCCTACTTGGTAGGGGAGCCATGATGTGCTACATTCTGTAAAGCCTTTTATTCCAAAAGACCTTAGAGCACTTTGCATGTTGCAAGTAAGGGAATCTGTCAGTAACATATAGCTGCCCCTTGTGTAAAACCGGACAGCCAGTCAGAGCCAGCAATGCTACTCAAGAGTGTTATGGAAAAGGAAAAGAATAACAACTTCTCCAAATTAAACTCCTGCTGCAGGAGTCAGGGGACATAGTTAAGTTAAATGTACTTAATCAGTCTGGAATTTCTCCAGAACACACAGGCTAATGCCTTAAAGCTTACAAACATTGCCAAATAGTATTTTAACAATCCTAAATGGCTGGGATCCTAGCTTGACTTCTCAGCCAAGAGAAAGCCTGATAGAAACACTGCGCCTCCTCACACCGCTCCCACACACCCTTTCACCACACACCAGAAAGAGTACCTTTGCCTGAATAACTACTGCCAAATCAAATCAGTGGCATGAGACTGAGTAATCTGAGTAATCTTTTCTACCCACAGTCCTGGTTTGAAAAACAAGTTCAGATCCTCTCCCTGACTGCCTCAACTCAGGGGAGAAATCACTCCCTCAGACCAAACTGGCAGAGAAGCTGCCTACAGTCTCCTCCAAGGGCTCCTATTTGCAGCAACAAGCCAGAAATACAACCAACAAGTCTGCCAGATAAATCCAGGCAGGCATTTGTTAAATGGCCACCTTTGCTCTAGTCACGAAGAGGGACTGGATGGCTCAGCAGACTGAAAATGGAGTCCAATTTGCCACCCACCTTCCACTAATTCAGACTGAATCACTAGAGTTGGTTAGTGACCACAATTGGTTAGTTTTATTTTCAAACACATTAAGGACCCGTATGCAGTCAGCTGGTGGGTATCAATCTAATTTCTAATGGGACTGGTGAACATGTCACAAAACCATCCCCCCCAAACCAGTGCTAAGTGTGGTCCTAGCAGTGCTTCAGCAAAAAGGCCAAGGACTGAACAGGCCACTGGGCAGCAAATTCCTCTACCAGAGAAGCAGTCTCCCTGGCCAAAGTAAAGTCCCCAGGAGGGCCCTTGCTTTGCAGCTGCCTGCAGTTCACATGATCTGTAGATAGAGAATCTGAATCTCCATTGTGTCACCTTTCAGCAACACCACAATATCAATGGCACTTAATATTAAAAAAAATTAAACTAGTGCAGGTGGCTAAGCCTGCTCTATCTTCTGGCTACCACATGGCTGATACACCAAACAGCAGCTGTTCTGTAGGTGGTATGTATGCAACGTAAGATGCACTTACCTTCATGTAAAAGTGAAGAGAGGCTGAAAAGACTGCTAGTGAGTACTGTGTGTGTGGGAGGAGAATCGCTGACTGAACCGGGAACAGAACTCCCCTTTTTCAGCTCCTCACCTGCAAGCATTCCTGAAGCCGTCCAAGGTGCTGAGCAGGAATTGCCCCTGCCTGAGGAGAGCTCTGGTCTGGTTTCTGTTTCCTGAGTGACTCTGAGCTACTGAGAAGAGGTCACCCTGTTACAAGAGGAAAACAGGGATCTTGTGCAACAGAAGAACTCTCTTCTATAAAACCATGAAATGAGCCAGCAAGCTCCATTTATTTAGCTAAGCTCATTTCACATGCAGATTGGTACCTTTTTGTTGAATGTTATTGCCATGGCCAGCTTCCCTTTAAAGGTTAGGCACAGAAAAGACCTATTAGGTATTACTATGCTCCTCAAGCAAGGCAGTAATTAAATAGCTCCAGTGATAGGCCTCCTGACACATCCTCAAGCTGGATGCCCACCTTCCATGTTCTTTGAATTGTGTTTCATCCTGTTACTCCTTACACAACCTTCAACAACTCCTCTCCCATCAATCTACTTGTAAGACCTTTGTGTTCATCTTTAGACTCCAATTCTACAGCTGATTCTGCACAGATGTCTCCACACAGAGTCCCTACAACTTCGACTAGGAGTTCACTTGTGTCTAGGCAGCTGCCAGGTCAAAGCATTAGTCACTCAACTAAGTTAAGGCACACATCAGCCTTCCTCCAGCCCCTGGAACATATGCATTACTCCTTGCGGATTCTTTCCAGCTGGACAGCAATAAAAAAGTTATGAGTTGGTGCCCAAGTGAATTCCTTTCCCACTGGACGCTAAAGCATCTTCCACCACACTGGAAGTAGCACCATTTTCTGCTCCCCTCCAGTCAGAACATACCAGGATCCAGTCTTCTTTTCCACAGCCTAATTCCCCCTCCATTACAAATCCACTGTCCTAATGAAGCACATAACTGAGTCGAAGCAAATCAGCCTCTAAGTTCCAACCAAGAAGTGAGAAACAACATCACTATCCCCAGCATGCTAAGGTCCAGACAGCAGAGGCCACACAAGCCAGACCGTGCACAATTCTAGTGACAGTTCAGCATGTCCTGCATAATCCTACATTTCAGTCAGGTACTTCTCCCATCATGAACACACTTGTGATTTAGGCCCATGCACATGTAAATCTCAAATAGAGACTCTCCTCCTTCATTTTGATGTTCAGTCATTTGAAATCACTGCTCCTCTTCAGGTCTGGCCTGGAAATACAAGTGCCAGAAAGAGGGAATGACCTGGAATCCAAACAGCTGCTGGAAGGGACCACAAACCCCAGAAAGCAACTCTGGTCTGAAGGCACAGACATTGCAACACACATAGCAGAGGGAGCATGCAATGATGGTGCCCAGAGCCTGCGGTGGCTTGAATTCCCTTGGAACTAGCAGGGCTGGGGAGGAAGCCAGCTCAGCCCAGAGGAAAGGAACGCCTTGAACAACTTGGTTACAAGCTTCTCCCCTCTCGCTGATCTGGCAGCAGCAAAAGCTTCCAAAGGGGTCCATACCCAGCCTTTCTCACCTAGACAGACAGGTCAGTCCACACTGGGGCCTTTCTGAGAAGAAAAAACAAAGGGAAACTGTGGGGATCTCTAAGAGTGACCCACCACCCTCCATGGGATAAGGAGACTGAAATGTGTATGCATATGGCAGCCAGGTGCCCTGCTAAAAGGGCCATTGCCCACTCTCTGTCAAGGAGCAGCAGTGTGACTTACTGCAGGCCTCCTGCTACTGCGTGGCAAGGAGAGGTCAGCACATCGCTTCAGCATAGCTTCCATCAGGGTCTGCAGCTCTTCATATGGCATTGGGGGGGAACTCAAATGGTCCTTCCTGCAGAAACAGGGGGAAAGGAAGAAAATGTACAACTTGGAAGAAGCCTTTGAGCAATCCACATTGGGGACAGTGCTTTCTGGAAAGTCACAACATGGTACGCTTCGCATGGCGAAGGCCTTGTCTAATAGCAGCATGCCTCACGAATACACCTCAACCAGTGTGGCAAGGCCACACAATGCAGGACCAGTGCCTCCATTACTCTATGACAGGGCTAAAAGTGACTGTGATTGAGTCAGGGCTTGTGTGTCTATAATCAAGGGTGGGACTGCAGCATGTATAGAGACACCCCAAGCTAGCTATTATCTACCCAGCTTAAATAAAGCTAGCCAAAGACCCTGGGTTCTTCCCTGGGCAGCTAAACTGTGCCTACAACCATGTTGTTGTAGCTTCATCACCACTGCTACCAGAGCAAGCTAGAAGAACACTATATCAGATACAACTACACACACTGAAATCACACCTCTGACTGCAGAAAAAGCACATCCTCACACAGACCAAGCTGCAGCTAGAGAGGCCAAAACAAGTAAGATGTATGCATGAAGTCTAAGCTATGTCTCTTCTGAAAGAAGCCTACCAGATTTCCACCCCTCCCCTCCCCCACTACTCACCTCAAAAGAGCAGCCACAGCTTTCACAGCCTCTGCTGCTACTTCCAGCACAGGGCAGTTGACTGCCTCCATAAGAACACTAATGGCATTTTTGCACATGGCATGATTTGTGAATAACTTGATTTCCCCCGGCTGCCTGCAAAGGGCAAACAAAGAACAAACAGATAAAGATTTGCCACTGCTCCTCCTTGAAAAGAGCGTGTGTGTGGGGGGGGTTAAATAAATAAAAGAAAAATACAATGGTGTCCTCTCCTTGCTCCCCAAAATATACACCTGAACCTTGTGATGTCAGTCACACTATCAGGGGCCCACATGATTGAGGCCCCAAGAACTGCCTTGGGATGGTTATGCTCTATAAGAGCATTGAACAGCCTAATATTTTTCTTTTAAACTTTCACACTGTTGGTGGGCTGTGGGCTGCTGGGTCATAACTTCTCTCATGATAGGTGTTTGTCCAAAGGGCTGGAGATCTGCCAAGGTGAATAATCCAAATGTCCAGATGGCTAACTGACTGGATCAGAAAATATTGAACTGGACACTTCATGAGAAACCTACTCTCCCTCAAGATACTTATTTGCATTTTTTCTACTTAGGCTTTTATACTGGGCTCCTTATTCTGATACTTGCATGCTCATTTGAACACGAATGTTTCAAAATACCTAAATAGATGTCCTGCTTCCAGGGAGCTTGGCAATGGGCTGAAACTGAAGATAACTTTCCTTACAATACTGTGGTGCTGCTAACTGAACTTAAAAAAAAATCTTTTAAGTAAGTTGTAAATGAGCCTTTTTTTTCTGGTTAGTTCATACAAATGAGAGTTAGTGATCAGATCCTCTCACACCAGAGCTGCGATGCTCAATCTTTTTGTTAACATGTAATATTGCAATGCACCCCTATGATTCCACATTAGAGGGAATGGAAACAGTAACGCTTTGGGTCACTACACCATGACCTGCCCAACTACCCAAGAGAAGCCACAGAGTTGTTCTTCATTTTGTCTTTTTTGTTCTATTCTTCCATTTACATTTCTGTCTCATTCCTTCCTTGTGTTCTCTTTGGAATTTTGGTGCACGTGCCCCAGATTGACAATCACTGCAGTAAACTATTTAGTGTTCGGGGCCTTTATTGATGTTACAACACAAGGAGTGAACATAAGTGAGTGCAGCAGCGCTATTTCATCACCCCACACCTCTGCACCCAAGACCCAGGAACGAGCTAAGAACAGCAAGTTGGGAAGAGGGTGGGGGAAATGCCCTTGGGTGGGTTGGGGTCCATGCCTGGGCAGGGATTATAGTATTTACACAAAACATCAAGTTTTTCTCTTTGCTTTCTGATTTTGTTAAAAATGTGCTTTACTCCCATTTCAAACAACAGCCACTTTGAGGAAAAGCTTCACTGACTGATTTGAGGACGATTTCTACTGACTTATTCAAACAGTAAAAACAACACTGCAATACAATGCATTGCAACATCATTTGGGCCTGGAGAAAAATTCTAAGGGTGACACAAAGGGATCCTGCCATAGGATACTCAACATCCCTATGCTTCAGTGCCAGGCACACAGCTCTGGGAACAGACTTCACAAGCCTTGGGCTGCTAACTGATGTGGAAAAAACAAAACAAAACAAAACAGTGGTTTACCAGAAGAAGTAGTGCATTAATTCAACACAGCTCCTCAGTGTCTGTATAGATTCACACTTCAGCGGGGCTTTTTGGCACTTCTATCTAATAGCTAATTCAATCAGCTATTAGATAAAAGTGCCAAAAAGCCCTACTGAGGCACATGATCTATACAGACATTGGGTGAGCCAAGTCAAACTAATGCAATGCCTCTTCTGGGTATGTGCTGCGCTTGGTACAGGGGCATGCCAAGCTTAAAGTAAAGCACTGTTTTTTTTTTTCCATGTCTGTAAGCAGCCATAGATGCCTTACGCCAAGGCACCTAGGACTTGGATTCACAATGCTCAGCACACCAAGAAGTGGAGACACTAGGCCAGCCAACAGGAAGCAAAGGAAGAGGCACACCTGAAATTCTGCCCCTCTCACAGACTTAGGCAATAGTCAAGCACCTTGATGTAGTGCACAGTCAGGAGCCAGAGCCTAGGACTCTCCTCCTTCCAGTGGAGTGTCTTCCTCCCCTGGCTGCAAGGTCGGACTCTCTCATTCGTTATGTCTCTCTGGCCCATGTCTCTGGTATTCTTTACCGCACAGTGGCCCAACTTGTACAGAAGAAGTAAAAAAAACCTTCTGCCCAGCCCAGCCACTAGCTCAGTGTGTAGAGTGCTCTGCAGGAAAGCAGGAATGCTATACTTTGAGCCCAGTCAGACTGGGGATTGCCTAGGACCCAGGTCTCCCACTTCCCGGGTGAGCGCTTAACCTACAAGGTGGGCAGCACTAGCTCCACCATTCTTTGCAATGAGAGTGGCTAAGCACTGCACCCAATGACGTCAATTGGTCTGAGGGATATCTGAGTATATTTGCTGGCACATCAGAGGTACTTAGCACAAATCCATCTAGCTTGTGAACCCCACACAGTCTTCGGTAGAAGGCTGGCACCAAGGTGCTCAGCTCAGGCATGGTGGCAGTGGCTCCAAGTATAAGCAGTTGCTGAACCTGTTTCTATGAACCACTACTTTGGATTTTGGTGCTTAAAACTCAATGCAAGTCCAATTTCAGATGCCTCAGTTCTTTAATAAAGCCTGCCCTAAATGACAGTAGCCACAGAGCCATCAATTGGGTCCCAAACTCTACCTAATGCTCCACCTACACTAAGAAAGACAAGGGGCACAGCCAGGACAGAGGAATGCTGCTGAGCTACTACAACCCTCTGATGTTTTCAATAACCCAAGGAGACTCACAAAGGTGAAGCATATCCAGACACCTTAGCCAAAACGAAGGCATCATTGCAGCCTTCAGTAACAGGGAGAGTGGGAGGGGAAAAATTAGAGGATCCTTAACAGCACCCCATTCCCCACCATAAAACAGGTGATCTGAAAGAAAAGCTACACTTCAAAGTAAGGGTACTGAACAAGAACACATGCATTAAAAAACCTTTAACTTAGCTAGACATTATCTTCTCTCCACTCCAGTTATTAATGCAGAGGTTTGTGTTTTCTGAATGAAAACTGTTCTCTTCTTGTATTTAGTTCCTCTTTCTGATACATCCCAAGTTGGCACCATCAAGCCTGCACCAACTACCTCATATTTTTTGCTGCAGAATTAATTCTAACATCACAGAAATTCAGATGGAAGGTTCTCTTGGGGAAACAAGCAGGAAAAAAGAAGTGTGAAGGGAAGTTGATCATAGGAGGGAAGAGGGGAAAATAACCCAGTGTAATGTATGCATTGTGTAATGCAATGCGTTGTGTCCACTGAAAAGGTGATGTGAGCGTGTGACAGAAGGGAAGCAACCTTGTGCAGGCCTGCTGACTGACCATGAACTACAAATCGCAGAGGCACCTGGAAGCAGGAAGAGGAAGTGACAAGACCCTGCAGTGCCTTGCTACTGGACTGCAAATCCCAGAAAACTTTGGGGACAGGAGGAAGAGGTGGTGACCTCTGAGCCTTGGCTGGCTATGTGCCAGAAAACTGGATGCTATGTGGTGCCTGCTGTGAGATGGACTGAAGGAGAGGGAAGCCTCCACACAGCATAGATGAGCTACAAGACTGACTGCACATGATTCCAAACCTACAGACCTGCACAAAGCAACTCTGAACTAAAGGCTGGTTCTTAGGGACACCTCTGGAGGTGGGCAGGGGACCCTGTGTGCTGAATGCATGTACCCCAGTGGTACTGACCAGCACCTGTTTACTTGCCCTTTAAGTGTATGTTTTTGTACTTTGGATGCCTATGTACTTGTATTTGCCCCTTCCCATTGGCCTGTGATCCTAACCCCTAGGACACTCAGTATAAAGTAAATGCAACACAGGTGGAAATGAGAGCCTGTTGAATACCAAAGAAGGGGGCTAACATAATCCATTGGTTCTCTGCTGATGTTGTCAGGAAGACAGCCAGCAACAGGCAGCTGCACTCACTGGTGGTCATGTGTGATCTACACAAGACAGTTTTATCTGAAGTCTTCAATTAGACCCCTTTTTACTGAACCGGCCCTCGCCCTTACCCTCTCCTTGCACTCAACATCTGCACGAACAAGCCAGAAGGCGGTCCCTTACCGTTTCAGTATTTCAGTGAATAGCAGGAGCCCCTGCTTGTGCAGCTCCACGTTGTTCAGTAGCAGGATCTCTCTGAGACTTCTCACCAGAGACTCAATGCCTGCAGACATGGAAGGGAAGTAATAAGGAGTGTGCTCTCACACACACAGACCAACAATCCAGAAAGGGACGTGCAAAGACCATGGCATCACAGAATACACCACTGATACTCTCCTGCCTGCCAACTTGCCTCCCCTTCCATTTGGGAAAGTCACATCTGGAGACAGGAAGACAATTTGGCCTCAATGGTTTAGTCAGTCCTTGTCCTCTCTGTAGAGACAGCCAGCGAAGGCACCACGAAGGCCAAACAGGATGTTGGTCTTTGTAATGTCAGCACAGACCCATTAGGAACTAGACTGAAATCTCACACTTTCATGTCACAGAAGTCCTCAGCCAGGAATAATTTCCAGTCACCATCATCCTGATTTGGAATGAGCGACCTTACAGGAAAGGGCTCTGCAATCCCACCCCAATGTCAGAGGTACCAAGTCCACCCAATGGGCACTTGTACACATGATGATATGTATAATATTGCAATAACTTTGTTAGGTCAGAAATCACCTACCATAAACTGTGTGACACTTGGAAAAAAAAAGCCACTCCTCCGTTAGAAGTAGCAGGCAGCAATAAACTGACCAGATGAGAATTTCACTAGTGCAGGAGAGGCAGTCGAACAGGAACTCTGCAAACACATAAAAAATTAAAACCCCAGGGAAAACAGAACCTGCACACAGCATGAAACAGTTACTCCTAGATTTGAGGAAAGAGGGACAGGAAAACTAACAAGAACAGCTAGTAACGGCAACAGAGCTGCTAGCTTTCTTCAGCTTAAGTGAGAAGAGCTGCAGTACAACCCATGGAGAAGACTGAGAGAAAGTGAGAAAGGAAATGATGATGGAAATACCATCTTCAATGTAAAACAACTCCTGAAGGCTTGTGGATAGCCCTTCTTCCAGCATATAGTTAGCAAGCAGCTTTGTCACAGGTCTACTAACCCTCCCTCCCAAACTTTTATATAGCCAAAGAACGGACGTACAAAAGCAACACGATTCATTTTTTCTGGGGCAATGGAAATTAAAATATTATATTGGCCTGGGTCTGCTTCCTGCACCCAATGCTGAGCTGAATTACACCCTGAAGATAACCCCACTTAAGTCCATGAAAGGTACAGGGTTTAATTCAATGCAGAAACTGGTTTGCTTGGGTTCTGCAGCTCTGCTACCACAGGCTGAAATCTCCTCAAAATACCCAGTCTAAAGAGGGATGGAACGGTCAGCCCTTGGACAGACAACTTTAAAGAAAAAGCTAAATACTGTGAAAAATATTTAGCAGTTTGATAAAGAGTGTTCTGAGTCACTGGGGGGCCTATAATTTCACTATGTTGCCAGCCATGTGGTGCAACTGGAAATGACATCTTTCAGACAAGATATGAGGTCAATTACAGATTTTAAAAAATATCCCCTAGGACCTTTTGCAAAAGGAATTGTGGAAGTTGATCTACCCAAATTACAACTCCAGACATTCTGTCTTCCTAAACCTCCTTCTACAGTTTCAGTTCAAACTCATCCTTCAGTCCTTAGACAAAGTTGAATCTTCCTGATGGTGCAGAATGGCTGCTTCCCCAGATTCCCTCTGAGGTGGCTTTATCCCATAGAACTACACTGACAAGTACAACCTGCAAAGTGCTTTGAGACCTGTGGGTGACAAAACCTATGGAATTACAAGGGATTACTGTCTCTTCACCTGGAATGTCTGCATGGATAAAGGCAGGAGCATATTTGACTGGAGAATGCACCAGGACAGCAGCCATACACTGAGTGCTTGCCACCTGTAACGTCTCATCTCTGGACAGCAACAGCTGTGGTAAAGCAAAAACAGGAAGAGGAAGAATGCTATATATATAGCATTTATATATATGGTAAATGCTATAATTAAGGAAATACAAACTAGTTCCAAGTACTAGTTCCAAGTGAATACACAAGAGGTTGATTCATTGCAATCAATGAGTAGTCATCAATAGCTTAATGTTTAGGTATCAGGTGATGTTCCCCAGGGGTCTGGCTTGGGTCCAGGATCATTTAACATCTTCATTAATGATCTGGACAATGGGACTGAGTATACACTTAGGAAATTTGCAGATGATACCAAGCAGAGTGGAGTTGCAGACCGACTGGAAGGTAGGGCTAGGATCCAGAATGACCTTGATAAACTGGAGAAATGGTCCGCAATCAATCAAATGAAATTCAACAAGGATAAGTAGAAAGTCCTATACTTGGGATAGAATAATTGCACACACAAATACATACTGGAAAATGACTGATTAGGTTGCAGTACTGAAGGGAAGGACTTGGAGGTTATACTGGACCCCTAAGTAGTAGAGGTACACCAGTACAATTGTCCCATATTGGATAAGCACCGATATGAGGAAAATAAAGAGCATCGGTAATTGGCTTTTTTTGTCTGATGTGGCCAATAAATACGTTGTGCAGGCACGCTGCAGCACAGCATGCAGGCAGGCAGGAGCATGGCCTGGCACCATAGACAGCAGCATCCAGATAGTAAGTCTGTTGTGGGGGAAGGGAAGGGAAGGGAAGAGAAGGGAAGGGAAGCAGTGTGGTGGGGGCAGATTGAGGCCCCCACTGTGAGGGAGGTAGTGAGAGTGGGGCTGGGGCAGGTGTTGCCCAGCCGGGGCAGAGCAGGGCATGAGACGGAGCCACAGCTCATCCAGAGGGCAGCGCAGGGGGGATGGACGGGCCACAGCTCCTGCCACTATGTGCATCCTAAGTTGGCATGGGGGGGGCGCGTACCCTGGATCTGCGCACAGAGTGAGGGCAGGCTGCCACTGAGGGCTGGGGCTGTGTCAGACTCTTGCCAGCAGGGGGCCTGGGCCAGGCTGTGGTCAGGGCAGGCGGCAGCGGCACTGGTAGGGGAGCTATGGGGAATGGGGGAGCTGCAGCCACCCCAACATTTGCCATAGCCCCTCCAACTCTCCCTCCTAGCGCCACCGCTGCCCACCCCAAGCTCAGCCCAGTGCCCAACAAGGATAGCCTGGCACTGCCCTGGCCTCAGCCAGCAGCGGCAGCCCACCCTCACCCTGAATACACGTGACCCCCATGCCCTCCCAGGGTGCATGCAACCGCAACAGTGCCCCCCCATCTCCTCCCCATGCCCCCCGGAATAGCTGTGGGTCCATCCCCCTCCCCGCCCCG
>NW_017729022.1:59740022-59740238 GCF_001723915.1 Gavialis gangeticus
CGCCCTGGAAAGGGAGAGCCTGCCCCAGCCCCACTCCCACTCCCTCCCTCACTCCGAGGGCCTCAATCTGCCCCCCCATGCCCCTTCACTCCCCCATCTTTTTGCCCACAACAGACTTACCAGCCGGATGAGAAAGAAATTCCACCTACCTATGGTGCACACTGAACAACTGGTGCATTATTCATAGATTCATAGATTCATAGATTAAGGGTCGGA
>NW_017729022.1:59745238-59758769 GCF_001723915.1 Gavialis gangeticus
GGGAGGAGGGGGAATCCAGCTTTCACATCTGCTGTTGGGACACAGTATCTCAGTAGCTGAAATAAAGGTCCTGATAGCAGTGTGGCAAATTCTTTGTCTCTAACAACAACCCATCTCAGAGCAAGGGGCAATCTGACCTGCTGGGAAGTCGGACAGCATATGTTATAAAATGGCATATCCTCTTTGGTGCTTACTTTTTTGAGCACCAGTGGCAGGGGGTTTTCTCCCTCTAACAAATTGGCACTTTCAGAATCTGCCTCTCTGCCGGAACTGCTCATAATGACTGATACAAAGTGACCAGATTTCAGCAGCTCCTTTAATAAACCTGCAAACAAAGAACAAACAAGTAGCGCAGTAGGGGTGCAGAGGGTTACAAAGCACCACATCATCATGTCCTGGCCTCACCAAGGCAGTGACCTTCCTACCTACATCCATACAAACTATAAATTCTCTCTGATCACATTCAGGGCCTTTTTTCTGGCCATGTCCCCACGTGCCTCCATGATTCATCACTTCGGTATGTTATGCTCCACACCCCCAATTCCCTTTGCTATTTCCATTCCCTCTTCACTTTCCATTCCCTTCCATATTGGGTGGACCTTTCAGTTGCAATTGTACCAGTTCCCTGGAACTGCCTGTCCCTCTCCTCCTGCCTGAGCTCTCATCTCCAATCTCTTGCTGAAATGCAGCTTAAAACCCACTATCTCCCCCCATCTATAGCTAGAGACCCACAAACCAGTTTTTCCCACCACTACTTCCTTCCATCAACCCTTTGCTCCTACTACTATCCATTCACCCTACCTGCTCCCCACACCCTCTTCCTTTAACAGTCCCACTTCTCTAATTCTTCTGCACTTAAGATTACTGATGCAAATCATAATTGAGAGACTTCAAGGGCAATGCTCCAGAGTGAGTTCAGAAGCAGTGCAGCCAGGGCTATTAAAGTCAACTTTGAAAGGACTCAGCAGCTATACATGTAAATGACTTATTAAGTTTGCAAGGCAATCAGATTGCTATTCACCTTCTAAAGAGGAGAGAGAGATCATAGTGCAGTTTGCACATGAGCTGTGGGAGCAAGGCTGAGATCCTATATAACATCACTATTTTACAGAGAGCAATGATTCTGACTGCATTGTCCAGCAACTTTGAAAGAACTGATCTCTGCTCTGCTCTAACCTGAACAAGAAGTCCCATTACTGTGAAAGTCCCATTCCTCAGATTCAGTCCTGCCACCCCATAAAGTCTTGTCTTTGAAATCAGTCACTATACAACAGAGGTTAGCTACCTCTTGCTGCTGTAGGCCAGAGCTTGTACCCTGGCTCTCTGCCATGGGTTGCATATATCTGTGGCACAGCTGTGCCACCTGATTGCCAGTTCTGCCATGGGCTAGGTTGGACCTTTGCAGGCCAGATCCAGGCCACAGGTTGCCAATGCTTGCTGCAGAGGATTGTTATATTTCTAGAAAAATTAGGACAACTGATTGGGACAGGTCATGCCACAATGCAAATTGTGGGACTTAGATGAAAGTGACAGCAAAAACTATGGTGTTGGTTATAGCTGTGTTGGTCTAAGGACATAGGCAGACAAAGTTCTTTGGGGTAAATGTGACATATTTGATTAAACCAACTAAATAGTTGGAAAATGTTCTTCACAAGGTTTACAAGTTTAAGGAGACCATACAAACACCAGCAGACTCTCCCCATGCCTGAAGAAATGTATTTGTGCCTGAAAGCTTGAAAAGAACAATTTTTCCAACTATTTAGTTGGTCTAATAAAATATATCACATTTACTTAAAGAGTCTTATCAGTAATTACTATGGAGATTCTAGTAATAAGGCCGGGCTAGGTGTCAGGGGGTGGTGTTCCCTTGTGGGTACCAGGAGGATTCAGCAATGAACCTGGCTGGGGCTTGTGATTACTGTGTGAGAACAGAAGAGATCAGCAGCTGTGGACACATTCATTCCCCTTCCACAACAATCCAACTAGCTTGCAGGCTGCTATTTCACAAAGCTCTAAAGAATCACCCCAAGTAAAGCGCACAGTACGATCTCAAATCTACCAGTGAAGAACCCTCTCCACCTTATGATCTTTTAGCCGTGTCTTACCCATGCAATTAGCCTGCAGCTCCTTTGTCTGTGCATTCCCCAGGGTAGCTAGAAAGAGGCCACACAGCTTCTCTGTGAAGTGCACCGAGAGCTTCTCTGCACCGATGGAGGAAGAGTACAGCTTCCCATACAGATAGCAGACAGATGCCTTTACACCCTCATTGGGGTACATCAAGCCTGTCAACAGGTGATCCACTAAGTTACCTAAATCAGTGAACAATAAATGGGATTGGTGTCAGAAAACACAAGGACCTGCCATTTCTAAATCAGCCTGTCCACTTCAGAAGACTCCAAAAACTATTGGCATAGTTCTGTGCATGCTGGCTGACTTCTTCCCTTAGTCCAGTCAAATATTTTGGGATTTCTTCTGTGACTCTGATACCCTCTGTGATGCTCTGAGCAGAAACACAATAGCAATTATCTGTGGAACTCCTTGTTGAGCCACACAAAGGTACAGCATCACCGCAAATTCCCACCTCCCACTCAGAAGTGAAGCATGATCACCTCAACAACCCTGTCATGGGAACTGAAAGGAAACTAAATGCCCATCTCTTCCAAGCCAGACAACTGTGAATTATAGTTCATTGAAGCTGGACTTCACTGAGCAGACAGGCAGGGAGAGGAGACAGGTAAGCTGGGTTCAATTTCTGTCTTTGCCACAGATTTTCTGTGACCTTGAGAAAGTCACTTAGTTTAGCATGTGTGTATCTCCACTTTTGCTAGCGCCTCACAACACTACCATGAAGCACATTCCCTCATACTCACCATGTGCAATCACTAACATATCAGCAAAGACTGGGATAGCATCAGCCAGTTTGCCCAGAAGAATAAATGTGGGCAGACTGCCTCTCATGGTGGCTGGCTTGTATAACTGTGGAGAATACAGAGGGAAGAAAAGGAAACATGGATGAGAATGCAGCCCAACATGGGAAATGCATGCAAAAGAGGAAGTGTCTCTCTTAAAGAGGGGCCTTCTCATTCAGTGGCATCCACTTAGTTGTTTAAGATAAATCGAGGGAAGATTCTCCATTTATCCAGACAATTCTTCCTGAACAGAACCCTCAAGTCTTCTAAATACAGTTGCAATGTCCTAACTCCTGGGTTTTCCTCTGGTGCCACACTCTCATAGAAGGGGGCCCCCAAAGCAGGACGCTTGCCCACAAAGCTGCTACAATAATGGAGGCAAAAGAGAAACTACAGAGGAAGCCCCACAGCTACAGTGTTGTGAAAATGATCAGAAAAGTACCAGAGCGGAAGTCAGCATTGCAAAAGGCAACGCCCCTGCCACTGGTGCTCAAAAAGGCAGAGGCAGGACACTTCTGTGGGCCCAGTCACAAAATAACCTAACTTCACAATCCCTCAGATTCAAACACAGAGAACCATGGTAAGGCAGAGAAACAACACTGACCTCTTTCTGGCTTTCATCCAACACATAGTGTATGTACTGCTCTGACTTCAGCTCCATGACAAGCATTACCAGCACTGCACAGAGGAACCAGGATCAGTATCATATAGTGACATTTATTTAGAATGTAAGCAAGTGCACAAGGAGCCTTTACAGCAGCTTTCATTAGACCATGCCAACGCTGATACAGCAGGGTGACACCTGGATTACCTTTGCTATTATTTCTGGCATCCACCCCTTCCCCCAGCTTGATCATTCTCTAGTGATGTCAAAATAATCCTGTGCCCATGACAACACAGTACATTCTGTGTGGAAATGACCTTCAACTCACAACTGAATGTGTTAGAACAGGGCTGTCCAACTTCTGAGTGGCTAGGAGCCACAGGTCCCACACTGCACAAACAACATGCCAGGCACCCCCCTGCTGCCACACATAACATAGAGTTCTCAGGCCCCCTAAACCCCTGTCAGCAAGCTCCCTTGGCCACGTGGGCTGCATTGCCCTGCCCCTGGGGATGTGGGGCAGGAAACAGGCTGGAGAAGGGAGTAGGAGCCCAGAGACTTTGGCAGCAACAGGAGAGCAATAGGGGGAGCAATGCCTGGACTCAGAGCCCAGGAACTGCATGCAGCCCATGGGCCACCAGTTGAACAGCCATGCCTTAGGCTCATCAAGCAAACGAGATAAACCAGAATGAGAAAGAATATGTCCCTTGCTTAAAGCACAGACACCCTCAATAATTAACGCAAAGGGCAAAATCCCCATAGTACAAAGCTCTCTTATAAAAACATGTTCCAAGTCTAGACCAGAATAACTGAGCTGACAATCTCTAAATATCATGTAAAAAGCCCTAATCTCATGGTAGATCCGCTTTCACAGACATGGGCATAATATCAAAATAATTTATGCCAGTTGTGGTCATTTCTCACGCTAAGCCCTATTTCTACAACCTGGTATCCCTACATCTTTGGGTGCTTTTATACCTTTCCATCAGCCCTGCCTCAATTAAGAGTTGTTATTCTTAGCTCACTGCAATTGCAAGAAATCTCTGCTCCATCTGTTCCAGTGAAAGAATGGAAGCAGAAATTAACAGGATACTACTCTTACTAGATGCCAATAATCAAGGGCTTTACTAAGTAAAACAAGTGAGATGCATGAAGCAAGGAGCGCTGCCTTCCCATTAAGAAATGTACATGACCTCTTCTGCCAGTTAGTCTGTGCAGCAACCAAAGCCATTTTTTATGCCTTTAGACCACTAATTACCTTTTTCTCCCTTAAACTCCATGGATCTATAAAAATCTTCACATGTAGACACCACAAAGTTAAACTTCTGGTCTGAGCACGTGCATGTTTCAGAGGACTGGTAGTGAAGTAGAAGCTTTTAATTTCTTCGTCACCAGTTTGAATCTAAACCATGTCACTAGTGACTAAAAATGGTTACTCTCTGTAAAATAAACTGGTCATTGTCCTAGTCCAACTCTTTACATTTTTAGGAGAGAAACACCTGCACTGCTAGGAAGCCTGATTCAAAATCCTCTGAAGTCAATGGAAAAAAGCCACTGATTTCAGTAAGTCTACAATCAAGCGCATGACAATTACCACACGTATAGAGGAAATATTCATATTTAAGCCCCTTTCCCTGCACTCCCTTCTGAACAGGCCTTCAAAGCACCCCCAGCAGTGAAGAGAGCAGCTGCTCTATAGAAGTGAAACTGTCCAACTGATATAGACTCCCTTTCTCAAAGCATCAGGGACTGAGACCCAGCATCTTTCTTTCACCTTCAATGGACAGGTCCAGTGCACTGTTGTCTTCCACAGTATGCAACATCCCTGAAAAATCAACCCACAGATAAATGACAGTCACATAACATATCCCTGCATCTGATAGTCAGTGCTGTGGTCTCTAACTTTAAAAGGAGCTGGGGATCTTTCAGGATTCTTTTCCCCATTTATTTACTTTGCTTCACATGGACCCAACCTAACTCCATGGGCAGGACAGACTGGATGTTACTCCTGTAATGCCTGGGGCACCTAATATCCAATCATAAGTAGCTGAAGTGTGCAGCCTACCTTGCAATCTCCCACCAGCTTGTTGTGTTTTTATTTTTAGAAAGCATAATGTAAAAAATTGTTCGATGTTTGCTGAAATATTTGGATCCACCTCTGTAGATACATATGTTACCTGCATCAACATGCTGGAGTATCTGTAAGTGATATTATTAAATCTACATCACAGAAGTTCTTTCCAGAACATCCCTAACGCATTCCCAAGGATCACAGAAATTAGAGATTGGCTGTGAGGTAGACCTCTTCAATCTTACATCCATTCCTTGCATGACCAACTCTGTTTGCTCACAGTACTGAAAGTTCCCAAAGGTCTTGCCCAGGCCATATTGAAACATGGGTATTAAAATTTCAAGTGCCAGTGGAGATTACTATAGGAGTTAAATGGAGTCTGTAGTTACAACAGTGTTTCATGCAAATTTAAATTTTCACAGCTGGAATTTAAGATTTGGCATATTATATTAAACCACTGTCACACCTCTGGCTCTACCAGATTAGTCTGCTCACTCATTGTACCATAGTATTGTACAATGGCCAACACCCTAATCTAATCTGGTCCAGAACCCTTTCTTTTGACACACCAAATCATGTCTATAGATGCACATAGTCCAGCATTGTGCTTCTGATGTTCCAAAAGGAGAAAGTCCCCCTCCCATCAAACACCTAACCAGCAGAGCAATTCTATGACAATGGGTGTGGAGAAACCAGTTTTACATTCTATTTTATCCCATTCCCTCCAGAAATTATCTTCTTGCATCTTGAAATAAAATCAGTGAGCTGTATTTTGAATATTGTAGTATAAACTTCCTCTGTTTCTTCAAGAAATTCCAGCTCACATGCTTCCCAGTCCCAGCCCTTCACAACAGCCTACACCTCCACTCATCTGATCACTCGCATCTTCCTCCTCTTCAGCTGCTTCTGCCTACATTCCTCCTTTAACTCCCTCCTAATTTTAGCCCTTTTCCCAGATTATTTTCTAGTAAGACCACCTTCCACAATGATTCATTTGACCTTTGCAACTGCCTCCCACAAACTTTTCATTCATTCAACCCGTCTTCAGCAGGTATTGCCTTTATTATTACAGCAATGCCAGATTTCCTACTGAGGATCAGGATCCTGCTGTTCTGTGTTATTCAAGCACACAGTAAGTAAAAGACAGTCCCTGCCCCAAAGCCTTTCAACCATAAACTTATCCAAATGCAGGGAATGGATATTTTAAAAAAATGCAATAAAATTTAAAATGAAACATTTGGGTCTTCATATGTGTTTAGTGCAACATCTGCTGTATCTAGGTCAGAACTTCCTGTAAACTTTCTGGGCAGAAGCTCCTTCCATGCTTGAAGAGGAGCAAGTGCACAAACTGGGCTCCGCATAAACATCTCTAACTCCGATTATTAAAGCTACAGCAGCACTTTGCTCCTCATGCACAGCACAGGATGCAAAAAATGTATGCACTGCGAAAAAGACCACTGATATTAGAGGCAGGAACTGACTTCAGATGTATTTTCCTAGAAAGAGCAAGACAAACATGAAGCAATAATGTTTGGGAAGCGTCTAGGTAAGTGCAGGGAATTATATATTAACTGAAACAACTATTCGTTGGGAACTCAATGCACCACCCCTGCCTTTGTTTCAGTATTCCATCACACAGCAGGCTACCATCTTGGTCCATATTTTTGCCCATATTCCACCCTTGGCTGTGACATGAGTGAAAAATAGAAAGGTCAAAGAACTAGGCAACACCACAGAGCCTAATTTTATCCCCTCATCCCTCACAATACTTTGCTGACCCCAGTGAGAATGAAGCAGGTGCTATTCCTACAGCTTTAAGGTCTACAAATTTAAAATGGTATGAAAAGGCATCACGTGGGTTTGCATTCTGGAAAGAGACACACCAGAACAAGAGTCTCTACTCCATAGCAAAAAAGGAACCAGAAGGAACCATGGGCATACTGGTTCTCTCCCGAGTACAGAACATAACAAACATGCTCTGAATGAAAAAACCAGTGCAGGGTCTTCCTTAGGAGGCAAGGGAATTCTCCTAACATAGACCGCTGTAAGGCAGAGTACAGAACCAAGAGACCATGGGGGCAAAGGAAACCCTCAGATCTTCCCACCTGGCCTAGAAATGCAACTATCAGATCTGCCTTTCCCCTGAAGGTTGTCTGAAGGGATGGCTCTTACCAAACAGGGTTCCTATGAAATGGACACACACCCTTTCGTCCTGAGCCAGCAGCTGGATGACTGGCACCACGTGCCACGCCAGGATGTCACGGAAGCAGGACAGCACATGCTTCCTTCGCACCAGCTGGGGGTTAAAAACAAAACCGAACCAACCTCAGGTTCACTGCAGGGATGGACAGGCAGGGCTCACCCCAGGGCTGAGGGGGTGGGCGCAGGCACCCCTTAATTTTGGCTCTGGGGCTGATAATGCCAGAGGCTAGTGCACTACTGCTCCCAGTTGGGGGTTCAACTCCTGGGTAACTCCCATTGCACCCCGGCCTGCCCGGGCAGCGTCAGGGGCTGGGCTGTGAGGGGCAAGGACTGGGCTGTCACATGGGCAGTGAGGGGACAACGCTGCGGGGACAGGAGTGGAGAGACTGCTGAGGAGCCTGCTGAGGGGCAAGGGAGTGGAACTGCTGCCCCATCCCGTTGGGACCAAGTAAGCCAGGCCCAGGGGAGCTCCGGCTGTACTGCTCTGGTCCATGCGCCTGCAAGGTGTGGATCTCTCAAGCCCTGGGCCTGGCTTCAACCCAAGGCCGTCTCTCTACACCATTCCTCTCTGCTCCTAGCTGTAACAGGAGCCGGGGAGGGCAGGCAGGGGAGGGCACGACTAGGGCGTCCCCAGAGAGAGGGGGGAGGGGAGGAAGACACCACGAGCCCCCTCGCTCCGCACCGAGGCGCCGCCGTCGCCCAGCACCTCAATGACACAGGCCAGGCACAGTGGCGGCTGCAGCTGCAACAGCCAGCGCGGGTCGTGGCGTGGGTGCAACCGCTCGCACACCAGCAGCGACGCCTCCATAACGCTGCACCAATTTGGCGGGAAACCCCATACACATGCGTAGCTTGGGGGCGGGGAGAGGTAACACCCGGGAGGGCGGGACACCTTGCGCATGCGCGGGGTGTGTGTGACGCAATCTGCGTGTTTTATGTTCACATTGGGCTGGCGGACGGAAGAGCGTGCGTCAGGCAGCCCTGGCGTGGGGACCATGGTCGGTCTGTCTGTCTGTGGCATACGCACCCGCACCTGAGCCCACCACCCCTGGGGCATCGCAGCAGCCAGGACTAGGACCCCAAAGCACAAGAGCAGGATGTAAAAGGCATTGGCCAATGCAGTGAAGCAGGCACCCACCCTGCAGCTTCCACAGAGAAGCAATAAGGGCCACTTCAGTAGCAGACAGGGCAGAGGAGGGAGATCTGACAGGGAAATCCAGGTGGGGGCAGAAGAGAAGGGCTTGGGAGAGAAAGAGGGAAAAGAAGTAAAAGTTCCAGCAGGAGCCAAGGGGAGGAAATGGGGAGGGGGCAAGGAGAAGAGAAACAGGTCCAGATGGTATCAGCTGAGGAAGTGAAAAGCCCAGAGCAGGAAATAGGTGGGAGAGGCAGAGAGAGAGTGGCGGAAAAGAGACGGTGTGAAGATGAGAGAGGAGGTGAAAAAGCAGAGCAGGGAGACAGATGGAGAGAGACACGAAGGATTCAAAATAGTGGGTGGAAGAGGGGAAGTAATGGAAAGAGGAAGACTGAAGAGCAGAATAACCAAGGGGGAGATAGAAGCAGGAGGGCAAAAAGAACAAAACCTAAACCCTGACATGGTGTTCACTGGCATTCTTTCAACGTAGCCCGTGTTCTATGGGTGACTCAAGCTATAAACTGTTATATGAGTTTACAAAGCCCAGCCAACCATTTCTCTCTTGGAGTAGGTAGAAATAAACAATCCTTTGCTTAATGCATCAGTACACTTGAGCCAGCCCTGCATTTGGTGGTAATTTGGCTACATCTACTAGTTAATCTGGTGTTGGTGATTCTGTGCCCAGTGATCCAAAAGGAAGGCTCACAATACTATGTTTCTCATCAGTCAGGACAGCCTAGAAATCAGCTGCCCACTGTTAAATGGCCTACAGGTTATATGTTTGTTTGGTGTAAGGAAACAAACAATGAGAGAGATATAATGAGAGAGATAAGGAGGCATAAGTGTCTTAGTGACTTTCTCTCTCTTGGGTACTTTAACAGATTCCACCGCTGTAGCATCTGAGTATCTCACACTAGTTAATATATGGATCATCAAAGCCTTCCATGAAATAAGGAAATGCTGTAATCCAGGGGTTGGCAAGATGCAGCCCGTGGGCCAGATGCAGCCCACCAAGCCATTCTATCCGGCCCACAGGGCCCCTAAAAAATCTAGAAAATTAATATGTATCTGCCCCTGGCTGCCTGTCATGTGGCCCTCGATGGCTTGCCAAAGCTCAGTAAGCGGCCCTCCACCCAAAATAATTGCCCGCACCTGCAGTGTAATCCCTTTTCTAATAGATGGGCAACTGAAATTTTCTCAAAGCCACAGAGAAAGTTGGTAGCCAAGATTGGACTTGAATCCAGGTGTCCAAAGTTGAAGGCTGGTGGCCTAATTACCAGCTCATCCTCTCTCTCCACTTCAGGAATTGTTGCAATGGCCCTACCCACATTTGAGTATACATACTAGTCACCCCTTTCTGGATAGGGGAGATAGAATAGAAGTTAAAGATATGTGAAATATCGCAGGATAAAGGACGAAAAAGAAGGGGTTGCAACAAAAAGGGTGCCTCTGTGTCTCCTGAAAATACAGCAGTAATTCTGTTTCTAAACTGTTTTACTATGGAAACCCAGGCAGAAACTGGTAAGTAGGGATCAAGACAAACCATATCAACCAATACAGAACACTAGGCCTGATTTACCAACGTACTGTAGCTCTTATTGACTTCCATGCATGGCTGTTCTGAAAATCAAGTCTTAGCATGTTTTATATATAAAGAAGACTTTATGTCTAAGGGTCTTTATGTGTGTATGTGCACATGCATGTATTATATACACACACACTTAGTCACAGACATGAGGCCATCTCTATGTACACAGGCTAAGGCTTGAGATATCTAGGCATATGGAAGTTCAGTATGAGGGCATATTGTGTCCATTCCCCACAGCCATCCCCTGGACAGCAAGGAACTGCTCTGCACTGTATTCTTCAGGATGCTGTCATAGTGTCCACCTCCCACTTTGGGAAAGGATGCCACAGTCCAAAAGATATCCTTGTTGGAAAAACAAGGTGAGAGCTATCCAAGTTGTACCTTACATCATTGGCTGTGTGAAGGAGCCTGGCTTTCTGTACCTCTTCTTCTTTGGCAATCCCTCATAGCCAAGGATGACTGTCTTCCATGATTGTCTTATCTGTCTGTCTGAAGATGGCTGATGAGGTTTATTCAGTATCAACACACTCTAATGAAGCTTGGACATGTGTTTCTGTGTGGGGTGGGTGGATCTTGATTCTTGGTCCGCAACACGCTGTTTCTGCCACTACCACATTTCCATCTCGTTGTTGTCATGAGGTTTCAGAGTCCTGCAGCAGACTCTTCCTCTGGTTGGGGAGGTCCTGGGCAATTGTCTCCTAAGAGTAGACATAGATGTTGCATTTTTTTCAGCTGGTCTTGAGGACATCCCTGAAGTACTTTCTCTGCCCTCCTCTTGAGCCTAAGCCTTGACTGAGCTGGAAGAATAAAACTTGCTTGGGGAGTCTGGAGATGGACATCCAGATGACACGGCCAGCCCAATGAAGCTGATGTTGGATGGTCAACATCACCTCACTAGTGGTGGTGTTTGCTTCCAGAAGGACACTAACGTTGGTGTGTCTCCCTTCCCACTAGATTCAGAGGATCATCCACAGGCAGCACTGATAGTACTTCAACAACTTTAGATGTCTCCTGTACCTTACTCTGTGAGGCAGCCTGGCTTTCTCCACCGAATGCACTGGAAATCAAGCTCGGCACTGACACCTCCCACACCTAAATTAAACCCCGGTTTGGCGCAGGGCAGTGAAGGGGCTGTGACTGCCAGGACCCTTTCAGCTGCAAGCAAAGCCGCGTTCTCTCCTCCTCTGTACCAGGCTCCGCTCGCGGGCAGGGGGCGCCACCCACGACATTTCCAGGCGCTCGGAGGGAGGGGTGGTTTGGGTTTTTTTTTTCTAAATTAAAAAAAAAAAAAAGGAGAGAGAAAGCGCGCGCGCGCTGCCTCTTTAATCCGAGACTGCCTCTGCCACCCTCCTCCTCCAGGCTCCGCTCAGCCTCATTTCCGGCTGCGACTCGTCTCGCCTACGTCCGGGAGCGGTTGAGCCTCCTTCTTCTCCTCCGTGAAGCTTTCGGGCCGAGAGGATCCATCCTGGCGGGAGCGGCTCGTGGGGCTCCGATCGCGGCCATGGTGAGCGGGAGCTGGAGCTGGAGCGGGCGGACACGTGCGGGCGTGGAACGTTGAGACACCGCGTTGCAGCAGCCGAACGCTAGCGCCGGGCCTCGCCGCCCCGCCAGGCCGCCGGCCCGAGGGAGGCGGGAAGGGAGGAGCGGATCCACGCAGCTCCGGGGCCGGTGGGATCGGAGCTGGGCCGGCGGGTGGACACGAGGCACGCCGCCACGTGCGTGGGTAAACAGGCCCCTACAGCCCCACGTGCCGCCTCTGACCCTCTGCCTCCTCATCGCGCTTCCGGCGTGTCTGTCGCGCGCATACTGAGCCTTTCTCCTCTTGCAGCTTGATCTCCCCAGCCCCTAAGCGCTCTCTGTTCTGGTGCCTGCATGCAGTGCCCTCACTCCTCCTGCTAAGGGGTTTCTTGTTGAGTTTCCTCCCAGTGTCGGAGAGGTGAGGGGGAGTAACTACTGGTTTACTAGCTAAGCCAGTAGTTCAAAATTTTTCAGCTCGGTGCAGCTGGACAGACTGAAGGTAGCCCTTGGAAAATGCCAGCTCTTGGCTTTCAGTCTGAACTTTGACTCTAGGAGCATAACAGAGCAGTTTTTCTGTTGCAAAGAGCTGGGTTGTTGGTTGTAGTCCTGTTGGTCTAAGGACATAGGCAGACAAGGTTCTTTGGGTAAATCTGAAGGGACCTTGCATTTGAAATCTCTGGGCTTATATGATGAATTGTGTATGCAAACTTAATAGACTGTGTAGCACCCCATGGCATCCTTGAAAGGTTCACTGGGCACCCCAGGGTGCTGTAGTACCTTGGTTGAGAATTGCTGCCCAAGAGCCTTTTTTGTGTCTGTTGGCATAGAGCAGGGGTGGCCAAGCCCGTGGATCAAAGTTGTGCAGCTCCTGAAGAAAGTCTTTAATGATAAATGGCTACTTGAGATGGAACGCTGTGACGAGGTCAGGGGCTTGGGAGCGCACATGCTTTGAAAGTTTTTTGTCAAGATTTTTGGTGTATGGCTAAAAGAATTGGGAAGTTTGGCCACCCCTGGCGTGTAGGAATACAGGGCTAGCAGTACATGGAGGCTCTATTCCTTGGGCCTGTGCTGACTAGGAATGATAAGTGTAAGAAGCTGACAACTCTTTTTCCTGCTTCCTTGCTTATGAAAGAGAGAGCATGCAAGGAAACTTGTATCAACATCTGGCTTGTATTGTGTTTTTGGGGTATAGCTCTCAGGGCCTATACTTGACATGGCCAAGATCATCTGGTGGCAGGAGACTGGGACCTCTGCTGCCTTAATCCAGTGCTTCATAAATTGGGTTGCTTATCTTACATACCTATCACTGAAGTATATCTGGGGTGGAACTGGTATGCAACATGGCACAATATTGTGTAGGGGGAAATTTTGATCAAGGTTCCAAGGGAAAAACATTTTTACAGGTAAATGGTGAGATTCCCAGTGTCAGTGCCAAACAGAGGACCACAATAGTGTGTTTCATCCAAAGGAGCCATGAACAGACATCCTCAAAAAAAAAAAAAAAAAA
>NW_017729022.1:59758951-59764644 GCF_001723915.1 Gavialis gangeticus
TAAGCAAAGCTTCCCTCTGTCCCCTTCTGTAACTTTGATTTCCTTTCTCTAGAGCGAGGCAGAAGTGAACCCCAAAGCTTACCCTCTGGCTGATGCACAGCTCACCAAGACACTGCTGGATCTTGTACAGCAGTCTTGCAACTACAAACAGCTACGCAAAGGTGCCAATGAAGGTAAAGTCTGACCTTTAGGAAACTTAATACCACCGCTAACATTAGCAAAAAAGGGTTTACTATACTAGGAGTTGTGGGTGGTGGTTGTCTTCTACCTATGGGTTTTGCTTTAGATGTTTGGTAATTCCCCATAGTCCTGGATCTCAATATATGTCTTCTCCATTGAGAAGTTTTCCCTTTTGATTAAATGGTCTAATGGAAATAAAACTAACCTGAGAGAAATTGTACGGCTTCTCTGTGCTCCTCCAATAGCTGGAGAAAAGTGTATTCTTGGTATACAGTAGAATCCAGATACCTGGCAGGGTAAGATTTCTAAACCCCTTGTGAAGATGTGGGCTTGCAAGATATCTAGGAAGCTGCAGTATACACTGTGCACAGCTGCTGAAGTGCTCCATCAGCTTGCTGCAGCTTTTACATTGCAGAATGCTGTTTCTCTAATTAGTTGCATGCAACTGCAGTGATGTTCTGCTGAATAGAGGAACAGCACATTTTCATGTAAAAGACATAGCAAACAATTCATGGCTCACCCTTAGTTTAGCTGCTAGCTAAGTAGGTTACAAACCACATTACACCATCAGATGAAGTATGCTGTTGCCTAGGAAAATTCACCCCTCTCTGAACCAGTTGGTCTCTTCAGGCAGTGATTCTTGACCCCTTGAGAGTCCCCTTAGAAAATGTCAGCTCCTCATTTTCACTCTTACTTTTCTGTAATAAAAACCAAACAAACAGAGTAGTTCTTTTGCAGCAAGGAAATCAGACCACAGCCAGTCGGATTGTTTTTGACACTAGATTGCTGTTTGAAATCTCTAGGTTTATTTTGTAAATTATGTTTAGGTGTTTGCACACCTAACAGTGCTGATATCTTGCAGCAGCCTTAAAAGAATCTCACAGAACCCCCCCAGTGCCACAGCAGCCTGGTTGAGAATCGCTGCCTTGAGGTGCCACACTTCCCTACCTTCTGCCTACCACTGTAAACCACCTCCAAAGACCACTCAAAAAAGAATGATCTGGCTTCTAAATATGTGGGGGAGGGGGAGTGTTTGACTATAGAAGGTGACTAGCTGGCTTATCAACATTGTATCCAAAGACTTTTCTATATTGTCCATTGCACCAATGCATATAAAATAATAGTGCTTAGGAAGAAGGATCCAGATTAATTGACTTGTGTGTCCTGTTTCTAAAGAAGTGGGGAATGAAAAGGATTGTTGAACTGGCCTTGTCGAGACAAGTTCTGCACCTGCACAAGCAGATGAGGGAGCAGCTCTTTCACCTGCTCCCTCCCTTGCACTTCAAGCCTGATGCCTAGAATATCTCCTCCCCAGATTTGTCTAATGTGTATGATTTTATTTTTGACACACCACTGCTTTCCTTGAGAGCTTCACATCCCAGCAGAGTCACTGTTTGTGCAGGTTTCCACTCTTGTCAACCCTTGCGCTAATGTGATCCCTTGAAAGGACTGTTTACTCCTCTTCTCTCTCACTTTGCAGCTACTAAGACACTGAACAGAGGAATAGCAGAATTCATCGTGATGGCTGCAGACGCTGAGCCCTTGGAGATCATCCTACATCTGCCACTTCTTTGTGAGGACAAGAATGTGCCCTATGTTTTTGTGCGCTCCAAGCAGGCCTTGGGGCGGGCATGTGGTGTCTCCCGGCCTGTCATTGCCTGCTCAATTACTATCAAGGAAGGGTCTCAACTGAAACCTCAGATTCAGTCTGTCCAGCAAGCCATTGAGAGACTGCTGGTCTAGAAACCAGTAGGTCCAGTCTGTACTTGGCAAAATAAAATTGGAGTGAGGGAATTTAATGTTTTATTTTTAGTTGACAAGGCAGTGGTTTGGTTTCAGATGTTTTCATTTCAAAATGCCAGGTATTTGTTTTACAGTGGCTTGATTCTATTTTTGTTTCAATTCTTCACTATAGCCAGCCTGGATTTTCTCTCCCCTTCCTTCTCCCTTCCTTCCAAATACAAGTCACGCTTGTTAAAGTACTTCTCAGAACTCTATTGTATAACAATTGTTCTTGTCCAATGTGAAAAATAAGTTATCGCCCCCTGTAGCCTCACTAACTGATCCCCCATTACAATGCTGTTTTTTGCAAGATGTTCTGCTAGAATCTCAGCTTCTACTAGACTGTGCCAAACCATGCTAAATGGTTTTGTTTGATGAGGAAAACAAAAGCAAATCCTTGCTGTAATTCATTTTCAGGTTACTGGAATTGCTGCTTACATTTAATTTCAAATAATAGGAGAGCAAGCATGGCTACTGTGTAGCAGAAAACATTGGTGTTTGCTATTGAAATGGGACAAGACAGCTATCAGTGGTGAGGGGGGGAGAAATCCCACTGCAATGCAAAGGGTGACAGCTCTAACCGTGCTTTTTTTTTTAATTTTTTTTTTTTAAATAAATTTCACAACTGGAGCATATAACCGTGTCAAACTGTTTGGTAAAAGCATGTGGCTCACTGAAGTGTTCCTGGTCACTAGTGAACTGATCAGATCACCCCAGGACTACTGCTTTACATTGCTGTCCAGCAAGGGAAGTCTAACCCCCAACACTAATAAGCTCTGTCTACCTGAAGCATGCTATGGTCTGCAAGCTGTTAGATCACTGGGGTGATTTGACCAAAAATCCAAAGGAAGATAGGAAAATAATCCTGGTAGAGAGCAATTTGTCAGGGTCCACGTATGTTGTATCTAATTGTCCTTGAGTAGGAGCCAAGTTAAGGATTTGGCTACTCTGGGTAATGAGATACTTGCCTTGGCAAACAAGGCAGTAAAACTTTATGGTGACTTAGCTTTCAGGTGCTGAAATAGACACAGGAATAGTTTACTTTCCTGTCACTGTAGCTGGGTGGTTCTCAACCTTTTTAGATTCAAGGCCTCTTCAGAAAATGCCACCTCTGAGCTTTCACTTGTTTGTTGACTATGGAAAAGTAATAGTAATTCTCTTGTTGCAAAGAACTAAAGACCATAATAGGTCAGAACATTTGTGAGTTTACTTGCAAATCATGTGTAAGTATATTAAGAGTGCTACTATTGTGTGGTACTCTTAAAAGGATTTTGCAGACCCTGATTGAGAATCAGTGCTCTAGGTGAAGTGAGCCTTGTAATAAAAGGTCACTGCAGTTCTTTTAAAACCTTCTCCATGCCTGCACCCCAGTTAAGAGTTCTATTTCTCAAGCTGAAGTGGTGTTGCAGCCATGTTTATCTGAAACCTCATAGAAAAGTGTGGTTGGAAGGAACCTATGGAAGTCATCTCATCCAACCCATGTCATCATCTGATTAAGTGAGCTTCAACCCATGAAAGCTTGTGCTATATATAATCTACTTTGGTCTATGAAGTGCAAATCTACCCTGCCTTGTGCTTGACTACAGACTAACATGACTAACCAAGTCTCTCTACTAAAACTACACACAATCATTCCTGTCACAGCCACAAGGCATAGCACCCTTATCTGCTGCTGGTAAAGTAGGGGGGAAATGGCAGTCAGTGTCAGGTGGCTATCAGGGTTGTTCAAACACATTTGAGAGATCCAAGGAAAAGGTTCTTCCCCACTGCTACAGAGAAAAGTAAAAAAACAACAAAACCTGCAATCCACACCAATCTGACTATGGGAGCAGAGGGGAAAGATCCTCTAGCCAGACACCACCTGGTTTTAGTTCCAGTAGGACCACTAGCATACCTCAGTCAAAATCCCTAGCCTTGGTTACAACCAACACCCAGTGCTTCTGAGGAAAATGGAAATACTCCTCCCCTTTACTCCCCTTAAAACCTGTAGCAATAAGAAGGGAAAGAAATTTCTTCCCAGACCCATGTGCCAATCAGCAAAGCCCAGAAGCATAGGAAAGACCCACAATATAGTATAGGCCTAACTATTCTTAGATCGTCCCTGACCAATACATACACAACTTCTTAACAAAAATTCTACAACCTCCGTAGGGAGTTTAATCTGCTACCTCACTGTCCTGACAGTGACATTTTTCCTGATATCCTATCTGAACCTACTTTGCATTGGTCCATGTCCTGCTCTGCAGTGAGAGAAAAGGTGTTCTCCCTCTTTTTTTATGGCAGCCCTTTAGATATTTGAAGACTTGTCAAGTCCCCCTCGAGTGCCTTTTCTGCAAGCTGCGTGTGCCTATTTCCTTCAACTTGTATGGCTTGCTTTGCAAATCCTTTATCATTTTTATCGCCTGCTTCAGGACTCTCTAACCTCTCTGTGCCTTTTTAAATGTGGAACCCAAAACAAAACACACTACTTTAGATAAGGCTTAGCCAGTGTGCAGGGGTGGATCCAGGGAGGGTGCACCAGTGCAGTTGCAGCCCCTCCCTCTCCCCCTTTGATTCCTGCTCTGCCCAAAGTTTAAAACCAGCTGCCTAGCAGTGGCAGCAGCATTTCTGTTCAGGCAACAGTGAGCTTGAATTCATTAATCATTAAAATCTGATTCCTTCTACACTCTTCATTCCAAAGGTGTTAATGTCCCGTTCTCCTTTTAGTAGTCTTGGTGTTTCACTAATCAAGCTAGCCTTTCTTTTGCAATTCTACAGTCTGCGGGCTGCTCCTGGTAATGTAGTTCCTATTCCACTACCCTGCAAACTGGTTTTAACTTATTCCAACGAAGGTTTTCTTTTTTTGCTTCAATGTTAAACTGAATAATACAGCCATAGGCCACTAACATATTAACAAAGCTTCTAGTTTCTTTTTTACCTGAAGAAAAATATATGTTCTGTTATATGGGATGATGCACCACATTATCTGCACCCTCCTTTTCAAAATGTTAGATCTGCCTATACCACTGTAGAGGAAAAAGGCACTATCACTTCCGATGTTTTGCACCTAATGCTTCTCTTGATACTGCATTAGTCTTTTGTGTAGCTGCATCACACTACAGACTCATATTGAGGCTGTGATCCACCAAGACTCCTAGATCCTCCTTTGCAATGCTGTCATCCAGAAAGGTGTCACCCATTTTGTATTTGTGTTTTTGATTATTTGCAAGACGTAGCACCTTGTATCTGTCAGCACTGAACTTCATTCTGTTAGCTCCTATTAGATTATGTTAAGCAATTTTTGCTTTTATTTCAGGGACCTGAGACTCCTTGTTATTTTCAACAAGATACCTAACAATAGCATGGCATTCATCCTTATGGCTGGCAGTAAGGAGTACTGTAATAACTGTAGGCCTCACAACTAGATCTTTTATGACACCAAGGGCCAACCTTTTTGCAGGCATGCCAAAAATTTTAGTTTCATAGTAGGTAGGGTGGGAAGGGACCTGAGCAGATCATCAAGTCCAACCCACATCTCTCCAGGTCGAAAATGATCCATCCACCACCACTCTGGGTGCAGCCTTCCAGCCAATTTGCAACCCATCTGACTGTGTAGGCATCGACGCCACAGTCACCTCATTTTTTAATGAGAATGGGGTGAGAGACAGTGTCGAAGGCCTTCCTAAAGTCCAGAAAGACTACGTCCACCGCAACACCTGCGTCTAAGGATTTTGTGACCTGGTCATCGAAGG
>NW_017729022.1:59764827-59789485 GCF_001723915.1 Gavialis gangeticus
CTGGTCCCTCACAGATGTGCTCCTGGATAATTTTCTCAAAGAGCTTCACCAGGACTGAGGTAAGACTAACAGGCCTATAGTTTCCTGGGTCCTCCTTCTTCCCTTTTTTGAAAAGACCACCCTCCCCAAGTTCCACTCTGTCAGCCCTGGTGCTGTATTACCTATCTTCTCCCTGATCTGCCACCTGCCAAGAGGCTGCTCATGCAACTTGTGGCACATGTGCCAAAGGTTAGCCACTCCTTTTAGATGCTCCAAAACTTTAAAGCAAAATAAAGGTTTTGTTGCTGTTGTTGCACACTTTTCCTGAAATGCATTCAGCTATAATCAAGCCACAAAACAAAGAGCTGGGGTACAGGTCGCCATCAACTGTCCTGGCATAAAGAGACATGTGTTGTTGACTCCATACACTGGCAAAGATACAAGGTGCCTAACTTTGTCTTTGGGTGAATGGCATTTTTAATGCCTTTAATTTCCCTGGTATTTTCTTTAATTTCTCAGCATCCTTGTGCTGCCAGCTCACAGTCCAGCTCTCCTTCAGCAAGTCTATGGTATCCAAGAACACTCTTTACATGAATTGGTCTAGTGACTCAACCAGGGTGCCATAGCACGCTTGGGTGCTGAGAGATCCTCTTAAGAGTACCATACAATACCAGCACTGCTAAGCATTCAAATACCTGCACAATTCATAGAAATTTCAAAAGGGAATCCACAGTGTCAAAAACATTCTGACATTTTTTCTGTACTCAAAAAACAAGTGAAAGTTATGGGTGGGCATCTTCCAAGTGGTGCCTTGATTCTAGGCAAGGTTAAGAACCACTCTATATCAGTCCCTCCACTGTCCTCCTCAGGAGGAAGCACAACCCTCTGTGCTCTTATTACAAATATCCCAGTTACTAAGCACAGGCTCCACAGCAGGCCCCAACCAGAGGAAGAAACAACCCTCCAGCTTGCCTCCAGCAAGGGGAAGGAACTCTAGCCTCACCTTTTCCTCAGGACAGGGCTGCATTAATAAACTGGAAGTAGAAGTTAAAACAGAGCAGAATGAAGAAAAGGGGTAGGGAGTTATAGCTGTGCTTCAGATTTAACCCTCTGACCTTCCCCATGGGTGTAACCTACCTTTCCTCTGCCCCTGCAATGCTGAGACCAGGACAGGAGAATGAGTACATTCAGCACATAGTAAAGCTATAAAGTAGATGTTTTCATCCCCAGAAACAAATGGAGCAGGCCGTACCTTCCTGAAGTTTCTTATAGATGATTCACTAAACCCTGACTTGGGACAGACTCCACATATTCACTCATTTGTCCTTTCCTACATGCAGTCTTTTCATAGCCCTTCCAAGCTTATAAGATCAAAGAGAAGGCTGGAGTGGGAACACAAGGCAGTGGAGAGCAGGAAGTAGTTGGAGGAACAGACTTGATGGAAAATAGGAGAAATAAATGATGCTGGAAGATTCAGCTCTGTTCCCCCTTCCTCAGCATTTATGGACCAAATCTAGAGGCTCTGACTTAGCCCAGAACTTCTTCAATGTTCCCTGCTCCAAAAGGCAATAGGCCTATGCATTAAATGAAATAGTTCTTACCAATGATCAGTTTGCAGAGGGTCAGAGCCATAATCAGTATCCTTTTTCAATTTTGTAGAAAGCTATATTCACAAGTCCAGACTCACTAAAAAGAAGGGCAGCTTCCTACTTAGGAGCACTTACCTGTAGCAGGGGTGGGCAATTATTTTGGCTGGAAGGCCACTTAGGGAGTTTTAGGTATCTGTTGTGGGCCAGATCAACCCCCCACTCCCCACAATAGCTCACGAAAACTCCCTAACTGGCCTCCCATGTGGGTCCTGGCTGGTCTTCCTGGAGATCCCAGAATCACAGGATGGTGATAGTATGGGGCCAAGGCAGAGCCATGATTCCTGCATACCTCTGCCTGTGAAACCAGCACAAATCACAGGCAAGTGGGGAGCAGATAGTGGTTCTGCCCTGGCCCCTGGTCCTGTGACTCCACACCTAGCCCCAACGCTGGCCCTGCCTGCCCATCCTGGTCCTGGATGCCTCTCCCTATCCACCTGCAGCCTCATCCCAGCACAGATCAGATGAGGTCACGGGCAGGCAGGTAGCAGCATCTGGGAGCAGGATGGGCAGGCAAGTCTGGGGATTGGGATCACAGGGCAGTAACAGCACAGGGCCAGGGACTAAGGCAGAGCTGTGATCTGCCCACATGCCCCTGCAACAAGGGCTGGTTCCACAGGTAGAGGTGTGCAGGGAGTGGATTGAGGCTCTGCCCAAGACCCCAACCCTGCACTGTCACTGCCCCATAATCCTGATCCCCAGCCCCACCCCGCCACCCTAAATGAGGTTCCCTGCCTGCCTGCAGCCCCATCCCGTCTGCCCAGCCTGCCCGTGCAGATCTCACCCAGTCTCCATGGAGATCAGGCCCACCCACCCACTCCATCTGGCACCCTGAACAAATAGGCTGGAGTGCCCGGGCAGCAGGGCTTGGTCCAGCAGCAGAAACTGGAAGGAACCACCACAGGGGCTGCCAGGAAATGGAGTCTGGCTGCTGCTCCGTCCCAGCCCTACTGTGCACCTGGGGGTGGCAGGACCAACTGCATGCGCTACAGCCTTAGCCACCCCTGTGCATGGGCCAGGTGAGGCCAAAGGACCCACTGCAGACCAGACAAAATGCCTTGGGCTGAATCTGGCCTGCAGGCTGTATTTTGCCCACCCCAGACCTACAGGGTGCAGTGGCCCATTCTATGACAAAGGCTACCAGCACACCACTGTCACTGTTGCTAACTGTAGCTCAGATAGCCATACCCAACCTAAATTGAAACAAGTTGGCTCAGATGCTGGAGTAGGTTGGCTGTGACAGTATGGAGCTTAACATGGGCTAGCCACCCAAGCATTTTGTCAGCTCAGGAGTTTTGCAGCCCACACTAAATTTCATGCTGCAGACATACTAAACAAACTACCAAGTTTAAAGTTAGCCTGTATTTTATCTATTTGCACAAGCTGTAGTGCCTCTATAACCAAATTATATTGCTTCATTTACTGCTACCAGTAGCTCCCCTGATTGCTTCATTGTCAGTATTAAGGATCCCAGTGTTGGCCTCTATTACACCATGCATGTATAAAAAGGAATGGATCGTTGGTTGAAAGTATGCACAGAAACCATGAAAAATTATAGGTAAAACTAGAGTCAGCTGTACCACCACCATCACCACTTTCTAGAACAGTGAGGGTCAACCTTTTTGGCAGGCACACCACAAATTAGCCCCAGATCCTCCCCAAGTGCCATTCCAATCCCCTTCTGCTGCCCAATCTGCTGTGCTGTTTTCTGCTCCACATTCTGTGCTCCCTGCCCAATCTCCTGCTCTGCTTTCTATTCCTGCACCCTACCTGATCTGTCATGTGCCACACACACAGTTTATCTGCCATTTGTGGCATTCATGCCACAGGTTGGCCGCCCTGCTCTAGAACAAGGAGACTGATTATTTAACCTGATTTCCCTAGCCCTTACACTTAGAAAGGGGACTGAGAGTTTAAAAACTTGTATGTGGTTTGCACAAGTGTGCAGTATGCATAAGTGTGATCTAAAAGCCACTTTAAATAATAAGAGAAATCACCAGAAATTGCTATTTTTAATGACCTTATTCATGGACTTGTTCTTTAAAGTAGGTTGACTCACCCTCACTTGAGGGTTGGAAAAGCTCTATCTGAGATTACAGGCTACTAGGTTGTCATCTTCACTCACATCCTCCAAGGAATATATTCAAGTAACATTTTAAAAATATAACTGATTAGGATCCCCCACCACTCTACCCCCTTTTGCAATTCAGCTTCGAAAAAGGAATAGATTATGCAAACTATTTAAATAACTGCTACTGCTCAGCAACATTTCTGTACTTACATCTTTTTCAGTTTCTGCAGACTGTTTCTATTATGCTGTGGCCAGAACAGAAAGCAATTTGTTCTTGTCTAGCAATTTTGATTGACGGGCTTAGTGTATTGATCAAAAGAGCAAGGATTATGGTTATAATCCTTGTAAACACAAAACTTGGACAGTTAAGCCAACAGCAGTAATTCACCTAACCAACACAGATTATTCCATTTCTTTATTTCCAATAAGCAAGTTTGGTTGTGTGTGTCACATCCTTTTACCACACCAGCTGCCCCAGAATAACACAGACTACAAAGTATGCTTGCATTTATTTAGAAACCTAGATGGCACAACAGCATTGATTTTAAAACATAAGTCCAGAGTTGGGGATAGCTTGTTTTACCCTTGGCTGCCATCAGCAAAAAACAAGTTGGCATATACCTATCGCCAGCAGGATAAACTTTCTTCTCCACTACAGACTACAACACTTGAAGCAGAGTTATTTTCTCCTTCTTGCCCTCTGCCTCTGGATGAAAAAACTGAACTCAGCCCAACAAACCAGCCCTGTAAGGAGACTGAATTTAGCAGAAGGGAGTCACCCTAGGCACTAGTTCCTGGTTAATGCTTCCTGAAATGCTCAGTTAGTGCATCCAAAAGTTCTTGCTTCTTCCCAACAACCTTTAGCCCATAAGCCTTGCATGCCTCCTTCAGAGCAGGCACAGTGAGCTTGCCAAGAGTGCCCTTCTGCACAAAACTCCTCAGCTCATCCTCAGAGATTTCTATCTTGGGCTTTTTCTCCACTTGCACATCACCACCTCCTGTTGCAAAAAGGAAGTTGGATCATTGACATTAGAAGGACTATTAAGAGAGGAAAGACAGTTCAATCAGTCTAGTAACAATTAGTACGTCACGCCATAAAGGCAGTGCATCATGCACACATGCAACAAGTTTCTAGGTTATGTATTTCACCCAAAAAGCAGCTACAGTTCATTGTATTAGTGACAGCATGAGATCATGCACAACAATGAAATATAGATTTTATAAGCTCAGAGGAAAACTATTCCCATGTGACACTCTATGTGATTTCTATGGGGCCAGCAGAACACAATTGCTCAATACAGAAATTGGCTAGGACACTGAAGCTAGAACCCCTATTTTTAAGTGTAATGGGTTCTAACCCACAAGTTGTCCAAGCTTCACTTTTTCATCCAATTGGTAAGGGATTCTTTACCATAACCCTGCAAAACAGTAACGAAAATTTAACAGCTCATGCAAAGTCTTCCCTCAGCTGTACAAGAAGGTAAAAAAAAAATGCAGGGTTTTTATTAGCCTCTCAGAAATATTCAGCTTGGGCCAAGTAAGCAACCACACACCCCCTTCCTGCAACAAGCTGAATATCCTTCAGAGGTTTCCCATTCAAGTGGCCTAGTTTGACCACACACTACTTTAGCTTGTAAGATTTGCCAAGATCATAGTCCAAGGTGATATATTATTCTATTTGAATGTGGATGTGGAACAATTTATAGAGAGTACTTTTCACTTTAAACCCCCAAGAGAGAGAAAATGAGAAATACAAAAGCCTCTGAACAGCTGACAACAACAGCATGTTGCATCTCACAAAACCCTGGCCTGTTGCTTTCACTACTCACCTTGCTTTCGTTTCCCAGCCTTTCCCTCAGGACTGTAATCAGGTGGATAAACCAGCTGCTTAAACTCTTCCACTAGATTACCCAGTCTGCGATTCATCTCCTCAGCTTTAGGCACTGACAGAAGAAACAGACTTGTGCTCACCAAAATGCAGCCCACACAAAATATAAATCACCAAATTCTACTGTATTAAAAAATAAATGCTTTTAAAGAGTAGCCATCTTTTCCTAAATGCTTTCCAAACATGAAAAATGAAATGCAAAAAGTACATTAAACAGAACAGTAACCAAATTTTGAATGTACAGGAATCAGGAAATGAGAAAGTTAAGGTTCTCAATACTATCACTAACATTGTATAATGCACAGTTGATTAGACTTCGTTGTATACCCGATAGGAAAAAAAAAAAAAAAGTACATGCCTATACACAAAGGAAATCAAAGAGAAAACATAGCAGGATGTGGGGAGAAAGCTTTGCCATCTCTTATTTCATAATCTTTTGCTAGCCCTATTTTTTTTAAGTTACCTGTTTTTTTCTCATCAACACTGTCAGTTCTTTGTGGCAGAAAGTCTTTTTGTCATGTTTCTTTATACTGCTTAGTGCAATAAAGTCATGATTCTTAAGTGGGGCCCTTAGACTCTACTATCACAATGCAGGAAAGCAGTAATTTTACCTGAAAGTACAGGGGGGGAAGGGAGAGAGAGAGAGAGACAGAGAGAGAGGTTACTGCTTTTCCTGGGAAGAGTACCAAAGAACCAGAGCTGTGTGCTCTTACTGGCCACAGGGTGGCATCATTCCCCACCAGCAGATGGCCAATGAATTTCATTCATTTTTTCAAAGTGAAATGCCAGTGGACTTTTAGGGAAGTGAATTTTAAGCCAAAAAGCTGTCTGCCGGTATACAAAGACTGTTCAGTCATTATTTTAAAAGATAAATTAAACAATTCCTTTTTACTTTCATTGGTCATGATTTTAATTCATTGGTCATGATTTTAAGACCTACTGAAGTATTTTGTCAAAAAAAAGAGAAGGCAGGGCATAGTTGCTGTTTAACATCTCAAGACCTAAATTTTAAATAGTTCATGTTTAGGACCTTTGGAAAAGCAGTTGCATCTCTCATGACTAAAGTGAAAAAATGCAGAAAATTTAGCTCCAAGTGATAGGAGTTTGGTCTTAATTTAGACCATGCAAACATTTGCATAGACAGAAATATCACCAGTTTCTCAACAAGACTAGAAGGGATGTTTTAACAAGTATACATTTTGGGAGTGGGGGGGAAGCAAAAGGCCAGGGATAGCAAAAGAACTGCAATAGCAAAACCAGAACTACAAAATTTAAAACAGCCCTTGAAGCAGATCACCATCACCACATATTCCAGATTAAGTCTTAGAACTGCACAATGCTAACAGTTTTGTTTTGCTTTTTTATAAACACAAAAGGAGTCCTTTTGGATTTTCCAATAACACATTTCTATGACCCAGGGTAGAAGATGCAAGTGACCTCTCCCACACTCTTTTTGCATCAACTAATAATTCTCACTTGTCAGATCCTCAGCTTGTTCAGGCTCCATCATGCCCAGTGCCAAGGCCTCCAGGTTCCTAAAGTGCTGCTGCAGGACGGGGTTCTCAAAGCTGTCACTCCTGTCAACAAAATCCAGAAATATTCAACAGAGATGCCAAGAAGTAAATGTAACTTATTAGCAGGACAGCAAACATGCTTATTCAAAAGCTATCATTGGCCACTTTTTAGTAACTTTTATGGGAACCTGAAAAAAAAGCCTGAAGGGGTCACCATTCCACATTAATGCTAGTTTTGCTCTTTCTACATACCCAACACCTAAACATACATCTCCTTTAAAATAATTCTCCTCCTTATGGTGGAGACACCCCAGCTCATTAGTAACTATTATCTTGTGTTTTCACTTCAAAGACCCTTCAATACCTTCCTTACAAAAAGATCAGGCAAAGGCTCTTTCTTATTCCATCACTCAAATACGCTATCAGACCATGGTATAACATCTCTTTGAGCCAAGTCAAATGTTTAAGGAGTCTCATAACATACTGGTACATTTGCTGTAAGGCATGCTGTGTATGGGTACATCAAAACAGTTCTATCAAATAAGCAGAGCTGCATATACACAGTGACTATTATAAGGGTAAAAAAAGGTAGCAAACTACTTTGCAATCAATGTCCCTGCAAGTTTCCCAGCTAAGCACAGTGAGATAGTCTCCGATGTAGCCTACCAAAAAGGGTAGAAAGTCCCCTTCCTTTTGTGTACGCGCGCACACGCATGCACATGTGATTCTGCAGACGTGTGTGCATACATGTTCTACAGGAAAATGAGGCCTCCTTTGATTAAAAAAAAAAGTTAATTTTCCCTTATAAGACCAATTTGGGCCCGCATGTGTAATTTCTACATGCAAGACAAATTAATTGTGAGACAAAGATGGCAGGACTAATTGAATTTATCTAGACAATGCACCCACTACAGTTATGTTTGATCAAGTATAGCTACATGCATGTCATGGAATTTTGACTGCTGGGGCAGAAACCCAGCGTATTACACCAGACCAATGAGAACAAATCTTTAGATACGTTCTCAAGTTTTGCAACCAACCATTATAAATTAACACTGGTAAGACGTCCAATTTGGCCATCATGTTTGAACCCATCACACAGTTCAAGTGTTACACAACCAATTTCAAGCAATGTTTTTTTCCAATGTTTAGTGTCAATGTCTTCCTGGATGTCCAGAAAGCCTAATGGACTCAGAGGTGTTAAAAAAAAAAAAAGAAGCCCTAATTATACATTGCAGAGTCTTAGCTCCCTAATGTGTTGAAATTTATGATCTTGTGCAACTGCTTTAGCTGCTTGCCACTGAATAATGTACAATATAGCAGGTAACAGGCTTTATAAAAATGTTCATGTCCCACACCTCCAGCTTCCATTCACCTGTACTTGAATCGAAGCTTCTGGACTATTTCCTTCATTTTGTCCACTTGTTCTTCATTGGCTGGCACCTTCTCTGTAAAGTCAATTTTCCGTATGTCATCTGCATAGGGCAGGAAAATGAGGTGGAAACCTAGGTGGCAGAAACAGATATACAAAATGTGTCATCCAATGACAGCCTCAAGACACATGACAGAAGCCAAGAATGGCTGTGAACAGTTTACTCATACTAACTAGACAGTACTATATGCAAGTGCCCACACAGAATTAACAAGTAACTTTCTTTTTCAGAAATGTCCCTATTCTCAGTCCTGAATTGCCAAGAGTATCTTTATATGAATTCAAAGATCACCTCAAACACTTAGGCTTCTGGACATTACCAAAACATCGTTACCACTAAAAAAATACTAAAGAACACCTGGGAGAGACTAAATACATGATGGGAAGCTAGAATCTGAAGTTTAATGCCATCTAGCAGTTTCCTGCATTACCTTCCAATCATCTGAAAAGGAAAAAAATCCATCTCACAGGGATGTTAAAAAAATTAAACTGGTGCTTATAAAGCACTTCTGTGATAACATTCACTAAATGTGGGCACCATTGTTCTTTTTCCTTGTCCTCCCCAACATAAGCTTCACCAGCTATAAGAGGGGGGAAGACAGAAGGAAATAATCTACTCCTGCTTCCTAATCATATTCTACTCAATCACCTACCCTGCTAGCAAGGGACTAAGAGGGAGGAGAAGTATCACACCTATGTTAATTCTGGAGGTTATGTTTTCTTGGGCAAGTATGGACTTAAATGGAGGTTTTCAAAAGGCTTTAACTACACTGTTATTTAGGCTCATCAGATTAACATGGCATAAACTCAACTATACTGACACCAGCCTGGTATTAGAAATTAAGGGTGCACCAAGCAAGATTTTGGGAGCCAATACCGATAGCTGATTTTTAAGGAGGCATATTGGCCAATACCAATCTGATTTCCGATACAGCTTCATCCAGCTGGTGAACCTGTTGTAGTGGACAAGGAGCAGAGAGGGAAAGGGTGTGGGGGGCAGATCAATGCCCACCATGGTGAGGGAGGGAGTGGGGCAGGGGCTGCCCAACTGGGGTGGGGCAGGCATGCGATGGAGCCGCAGCTCATCTGGGGGGCGCAGGAAGGGGGAGTGGCTCTCACTACTATATGCACCCCAGCAAGGCACTGGGGGCGGGGAGGAGCGTGTGCCCTCGGATCTGCGTAGGGCAGGGCAGTGCAGGGCAGGGCAGGCTGCAGCTGCAGGATGGGGCCAAGGTCCATAGTCTTCCTGGCATGTAGCAGGGGGCCTGGGCCACACTGCGCTCAAGGTGGGTGGTGGCGGCACTGGGAGGGGGCTACAGCGAAATTTGGGGTGGCTGCAGCCACCTGTGGCCCCTCTCCCAGTGCCACCACCACCTGCTCAAAGCACAGTGCGGCTGGGCCCAGTGCGGCCCCCAGCTGCAGCCTGCCCCACACAGATCTGGGGGCACGCCCGTGCCCTCCTGGGGTGCGCACTGCAGGGAGAGCCACCCTGTACGCCGTGCCTCCTGGATGAGCTGTGGCTCTATCCTGCACCCTGCCCCACCCCAGCTGGGCAGCACCTACGCCAGCCCCACTCTCTCCCTCACCATGGGGGTCCTTGATCTGCCCCCCATGCCCCTTCCCTCCTCCCTCCCCTTCCACCACAACAGATTTACCAGCTGCACGCAGCTCTCCAAGCTGCTGGGCTCCGCTCCTCACCATCTATGTACTGCGCTGCAGCTGCACGCACACTCAGACATTTATTGGCCAAATTATCAGCCACATCAGGCCAATTTCCAATATAGTCAATTTTCTTTATATCGGTGCTGATCCAGTATTGGATCGATGCATCAGTGCACCTCTATTAGAAATTCTTAGCAGCAGGTACCCCATGTAAATCTCTCAGAGCATTTATTCTGCATGAGTCTATCCCAACATTTTAAGCAAGCAACTCTGGCCTGAGTTGCTATGAGCAGCTTGCTGTGTCAGATTCTGGACATGGGAAAATGGCAGCAAGAGATTGCGGACAGTTATTTTCTCTTCTGTTTTTGAGATGCACAAGAAACACCTTGCAGTACACAGCATACTTGCTTGTCTAGTTCCTTCTTTTCTACTGCAATAAAGAAAATTGCAATTTTTCACACACCTGGAGAGGCTGTCTGCACATTCTGCTCATCCAGCTCTTCCTCTTGAGGGATCATGGCCACAAAGTAGGGGGGAGTGTTCCGGCGGGGGACATATCTGCACAATGCCATCACTTCTTTCTCCAGGCACTTGGTCAATAAGGCATTAAACAGAGTCATACTCCCTACACAATAAAGGCTGTATCAGTCAGATTTGGGTACAGGGGTCACCTCTGGAGATTCAGGCACATAGTCTGAAAGTACTGCAGGTTTAGCACCTGTCACTTTTTGGCAATATCTATAAGATTCCAGACAGGAAAAACAACATTAAACTGTTATGGGGGACTGGGAAGGGAGGGAAACCCTCTAGGATGAGGACAATATGTTCTCTGGACAAAAAAGGGCAAGAGAAATCTGATGAAAGGGCAGGATTTGCCAATATATGAAAGAAGAGGTATCTGTCCTGATAATAGAGGTGCCACCCATTCAAAGAGAATATAAGGGACAACAAAATTAGGTTTGCTATGATGTGAGCATAAACACCCTCCATCCTTGGAGATCCAGTCAGTGGCACACCACAAGCCTTCAGTACTAAGAATCAGGGTCAAAACTGTTTTTCAAGAACAGCCAACATTAGCCTGTTTTTTTTTTACCACAGGGGTTGGCAAAAAAAAAAAAAAAAAAAAACATACCCAAACTGTACATCCACTGGACAAGGCATGTTGCTGGAAATACTGCAAGGCAGTGAAGTGGACAATCAAGTATCCACTCTTACCTCCCTGAAGGTGTTGCACCCAGACAGCAAGTGCATCTTGGACTCCGAGGGAGTGGAGCAACCTGTTCTGACAGAGTCCTTTTTATAAGCGACACACTTACTGAACTACTTCTACTTAATCCCACTTCCCTTACACAGCGTGACATTGTCCCTATCCCAAATACACGGTTAACATGGTAAAGGGAGACAGAGAGGCCCCTAAAATTCTCTCCTTCTAGCTAATATAAACCAGCATCAGAAAATACTGCTAGCTTGCATGTTCTTTCTTAGCATTGCACCTATCCTTCTAGCTGACATAATTGCAACTTCTGTATCCAGATGTCCTAATCATCTCTCTCAAGCTCTATGTCTTGATCCCCTTGTTGATTGAGTCTCCATACACCTCAGGTTTCTAGATAAGTATTGCCATGAATGACAAAAATCTTATGGGGTGAACATTAGGTCAACAACAATGAAAAAAAAGAAAAGAAAAAAGAAAATAAGTCAGCATGGAAAACAAAGCCAAAAACATGGGTTACAATGGCGAAAGTGTGCGTTAGTCAAATCAATGAATCAAAGCTAAATTTAAACTTTTGTTCTAGACAAGGAAGCACAAATGAGTCTGAATATCTCATGTCCCTCTTCAAATGATATTTGTCCCACCCTTCCCCTGTCCCATCCCCCATTTCCCTCCCCGCTAGGAATTAGTTTGCAGCCACACTACAAGATGATTGCCTGTTGGGTCTTTACACCCCACCTTTTCTTACCACTCATCAAGGACTCCTCAGGATAGATGAACTGACAGGGCTTAATGTGATGATGCTGTTTGAGCATTGCCAAAGGTTTGAAGCCAATCAAAACCAAACCTGGGGAATCAAATTTCTTCAGTTCCTCAGTCTCCTCTTTCTCCAATACAATCTGACGGTTCCCATATGTCTAAAATAGGGGTGGGGGGACAGTTTTAAGAACAGAACCAATTGAATTGTCCCATATATCATGAAGGAATGAAGAAGGGGAGGCAACATCAGTAGCAAAGGGGTGGGGGTGGACGAAAGGGAAACCAATAACCTGGAAGTATTTGTCCACAATGAAAATAAATACCAATATGCTATCCTTAAAGCCAATTTAAACAAAATTTACTCCGTTAAAATCTGAAAGGCAGCAGGCCTTAAGAAAGGCCCATAGCCAATCTACAAAGAATTACTAGCAACAAAGGAGAAACTTGTGATCCTTTCAATTGTATAGTCATTTTTTTTTTACCTGTTATACACACAATATCTTCATTTAACCTATCCCTTGCAATCCTCCTGAAGATTCACTTCATAAACCTGTGCCTTAGTTTCTATGGCACCTCAACAGTCCTCTCTAAAAAAGTGGTGGTGGGTTATGGAGCATTGCTTGCACATGAAGAAAAACCTGCATGTGAAGGGCTAATCTTTTGCTGAATTAATTATTTAAGGTGAACAAATTAGCCACAACCTTCCACAGCAAAATACTATTAGCAGTCCCTTGTTTAAAAGCGCTGCTGTATATTTATATTCACAAAGCAATTGATAACTATGTTCAGTTATGAACTTTAATCCAGTCTACAGATGTCACAGAGATTTTGATTTTAGGTTTATGCTTTTCTTAGAGATCTTTTACTGCAAGATGCTGTGTTTTTGACACACTAGCTGCTTAATCTAAAGATACAACACAGCCAATAATCTTATATTTCCATAACTCCCTCCATCCCAAAACTTTGTGAAGCATTTTATAAACTGCGTCTTAGCTGTAAAAATAAAAATTCATCTATATCTGACCAGAGACTGTGGTAATCATTCTGATGAACAATGCTAGGGCATGAAGAACAAGAAAATCTGTTTTGGCTTTAAAAATAAATAAATACATACATAAATAAATGTCAGAACACTCACACCTTTACTCTTTAGTAAAGAAGTACCATAGTATCATTATTTAAATGATTAAAACACTGAAGAGGCTATCGAGATGCAAGACCACCAGTAGAACTACTGTCTACTCTTTCAGACAAACTTGAATCATTGCAAAGGGAGAATGCAACCCACGGCCCCCAACCTCAATTCCATCAACAGCTGTCCTTTTATGGAGGCTAACCCACATAACAACCCACTCCAAGTCTGCCTAGCTTCTAAATGCAACAGGATCACATTATCTCTAAGGGAAATGGAACAAGCAGTATAAACCTGTCATCCTCTGCATTTCTGTGGCTCACTTAAGAAGAGCCATACAAAAAGAAGTAATGGTTTTGGTAAGTCTTTTGGTGCCCCTGCAGATCCCACACTGAGAAGAAAAGCAAGAACATATGGGATGTATTACCTGAGCTTTCTTGGTATCACTAGGTAGAAGCAAACTACCTGTCTCTTGGTTAAATGTTCGTGTCTTAGTTCTAACTGGCTCATTGGTTTCCCGATAAAGCTTCACTGGATATGGCTTTATTGCTTTTTGGACCAAGTTGTAAACACCAACAGTGAAGAATATGTCTTTGCACAGATAAAAGTTTATCCTGTATGGGAATAACAGACAAGCAGAATGAAGACTTCCACAGTCAGTCTCCAAAAAGTAGTTCTCTCTTCTAGCAATTTATTCTCTCAGATTCTCTTTTGTTCTCCCCCAAACATCACATGCATTTCTGAAATAACATTACCAGTGTTGTAATGCCGTTTCTCTAAAGATATCTTAATTTTGACATAGAACTGAGAGTTCTCCAATATAAATAGCTTAGTACAAGTCCTCAATGCATAAACAACGCATAAGTGTTGATGTGGTAGGGCACAACTCTGTGACGTGAGTGTAGACAGACCACAATACAGGCCCAGGCTAGCCCTCCTACACCACTCCCATGCTGAACACACATGATGCCCATTGAAATGCGTCTCCTGCTTGAACGAAGAGGTGGCAAAACTCCCAGGAAGACAAACAATGTAAGACGTGTAGCGCAATAGTAAGGAAGTGCCTTGGAAAAATAAAGAGTAATGTGTAGAAGCGAAAAACAATCTTCAAATTCTGAGAAGAAAATGGTGGGAGGTGCTTTTACTTTTAGGCCAATGATGTGACATCAACATAAAATGAAGACATCTGTTAGACACTGTCCTCTTGGATATAAATCTGGCTACTAAACTGGGGTGAAAACAAAGATGGGCAGAACTTCTAAGAGCTCTAGTCTACTCCATCCAGAACCTGTATGATCTTTTGACACCTAGCATCTAGTGAAAGGCTTCCACAAAAAACAGACAGATAATCATAGGATAAATGTTGGCAGAATGAAAAGTGGATGTCTGATAACCCCTTGAAAAGGAAAAGCCTAGGTAAATCCACAGCATTAGCTGTATAAACTCCAGTGCAACATGTCCCTAAACATCACTTACCCACTCTGAGTCAAAATCACTATCACCAGAAAATGAGTTACTTAAGCTTACAGGAAGCAAGTAGCTCCAAAGGCTCTTTCATCACTTTTGAAAAGTTCTTATTAAAATGTTGTGGGATATTTTAAAGAGGAGGTTTCAGAAAGGTCAAGCCCAATCTCAATCAGATAACAAGAGCCTGCACAGATACTGGTCCATGTGAGAGTAACTCATAAAAGACTGACACAGCTCTTAAGCTTATTCCATCTCACTGTGTTCAAATCACACTCGAGCACATGAAGAGGGTCAACTGATCAGTTTTGTGCCAAGATTCAATTTAACAGTAACCAACTTACAGACTTTTGTTGTTGTTTGTTTTGGGGGGTTTTTTGGGGGGAAGGGTATAAATAGTTTCTGAAATGCCAGAAAGACAAGTGAGTTAGACTCCATACCCACATATACTGGCCAAATCAGGTTCCTGGGTCAGGATAAAGCAAGCTGCCTTTTTTCCGCTTCGAGGATGATGACTTCATACTTGACTCAGTTGGGAAGATGGCATATAACAGTCAGGATAGGGTTTAGTTCAAAGCTCTATTCCCCACTACTGAAAGCCTCTAGTCAAAAATCTCCAAAAGCTGGGGAAGTTCCACCAATCTTGCACTAAGTAATTGGGACCTAGAAGTGGAAATGATGCTCAAACACTACCTTAATAGCACCATGCTTCCACCAAGGAAGCCTTTCCAGAGACTGCTTATGCTATTTCAAATGTTGATACTTGGCACGCACCTGGCTAAAGCCCGTTTCTTTGTCTCCTTTGCTCGTACTTTCTTCATGAGATCTTCCAGTTTCCCTGACTCAACAGGCTGGACTCCTAAATCCTCATCTTCTGCTACGTTAATGATATCTCTGTAGAACGTGGATATATCAAACCCCCCAGGCTTCTTCAAGTGCATTAAATCAAGGATGATACCTAGTCACAAAGTAAAGATGTGGGGAGGGTTAGGTAAATTGATTTCTATGTACTTTCAGCAATACATATCCACAATACTCAGATATTTCCTTAAAATGGGAAAGGAAGTTGAAACATGCATAGATTTTGCTTTTCTATTTGTGTTGGTCACTAAAATAAAGTAATTAATGAGAGCTGGAAATTGTTTCTTTCGCAATTGATCAAGTCACATAGCAGAAAGAGTAAGGATGTGATCTAGTAGCTAGTACACAAAGCATCACTGACAGATGTCCATGCCCCTTGTTGTACCAAAAATGTCCAAAATCTGTGGTTGTGACATAGGTAATGTGATTTTGTGCTGCTATTTTGTGGTTGACATCTGACTTGCTTTAGGGCAAGAAAGCATAGGCAAAGCAAACCAGAGTTGCCCATGTTCTCTGGCTGCCTCAGGCAGGCATTCCCAGGGCTTCAGGGGAAATGGGAATCTCCAAGATGTGCTGATTTGACCCCTGAAGCCCTGGGAATGCCTACCCAGTTTCCCCAATTTCGGAGTCATCTAACTGGTGGTCCTGGCCCCATTACCATGCTGGAGAGACTCTAGGCATGCATTTCTATAAATGGGGAAACCCTGTTTATACCCTTAAATTCGATTTGCATACAGGCACCTCAAGCATTGTCCAGCAATATTGGGCACTGGCTGCTCCTGGAAATGACAGGGGTCCAACCTTGCAGGGCAATGGGTAACATTCATTTCGCCCAATCAAGTGGATCAGCTGCACCAGGACTTATCCCAAAACAACTGATCCACTTTATTTGGTGATCTTTGTTTATACCCTTACTCTTCATGAAGCTCCATCAGTAAGTGAAAAGTGAAAATGCTGACCTGTGTCTCGAAGGTCAGCAGCTCTGGTCCTAGCCAGCTTGGTTTTAGTGCTGTCATTGGCATGAGGATTATCTTCATTGGTGAACAGCATAATCCTTTTGTGGCTCATCTTGAGCTGGACATCACTGAAGAGATTAGAGCAGGCCCAAAATGCCTCACCCAGTGAGTATTCATTATTATGGCCAAATGACTCACGAAAGAGTGCTTTCCCCCGGTTTCCCTTGTACTTGTCCAGTTCTAGCACTCGCTGTGCACCTAAAGGCAAAGAGAGCAAGAGCAGAAAATTGGTCTGTACTGCCTATGGTTCATGCTACATTTCCAATGCAAGAAGCCTACAGCTCCTTATAGTTACTGTTTCATTGCATTATCACAGCACTGCACTCTGAAGGCTTGGTTAAGATGTTTAATACTTTAGGTGCATGAGCTCATAGATAACTGGTCTATTTTTCAAACTTTACAGGTTACCCAACCTTGACCAATACCTCCTTTTCCCTGTTTGTCTATTTGCAGCTCTCCTCCTCTCTCATAACTACTTTGACAATGGGTGACATGCCTTCTGTCCTGTAGCTGCTGTTTGATATATGTGTATATATATGTTCTTCATATCTTGCTTCCTCACTTGCTTCTCCTTTTTTAAACTTTCATCCACAAATAGATCTTTTCTCCCTTCTTAATTTCCTTCCCCCCCAAAATTTTAGTTAATTAGCAATGATTTTTAAGGTTTTTTGAGGCGTAAGACCCTTCAAATAGAATTGACTGCAGGGAAAGGAGTACAGCAGCCAACAAAAGAAAATCAAACTATTAACAGTATTTTTTGCCTGACTGGGCAGGGAAGCACCAACCAGAGAATTTATTACACCTATGAAAAAACTCCTCACAAAAACTGTAGCATTCTAGTTTCTCTCACAGCATCAGCTCCCTTGGGCATGAGACAGAGGGAGGCCTGATCGTATGGACTTCCCCAGTTCCTATTTTTCACAGAAATCTTCAGATCACTATTACATTTTACCTGGATTGTCCAACTCCTGAAGAACATAAACATGTTTGAAATCTGCTGAGTTTTTGTTTTTCTCAGTACCATAAAACACAACGCTCAGGAGGTCTCTGTCACTACTGATAATCTTGCTGGTATACACATTCCGGATGCACTGGAAAGAAACCACACAGGCCAGCAAGGAAAGAGCGCAAAACATTAGTTTCAGGAACCATAATAGAGTTCAGCCGTTGGCAAGCAAACAGTTTGCGCTGGCAATGCCAGGGACTGGCACAATATTTTAAGCCACATCTCAGCACCAGCTGGGCTTTCTGGATATTTATGACTAATAGTTGAACATTAATACTCCATTGTTAGAGATGAGGGCAAGAAAAGGCAGAGTTTTCTTGAAATGTTATTCATCACACGGATTTTAGTCCTTATTGTATCATCTTATTGATGAAATCCAAATGCTACTTTGTCTGACTAGGAATTTGATCTTGCCAACTCCCAGCTGCTGTTCTTGCTGCATAGATTTACCTATTTCTAGGCCACAGGTCTGTGTTCAGACATCACCATGACCTACACAAACAGGTTAGCCAAAAAGATGAACTACATTACAGCAAACATAATTTTACACGCAATTTATAAAGCACTTTAGGATCCTTTAAACTACAAGACAGGCATCATCAGTCACATCTTTAATACCCTTACCTGGATTGTCATCTCAAAAGCAGTCCAGTCATCATCATCCTCACCTTCTTCATAGGACTGAAACATGGCTTTGGAGGCATCAACTAAGAAAATCAGACTGTCCCGACCTGAGTATTGATAATCTCCTTTGAAAAGAAGGAGAAAAATCCAAACAGTCATAAAAATCAGGCTGTCCTTTTCTTTCTAGGCAAAGTACCCAATACTGGTTGTATTTTGTAACACTAGCAAATATAGAATGGGCCATGTATTAACCTAGGCCAAGTGCAGACCTTCATTTCAGCTGGTAAGAGTTTCTCTGACATTCTTACCAGTAGAAAAACCACTGCGGGAAGCAGGGGGAGAAGAGCCAGAACATCCATGCATTTCAACCTCCAGGCTGGAGAGCACTACTGGCACGCTCTCTTGCCAAGGGGCAGCAGTCGGCTGCTCCCTGGGTCACTGCTGCCCCAAGGGGAGCCTATTCATTGACAGCCTACCTTCTCCCCTGCCTGGGAAAGAGACAGACAGCCCAGAGAGGGCTCCAGGATGCCTGCACCACCAGTCGTCTGTCTCCTTTCCTGCCAGTCTCCCATCATGGGTACCCTCCCAGCTCTTCCCACATGGCCTCACAGAGATGGATGCCCCAGGCCAAGCCAGAGCAGAGCCGCGTGTACAGCGCAGCAGGAACAGCAGCAAGGGGCCCAGAAGCTTTTCTCCCAGCAGAGACGCAAGGCGTGCGCCTGGTCTAGGGCTGCCAACCATCCAGGATTGCCCTGGAGTCTCCAGGAATTAGAGACAAATCTCCAGGAGATTGAGGAGAGTCACATGGGAGAAAAATGAGCAGGTGCTCATTAAAATAAATATTAAATGCTGAATCTGATTTATATAACACTCATGTGTATTTGCTTTCCTTAAGTGAAGTTATTTATATCATTACATCATGTAAGGAAGCCACCCGGAATAGGTTCAAACGGAGCTGGCAACCCTAATCCGGGCAGCATCTGGTCTCCTGGCCGTGGCCGCACCAAGCCTGGCACCTCGTAGCTGGCCTCCTCCTGCCCGGCCGAGCCACTATCTCCCAGCCAGCGGGGAGTCTCTGGCCGGGGGGGTGGGGGGCGCGGGAAGAGGACAGAGGCCCCGAGCTGCCAGCGGGGACCCGGGCCCGACACTGACCGCCCGGCTCCGCGCCTTCCTCCGGCTCCTCCTCCTCCTCCTCCCGCTCGCTGCGGTAGTAAGACACCCAGTCCGACATGGCGGCGCCGCCGGAGGGACACACAGGCGAGGGCGTAAGCGGCGCTGCGGCCCGGCACCTGCTGCGGGAGTCCAGGCCCGGCCCTCAGCGCTCAGACAGACAGTTACCTCCGCCCGACAACCCCACCGGAAACCCGCTCAATCACCTCCCGCGGAACTGAAAGCCACCCAATCCCACGAGGCGGAAGTAGCAGAAAGCCCCCGCCCCGCGGAGGTGGTGTCGCGTTGCCATGACCACGCCCACCCCTGACGACCGGGCCTGCAGAACGCGCGGCGCATTTCCTGGTTACGGCCTGGCCCGCCAATTGCGGACGCTGTTCTCCACCCGCGAGACCCCCCCTCCTCTTAAGCCAATCGCGGCCGCCGCTCCTCAGCCCCGCCCAGGAGAGGGCAGTAACGCCCTCAGCGCGTGGCCACTCTCCTCTAGCCCGGTTCAGCTCCGCCCAGACGCCGGCTGCCACGGCTGCGCGGCGCATGCGTACAGGGAGTGCTCCTCTGTCACCTCACGGTCGGGACTGCCGGTGCCGTCGCCCGCCAGCATGGAGCCGCCGCCCGCCTTGCACTCGGTGAAGCTCTACGTCTACGACCTGTCGAAGGGCATGGCCCGCCGCCTCAGCCCCCTCATGCTGGGTACGGGGCCGGGGGAGGAGGGGGGAAGGACCGTTGGATGTTCCGCGTCAGGAAGACGCCGGCTCAGCCAGGGAGGGAGGCCGACCGACTCACCCGCCCACCCGTGCGGCCCTCACTTTATATAAAGAGAGAGAGAGGGAGAGATATATAGAGATATATCTCTTTTCATATATATATAGAGAGAGAGAGAGAGAGACACACACACACAGGTGCGCTTCTTTGGACCTGTGTACACACGTGTGTACACATGCGTGTGGGAGCATATTGTACGTGCATGCATAAAGACCCGTTTACCCACGCAGGTGTATAGGCCCATGTACATACGTGCATGTGCATATAGACCCATGTACACACGCACACATATATGCATGTATTTACACTTATACATACATGCATATAAACACACACATATAAATCCAGCAAAAAGAATTAGCTAAATGAGCAGCTGGAGAGGGTGAAAGGTGAAGGGGGAAAAAAGCAGCGAAGGATTATAATAGTGAGGCAGAGAGAGTGAGAACTAGCTGTCTGCCCCTTATATTTTGATTAGGTTTTTTATTTAAATGCATTATACCCAGTGGCACTTTCCAGGCCATACATACATGGGGTCCTTCACTCACCAAAGAGTAGCAGACTTGAGGAGCAGAAGGCAGTGCTTGCATCTAAAGTCAAACGAGGCAGGGGAATGGTCGGTGAAGGGCAAAGTAAGATGGCCCAAGGAAGTGAACGGGAGCTGGGTTTGGGTTAGTGAGGCTGACCAATGAAGCCTGGCGGCATAACCAGTCAGGCTGGTGCTTGGGTTTTTTCCACCTTTGTTTAACCACTGAAGCTGTACTGGATGTGACCCTGGTGCTTAATGCATAGACCACATCCGTGGTGGTCATGGTCTTGTGCTTGGCATGTTCCGTATAGGTGGTGGCACTACAGATCGCTTTCTCCAGGAAGACCTTCAGCACCCTTTGGGCCTTCTTGTAGATGAGGCTGGAGATACTATTCACACTGCCATGGCAAGCCAAGCAGCAGATGACCAGCTTGGTGATGCCCTGGATGTTGTCCCTCAGCACTTTCCTGTGAAGCTTGGCACCGCCTTTCCCCAGCCCCTTGCTGTCCTTGCTATGATCAGATGTGTTGACTGAGATTTCATGCAGGCTGGGGCTTGGACTCCCTAGTGTCTAGCCCCACTGGAACCCAGCTGGAACATGAGAGTTGCCATTGCCCAGGTCTTGCCCAGTCTCCTCTGTAACACCACAGTGGAGACAGGTCTGGCAGCAGCAGTAACACTGGCAGTGGCAACTGAACAGAGAGAACTGCTATTGCAGGGGCTGCTAGGAAACTGAGTCTGGCAACCAAGCCAGCCCCACCCCACTGTGTGCCTGGGGACAGCAGGACTGGTCACACACACCATGGTCTGGGCTGCGCTTATGCCTGAGCCAGACAGGGCCAAGGGATCCATCACAGGCTGGATAGAATCCCTTGGTGGGCCAGATTTTGCCCACCCCTGGCCCAAGACCATGACCCTACAGCATATCAAATAGGCCAAAACAAGTCAATTCCCTCAGTCTCTCCTCAAGAGAGACCTAGCCCTCCAACCATTTTTGTTGCCCTGTACTGGACTCTTTTCAATTTGTCCACATCCTTTCTGTAGTAGGGATCCAAAAATGGACACAGGACTCCAGGTGTGGTCTCACCAGTGCCAAATAGAGGGAAAGAATCACTTCCTTCGAATTGTCCTTTGCAAAGTCCTGACTTTTTAGTGCAGTATATGTAGGTTTAAAAACAGTTAATGTCAGTGGAGTCTTCCTGTTGGTTTTTAAGCAAATAGTTTTTAAATTACTAGAAGGGGAAATATTGTTTCTAGAAGGGGAAATATTCTTTTTAAATTGAAGGAAAGTGTGAGTTTGTGCAACTAGCTATTTAACTGATGAAACTTTTATATGGTGTTTAGTTACTTTCACCTACACTCCACTTTGGGGAAATAAGACCTGTGTTTTTGTCATTAGAGGATCTCTTCTCTCTGAGTTCTCCTTTTTAAGCTCTTGATTGCAGTTGTCATTGTTTTATCCAGTGACTTGAAAGATTTATTGTTGGTGTTCTGTATCTTTCTCAAACTCTCTTTCAATATGAAGCAAAGCCAGATTGGAGGAAGAGATACTTTGAAATCAAAGATGTTACATGCTGAGGTAAAACATTCCTTCACCCACTGAAACAGCCATAGTTTTCTTTAACAGATGTAGCTATTAGTTATTTTAGGAGTCAAAGTACTGTTATATTTGCAATGTTTTAAATGTGTTTACTAAAAGGGCTAATCTGGGGTCTAGGAAGTTCTGATTCAGAGATTGTACCCCTAAATCTTTTGCTACTAAATAGCTACTGATGCCCCTTTCTTCCAAGAATGTGTCCAATCCCTTTTAGCTTATTTAGCTTTGCTTTGCTAATGTAAACTTAACCTGAGCCGTAGAATAAGCTTTGCTTGTAGGGTAGCTCAAAATCAGTTTTCCTCCAACATAAGTACTCTCACTCTTTGGGGGTTTGTGAGGAACTTCTAGGAGTTGGGCTCCTTCCCTGCTCTACCCCCTCTCACCACTGGATGGGAAGCAGAAAAATGTCTAAATTACTCTACCATATTGCTTTGATTTTTGGAGATGTGGCATTGTAGTTGTAGGGTCACAAACTATTACTTTTCCATTGTCCACAACATGAAATCATAGGGATACTATGCGGCTTGGCCCAAAAATGTTCAAGAACAATAGCCATTGATGAAAGCAGTTTGTGTTTCTGTTCAGTTTTGTTTGTTTGAATGGAGTGATAGGAAATGTTTTCAGTCTGCTTTTGATGTGAGAAAAAGAGTAATTCCTGACTAGCAGGACTGAGAGGGAGGAGATCTGATTGGAACCAAAGGTTTTTCACCTGTTTCAATATTATTCAGTTCTAATGGATTGACGCTATCTTCAAACTTAAAATGAGGCCATGCACTCCAGATTGACTGCACTACTAAATGGACTGTCAGCCTGCTGTGATGGTTTGACAGATTCTCACCAAGAACTTGTCCTTTGTTAACTGGCTGGCCATTGGATTGGTGACTTTGAAGTACTTTGGCTACTCTGCTTTGTTTCTAAAGTGTGAAGTAGTGATGTACGGAAAGGACAGTCTGTAACTTTTTTGTGGCAACAGCTACGTGTCATACTAGCAGTCTGATGTAAAGCTTCCCAACAGGCTCAGTCTCTGAACAGATGCCCCATGTACTGTTATCTCAGAAATTGCTGGCATTAGTTTGATGTGCCTGTTTTAAAAGAAAGAGGTGGTTTGCTGTCCTGTGGGCTTAAATAGATGAAAGCCTGAATTACTCTGAGCATGAAGACCAGTACATGCCAACAGCGAGTCTGCAAGATTGACAAGAAAAATATTCCTGTGACCCAAGTCCAATAAATTCAGTCTCTGTCTGATATACAGAGGCAGCATTTTAGAGAGATGTAAATTAATCCTAACTGCAACCAGATAATGTAAAAAAAACTTGTCTTCAGGCTTTCCTCTCTTGAAAGTTATACTCTCACTAGTGCACCAGTAACGATTTTTGTAGCTAAGTTTTGAGACTTGTGTTGAGAGAGGCCAGAAATATGAATCAATATGTACAAACTTGTACTGATTTAACTAAATTGAAAGAGGGTAGCTTGCTTTAGCCAGACTTAATTCTGGCCTAAGTATCCATACGTGAACATGTATGCATCCTGTACATATAGCTAAAGCAAGCTATCCATACATGAACATGTAGTGAAATAAATCTGTTTTCATTTTATTTCAAATTCATATGTGATCCCAGAACTAAGGTTTTTAGTACTGGTACCACCCAAGATGTAGATCTCAGAATCTTATTGCTTCCTGAATTTCTATATGATAACTTTTAGTACTTATATCCTTTTCTGAATGGTAAAAATCTGCGGTGACTTTCACAGTATCCAAATATTTACAAAATGGCATTCTGGAAAAACAAAGCACTTGGACCTATCCTGTATGAGGCTCCACACATGAAAGAGAAGATTCATAAATCAGAACAAAGTTCATGCAGTAGCTAATAACTGGTTGAGATGAGGCAAGCTATGACACAGTCTTGGACTAGAGCCTACTAGGCCTTGGTTGATCACAGTGACAAGGCAAACTACAAGATATTCAAGGTCACATGGATTTGGTGACTAGATTATTCCAAGGCAAGATTCTTGGATTTTATCCTCTATGTAATAGTAAATCTTTTAATGTGTGTTTTCCCCTTGCTATACCTGATCTTTATGATTTTCTAGAGGTCTCCCCAAGGGGATGAAGAAGGGTATCCTGCTTGCCCCATGTACACCCCATTCTCTCTTCAAAGGGCCATAAATTCCACATTAAGTTCCCTGTAGCAAATAGGATTGTTTCCTTAGAAACCCCGAGCAGTTTCACCCTGTGAGATGCATAAGCTTAATAAAATCACAGAAGTTAGAGAGGAAAAGAGCTTTATTACATGATTTAGTGCTAAAACCCTTGTCATCCCTGGCCTGAGCAG